>NC_083349.1:112639764-113302929 GCF_030254825.1 Meriones unguiculatus
GGACAGCACCATCGCTAGCCAGGAAAACAAGTGAGACCTTTTCATTTGCATACTGAATGTCAGATTCACCATCTGGCTTTTTCCCACCCTGTTCAGACACACAGAGATCTGTGATTCGGCTAGGATGTTGCATTGGTCTTTACTTGATCGTTATGATAATTCCAAATATTTTAACATGTTAATTTTTCTACCAAATATTGTATTCATTATGATTCTACTGAGTGAAATGATTTTAGAAATGACCCTAAGCCATCCTGTAGGTGTCTAGATGGCATGTTATATCAGCTTGTGCTCACTGTGCTTCAATAACAAGCTTTGTGAATACACAAACACACACACACAGACAAACACACACACAGGTATTTATAATGCTACATAAGAATATGATTTCAATGGCCTATCTTTTGTATATATTTATATTTTATTATATTTATTTATATTTGATAAATATTATATTAACTCATAGGTCTTTCTGTTCATAAGTTCTAGATTTCCCTAGAATAAAACAGATAGGTATCTCAAAACATATATTTGCTGACTTTCACAGCTATAAGGCATTTGAGGTCTCATCTACCAGATTTCTTTTATGGTGCAGCATGAAGAATGTAGCTTTTTATTGGCGCTTTCATACAGGGAAGTTAGAAACATAACATATGAAACTAAGATTCTAGAGACTTAATAGCCTTAAATAAATTATCCTCACAAGCCAGATGTTCTATTGTAGAAAAACTTTTTCTTACAATGCTGTTTTTCTTCTGAAATAATTAATCCACATATTTAAATATTGACTGGGAGACAGGAGGAAGGAGAATATGAATGAATCAGTATACATAAGCATTACTTTAATGTCTTTTTACTTTTTTGATACATTTTCAGAGTTGTCCTCACATACGAATGAAAACAACTTTCATTGTTATAGATAACACAATGGTCTACCACATATTTCTCCTATAGTTTACTCATTAAGCAAGAACATATATGTATATGTATGTACATATATATGAATATATATATAGTTTTTACATACATATATGTATGCACACACATTTAATTTTCTGGGGTTTCTCTTTGAAAAACTATTCTGTTAACCCAGTAGTCTTTATTGAATCTAGAAAGAATTACTTGCTTAACAACTGGAGACCTTAATTAATTAGGGACTACCATGTATTATCAGTTATCTATTTGTGTTATCTATTGATTGATGGAAACAAAGAAAGCATTTTGCAAAGGCCATTAGCTAGGAAATATAGAGCCTACAGATGTCATGATAGTTCTTATCTCTGACTAACTTGGTAAGGAGTGGAGTTAGCCAATGGAACCAATGCTGTGTTTTAGGAAACAATACTCATTTCTCCCTTCTCATATTAACATGGTGTGAGAAGTGTTCCAGGATAGGCAAACATGCCTGGCTTTTCTCTATGACAAGGGGTAGGGGGAGTAAATTACTTCTTTAATGAAGTTAGGAGGATGGATTCAGGAGGCTCAGCCTAGCCAATCACTTTTCTTCTGAATCCCTAGCTGAAGATGACACACAGAGAGGTTTCAACATCCCTGCAAATGGCTCTTTGGTACCTCTAATTATGTCTGGGGGCATAATTTGTCTTTGGATAAATCCTTCAGATTAGGATTGAGCTGTTTGCTGCATGTGGTGTGACTCTCTTGAATTCCCTTGAATGTGAAAGGCATAAGAAGAGTGACATCATTGACCCTCTGTAACATAAGCGGTCCTGAAGACAGAGTACTCTTTCTAGGGTAAAACATCTTAGCATGCAGCAGTTGATTACAGGCATAACGTGATGGGAAAAAATGAAGCAGAGAGTAATTCTTTCCCTAGGTAAAAAAAGACCTAAGAATCATTCATGTATTGTAAGAGACATTTAGGCATAAACTCTTCAGAAATTGTGCAAAATAATGTTTGGTTCTTTGGAGGCAACGGAGGTAAACATAGAGACTGGCTCTGTCCCTGCTTGACCACAGACTTGATATTTAATGTTGATAGGTAAGCAAATGGAAGCCAGGTATAGTATTCCTTACCCGGAATCCTAGCTTTATAACCCAAAGCAGAAGAATCGTGGGTTTGAAACTAACCTGGGCTACATAGTGAGATCCTATCTTTGGCTTCAGGTGGTTGAGAGAAAAATAAAGTACAAAGGAAGGTAGTAGAAAGAGAAAGACATGCAATTGTGGAGTTGTTATGCAATACACACACACACACACACACACACACCTTTTCCTCAAATTCCTTTGTTCTGCTGGATTTGGATGAAGTGGTTGATAGTACAACACTAAATCCCATTCCTTTCCTTAAAAAAAAAAAAATCCACCATTTACCTGCAAATTTCATGATATCCTTGTTCTTTATTGCTTAGTAATATTCCATTGTATAGATATACCATAATTTCTGTATCCATTCCTCTGTTGAGGGGCATCTGGGTTGTTTCTAGCTTCTTGCTATTACAAATAAAGCTGCTACAAACATGGTTGAGCTAATGACCTTATTGTGTACTTGAACCTCTTTTGGGTATATACTTAGGAGTGGTATAGCTGGATCTTGAGGAAGTGCTATTCCTAGTTGTCTGAGGAAGCTCCAGATTGATTTCCAGAGTGGTTGTGCAAGTTTACATCCTTACCAGCAGTGGAGGAGGGTTCCCCTTTCTTCACAACCTCTCCAGCATGTGTTGTCATTTGAGTTTTTGATTTTAGCCATTCTAACGGGTGTAAGGTGAAACCTTATGATCGTTTTGATTTGCATTTCCCTGACAACTAATGACACTGAATATATCTTTAAGTGTTTCTCTGCCATTTGATATTCCTTTTTGGAGAATTCTCTTTTTAGCTCTGTATCCCAGTTTTTAACTGGGTTACTTGATTTTTTTTGCTGTTTAACTTCTTGAGTTCTTTATATATACTGGATATTAGTCCTCTGTCAGATATAGGGTTGGTGAAGATCCTTTCCCAATCTGTAGGCAGTCGTTTTGTTCTGATGACAGTGTCCTTTGCTTTACAGAAGCTCTTCAGTTCCGTGAGGTCCTATTTATTGATTGTTGCTCTTAGAGCCTGTGCTGTTGGTGTTCTGTTCAGGAAGTAGTCTCCTGTACCTCTGAGAGGCTCTGCCCTGCAGATGCTGAGACTTATGGCCAACCTTTGGGAAGACTGCAGGGAATCTTATGAAAGAAGTGGGAAACAGTAAGATCTGGAGAGGACAGCAGCTGCACAAGCAGAGCAACAGAACCAAAAAATCTGAGCACCGGGGTCTTTCCTGAGACTGATACTCCAACCAAGGACCATGCATGGAGATAACCTAGGACCCCATGCACAGATGTAGCCCATGGCAGTTCAGTGTCCAAGTGGGTTCCATAGTAATAGGAACAGGGACTGTCTCTGACATGAATTGATTGGCCTGCTCTTTAATTACCTCCCCCTAAGGGGGAAGCAGCATTACCAGGCCACAGAAGAAGACAATGCAGCCACTCCTGATGTGACCTAATTGACTAGGATCAGAAGGAAGGAAAAGAAGACCTCCCCTATCAGTGGACTTGGAGAGGGGCATGTGTGCAGAGGGTGGAGGAAGGGAGTGATTGGGATGGGAGGAGGGAGAGAACCATAGGGGGGATACAAAGTGAATAAAGTGTAATTAATAAAGAATTTAAAAAAACAAAAACAAAAATATCAACTTGATCCATACAGAGAAGTTTGGAATACTCCATTTGGTCCTGCACTGTTCCCTGTTGCTAAGGCTTGAAAATACTCACTTTTACCAGTAAGAGGTGATTAATTTTGTTTAATGGGAAGGAGTATATGTTATAAAGCTCCTTTACTGGCTGATCTGGAGTTCTATTTTCCTGATGCTTATTGCACGAATGCTTCTACATTTTCATCTCTGTTTCTTCTATATCAGTTTCATAATCGGTTTCAGTCTCAGGGAGTGAAGAAAGTGGGTAATGCTTACTCTATTTTTCAAGCCTTAGGCATAAGCCATGGGGTGTGAAGGCTACAGCTGAATGTGGCAATCAGTTTCAATTTGTACTGTGACTCTGATATTAACATGATCATAAAAAAACGAGGTCTAGTGCATCGTCAAAGATACTTCTTTCTTCATTAGTAGCTGTATCACACACTACTCTAATCCGTTCCTAAACTGAGTGTCCATTGGGAAACCAGATCTTTGAAACTAAGCATATATTGGAACTTTCAGAAACCATGGTGCAATTTTTCATCCCCCATGTCTGCTGCCTCTGACAAATCCTTCCGCAGGCCCTCTCCCTATGGAGGAAATGAACACTTCTCTCTTTGACATGCTTCAGCCAATAGAACACCAATGAAAGTGAGGTTGGTCACCACTGTGTTTCAAGGAGCGATCCCACAAATCTACCACACTTGTCCTCCCTTCCTGTGAGTGCTCCAAATGCAGGAAGGTTCCTTCGGTCTCGGTTCCAGCTCAGGAGGGTGGAAAATAAACCTTGCCCAGAGGCCATTGAGATTGTCAGTTATTTGTGACGACGCCAGAGTCTTAGCGCAAGAAAACCGAACAGACACTAGGCAGTGTTAACTCACACACCAATTTCCCATCTTTCATCATGTGTAGCAATATCTGTTTTCACTGTCTGTAAAATGTTATGCTTGTTCTGTTTTCTTCCCTTCTTTATTCCTTCCTGTGTTGTATGAATCTTCTGTTCATCTGTATCTGTCTACTTAATATTCCCAAGCCAAATGTCTCTATCAGGAATATTGTTACACACCGATTAAAAAAAAAAAGAAAAAGAAAAGTCCATCCTTCCAATTTGACTCGAGTGGTGGAGGAGTGGGGTACAAGTTTGTATCTGACTTGATTTTGTTTTTTAATGTCCATGAGAATATTTTGACATTGTGAATTTCAAAAGTAGTCTTGCTTATAAACATTCTGTGGTCTTTTAGCATTGTCATATCCCAGGAGACAAGCGGAATGCGCGTTAGATTTATATAGCTGACAGATTTTTATGTACCCTGTGCACAAATTTATATTTTGAGCTTAAATCATTGAGTGATTATTTTCTGAAAGAATTTCGTCTTTCTTGGGGGAGGCTGAAAATCATGTCTCCCGGATGATTTATTAAGTGAATAAGTAAGTGAAAATGAACAGACTGGTGCTGATATTTTCCATAGGCAGCAAATTATGAATAATGATTCTTCCGTGCTTGAACTCGCTTGTAGTTACTCTGAAAATAATTCTAGTTTTCTCAGGTTGTTTCAGGCAAATGCATTTGTGTAGGCCAGAGGAGCTCAAAGACCAGCAGGTTGGGCCTGAGGCACTGTGTTGGGGGGACCATAGAAGTTTATTAAAAACCTGGGCTTGTCTGTCTTTTGGTGCCCTGCGTTCATCGTGGTCACATGCACCCGGCACCATCTGTGTGGGGAAGGTTGGGAAATATTTAGCATGGTATAGTAAATAAACATAATGTGAACTTCTGAAACGTTCCTAGTCCATCTTAAAATGTCAAAGGGTTTATGATGAAACAGAAAAAGGCTGAGAAATCTGAGTTGCCTAATTCTCTACCTTTATAACTGTTCACAGTCATTCCCGAGAGAAAAGTAGTCAGCCATTTTTTTTCCAGGCAGCCTTTTCGATATATTAGCTATAACTAAATGCTATTTGCCTTTATGAGGTCAGGAAGTCTTGAAATGAGAGAATTTCATATTGCACAAGCAAATAACTTCAAAACTGAATTCTATCTCTGCTCCATAACAAAGTACCTTTCCAAGCATGTATATCAGATTCAATGTATAGGGCTTTTAATTTATTGGTTTGTAATATATTGCAGTTCCCATGAAACTGATAAAAATTCTATATAGGATCCATATTTTATATGATAAATGCTTTTGATATAGAGTACCACAACACTAAAATTGCATTTTATTGGGTGAGATGCTCTAATTTGTTAAACTATTTTGAAGCCAAAAGCAGTTTACTTTCCTAATTTTATTTTATTTTATTTTTTTTTTTGCTTTTTAAACATTTAAATGTTTTTTTTTTTTTTTCAATGCAGTTTATTCAGGAACCTTGAACAATCCTCGGACCCTGGGGAAAGCCAGCCCACACCTTAAATAGCCTCTGGGTAGCCAACCCAGGCATGCCACGTGGGCAATGCAGATAGGTCCACATACATGGAAGCAAGCCAGATCCTCGGCCTTAGCCAAATGTGGAATTGTTCGTGACAGAGAGCACTCACCTTCGGGAAGGTGGAAGGCTGTCAATGAAAATATGCTGGACTTTGAGTCACTAGCATATAACATGAGAATTTTTCCTGTGCTGCAAATCTGTCTAAACAATGGTCGAGCTATATTTTAGGTAATTGGACTGGAGAATTTTATTATTTTTTAATAGTGAACAAAATTTACTTCTCTATTTTGTTGTTATGTGTGGTATGGCTGGCTATGGACAGAATTTTATTTGTTTGACCTTAATAGATTAAATTACCTTTATGTGCTATAGAAAACGACATTGTAAAATTTCCACATTTAGATATCGAGGATGTTACAGTTTCCTTTTACAAATCTCAGCACAGCTTATTGTGCTACTTTTGTTTCCTAAAGAATGAATTTAAAATGCCATTGTAATTAGTTTATTTTTGGTGATATCTACTTTTTCTGCATTGGCTAGGTATATTTTAATCTTCCTAGCCAATTATACACATAAGTATCATTGCCTAGAATCTATCATTAATTTTTCCATATCTTAGTAATTTGCCACAGATGTGTGTTGAAGCAGTGATGCTATGAGGAAGGTTGGAGACAAGGGAAGCCAGTGGGCATAAGGAGCAAAGGCACTACAGGAGGACGTCCCTGGGAAACAAGTTTGTCAGACCAGCACAGCCCTTAGAGTACCTCAGAGATGCAGAGGTAGTCTCAGCACGGTGATACCTGCATCTGGACCCTTGTCCACACGACCCTTTATATTCTGGCTCTAAACCCCTCCCCAAGTCTGTACATTAGATACAAGGGTATGATACAAAAGAAAGTAAGTTTCTTTCTGCAGGACAACCCTCCAGGAGATCTTCGGAGAGGTAGATTTACAGTTCTCTTAGACAAAATCAAAATGACCAGACCACGGAGAAAGTCACCCTGCTTAATTAACATGGCAGATACATTAGAAAACACTAGCCACACAACCAGGTTAGGCCCCTCACTAAACATGTCAACCTTCCATGTGAAAGTGAGCAGAGGCAATTGTGTTTTAGGAATGGGTAACGGGAGGAGTGTTTTTGTCTGCACATGTCTGATGGTGGTATGCACAGGGTCTGCCCTAAACTGGGACAAAGTCTGCAGTGCAGAAATGTAAGAAGCAGCTCTGTGGACATCAAGGTTTCAGGTTTCAGTCCTTCAAACTCCCACCTGGGGGAACACACAGAAGTTTCAATGAATGCTGTGGAACTGAGGCTGGAGGGCATTGAGTTTGAGCAAGCGAGATGCCACCTTAAAAATACAAAAGGATCCTGGCAGGTACTGAAGCAGAGACTATCAAGGGGTGCCGTGGACTGGCTTGCTCTCCATGGCTTGCTCACCCTGCTTTTCATACATCCCAGGACCATCTTTCTGAGGGTTGCACTGTGGCCCTCTCTCATCAAACAGCAATAAAGAAAGTGTCTTGCAGACTTGGCTACAGGACAACGCTATGGCTATTGAGACATTTTCTTGATTAAGATTCCTTCTTTCCAGGTGACCCTAGGTTGTGTTCACACGCACACACACACACACACACACACACACACACACACACACACACGTCAGTACACTGGGCATGTTAGCACAAATCTTTAGGGCAAAAGTGGGCAGATCTCTGCGAGTTCAAGGCCAGGTTAGGATAGGTAGTGAGACTTTGTCCCAGAATGATAGTAAAATAATGAGCAGACATTTCAAAAGGAATATTCCTCATACTGTAAACTGTGCATGCATTTTCATTTTGTCGTCAGATTCCAAAACAACAAATATCTGGCATTTGTATCTCTATACATGTCTCAACAATATTTTGAGTTCTTCTTCTTCATCTGAGAGACTCAAAAAATGGAATTCAAAAATTTTATATAGCTCCATACCAATTTTTTTTCTACTAATTTAAATTCGTTATGGTAAAATATGTAATACAAAACTTTAGAAAATGCAGATGGTGTTCAGATGCTTAGCCACATAGTCATAATGGGATAAGATAGCATGCCATCATGGCCCTTCCAGTTACACAATGCACTCTCTCCATCAATGGAGCCACAGGTGAGGACTTTGTATAGGACTTTGCATATACCCCCCCCCCCTGCTTTTTATACACATAGCCAATCATCTGTCAGCACACCTCCAAAATATCGGCACCAATACTTCTTTGTTTTGCTTCTACAGCACTATAATGATTTAGTTATTTATCCATGTGGCCAGCAAGTCACTGGGCGATTAAGTGGATATTTTTACTGCCTTAAGAAAATGCTAATTTGTCTCTTTCAGTTCCATGACTGATAGCCATTTGGATACTCCAATTTTAGCCTTTGTGGGGAAATGGAGGAATGTACGTCCTCTGCTGTGTCAGACCTGGCATTCTGGAAGGAGACTGGATGGGTGTGCATGTGATCAGCTTTCCTTGGTGAGAGTTTTCCAATAGCATGGCAATACATGATTAAGTTTGTTTTTGAAATGGTTTTATCTGCACTGTTTTAATTTTTAATATTCGTCAATCACAGTGATGTAAAATACTAATTTTTAAACACTTCTCAATCATTTTAACTTAAATATTTTTTATAACCAATGAAGTACAATCTATTTCTACATTGTTATGGTTCATTTTTACCTTCTCTTCATGTTTATTGTTTCCCTTTTTAGGGGGGGAAGTTTTGGATTCTTTGAGCTATTACTTTGAGGAAATCTATTTATCATGAGTTTTTGTGATATGATTTTCAAATGTCTTGCTCAGTCTACAGCCTTACTCTTAAAATTGGTTTATTAAACAATTGAAGCTTAAAGGTGTTCATTCCTTTTTACTTAAAAAAAAAATCTTTCTTAACATCTGCTTATGAAAACATATGCTTTCTTATTTCTTGAAAGTTTTATCATCTGTTTATAATATTTTAAATAGTCATGCCACTTTACATTATGGCTTATAGAAAGTGAGAGGAAAATAAGGATTATTTTGGACTATACCCTATTACTGAAAAGCGATTACACGCCGGGCCTTTTCACTTTGGATGTGGAGGATCAAGTAAGTGGTAACTTGTATATGCATATGTACACGACCCAATCTGATTCCTACTACTCTGTTCATTGTAACTCTTGGTATCTATTAGAACAGAACAGTTTGTTCATGTAAACTTAGGATTGTAGTCTTAACTTTGTGAATAATATTCAGCTTGGAATTGTGTTAGAGCCAGATAGACATATATATATATATGTATATATATAAATATATAAATAAATATATAAATATATATTTAATATATATAAATATAAATATATATTTATATTTATAAATATATATATAAATATTTTTCTGATATATACATACATACATCAGAAAAATATTTATATTTAGTCTTTCTGACCTGTTGAATAGTAAATTTTTGTGTAAGACTTTAAAATCTGCAATTTTTAAAAATATTTCCACTTAAATATTTAAAACAACAGTATCCTTTTTAAGGTTATTTATATCTTCCTTTTAAATTTCATATTATTTTATGGTTTTAAAACTTCATTATAAAATTTGCAAATAAATATACAATATTCCAATTTTTAAAAATCATTGTTATTCTTTCAGAACCCAAAGGTCTGATCCAGCAATTGCTTCTTTATTTTCTCTTCTGTGTGAAATACCAAACATTATCTGTACTTAAACAATTTTAAACTAAAATACTAATACATTAATTCCCCCCTTTCTTTTGCCTCTTTTGCCCATCCCATGTTCTCCACACACCCTCTCAAAGTTACCAGGCTTGATACGTGAAGCATGACTGTATTAGAAATCGACCATTGGTCCCATACTTCACTTTGTATGTTGATTGTGTTTCTCACTTCTAATTTATTTAATTGTCTATTTGTGATGATAAGATTGATACTTAAGTGTTTACTGAATTTCCCTGTCTTTCTAGTCTATAGATATAATGATCCAGATCGATAGACATTTGGCTTATTTCAGTTTGGTTTATTAGGAAAAATGATATTTTTAGTTTGTGGTATACAAATGTGTTCATTCCTGTGGATAAAAATTAGTGCATTAACATGAACTATACATATTTCAGCTTTTGTAGGTACGGTCAAATTTTCAGAGTGGCTGAGAATTTTACCCTGTTACGGTAATTGATGAGCGTTTCATTTGTTCCTTGTTCTCTCTAACTTGGTATAGGTGAACACTTTATTTGTATTTATTTTAGTTGTGTGCATCTTTTTAACTTGTTGTTATTTTATTTTTATCACGTTTTATTTAATGAGAATAAATGCCTTGACATCCATCTATTGGCAATTTAATGACTTTTGTGAAATGACATACTTGCTTTTAATAATAATTATATTACCAATCTAATCCTTCTAGCGTGTTTGGGACTTTTAAAAATGCTGCTTACCCTATGTTGTAAAATATTCTCTGCCACTTACTGATTTTGATGAACAGAAGTTTTTGCTTATGTCTTCATGTATTTCTTCATCACAATATTTGGGGGGGAGACTTATGAAAGTTATGTCAGATGTGTATATCTTCAGTTTCCATAGCTTAGTTTTAATCCCTGGTAACATATATAATTATAGAAAGTTTTCATTTTTATTTAGCTATATCTAGTCAATTCCTTACAGTTTATACTAAAGAACTAATATTATCTACCAGTTAAATACATAGATGTTTAAAACTCTTTCTAATCACTATTATCATCACTTATAATATTTCCTAGCTCATAGTGCCATTTAAAAATTAACCTTACACCCATAAGAAAGGCTAAGATCAAACACTCCAGTGAAAATACATCTGGAGAGGATATGAAGAAAGGGGAAGCTCCTCCATTGCTGGTGAGAATGCAAACTTGCACAATCACTTTGGAAAGCAATCTGGCACTTTCTCAGACAATTAGGAATACCACTTCCTCAAGATCCAGCCATACCTTTCCTAGCCATATATCCAAAATATGCTCAAGTACACAACAAGGACATTTGTTCAACCATGTTCTAGAAGCTTAATTCATAATAGCCAGAACCTGGAAACAACCCAGTTGTCCCTCAACTGAGGAATGCATACAGAAATTGTGATACATTTACACAAAGGAATACTACTCAGCAATTAAAAACAAGGAAATCATGAAATTTGCAGGCAAATGGTAGGATCTAGAAAAGATCATCCTGAGTGAGGTATCCCAGAAGCAGAAAGACACACATAGTATATGCTCACTTATAAGTGGATACTAGACTTATAATATAGGATAAACATACTAAAATCTGTGCATCTAAAGAAGCTAAGCAAGAAGAAAAACCCTGGGTAAGATTATTAATCCTCATTCAAAAAGACAAACAGGATACATATTGGAAGAAGGAGAAAACAGGAAACAGGACAGGAGCTTACCACTGAGGGCCTCTGAAAGACTCTACCCAGCAGTGTATCAAGACAGATACTGAGACTCATAATCAAACTTTGGGCAGGGTGCAGGGAATCTGATGAAAGAAGGGAAAGATAGTAAGACCTGGAGAGGGCAGGAGCTCTAGAAGGATAGTAAAAGATCCAAAATATCTGGGCACAAGAGTTTTTTCTGAGACTGATAATCCAACCAAGGCCCATTCATGGCGATAACCTAGAACCCTTGCTCAGATATAGCCCATAGCAGCTCAGTATCCAAGTGGGTTCCCTAGTAAGGGGAACAGGGACTGTCTCTGACATGAACTCAGTGGCTGGCTCTTTGACCCCTCTCCGAGTGGGTAGAAGCCTTGCCAGGCCACAGAGGAGGCAATGCAGCCAGTCATGATGAGACCTGATAAGCTAGAGTCAGATGGAAGGGGAGGGGGTACTCCCTATCAGTGGACTTGGAGAGGGGCATGGGAGGAGATGAGGGAGGGAGTGTGGGATTGAGAGGGAATGAGGGAGGGGGATACAAATGGAATACAAATTGAATAAACTGCAATTAATATAAAAAACAAAATTTTAATAATAAAATAAAAACATGATTCCAAGACACATTTTTTGCAATTTTTATATCTGAACGATACACTAGATAAATAATATGTATTTTATTTTTGAAATTCTAGACAAAGAATATTTTTTTTCCTAAAACATTTTGCTGTTGAAAATATTGGAGACTGAAATACAAATTGTGAAGTTTTTGTTTGTTTGTTTGTTTTTACAATTACTTATCTACATAATCAACTAGAGATTTCTTTCACTAGAGTTACTGGGTAGTCTTACATTGTTATATAAATGATCCTAAAAATTCATGGTTAAAGGCCTGGTTGCCAACTGAAGTGGTTTGAAGGGCAATTGGATCATAGACTAAACAATTCATTCAGTTCTTACATTACTAAATGTACATAGAATGGTCTATTAGAATGTGTGGACTGGCTAGAAAAGAGGTTATTTGGAGCATTCTTTAGAGTGTGAATTAAATAGAAATCTCTAAAAGAGTAGAATTGACAGAATGAACATACGTTTTAAAATTGGATTTATTTTTTACATAATATCGTCTGAATAATCAACAGTGGCTAACTGGATTCTGGAAAGGATGAGTACCGGGTTGCTGCGTAACTCTGTGAATCTGGATGCTTCATCGACATTACTGTGCTGCAGACGCCTAGGTGATTCTGAGGATGAAGGCTAAAGAAGCTGGAGTCCAGTGTTGGCTAAGGATGGCAGCAACAGTAATAATAGCATGAAAAATGGCTGTACTTACCAGCAGGAAGTGGAGGTGGGCAGGCAAGCAGCTTAGCCTTTTCTTTGGATGTTATTGTGTCTCTGTCACTCCATACAAGGCACTGCACCATGATGGGGAGCATTTCCTGGAAAACCCCTCACAATCCCTGGCTCCAAAGGGGTGACTTTTAGTAGATTCCTGACCTCATCAAGTGGACAATCAAGATTAGGCATCACAGAGTAACCATATCTTTTTCTCAGTCTCTCTGTCCTCACTGACTGCTTTGTTCTACTGTGCCCTCTCTTCCATCAATTTCCCCTTCTTCAATAGACCATAACATAGAAACCCGTGAAATGTAAAATTAAAATAAATCCTTCTTCTTTTGTTTACAATTGTTTCTTTTCATAATGTGAACACTAAATGTAGATAAATTGTATTTTAAACCAGCCTAGGTGGATCAAAGGCATCCTCATAAAACTAGATGTACTGAACCTGATGGAGAGAAAGTGAGAAATAAGGAGGCAACTTCCTGAACATAACACGAATAGTTTAGGCACTGAGATTGACAACTAGTAAATGGGACCATATGTAACTGAAAAGTTCCTGTAAGGCAAAGGACACTGTCAAAAGTACACCATCAATGGGACAACATGTCAGCCTACAGAATGGAAAAAGATTTTCACCAACTCCACATCTGACAGAGGACTAATTTTTAAAATATAGTAAGAACTCAAAGAACTAGAAGTCAACAAACCAAATTATCGAATTAAAAAAAAAATCCACAAATCTAAATGGAATTCTCAACAGATGAATCTCAAATGGTCAAGAAGCACTTAAAGAAATGTTCAATATTCTTAGCCATCAGGGAACTGCAAATCAAAACAGCTCTCAAATTTTGTCTTATACTTGTCAGAATGACTAAGATCAAAAACACAAGTGACAGCTCATACTGGTGAGGATGAGGAGCCAAGGCAACCCGCCTCCATTGATAGTAGAAGTGCAAACTTGCACAGCCACATTAGAAATCAATATGGCGATCTCTCGGAAATTTAGGAATTAATCTACGTCAAGTCCCAGATATACTACTCATGGGCATATGTTGTTTTTAAACAAAAATCCCAAACATTTGATTTTGCCAATAAAGACTCAGAGATGCAGCTGTAAAAGCCAACTAGCTCAGAGAGTAAGCACAAGCTCCGAGCTGACTTTCAGTGGATGGATTGGGACACCAACCTAGCCACAATACCTTCAGTCTCCAGCTTGTCTTTCCTATAAGATGTGCCAGGGATAAAGTGGCCCAGAAATGGTGTGAGTAGTCGACCAATGACTACATGAGACCCATGAGACCAATGCCATGAAAGGGAGCCCACGCCTGACACTGCCTGGAGGGCCCTGAGCCAGAACGCAGAGACCAATGAAAGAACCCAACCTGAATGGAAAAACAAAAGTTAATGAAATCATTCCTAATGGTATTCTGATATACTCCTAGACTGGCATGAAGCCCAATTGTCATCAGAGAGGCTTTGTCCAACAACTGACAGAAACTGATGCAAGGAGCCACAGCCAAACATAAAGCAGAACTTGGGAATCCTGTGGAAGAAAGGAGGAAGGATTGTCGGAGCCAGAGGGGTCAAGGACACCACAAGAAAACCCACAGAATCAAACAACCTGAGCTCATAGAGGTTCCAAGAGGCAGAACCACCAACCAGGGAGGCTACATAGGGCTGACCTAGGCCCTCTGCACTAATGTTAAAACTGTGTAACTTGAGCCTCCTGTGGGACTCCTAATAGTGAGAGCAGGGCCTCTCTGACTCTTTTGCCTGCTTTTGGAACCTTTTCTTCCTCCTGGGTAGCCTGGTCCAGCCTTAACGTGAGGGGAGATGCTTATTTTTACTGCAACTTGATCTGCCATTTATGATTGATTTTCCTTGGAGGCCTGCTCTTTCCTGAAGAGGACAGGAGAAGGAGTAGATCTGGGAGAGAGCAGAGGTTGGAGAAGGAACTGGGATGATGGGGAGAGGTGAAATTGCAGTCAGGATTTAATATATGAAAGAATAAATTTAAAAATTTAAACAAAAATTCCTTTGTAACAGTTAACTCTATTCCTTCATTTGGTCTCAAAGGCTGGGCATAACATTTCCTTGCTGGTTATGGTTCTATAATATGTGAAAAGTTGTTGCCACTCAGATGTAACTACTGGATCCAGGTTTGTGTGATCTTTTCCCAGACAGTCTCTATTGTGGATTAACTCACACATTGCCACTCATCACCAAAAGCTACATGTTAGAAGGTTGGAAGGTAAAACTCTCTAAGAGTTCATTCCATAGTACAGCAAAGAGTGGGACTCACATCTTGTGCCAAGTTTCAGAAGTCATTAGGATGAAGACTACTCTGTTAAGCTAATTACGTTTGTTTTGACCTCTGCATTTATCTCTAGTTTGTACCTGGTCAGCAAGGCATTCTTGTTTGTTTGTTTGTTTGTTTGGGTTTTGTTTATTTGTTTGTTTTGAGACAGGGTTTCTCTGTATAGCCTTGGCTGTCCTGAAGTCACTTTGTAGACAAGGCTGGCCTCAAACTCACAGAGATCCACTGGCCTCTGCCTCCCCAAGTGCTGGGATTACAGGCGTGTACCATTCTGCCCAGCGACAAGGCATTTTTAGGAATTTCTTATGAACACCTTACTTTCTGCTTCAACTATAAAATAAAGCTATATAAAACTATAAAGTAGTGTTACTATTTTATAATCACCATCAAACCGGTTATTTAGGGTATCTGTTTATTATACAGCTAGAAATACAAACTTACTTACCTTGATGACAAAAGAGGTTTCATTTAATTGATTTTAGAAAGTTTAATGTCCACAGATGATCTTCTAAGATCCCTGAACTATATTTAGTATCCACAAAAAGAATGAAAATCATTTACAGATATTCTTTTAAACATTTTGTTTTTCAGAAGGCCTGTTAATATGCTGCAGAGGGAAAATATTTGAATTAGTAAGGGATGAACTGTGGCTTGGGATTATTTTTCATTGTAATTTCTATTTTATCCATTACTTATACATAACAATGCTACTTAAATTATCTTAGTATCTTAAATTTAACTCATTTATCTTAGTAATTATAGTATTTTAGCATTATTTAATTAGAACATTTTAAGGATGAGACTATACTTATCACTAATTTAAATACTACTCATATTTATGTAGTTTTGAACTATTTTGACATAAGAAATTAATGTGTATATATTTTGTTTATTTAACTAGAAGATGTGCCTGTTCTTGTCAAATATGTAGTATTCTTTGAAAGAAACACTTGTTTTTTTCTCTATTATCTTATTTCCATTGTCTTCATATTTTCAAACCACAAAAATGCACTGATAGTTATTAGAAATTAGTCATGTAGCTAGGCAACTGTATTAGTTACCTTTCTGTTGCTATGACAGAGCACCCTGACAAAAAGCAAGAGAGAGGAGTGGATTTATTTTTATTACCTAGTCAGGGTGTAGACAACCCACTATTCAAGGAAGGCTTGACATCAAGTATGTCAAGAAGTTGGCCTGCCAGAAGTTGGAGTGATCACTATTTGTTAACCTGTGGG
The DNA here is from genome assembly GCF_030254825.1 of Meriones unguiculatus. NCBI lineage: Eukaryota > Metazoa > Chordata > Mammalia > Rodentia > Muridae > Meriones > Meriones unguiculatus. Next base: position 112,656,191 of record NC_083349.1, read on the forward strand.
ATACAGAGGGAAAGAAAGGGAAGTGAGGCCAGCCTGTAAAATCCCCAAACCTGTGGACAGTGTTGTGCTTCTTCTAGCAAGGCTCCATCTCTTAAAGATGCTACAAACTTCTCAAACAGCATCACCGCACGGAGACCTAGTACTTTCATGTGTGAGCATCTAGGGATATTTATCATTCAACCCAGCATGGCAAAGGTGGATACAAATTTGCAATGCAATGCTGAGGCAGGATAACTGTAAGTGTGACACCAGCCTGAGCTACATAGCAAGGCTGAGGCTAGCCTAGAATACACAGAGAGATGCTGATTAAATAAATAAATAAATAAATAAATAGACAGATAGATAAATAAATAAATAAATAAATAAATAAATAAATAGATAGATAAATAAATAAAAGCAAGTGAGCCAACCTCGATGGGCAAAGAAGGATTAGTTTGAACAATGAGATAAATTGACTATTGTACATTATAAACTGTGTATTTTAGTCCATGTTGCTATAAATTGATCAATTGGATTAATTTTTGCTATAAATTAATTTAAATTAATTAATTTTTGCTATAAAGTGGATTAATTTTATTTGGGAGCCAAGAAGAGACAAATCTTTTTTTTTAGAAGAATCTAAAATAAGATATGTAACTATTCCATCTTCAAGAAATAGAATTCCTGTCTCTCTACGATGTTCATTTGTTCTTTTCCTTTTTATATGCCACTAATTTTATCTCTACTTGTGCCTGTATTTGTTTGGCTATGTTTGCCTGTGTTTCTTTAAGGATTTTGTCTATTTCTTCTTTCTTTCCTTCCAATTGACTGGCCAACTCTTTGAAAGATTTGTTCAGTTCCTCCTTATGAGCCTCTGAGCCTCAAATAATTGGGTAAGCATGGCTTTAAAGTCATTTTTCTGTGCTTCTGTTGAATTGGAGTATCCATCAATTTTGGGGTTTGCTAGTGAAGTCATGATGTCCTGATTTATGTTGGAAGTGTTCTTTCACCTACCCCTGGCCATTGGCTTATCTGAAACCTTCCCTGTTTGTTTTTGGATTCTGCAGATCAGACTGGTACTGTCTCTCTCTGGTGTTTAGAGAGATCTTCAGGAAGCTGAGAGAGGTCCCGTGTCCTCAGCATGTCTTGAGGACTAGCTGTACCTGTGGGTGAAAAGTACTCAGGTGCAAACTGGGCAAATGCATGCGTGTGTGTGTGTGTGTGTGTGTGTGTGTGTGTGTGTGTGCGTGTGTCTGGAGGGAAGAGTGATGGATAATGTTGAACCCTTGGGTGTGTGGGAGGGGCTCTGCACTGTATATGTGGCCCGTGGTAGCTCAGTAACCAAATAGTTTCCCAAAGTAAGGGGAACAAGGACTATTTCTAACAGGATCTCAAGGGCAGGCTCTTTGACCTCCCTCCTCTTCCCCCAGGTGAGGAGCAGTCCTGTTAGGCCACAGAGGAGGACTTTGCAGCCAGCCCTAAAGATACCTGATAAAACAGGGTCAAATGAAAGGGGAGGAGGTCCTCCCCTATCAGTGGAAAGGGGCAGGGAGGAGACCAGGGAGGGAGTGTGGGGTTGGGGAGGGAATGAGGGAGCGGGAGCAGGATACAGCTGGGACACAGAGTTAACAAAATGTAACTAATAAGAAAAATAAAATTAAAAAAGAAAAAAGAAATAGGAGCCTCACTCCTAATTTTTTCTCCTTAAAATTTGTATAATAACTTCTGTTCCAGAGTGTGGAAAGGACAAAGGGAGAATAAGTTTGCTGGGGAGAATTGAGGAGAACATGACTTCAGCTAACATGTGATTGAGTTCCACTTCAGGAAACATGGTCATGCTGATAGCATTTACCTTTGATGTGAGGTGGTGAAAATGGCACTTCACCCCTATTTTGCTCTCTCTGAAACCCTAATCCCAGGCTAACCATCACAAAAACATCAGACAAATATCAATAAACGGATAGCCTATAATTTACCTGACCAGTACTTCTCAAAACTGTCAAAGACATCATAAATAAGAAAACTTTAAGAAAGGGTCACAGTCATGAGTGGACATGATGGCTAAGTATAATATGGCATCTCAGATGAAATCTTGAAATAGAAAAATAATAATAGGAAAACAAGCAAAAAAAAAGCCAAATACCAAAAACAAAACAAAACAAAAAACAAAGCTAAAAATCTCAGAATCACATTGGAATTGAATGATAAAATGGGTCAGTATTGGGACTCTAAGCAACCTGTAATCTTTAGCTCATTTTCATAGATCAATATTGTTTCATTAGTTATCCAAATGTAACATGTCTGTGTAAAATATGTTAGCTTTTTGTTAGGGTTATAAAGGTAATCTAACTAAAGGAGGAAGGAGTTATGTACTGCTTTGGTTTCAGAATTTTCTGCCCATGAGGTCTTCGCCTGGACCCTTTGGAGCAACAACAAAAACAACACATTTTAGTAGAGAGCAAGTGGGGAGCAAAGCTGCTCACCTATGCCTGCCAGATAGCTAAGAGCCTTAGAAGAAGCTGCAAAAACCTGATTGGCTTCACCCCTGCCCTACCTTTAATCATTTTGACCATTGCCCAACAGTACATTTAGTTCAAGACGAAACCTTCAACACATGAGCTTTTGAGATAGTTGTGTCTCACAATATGATATGGGGGTTTATGACAACTGTTTTTATTGCTTGCTCACTTTTCTATGATCAAAAGTTTGTTTAAAACTAATATATAAACTGGAGAAATTGTAGAAGTAAGTTTTACAATTCAATTGTGAGCACCTCCTCACTCATATTTCTTACCATTTGATGGGCTGTGCACCTTTGTTTATGCAAAGCACCTTACGTTAACAAAAAGTGTTTACAAGTCATTCTGGAGTCAAGCCATGAAAGCTGTTTGTACAGTGTTTAACTTCTAGTGCACGTGAAATCCCTTGGAATAAAAAAAGCAAGGTAATTGAAATTATAATTATCTTTCATCATTTATTATAACCTGTGATGGGATCTAGGGCTCCAACTTAGCAGAAACATGGACTTTTATAAATATTGAATGATAATTAATCAAAACGAAATACTTTGCTCCAAGACATAAACTTTAGTTCTTTGAAAAGTTAATTGGATTCAAAGCAGTATTTTTGTAACTTTGGGTAACTATTCATTAATAGCAGGAGACATTCACAATTGTACAGCTTTGAGAGCATTTAAGAAATGCAGATTGGGCTGGTTTAAGTCTTCCCTTCAATCTCAGAAGGACAGAGCTCAACTGATTTCATCAAGGTTGCACTGTCACAGAACTTGGGAAGCACTGTATTTTTTCAGTACAGCTTAGATTTGAAAGCAAGTCATTTCACGGGCTGAGGGAAAATGAGCACATCTTTAACGTTAAATTTTTCTTTTGTTTCTCTGACAAGAGATCGATCCTCTTATGTCACTTTTGCTGCACTGGAACTTAGTATTTAGTCCTGGCTTGTCTCAAACATGCACCTATCTTCCTATATCTGCCTCCTAAGTGCTGGAAGTACCAGAATGTACCGGTATGGCCAGCAACTGTTTAAAATACTGTTGGTAATTAGACTTCAAAATATGAGAATAATAATATCTTAATATTTCTCCAAATGACTCATAATGTTGGGCATGTTTTACTAATATCACAGAGTACCAGAACCTTTAAAACTCAATAGTAAACTTGATATATTCTCATTTTATTAAATTTTCTTTCTCCCTTTTTATTTTTTCATTCTAGATGGTTGAATTAAAAATTAAACCACTAAACTTCATCTTTTGTAGATTTTAAACTTGTTTGGCCAATCCTGTTATCTGTGCATATCAATGCTTATTCTCTTTACCTTTTTCTCCTCCTGATTCCCAGTGTTTTGTGGGTACACTAAGTTAACATATTGGACTTTATGTATAAAAGTAGGAGACAGGATTTGTGTTTTCTTTGAAAAATTCAGACATTAACTAGATTCAATTTCCCTGTCGTTCTCACAGAAAGTTCTTTTCCATGATTTCTCCCAACATCTACATCCTGATTGCCTTCCTTTTCTTTTTCTTGCTCTTCAAATAATAGTGCTACTCTGAATTCCATGTTTGGCATCTTTCTCATCACAGACAGTCTTGGATAACTTCATTTAATTTCCCTGGTACCAAGTTTATAGTACATACCAATCAGTTTCAAATATCTATCTGTAGCCAACATTGCTGTCTTGAATTTCTGACATAAGAAGCTAATTATGGATATTGCTGAATAACGAAAAGACAAATTGAATTCAAAATACCCAAAATGAATTCATGAGACTATACCGCCTCTAATTAATTTCTAGAAACTTCATCTCAGTTTTCAGTCCATATGAATCTGTTGTACAAGCCTGAAATCCGAGTTATATGAATCACCAGCCTATCTTTATGTACTGATTGCTAATTGCAAACCACATGTTACTGATTCATTTTCCAAAAAACTATGAATTCCCTCCTGTATATCTAATTTCTTTGTTTTGAACAAGGTTCCTATTACAGTGTATGACCCCCATCTTTAATATTAGAATAGTGTCATAGCTGAAGAAACCAATTTAAGTGATTTCTTCACAGAGGTCAACTTTTCCTTATTTCTGAATTATATACTGTGTCATGTGACTTCTTGGTTGCTGGCTGTACAGTACCAAATACAGTGAAACTGCCCACATTACAGTCAGGGACCTTGATATTTTACCCTCTGTGGCTGTTTTTATTCTCATCCTTTCTCACTTGTATTGCTTAACTTCTCAACTGAAAATTCCTTTTATTTTTCTGAAATATCACCTTAGTCTAGGGCACTGTAGATAGGTAGCATAACATTACCAAGACTGGGCCCAAATGGTCCTGTTTACAATTCCTTCCCACACTGCATAGTGTTCTTCCTCTTATTAGTCTCCATTTGATGGTGACATAATCAGTTTCTCCATATATAACAACACCCATATACGGTAGTGCATTAATATTCTACATGATAAAATGAAACACATTCGTGTGCATTCACTCAACAAATTTAAGCTAAAAGGTTTATGAGATAAAATAGATTCCTTTTGGTATATATTGCATGAATGGTTCTGCTATAATAAATATGTGAATTTATGGAAATTAGTACTTGACTAATTTTAGAATATTATCAGTTTCATTATATAAAATTAATTAAAAGATGATTCTGTATCTAGTAGGAACAAACAATTCGATTTCTCTTCCAATAGAATTCTTTTCCATTTTAATTTAATTTAGTTATTTTATTTCTTTAGGCAAGGTCTTGAGTAGCTTAGTTTTGCTTTGTCATGTGGGCAAGAGTTATTGTAAATTTTTTATTCCAAATGCTGTGATGATAGCCATGGCACACCATGTCTAAATTATTTGGCTCTGTCTATACTGGTAAAGTGCTCTACTGAAATGTATCTAACTGTGATTACATCCCCAGCTAAAAAAGGGTTTTTGTTGTTTTTAATCTGATAATACATTGAAGCCTTCTCTACTGAGAATAGTTATTTTAGTGTTCATTTATTTATCCTTTCCATGGTATCTTTTCAAAAAAACTTTTGGTCACTCATGTTGTGCCACAAGAAAGTTGTTGTTCAGGTTGGGGCTGCTAATGAACTCTGTAAACAGATTCAGCATCTGGCAGACATTCCAAGGTGAAAGCCAAGCAGATGGCTAATTTAATATAATCTAAGTGACTTTGGATCAGATAAAGCAATTGAATTAGCAGCACTTTAACTCCACATACATCAGCTCCCAGCCATTCCTACCACCTCTTTCCAATAGGCACTTCTGCAGGATGAAAATCAATGCTAATTGAAAGCTCATATGGTGATGTTTATATCTGTAAGATACGTGGGTAAGAAGCATATTAAAAACATGTGGGCATGAATATTAGGATTGGGAAATGGGTTTAATATAGAATAAATCATAATGCCCTTAGAGCTGTTTTATGTATTTTAAATCACAAATTATATTTTATTCAGTGCATATACTATATTAATTTTAGTTATTCAAATTATTTTTATTAGATCTACTAGTATTTATAGTTGATGCATAGTGACATTCAACTTTTTTTTCTAGCCTGTGTGAATGAGGTGTCTAAGTGTGTGTGTGTGTGTGTGTGTGTGTGTGTGTGTGTGTGTGTATTTCAACTTATAAAAGTCAGGTTAAAATAAAACAAGGTAATTAGTCTCAAAGATTTAATGTATAAAGAATAGGAGTAATATTATAACTAATAGCTTTTTGTTATAGTGGAAAACATTACTATTGTAGTTAGAAAGATTAGGGTTCAGATTCTAGCTTACAAACTGTGTAATGTTATGTGGTTTTGTTATCCCAAATGTCAGGTATCATCAGTCAAGTGAAGCTGGAAAATATATTCACCTGGTTGTTGAGAACACTAAAGGATACAATGGTTACAGTCCATGAAACACAGGACGGGAAGTATTTCAATGAAGAGAAATCATTACTATCAGTGATTTCTTTCTGTCTTGGCACAATGTCCACCATGACTTCATTGTTACTCTTTGCCAAGGATAATTCTAAGCATTAAGATAGAACATAAATATAAAAGGGAAGAGGAATATAAAAGCCTTGCTGCTAAGTGGCAGATTCTAACATCACACATTATAAGTTTGGTGAAAGCAATAGCCTTTCTCTCTTCCTTGGTCTTCCTCTATACATACAATATAGGCAGCACCTATTTTTCCGATTCTTTCTCAAGAAGTTAATGTATGTGACGATTTTCAAACAGTGATCATTATATAGCAAGCATTAAAAAGCGTTAAAGAACAAGTAGAATGTTCTCTGTATCTTCTAAAGAAACCTAGGGAAAAGCTCAGATGCTTCAAATGCTCAAATGCTTCAGATGTGAGTAATGCTTTTATTAAAAAAAATCATTTATTTATTTATTTGCTTGTTTGTTTATTACAATTAATTAACTTTCCTGTCTGTAGCCCACTCCCTTGTTGCTGCCTAGTCTCAACCCTACCATTCCTCTTCTCCCACTATGCTCTCTCCCTCGTCCACCAATAAGGGAGGTCCTCCTCCCCTTCTATCTGAACTTAGCCTATCAGGTCTCATCAGGGCTGGTTTCATCATCTTCCTCTGGGGCCTGGGAAAGATGCACTCCCCAGGAGGAGTTGATCAAAGAGCTGGCCACTGAGTTCATGTGAAAGACAGCACCTGCCCCCCTAATATCCACTATAAGTAAGTATATACCATATTTGTCTTTCTGCTTCTGGGTTACCTCACTCAGGATGATTCTTCCTAGTTTCCACCATTTGACTGCAAATTTCATGATTTCCTGATTTTTAATTACTGAGTAGTATTCCATTGTGTAAATGTACCACAATTACCATATCCATTCCTCGGTTGAGGGACATCTAGGTGGTTTCCAGATTCTGGCTATTACAAATAAAGCTTCTATAAACATGATTGAGCAAATGTTCTTGTTGTGTATTTGAGCATCTTTTGGATATATGCTTAGGAATGGTATAGCTGGATCTTGAAGTAGCATTATTCCTAATTGTCTGAGAAAGCACCAGATTGATTTCCAAAGCAGTTGTATGAAGTTACATTCCCACCAGCAATGGAGGAGGGTTCCCCATTCTCCACAATCTCTACAGCATGTGTCATCCCTTGAGTTTTCGATCTTAGCCATTCTGGTGGGTGTGAGGTGGAATCTCAGGGTCGTTTTGATTTATATTTCTCAGATGTCTAAGGACTTTGAGAATTTCTTTTTTTTTAATTGAATTTTTACTTTTTTATATTTGTTACAGTTTATTCACTTTGTATCCCAGCTGTAGCTCCCTCCTCATTTCCTCTCAGTTCCACCCTCCTTCCCTCATCTCCTCCCTACCCTTCTCTAAGTCCACTGATGTGGGAGGTCCTCCTTCCATTTCATCTTATACTAACTTATCAGGTCTCTTCAGGACTGGCTGTAATGTCCTCCTCTGTGGCCTACCAAGGCTGCTCCTCCCTCAGTGGGTGGGGGAGATCAAAAAGCAGGCCATTGAGTTCATTTCAGAGACAGTCCCTGTTCCCATAACTAAGGAACCCGTTTGGATACTGAGCTGCCATGGGCTACATCAGGGCAGGGGGTCTAGGTTATATCCATGCATGGTCCTTGGTTGGAGAAACAGACTCAGAAAAGATCCCTGTGCCCAGATATTTTTGATCCTTGTGGAGCTCCTGTCCTCTCCAGGTCATACTAACTCCCCTTTCTTTCATATGATTCCCTGCAGTCTGCATATGAGTCTCAGCATCTGCTTTGATACACTGTTAGGTAAAGTTTTTCAGGGGCCCTCTGTGCTAGGCTCCTGTCCTGTTACTTGTTTTCTTCTATTTCCAATGTCCATCCCATTTGTCTTTCTAAGTGGAGATTGATCATCTTACCCCAGGTCCTCTTTCTTGTTTATCTTCTTCAGGTGTACAGATTTTAGTAGGTTTATCCTAATCTTATAGGTATAGTATCCACTTATAAGTAAGTGTATGCCATATTGTCTTTCTGCTTCTGGGATACCTCACTCAGGATGATCTTTTCAAGATCCCACCATTTGCCTGCAAAGAGAATTCCTTTAAGTGTTTCTCTGCCATTCCATATTACTCTGTTGGAAGTTCTCTGTTTAGCTCTGTACCCTATTATTTTATTTTTGTTTTTATTTTTTTCTTCACAATTTATTCATTATATATCCCGATTGAAGCCACTTGCCTCAGCAATAAAAAAACAAGGAAATCATGGTTTTTGCAGGCAAATGGCGGAACTGGAAAAGATCATCTTGAGTGAGGTATCCCAGAAGCAGAAAGACACAAAGTGTATATAAGAGGATACTAGATGTATAATATAGGATAAACCTACTAAAATCTGTACACCGAAAGAAACTAATCAAGAAAGAGGACTCTGGCTAAGATCCTCAATCCTCATTTGGAAAGGCAAAAAGGATGTACATCAGAAGAGGGAGAAAACAGGGAATAGGACGGGAGCCTACCACAGAGGGCCTCTGAAAGCCTCTAGCCTGCAGAGTATCAGAGCAGATGCTGAGACTTATAGCCAAACTTAGGCAGAGTGCAGGGAATCTTATTAAAGAAGGGGGAGATAGTAAGACCTGGAGAGGACAGGAGCTCCACAAGGAGAGCAACAGAACCAAAAAATCTGGGCCCAAGGGTCTTTTCTGAGACTGACCACTCATGGATATAACCTAGAATCCCTGTGCAGATGTATCCTATAGCAGTTCAGTATCCAAGTGGGTTCCATAGTAATGGGAACAGGTACTGTCTCTGACAGGAACTGATTGGCCTGCTCTTTGAAGCCCCTTCCCTCAACTCATCCTTTTCTTACCTTCCCTCCCTCTTCCTCCATCACCTTTCCCTAGTCCACCAAAAGGGGGAGTTCTCCACTATTACCATCTTCCCCTGGCCTGGAAAGGACTATAAAGGGCTCTCTGAAAGGATTCACCCAACAGGGGATCGAAGCAGAGGCATCCCATTATTTAATTGGATTCCTTGGTTTGTTGGTGTTTTACTTCTAGAGTTCTTTACACATTGTGGATATTAGCCCTCTCTCAGAGATAGTGTTGATGAAGATCCTTTAGCAGTCTGTGTGTTGTTGGTTTGTTCTGATGACAGTGTGCTTTACTGAAGCTTTTCAGTTTCATGAGGTCCCATTTATTAATTGTTGCTCTTAGAGCCTGTGCTGTTGGTATTCTCTCCAAGAAGTTGTCTCCTGTGCTAATGAGGTCAAGGCTTTTCCCAATTTTTCTTCTAACAGATTTAGTGTGGCTAGTTTTATGTTGAAGCCTTTGATCCACTTGGACTTTACTTTTGTGCAGGGTGATAAGAATGGATCTATTTGTGTTTTTCTACATGTAGACATGCAATTAGAGCAGCACTATTTGTTGAAAATGCTGTCTTTTTTCCATTGTATGTTTTTGGCTTCTTTGTCAAAAATCAAGTATCCTCAGATGTGAGGGATTGTTTTTGGGTCACCAATTCAATTCCATTGATCTACAAGTCTGTTTCTGTGCCAGAACCATGCTGTTTTTTGTTACTATTGCTCTATAATACAGCTTCAGATCAGAGATGGAGATACCTCCAGAAGATTGTTTAAGCTATTCTGGTTTTTTTGTTTTGTTTTGTTTTTGTTTTTCCATATGAAATTGAGAATTGATCTTTCCAGATCTGGAAAAAAATATGTTGGTACTTTGATGGGAATTGCATTGAATCTGTAGATTGTGATTGCTAGGATAGCCATTTTCACTATGTTAACCTTACTGATCCATGAGCATGGGATATCTTTTCTTCTTCTGATATCTTCTTCAATTTCTTTCAGCAGAGACTTGATTTTTTTTTTCATAAGTGTCTTTCACTTGCTTGGTTAGAGTTACACCAAGGTACTTTATATTATTTGTGGCTATTGTGAAGGGTGTTGTTTCTCTAATTTCTTTCTCAGCTCATTTGTCTCTTGTATACAGGAGGACTTCAGATTTTTTTTAATATGAAACTGAAAGCACAGACCGCAGATACAAAAGTAGATATTTATCAATTTGTGCATCAAACTAATAAATAATCAGCAAAGGAATAGTTTGTAAACCCTATAACTAACAAACAATTAACAATCAAATTAAAATCTAATCAATTCAATAACAAGGAAAAAATAACCTGATAAAAATGGGCTCTGAACTGAATAAACATTTATCAAATGAAAACCAATAAATAAGTGAAAAATGATCAAAATCAATAATAATCAGAAGAATGCAATTGAAAACCACAGAATTATCTTATCATCATTATAATAATTATCAAAGAAGATGGGGAAATTAAGTTGGTAGTCATCTGGAAGCTTTATTCCTACTAAAATGATTTCCAAGTCCTTGAAGATGCTATGCACATTACCAGAGGAGCAAAAGAATCACAATTCCACCCAGCTGCTATCCCAATGTGCTTTTTCAATACAGGATTGGAAAGACACACCCACTGATGGAATAATGTCATAGGAATAATCAATCAGTTCCTGTTAGGATTTAAGGCTTACCCCCAAAATTGAAACCCATATCTGGGATTATTATCAGGAGGACAAACATGTTTCTAGACAGGTAATAGTCCCCAGGAGAGAGCCTATTACTATTTTTCTGTTAAGTGTAAATAGTATATAGTATAAATCCCTTATGCCCACAGAATACTAATTTCTCAAAACTTATTGGGGAAGCTTCCTTTTGGCAGTGTATGCTGATTAACACAGAGACTCAAAACTGACCAAGGTTGGAGCATAATAGACACCACTCTTTACAAGGTTCAGGGGTTTTTGTGAAAGAAATGGAAGATTGTAAAAGCCATGGTTGGTGGATGACTATAAAGAAAAATCTTGTCTGAACAAGGAAGTTGCACATATAAGTTCACAACAATTTAGACAGAATGTACAAGATCTGTGTAAATTCAAGCCAAACAAAATTCCAGCCTGGAATGTGGAGGTAAGCATGGAGTCTCACACCTATGTAAGAAGCTATTGGCTCTTGACCTCTGCTTGAAGATGGAGAGTCAGTTCTTTAAACTCATGGTTTCTGGTGGCTTACCCACCTTCTAGACCACACACTCAAGAGTAAATGGGAATCGCAAATCGTATTTAATGAGTTTTAAAAAGAAAGAACTACAGCTGGGATACCAAGTGAATAAACTAATAAAAATAAAATAAAAAAATTAAAAAAAGAAGACACAAAGTTGGGTGGGTAGTAAAGGGGGTTGATCTAGGAGGATTGAGAAGTCAGAGTAGATATAAATGAATGGAATTGTACAAAATTTCCAAAAGCTAAGAAAAAGTGAGAAAAAAAATAATGTAGAGTATTGGTGAGGCTGTAGAGCAATATAAATGCTTTTATACCATTGGTGGGATATCAATGAGATTGTAAGAGGTTTCTATACCCTCATGCCCATGGCAGCATTGTTCAAAATAGCCAAAACGTAAGAACACTCTAAGAGACCAATGATAAAATGAATTGTGGTTGCACTATCCCATGGAATAGTAAAAACAAATCCTATCAGGTATAACCGTGGATGAACCTATACAATAAGCTAAGCAAAATAAGCTAGACACAGATACATAACGACTTAAGTAAGAGAATAGGGGGTTCTCTTAAAGCTGAGGTCAGTGTAAGGCCAAAATGGTAAGTTTTCAGATAGACATAAGGAATAAAATTTGGATACATCTGAAATTATCAAAGGTGGTTTTGTCTTGTTTTGGTACCTTGATGTTTGTAACATGTAATAATCCTTGGCATTGGAAATCTTCCACAATAAGAACATTTGAACCATTAATTTACTTAATGCTACATTGAGTATATATGGACACTCAAATACTCATGCATTGTTCGATACACCTCCCTAAGTGTTGCCACTATTATATCAAGTGTTGAAAAGATAGTGTAGACTTAAAATGTGGCTGTCAGTGTTCAAGATTGGTACTGTACTTCCATTCACGTGTGTTTATCAATAATTTCTGTTTTCATCTTTTTTTCAAAACAATTTTAAAAAATTAATTTTATTTTGTGTATGAGTGTTTTGCTTGTATGTGTATATATACATATATATAGTTATATATATACTATATATATATTTAGTTACATGTATATATGTAAATACACACGGGTATATACATATGTATGCATGTGTCTTTCCTGTTTGCACCACATGTGTGCATTGTGCCCACAGGGTTCAGAAGAGGAAACTGGACTCCCTCGAACTCCCCTTATGGATAACTGTTAACCACGATGTGGGAGTTGGGGAAGCTCCTCAGGCCCTCTGGAAGAACAGCTGCTCTTACTTGGCAAGCCAGCATTTCGGCCTCTAGGTTCTGCTTTCAAATGGCAGACTCTTGTAGATTTTTCCCTCCTGCTTTCACCCTAAGACTCTTCACGAATGTACAGAGGTTTTCTCTTCCCGTGTCCTGGGCTTGCTCTATGTTGTTGTCTTCTCAGGCCCTACTGTCCACAACCCTACCTCTTTGCTGCTACCAAGTCTATCTCTAAAGGCCCATTGCATTCATTGGCCCTATCAAGACACACACGTGACTGCCGTAGTCTCCAAGGCCTCCAGCATAGCTGCTGTGATATCCATTGCTGCTTCCCTTTCTGTCAAGTTGGAAAATATCCTCTGCCATTCTGTTCTCTTGTAGTGCAGAGCTTGAATAGAGTGGATAGTTTTTTAGCACAGACAGTATGTTCACCTTTCCCGGGATTAACTTGCAAACTCCTGACACTAACTGACTGACTTGCTGACTGACTAACAAGACCATCACGGTATTGCTGCCATGTTCAATTTCATGTGGACACCATAGATTGCTTTAGCCTTTTTTTTTTTCCTTTTTAGAAAAGAAAAAAAAAAGGATGAAAATGAGTTTTAAATTGTATTTCCTTTTCTGTAACTGTAACTTTTGAGTTATCACAGGTGTGTGTGTATGTTTGTGTTTGTGTTTGTGTGTGTGTGTGTGTGTGTATGTGTGCGTGTGTATGAGACAAGGTCTCACTGAATAGCCTTGGTTTGCATGGAACTTGTAAGTAGATAAGGCTGGTCCCAAACTCATAGAAATCCATCTCTTCTGCCTCTGGAACTCTGGGATTAAAGACATGCTTCAAGAGGCCTGCCCTTGACTGTAATCCACACCTCATGAAAATAAGAGACTGTGACAGGACGTCAGCGTAAATGTCTTAAGTTCTTAGATCATGATCAACAACCTAGAGCTACAAATGAATCGAAAGACCCACTCCCCAGTTAATTATTTGGGATGGCATGTAGAGACTTGTGGAAATGACAGAAGACGGCGTAGTGCATTGTGCATGACAAATTGAAAATATGAAGCATTATTGGAAAAGAAATAAATTGGAAAGGGTGTGTGCAAGGCAAGAGGTTTGAACTACTCACTCTAGCAGCTTGCCTTGGCATGTCGGATAGCTTATATCAATTCTGCTTGTTTTAAGCATACTCTTCGAGAAGTATTTTTATCATGTATAATGTATACAGAGATGCATGCATATATATAGAAGTGACGGCAATCAAGCTAATAATTGAACTTTGCTTGTCATTTTGATGTGTCTTAAAAGACTCAGCGTTGTCTGCCTTCCTTTTTAAGGCACGTTTCATACAACCACAGCAGCCGTTCTCCCTTTGCTCTTTTTAAGCAATGCTTCCCCCAGATCTTAACACCACCCCTCCCTTTTAGATCCTAGCTTGATGATTTTCTTTTTCTAGGAGATGTGCTCCAAGGCCCATTGCCTGTTTCATGTTTCCCAACTAAATGCTTTCCAGGCACTAGCATGTCTCTACTCTCAAATATTTTATTATTTTACGTTTATCTTAAGGTTACTTGGTTGATATCTCTCTCTGCCATGCTGTGAGAGTCCGTGGCTCAGGCATGCCATCCTTGCCCCACATTTTTATTTTCAGCCATAACCTAATTTGTACTCAAGTTCTTTTTTTTTTTTTTTATTAAAATTGAGAACACGTCGAGATTGTCAGAAATAGGATGTGGGCATGCAGTGGGCCAAGGGAACTCGTAGAAGAAGGACCCTAGCATGCCAGGATGGCAGCCACTCCTGTGTGTCTTACAGGTTGTGTCTTAGAAAAGGAATATAGGAGTCTTCAGGATTGAATGAGCTTGTACTTGAGCCAAAATTAAGTAACTGTCAGGGCAGCTGGCCATGATGAATTAAGTAGAACCTGTTGTAATCAGGCTGCCCTGCATTGGTAAGCCTCTAAAATACACTAACAAAGCACTTTTGGAAGAATTCTTACTAGGTCAGCAATACATTTGCCATATATCACAGGAATAATTCTAATGTAATTCATAAATATCTAGGCTTATGGAAATTGATGTTTTCTGTAAATATTGGAGTGTGAACAACTCCCACTGCCAGTCAAGGCAGAATTAAACCTGAGGCCAGGATGTATCAAGGGAAATAATAGAGATTTGTAGATTCAGAGTGACGGAGGTCAAGTGCTATGTATTATATGGCATAAACAGAAACTTTAGGACCTACAGCCCTTTTTCTTTATATAGTTATAGACAATCTTCTGTGCCTTTGAACTATGTTTCTGAAGGTGCCTCTGTGTGATTTTCTAGAGCAAATGATTCTACTGCAGTTTGAGCTTATTTGAAAAGATTCTTCCTGATGTGCCCTCTGGCTTCTCTTGCAAATCACACCTCATTGCCTTTTCCCTGGCCCTGTGGACTGCGTAATGAACTTTCCCAGGATTTTACCATCACAATCTCTTCAGGAGCCTCAAGAAACCTTAGCAGAAAATTTTAAAATACATTCACCATATCTCAGGACAGTATTATCACACACATACATTTTTTGAAAGTTTATGATTAGCAAGTATTTGTACTATAATGTATTACCTATTTAGTAACCCAATAGTGATTAGTTACTGAATATCTTTGGCTAGCTACATATAGAAGAATCAGAAAGCAAGAAAATAAAGGCTCAGGGTAGCAAATGGTAAGAGTTAAGGTCAGTACTGACTAATTTTTAAATTTAATTTTATTTATATTATTTACTATAATTTTTCACTTTGTATCCCACTTCAGCCCCCTCCCTCATCTCTTACCAATCCCACCCACCCTCCTTCTTCTCCCCCTATGCCCTTTTCCTAATTTCCTGATAGGTGAGGACCTTATCCCCTTCTATCTGACCATAGCTTATCAGGTCTCATCAAGGCTGGCTGCATCATCTTCCTCTGAGGCCTGGCAAGGCTGCACCTCCCAGGGGTAGGATCAAAAAGCCTGCCACTAACTTCATGTCAGAGATAGCCCCTATACCCCCTACTACGGAACCCAGTTAGAAACTGAGCAGCCAATGGACTTCCTTTGAACAGTAGTGTCTATGTCCTCTCTATGCATGATCCTTCGTTGGAGTATTGGTCTCTGCAGGCTGCCCTGGGCCCAGGTATTTTGGCCCTATTGTTCTCCCTCCAGGTCTCTTTATCTCCCTCTTCTTCCATAAGGATTCTGTCACTCTGCCCAAAGTTTGTCTATGAGTCTCAGTATCTCCTTTGATACCCTGGTGAGTAGAGTCTTTCAGAGGCTAGCATCATTTATAAATACAGTATCTAGCAGAACATGAAAAGCAGGAACAATGACAGGATCCTCTGGGTTGAAATGTGGGCACACAGAAAAATTGAGATGAGAAAACAGTTCTTCCCCTTCCCCCCCATAAAGTTTTGAGGATTTATTTTAAAGTCAAGTTAAAATTACTTCTTGTAGATGAACTAATTTTCCTTTCCAAAATTTTGGAATATTTCTTTGGGTAAAAACATATAATGACCTAATTCTCTTCATGATTTTGTAATCTGTAGGGATGGAAATTAAAAAAAAAAGTGTATGCTCAGGAAATGAAAAAGAAAAAAAAAATACAGGAGATGAATTACCAAAGACTTATGCCTGAGAGAAAAAAGCAAAACAACAAAAGTGTGTTAACTTCTTAGTGTGTTGATTTTTGTCCAAAGTTTCAGAATGAAGTTGCATTGATAAAAAAGTAATGTGAATTTCCTATCCAAGGGAGCTTATTCCTGATAAGTCAAGAATTATGCTTTTGAAGTGCTTGATTTAATTAAATGTTTATTAGGAATAAACTATGCGTTTGTGGCTTGATAAGTGGCCACTCTGCCCATAGAAGCGATCTGCTTTGTAAATATGAGACAGGTAACTAAGGCATAGCATATAGATGTCAGCCACCACTTCCGTGGCTTGCCCTAGGCACCTGTCACTTCAAGAAGCATTGAGTAGAGACCTGGATTCCCAGCCCAGGGCTTCAGAAGCAGCACGTGACGGGGAGAAGCCTGGCAGGGATGATTTTTCTCCCTGACTGTGCGCTTGATTGGCAGCTTTGTGCTTTGTGCTGACTCTGTAAGAGTTTAGCTGTGGTTTGTGTCATAGCTTCTTCCTATGACTTCCCTTGATTTATTCTGGTCCCTGGGAACCTCTCCTGTGCTCTCTCATAGGTTCGGTTCTAGAAGCCTGGGACTCCACTCCTGCTTTGGTCCAAAAGGAGATTCATTGTGGGAATTTGAAAACTGCCGTTTATTTTGTAGCCACTGTGATTTGAATGTGTTCTTGGAAGTACTGGCAGCAAACCCCTTTCCCCTGATTCATTTTCCTCACAGTTTAACTTATGGTATGGCTTCTTAAAATTATTGTTTGCCATGAGAAATGTTTTCCTTTAAGGCCCTGCACCCATCCTCATCATCCACAAACAAAAATTTTGAGGATCATCACCTCAAAAACAACATATAACTATAACAAATAACTATATTTTCCAGGGTCTTTCATGATTGTTTATGGATTTATTGAAGCAAGGAACACTTTTTCTATCTACATGACACATACAGTTACTTCATACATATACGGATACTCAAAAGCTGGGGTATTTGTCTGTTTTGGTTGTTGTTGTTTTGTTTTCCAATGTTTGTCTTCTTTCATCTCTCTGAGAAGGAAGGCAGCATGAACATCTCCAGGCAAAGTTTTATCCAGCAGGCAGAAATTCTGATCGTGAACCCAAGACTTATATTTGCATGCCATCTGAGCTGTGTAACTTTAACATCTTTGTTGTGTTTTTAAAACCTTAAGTTGGCTCATCTCTAGTTACATCTTAGAATTCAAAGAGAAGTAGGGTTTAGGAAACGGAGATCTGGTTCATATATTAGTTACTGGAAAAGCCCAGCTTGGTAAAGACCGTACAATCTACAGGTTTCATAATATGATTGTGGAGGTAAGAAAAAAAAGTGTAAAAATGGCTACAAAATGATCACTGTTACAGCTGTCCATCATTCAGAGGTTGCCTAGCAATGCCCTTGACTGAAGTACAAAGTTGGGGATCACTGGCAGTCTCCCTTAATTAAAACAGTCCTTTGGATTTTTAGTGAAGAATATGTTCCATTAATGCACTAACTAAAATTTACACATACCTGGGAGAGGACCCAAGAACTTGATCCTGTACTTTTTAGACAAAGACAAGAAGAAAACTTTTCATCAGCGATTTATTGCTAAGCATCTCAAAGAATTCCCATAATTTCTCCAGCCAAGCAATTGGGAGGATAATTGAACACAATGAGGTGTTGAAAGCTTTTTCAAAGTAATATAGAACAAGATTAACTATTCAATTATCCCTTACAAAACTAGAATAGCACTGTGCCTGCCTCATAGTGCTCAAGGCTTTGGCTTGCAGGAGGTTTTTCTGGCTTTCTGAAGAGCTTCATTTGATCAGTGTATTAGCAGCAACAGCTTGCATCCTACCCATTTTTCTGATGGAAAAAACAAAGAACTGTCTGTAATGTAACACTGGCATGATTTATTGCACAATAAAAAGTAAGAGCCCAGAAGTTTCCAATTTGTATCATGTGTATAATCCAGTGCATTGGTTCAAGGAGTAGATTTTATTATGCATAGGAGAGTTATATTGGACAGCAGTAGAGGAGACACAAAATAATATAAGCTAAAGACAGCCATTTAAAAGCATAGTGGGCTGAAGTTATTTACTATGGGGAAATATGTTCTCTATGACTCACTGGTTCCTGGGTCACTGTTGAGTGACAACTCAGTGCAGTATTGTGTACTTTGCATAGTGACCCAGTGCCATCTGCTCTGTTTGACTTCTTTTTATTTCCTCAGGTTAGGGAGTCAGAGAATGTGTCATCCTTATTTTAATGTGTTTAAGCTTAGAACAGAGGTATAGAAGCTTATTCTTGATAGTTTGTGCAGTCTAAAAATAATCTGATTTTAGTGGCAAAGGTTTATTAGGAAGAGTGGATGCCACAATTCTTACAACAAATGTCACTCTTCTGAGGGATGCAACACCTTATGAACACTAGATAGGTTTAACTGTAATTGGTTGGACATTCATCTCCCCAAATAAGCTTTCAAACCAGAGAAAAGTAATATAATGGCTGTAAACTCACTACTAGACAGAGGAAGCAATTAATGAAGAGTTCTTAAAGGAAGGACCCTTGCTGGCTTAGTCCATATTATTTTGCATTAGATATATAGATAAAGGCTCAAGGAGTCAGAATGTGCATGTAAACTAGTCAGGCATGAGCCTCCTCTTTTTGTTTTGAATGTAGATTTACAATTAGATCATTTTAAGAGTGAAGAATGGATAGTCATTCAGAAATCAGACTGTGAGGGAAAGCTAATCCACAACATAGGAAAAGTCTAAACTCTTCCAGTGTCCCAGGCAGTAACAGCCTTGCAAAGGGACCACTCAATTCTGTTGACGTGTAAATTATTTTGTTGGATTTGCTATTCACTGCTGTCACTACTGGGTAGGCTATTTTCTTGTTTTGTAAGAATAAACATTAGCCAGCATAAAATGAGTAGAAATGTAGATAGAATTTAATACTATATGTTAGCCGATTCTAAGTGGTCATCCCAAATACATGTGCATATAAGCAATACTAAATGTATTAAGTAGAATGGAGATTTACACACACACACACACACACAGAGAGAGAGAGAGAGAGAGAGAGAGAGAGAGAGAGAGAGAGAGGGATACAGAGAATGCATGTAACAATAAAAAATTAAGAGGAGATCATGGATCTGAGAGATAGGAGTTGGAAGGAAGAAGGAAAGACTATAAATCATACAAATGTGGTACTCACATATAAAATTCTCAAAATAATGAAAACTAAAATTAAAAATATATATGTACTAGTGCAAAACTCGAAAAGCAAAATTAAAAATCGTGTGCAAGTTGCAGAGAAATGTTATCAAGTATTGCAGTTTACTTTGCTTTTTACGAACATCTGTCAGTTTTGTGCATAAACTAGGCGCCCTCTTTGAACTTCATTTACTGGTGCCACTGTGCACACATGGATTCTACTACCTTTCATTCTCATGATATCATCACAAATAAAGAAAAACAGAATTTTTCCAAGAACTGGCTTTATACTTTGAATGCCATTTGTTTGTGTAGCATTTTGAAAATTAGACTCGGCAACATAAAGCTTGCACACATCTGATTCATGTGATCCTAATGGCATTTAATACAGTCTATACATTTTCTCCAAGCAGCCTCACATGTAAGAATGACTTCAGAGAGCTTCATCCGTAGTATAGCTTTAATTTTTTTATTTATCTTATACATTTGAATGTATTTTTAATATTGTTACATGTTCATACTTATTTTATGTGGCTGCATAAGATTCAAACTCAAGTTACCTCACTCAGTTCTTATTTTCTAATTTTTAATATTTATCTGATAGTAGTTTGCTCTTTTAAATAATCGTGCCATGAATATCTTTGCAAATGTCACTGTTTTCTGCATTTGGAGGGCCACAAATCCTTAATAGCTAAATAAATATTTAAAATAATTTAACTTTTCAAAAGTTAATGTATGTTTTAAACTCCATGTATATAGTTAACATGATTGTTACTTATTATTAACAAGCTTATTGAGTTGATGATGAATTAGTTCAGATCTGTAAAATTAAATATTGCCTCATTCATTCTAAATTTTGATAAAACTATTAATATATGAGATGCAAATGTAATGTAAAATGTAATTGTTGGACTACAGATCTTGAAAGAATGGTTTAATAAGTGTTAGAAATGCATTTTTCAAATGCTCAGGAGTATGTACATGCACATATGCTAAATACATACATTACAGGCTATGTATTAGCAAATGAACCCATTTGCTAATGTCCTTAGACTGTCTGCTTCTTCTCCCATTAGTTATCTGTGTGCTTACTATACCCATGCTGGAAATCCTGGCTACTACGGAAATTTTATGCCATATCTTGGGAGTCCTTTTAGTGAACATAGAATGTTTCATTCTCTCAATTGAACAAACATTGTGTGAATAAATTTGGTAAGTATTAGTAAGTACTCACATTCTTTGTCTCAACAATTCCATTAATATATGCATTTATACAATTAAGACATTGCAAGACAGTGTAGGAGTAATTAAACTGTACTGTTCAATAGTGAAGGTAATTTATACCAAATGTGATGATCTTATAACCACAGGTTACACAAGGATGCAATCACTAAACATGAGCTGGGGTGATAGCTGAGGGTGAAGTGCTGCACAATCTTGCAGAGAGGAGTTTAGGTCTTTAACACACATGCAGCAGCCAGACCTGGGGGTTTGTCTCTGTAACTTCAGAGCTCAACGTGGAGAGGCAGACCAATTCCTGGTCTTGATACCTTTCCAGTTTAGATGAGACAAAGGGCTAGCTCAGGGTTCATTGAGAAAATCTATAGAAAGAGCTGGAGGGGACAAAACTCCACAAGGAGAACAACAGAGCCAAAATACCTGGGCCCGGCGGGGCCTGCAGAAACCAATATTCCAACCAAGGACCATGCAAGGAGAGGACTTAGATCCCTGTTCAAAGGAAGCTCATTGGCTGCTAATTTTCCAAGTGGGTACCCTAGTAAGGGGTACAGGGGCTATTGCTGACATGAACTCAGTGCCTGGTTCTTTGATCACTACCCCTAGGGAATGAAGTACTGACAGGCCACAGAGGAAGATGAGGCAGCCAGTCTTGATGGGTCAGATAGAAGGGGAGGAGGATCTCCTCTATCAGTGGACTAGGGGAGGGGCATAGGTGGAGAAGAGGAAGGGTGGGTAGGACTGGGAGGAGATGGGGGCGGGGGCTGCAGCAGGGATACAAGGTAAATAAATTATAATAAATAAAATTAAATTTAAAAAGAAAGTCAAACCACCACCAACAACAGAAAGCAAAATAGACAGGCATAGAGAAAAACACCCAAAGTTGATGTCAAGCCTCCATGTGCACATGCAAATAGGAGCATACCCACACGGAGAGGTACAAACTCACACACACACACACACACACACACACACACACACACACACACTTTCTGAAAACTGACAAAATAAACTCAATTTGTGATCTAAACGATGCCAGAGACTGATTCTGTATTTTGTTTGAATATATAAATGCCATCTGCACACAAACATACACACACACACATACATGCATGTGATACAAATACAGGTATGCATACATATGTTGAGTTCCCTGTTCAATGAATCCTGACATTCTTTGTGAGATGTGATACTGCCTCATTAAAAAAAAAAAATGCCAGTTTTAAAGTGATGTGTACTTTAAAAGTTATTTATTCATTTGTTGCTATTTTCTTATCTGGTAGTCTCCTTAATCTCTTAAAGAACCACCTAAAATATCATCTATCTAAGAATTTTTCTTCTAATCATCTTAAGCTTTATTACTGCTTGAGTAGCAGCCTATCTCTGGAGGTTTCTCACAGTAAAGGAAGGCTTATTCTTCACCCGTGCTGTTGTCTGCTGAAGGTTAGCTGAAGTTCTGGTCCTTGTTAACTTCATCAAGGTTCAGAATGAGAGGAGAAGCTCAAAGCTATCCAGTCTCCTTTGCAGAGAGAAACCAGTGCATAGCAAACAATGCACTGGATTTTCCAACTTTCTCCTGTAGGTGAAACAAATTATTCGATTCACAGTTCACTGAACAAAGAAGTTATATGACCAAGCAGGATAGAAAAAGGAAGAAAATAAATATTATCTCCCCCTAGAAAGGTATAGCACATACTCAGTATGATAATTTTATCTTCTCAAGCAGTTTGTTAATTTGTGGCCCTAGAATTATAAGCTGTGGATGTGGTAAACCCTTTAAGAATTAATTACCTTGCAGTATTTGACTGTAATGCAGCCATGGTGATTTAAAGCAAGAAGCTGAAATTTTTCTATAATGAGCCAGAGAGTGACTATTTTTCTCTTCGTGGGCCATACAGCCTCGTTTGCAATTTCTCAACACTGCTAAAGTAGCCAGAAAAGTAGCTCCAGTTATTATTGGAACAAGGGTAGATGTCTGGATTCCAAAACTTTGTATACTAAAACAAAACATGTGCTGCATTTGTTTTGCTGATCATCTGTTTATCCTGGCATAGATTAGTTCTTGCCTGGTGACTACATCGAGTTGTTTTCAGCATGTGGAGGGGATGTAAATCTTGTATCCTAAAGTATATATTTACAGTGTTTTAATTGCTTAAAATTTAAGGTATGTTTTATGATCCATAAGTACATTGAACATGTAATAGAGTTTATCAAAGCCAGTCGAGGTGTAGAGTTTAAGATTTTTTTAAACTTTTATTAATTACACTTTATTCACTTTGTATCCCCCCATAAGCCCCTCCCTCATTCCCTCTTAATCCCACCTTTCCTCCCCCTTCTTCACGCATGCCCCTCCCCAAGTCCACTGATAGGGGAGGTTCTCCTCTCTTCCTTCTAATCCTAGTCTATCAGATTTCATCAGGAGTGACTACATTGTCATCTTCTGTGGTCTGGTAAGGCTGCTCCCTCCTCAGGGGGAGGTGATCAAAGAGCAGGCCAATCAGATTATGTCAGAGGCAGTCCCTGTTCCCATTACTATGGAACCAACTTAGACATTGAACTGCCATGGGCTACATCTGTGCAGGGGTTTTAGGCTATCTCTATGCCTGGTACTTGGTTGGAATATGAGTCTCAGGAAAGACCCCTGTATTCAAATTTTTTGGTTCTGTTGCTCTTCTTGTGGACCTCCTGTCCTCTCCAGATCTTACTGTTTCCCACTTCTTTCATAAGATTACATGCACTCTGCCCAACAGTTGGCCATAAGTCTCAGCATCTGCTTTGATAGTCTGCAGAGCAGAGCCTTTCAGAGGCCCTCTGTGGGAGACTCCTAACTTGTTTCCTGTTTTCTTCTTCTGATGTCCATTCTCTTTGTCTTTCAGGATGAAGATTGAGAATTCTAGTCAGAGTCCTCCCTCTTGATTAGTTTCTTTAGGTGTACAGATTTTAGTAGGTTTATCCTATATTATATGTCTATATGAGTGAGTATATACCATGTGTGTCTTCTGCTTCTGGGATAGCTCACTCAGGATGATTCTTTCCAGTTCCCACCGATTACCTGCAAATTACTCAGCAATGAAAAACAAGGAAATCAAGAATTTTGCATGAGTTTAGGATTTTTAAATTAATATATTTACATTGTTGAGAATTTTGTAAGTTAAACACTGTATTTACATGATCCCATACTTTTCTTTCCACCTTCCAATTTCTCCTATTCTATTTACTTCATCTCAAATCCATGACCTCCTCTAATTATTATTGTAACATATACATCTATACATCTATGGATCACCTATGCACCTCTACATATACACCTATATGTTTATGCATATATACCAATAAAAATTTACACAACCTCCTTAGGCAATTTCATGTTGGTCCTTTTTATGTGTTTAAGGCTGACCACTTGGGATTATACAAGCCAACAAGGACTTGACCTTGAGAAAACAGATTCTCTGCCAGCAGTCTTTAATCCATTGTAGCTCTTCATCTAAAGGTGGGGTCTTGTGAGATTCCCCTATCAATAATGGCATAGCAACTGCAATTGTCATTATGTGGGCCTATAAGGTTTCATGGGTGTAGCTTCCTTGACATGTCTAGAAGCTTCTGTCAAGCAGGAGGCATCCTGATCCTTCTATTAGAATCTTTCTATACTGTCTTCCACAGTTTACTTTGATCTCAATTTATAGTAGTTACCTTGTAAACTAATTTGTTTGTGAACCTGTGTGTGGCCACGTATATCACAGTGCATGTTTGGAGATCAGCTAAGTGGCCAGAGTGGTTTATCTCTTACCATGTGGCTCCTGGGTATCAAGCATAGGTCTTCAAGCTCAGTGTCTGGGATCTTTGCCAACTTATCATCTCACCGATCCCAGAATCTGAACTTTATACTGTTCATTTATAAACAAGTCCTGTTAATCAATAACAATTGAGGAATAATGTTTAGAAATTCTTCTGCTCTATACTTTCTGGCAGTCCCCCTAGTCAGTTCTTAATTTCATTTCTCATCTATGAGAGTTCTTTTCAGAAAGTCCTTGCCTAACATCATGTCTTGAAGTATCCTCCTTCTTTCCACTAATAGTTTCTAAGTTCAATATGAAGGTCTTGGGTTCATTTTGAATGTGTCTGTGTACAGGTTGGAAATACGAATCTTGATTCAGCTTAACTCATGTGGATGTAATTTTTCTAGCACCATTTATTGCAGAAAAAGGCTGACTGGATTTATAGCAATAGATGAAACTTTAATGAAAAAAAATATTGGGGTAGAGAGGGGTAATATGAAGAAAAGTCATTTTGAATATACTTTATAAAATAGACCATAGAAATTAAATCTCAGTGCTTGTTTGAAGGTGGGAGTGGGGATATCCAGTAATTCAGAAAACATCATGTAGGGCAGGAATTAAGAAGATGGTAAAAGCATGCTGGTTTAATAATAATGATATAGTCAAGGGAAATAGTCACTTGATAGCATATTCATTACATCACATTCTGGTAAAGTTGATACATTATCATTTGTCCCATACAGATGTAAGCATATCAAATCACAAGCTATGGGCCAAATATGACCTTTTGGATGTCTTTTGAACCATTAATGCAGTTTCTGAAAGCATGCATAAAACCAGCAATATCTACAATAGTTGACAAATTAAAACATCATTCTATTGGATTGAGACAGTAAATATATTTGACAAAACTCGATTGCTCAGTTTTACTCTAAGACTCAATGTGCATCTTCATAAGAACAGAATAGATAGAACATACTTTCGTTTCTATCCCTCCCTAACATGTAGGCTTAAATATGAAGGAGAAATGTTAATTGATTCATTGAACTTTGGAAGCAATTATTTAACATTTTCAATAAACAGAAACCTACCTCTAATCCCAAGTGACAGCCTTACTAAAGGCATACATTATAATTATGCTTCTGTTTTCATTTCCTCCTAATAATGCAGACCAGGGAAAGACTGTTATTCTACATTGGATTTCAAGCCATCATTCAAGCAAAGCTTCATTAAACCCCACTACACAAGAAATGTCACCATGCTTGTCACGTGTTTGTGCTGTAGCAACCAAAGCTGCAAAACCCTACTAAAAAAAATGACTACAGTAAGACGAGAATTCAGATAATAAGTTCATCCATTCAACAAATGGAAGTGCAGATCGATAAACAGCAATCTAGCCTTGAAGAAAACCACTCGGCATGAAAGACTGAAGTTTAACTGACAATTAGAATGTTTTTATGTAAATGCAAAGCAGGATTTAACTTACCTCAGAAATTGTTTCAACATATAGAAATCCTACTTAAAATACAAGAACTGCTGATGTAGGTCTTTAGGTTGGCTCAAAATACATATTTTCAAATCTTTTGAAGAATGAACTTCAGGTTAGAGGAGGGAATGAAAGCTATTGGGCATAATTATTAGCTGGCCCTTTGACACTGCCACAGTTTTTGCCGAGAATTAGAAATGAGCTACAAAATGAAACCAGAGTTCCTAAGGTCTGACCATTCCTAAGTGAAATGTGCAATCACTCAACTATCTGGGTAGCAGCCCACCTAAAATCTACAGCATGCCTAAAGTCTTACAACAACTGATCAAAGGCGTCCTACTGACTCAGGTCTTCCCTTTTGTGAAGTCTGATTTCGATCCAACTATGGCTCCCAAGTGGTTCAGAAAAAAAGCCTTATGATACATAAGTTCTGCTAACAGGAAGGTCTTATAACCAAAACCATTAACAAACTCTGACAAAACACAGTCTCTGATGAGGAAGAATACATTAAAAATTATAAACCATACATGTAATCACATATTCAGGGTAGACAGAGAATAAGGATATAGGTGGTAAGTTAAGGAGAAAAAGACGGAGAGAGGAGAGAAAGAGAACAAAAGAGAAGAAAACTGGAAACAACTAATTTGTTATGAAAATTTAAAAAGTAGATTTAAAATTATTAACAGGTAAATTGTACTAATGGAACAATTTTATTAAGGAAGATAAACCATTGAAAATCAACAGAGTACATTTTTGAAAATAAAAAGTACCTACTTGAAAGAATACTAAATTCTCTCTCGTTTAACAGGTTGGTGGAAAGATTTAATACAGTTAAAGAGTGAATGGTTTAATTGGAAGACACAGAAGAGAAAATCACATTTTATAATGCAAATGACAAGAACAGAGAGAAGTGCTTTAGATGTACAGAGGTCAAAAATGAAGCTGAAGGAAGAGAAGGCAGTTTTGTTTTAAAAAATGTATTCTGTTGATTTTTCAACAGTTTATGTTCCATAATAAAATTATTCTGTTATTACAACTTACCTGTTGATTATTTTAAATCCACTTTTTAAAATTTCACAGACAAAGTAGTTTTTTCCAGTTCTCATCTTTTTTTCTCCATTGAACAGAGGAGAAAGAATACGGTACTCAGAAATTCCCCATATTGATAAAGGTGTGACTTTTTGATTTCTTGAATTCTCTTAGGGTTAAACAAGAAAACTATGGAGATCCATATATGGTTGAATTAAAGTAGCGTTATGCAACATGAAAGAATAGAATAATTGTTTCCTGAAAGAAAAAAATGTTACATTATTTACAAACCTGTTATAAATAGACCCATTAAACATTTGTACATGAACAATAGATCAACATAGTAATGACACAAAATAACTGATAGCTAAGGTATTGAAGAGAGTTCAACTATATCCAAGAATGAAAGGGTACTACAAACATTATATATATATATATATATATATATATATATATATATATATATGCGTATCTGTGCGTATCTGTATATATATGTATATATATTATATACATATATACCTAAATATATGTGCATGTGTGTGCCTGCATATATATCATATAATGTACATAAATGCATAAATACATTTATGATATAATGAATATAATAATATAGTTGTTTTATATAAACATAGAGGATATTGAATTCAAAAGGAAACAGTGAGATGAAAGAAATGGTAGATTCGTGCATATATAGCTCAATATCACCTGTAAAAATAGGAGTGACGCACTGGAAAGTACAGAAATCAATGGAACCAAAAGAGCAGAACATAACAGGAGAGATACTTTAAAATATTTTTATGTTCTTTTAAGTAGAAGTTAGATTCAATGTTTATTGTTTTGAGTACTTGCTTAGTCATTACTAAACTGAAAGAAACAGTGTGTTCATTTTCAAGCCACCATGATTTGACACTCCAAGATGGAGTATCTTTTCTCTATGTATATTTTTTAAATTTGGTTTATACTTTACTTCGGAATCTGTGTTTTAAAATGAGAAGTATGCGACAGTTTTCTGAGTTTTAAAACAATTATTGAAATGTAATGAGTGTGTGCATGTATGAGTGTGTACACAAGTGTGTGACATAGCACTCACGTGAATGTCAGGCAACAACTTGCTGTGATGGCTCTCTCCTTCCATCCTGGGTTTTCCAGAGACAAGTCTCAAGTCACCCAGCTTGGAGGCAAGCGATTTTACTCCCTGGCCCAACTTCCCAGCCTCTGTTCTACAGTTTTCTTGAATATGCATTTTTACCATGAAATAAATGATGACCTAGTCCTGTTTAGTTTCTCGTTTGCCTAACACATAAAATTTATACTTTAGTCCATCTTTCCCTAGTTCCATGTTCATTGCAGATATTTAAGAAATATTTACGAGATAAATGGTAATCAGATGTCCATCACAGTCTCAAAAGTATGCATTATTTGTTGAAGAACTGAAACCAAAATAGACTTAGTCAACTACACAGAGTATAAATACACATTAAATAGGAAGCCAAATCAAATATGATATGAAAAGCTCTGATACACAATTAACCGCAGAAAAGTATGCTTACTTAAGTATCTGCCTTATCAGAGTAGCAGATGCTAGAAAGAAATTAGTCCAGGTAAATTCTATTTAATGTAGGGAGCATAGCATAAACACAACTTAGATTATAGAAGGACAAAAAAAAAAAAAAAAGACAACATTTGTACTCTCAGATGTGCTTAAATATCCCCATTATATTACAGTTTGAAATATTCGTGTGTAGGATAAAATGGAAATTTATTCAATAGGGACAACTGTTAGTATTATCAATACATTATGGTCTTTTGGTGTATATATTTTTATACTTTTCTTAGGATTTCTCTGGTTCAAATGGGCAAAATTCCATCCAGATATACATTTTTCAATGACTCAAATCCTTAAACACCATGTGGATTATAAATGCCACATGTATTTGTACATTTGCCTCTTGCTTTCAGTCAATGGTTCAAAGTGATTTTTACTATATTTCAATGGATAGAGTTTCAGAGAAGTAGCAAATCATATGGTGAAGGCTGGTGGATTAGTTTGGCTCCTGAACTCAATGGGAATTCAAGAAATTTACTATTAGATGTGACATTATTTATTAGTGTGTTAGGAATTATTCTGGTCCTTTAAAAGTAGGCCCTTAAACTCATATTTTATATAAAACTTTCGGTGAAAAATCTATCAAATTTTGTTAAAAAATGTCATATCTAGGGCTGATGAGCTGGCTCAGTCAGTGTATAAAGGCACTTGCCACGAAGCCTGATGACCTGAATTCAATCTCCAGATTCTACATTATGAGGGGAGAGAATCAAATCCGACTTGAGATTGTTTTCTGAATTCACATACTCACTGTAGCAATCTTTTGTTTTTATATATAACAAATGAATATGTAAGTGTAATATCCAGTGAGATAATCAGATGTTCTTCCCTGCCTTATTGATAAAAATTTAATTGACCATTTTGTCTTAGCACATTCTGTATTTTTTGTTGTTGTTAAATTCCAATTGATGAGTTACTATGGGTTACTGTTTCTTTTTTTTTTTTTTTTTTTAACGCTGTGTTTTGACATATGATTTCAGTCTGCAAGCCAGCTTGACCTGGACCTTCCTGTGTAACTCAGACTGCATTGAAATTCATTGCTATTCTTCTGCCTCAGCTTTATCAGGTCTAGAATTATTGTCATGAGCTACTAGGCCTGCCTGAGTATCATTTTCTCATATTCTTTATTTTGGTTGTTATTATGCTTAGGATTCTATGTTTCTAAGTAAAAAATATTATTCTACAGTTTTCTTGAAAAAATTCATGTTACCTTGAGCAAAAACATTTGCAGGAATATTTTGTTTCTAATTTGTTTAATACTTTTTATTTCTTCCAGTATCTGTACATCTCAGAAATTCAGAAAATATCTGTGGAATACACAGGAAACAGTCTTTTGTTTATTTCGCTGTTTGAACTAAGCTCTTTAAAATCACTAAATGTCTTTTTTTTATTATTCACTTTACATCCTGTTTGTAACCCCATCCCCCCTTCACTCCCAGCCTCACCCTCCCTCTTTCCCACCCTTCACCCTCACCTATTCCTCAGAAAATGGGAGCACTCCTTCTCATCCACCCCAGTTCATCAAGTTGTTTCTGGACTGAGTGTGTCCTCTTCCTCTGTGGCCTGGCAAGGCAGTCCCGCCACGGGGAAGTGATCAAAAACTTGGCAAGAGAGTCCATGTCAGATGCAGGCCCACTTCCCTTACTAGAGGTTCCACAGTGAAGCCTGAGCTGTCCATTGGCTACATCTTTGTAGGGGACTTAGGTCCAATTCAGACATGGTCCTTGGTTGATGATTCAGTCTCTGAAAGTACCACAATTAGTTGGCTCTGTTGGTCTTCTTGTGCAAATAGATCCATGTTTATGACCCTGCATGAAACTCAAGTCCAAGTGGATCAAAGACCTCAATATAACACCCTAAATAGAACAGCAACAGCTCACGCACTAATATTAACAATTAATAAATGGGACCTTTTTAAACTTAAAAGCTTCTGTAAGGCAAAAGGCACTGTCAGTAGAACAAAATGACAGTGTACAGATTGGGAAAAGATCTTCACCAATCCTATATCCATCTAAGGGCTAATACCCAAAATATATAATAAACTCAAGAAATCATGCACCACAATAATAATAATAATAACTCAGTTTAAAGAATGGGACACAGATTTTTGGCTCTGTTAGTCTCCCTTTGAAGTTCCTGCCCCCTCCAGGTCTCTCTATCCCCCTTCTTTCATAAGATTACGTGAATTCTACCCAAAGTTTGGTTATGAGTCTCAGCCTCTTCTTTGATATCTTGACCAGTGGAGTCTTTCAGAGGCCCTCTGTGGTAGGCTCCTGTCCTGGTCCCTGTCGTCTCCTGCTTCCAATGTCTAAAAACTGATCCCTGGAGGACTTACAGACAGAGACTGATACCCCAAACGGGGACAATGCATGGAGATGACCTAAAACCCTGGTTCAGATGTAGTAAATAGACTCAGTCTCCAAGTGAGTTCCCTAGTCTAGTAAGGGGAGGAGGGGTTTTCTCTGGCATGAACTCAATAACAGGCTTTCTGATCACCTCCCCCTTGAGGGTACAGCTTTGCCAGGACACAGAGGAAGAAAATACATCCAGTCCTGATGAGACCTGATAGGCTAGGGTCAAATAGAAAGGGAGGAAGACCTCACCTCAGTGGACTAGGGGAATGGTATAGGGGGAGAAAAGAAAGGGAGGGTGGGATTGGGAGGAGAGGAAAGAAGGCAACACAGTCAGGTGTGTTTCTTGTATGCAGCAGAATGATAGATCCTGTTTTTGCATCCTTCCTCTTAGTCTTTGTCTTTTTGTGGGGAATTGAGTCCATTGATGTTGAGATTTATTAGTGACTAGTGATTTTTTATTCCTGTTATTTTGATGTTGTTGTTGGTACTGTGTGAGTGTATGTGTGTGTGTATTTGCTTCCCTTGTTTTGGTTTTGCTGGTGTGGAAATATTTATTTCCTGTGTTTTCTTGGGTGTAGTTAACCTTGAGTTGGAGTTTTTCTTCTATTTTCTTCTGTAGGAGTGGGTTTGTAGATAGATATTGTTTAAATTTGATTTTGTCATGGAATATCTTGAAGTCTCTGTCTATGGTGATTGAAAGTTTTGCTGGGTATAGTAGATTGGGCTGATATCTCTGATCATTAAAAAGTGTGTAAGATTTCTGTCCAGGACCTTCTGGCTTTTAAAGTCTCTATTAAGAAGTTGGACATAATTCTAATATGTTTGCCTTTATATGTTACTTGATTTTATTCTCTTGTAGCATTTAACATACTTTCCTTCTTCTACATGTTTAGAGTTTTGATTATTATGTGTCCAGGAGACTTTTTTTTCTGATCCAGTCTATTTAGTGTCTGTAAACGTCTTGTATATTTATAGGCATTTATTTCTTTAGGTTAGGAAAATTTTCTGTATTTCCTTTTTTGCTTACCTAGATCTTCCATTTGCAGAGTTCTCTCAGTTGATGTTTGTTTTTTCTATTTCAATTTTTAGGTCTTGAACAGTTTTCTTCAACTGTTTGTTTGTCTTTTCTTGTCACTGCCTATGGGATTTATTGATTTTTTTTTTCTTTGTCTTTCCCTTGATTTTGTAAAGGTGTTTGTTTTTTGTTTTTGTTTTTGTTTTGTTTTCATTTCTTATTTAAGAACACTTATTGTCTTCATGAAGTTGGTTTTAAGGTAATTTTCTTGTGTGTCAGCTACATTGAAATATACAATTCTTGTTGTCACAAAATAGTTTTGCTCTGGTGGTACCAGAATTGCCATGGCTATTGTTGATTGTGTTCTTATATTGGTGTTTAGACATCTTGGTTTAATATGATTATAGAATTAGATGATTATTTCTAAGTTCATCTTTGTTGGATGGATGTTTTATTCCTTGTTTTCTGCTTCTATTTAGTCTTCTGAGCTTTGTGGCTTGAATTTCTGTGGCCTGCTGACTTCTGAGGAAGTTTCTGAACGGGTTAGGGGCTTGACTTCTGGTAACTTGCTGAGCTTTTGGTGCAGCAGGTAGTCTTTGTTTTGTGATTGGTGTGGCCTGCACCTAAGGGGCTTTGTTCTGTTGAATTGGGGTCAGAGGCCTGGCCCTAGGGAAGGCAGTGAAATGGGGTTTGGGAAGGCAGTAGAATGGATCTCGGGGAACCAAATCTAGAGAGTGGGCAGTTCAGCTGGCAAGGCTCATACACCTGTCCTTCTGAATTGTTTGTCCTGCCCCAGTAGCTGACCATAATTTTTAAAATATAGAATAAAATGTTTCAAAATTTTATTAGTTCCTCTTCTGTCTCACTGAGTGGCAAGATTTGCTAAAGGCTTTATTTGTATAGAGAAGCTGTTTGTAATGATTTCCAATTTTTACAGGTTATAGAAGCATATCTATTGCATCATATAATTTTACATGTAATTATGTATGTGTAAATAATTTATATTTTGCTGGTGTAGTTCTATTTCTACATGTAATTTGAATGATCTCTCTTTTTATAACGACATTACAGAGTACCATAATATAGATATATTAAAATCAATTACTCGCTCTTATGAATGCGTAATTGTTCCACATTTATTTTGAAAAACATAAAAAATATTTCTTCCAAAATAATTTCATAAGTTTATGCTTTCATTAATTCTGTGTAAATTAATTCACTGCATTCTTCTTTTTTTTATTCTTTTTTTATATTTTTTATTTAACTTTTATTAATTACACTTTATTCCTTTTGTATCCCCCCATAAGCCCCTCCCTCCTCCCCTCCCGGTCCCACCCTCCCTCCCTTTCTGCATGCATGCCTCTCCCCAAGTCCACTGATAGGGGAGGTCCTCCTTTCCTTCTTTCTGATCTTTTTTGTTGTTGTTGTTGTTCTTCTCAATGCAGTTTATTCAGGAACCTTGAACAATCTTCTGACCCTGGGGAAAGCCAGCCCACAGCTTAAAATAGCCTCTGGGTAGCCAACCCCAGCATGCCTCGTGGGCAATGCAGATAGGTCCACATACACGGAAGCAAGCCAGATCCTCAGCCTTAGCCAAATATGGAGTTGTTTGTGACAGAGAGCACTCACCATCGGGAAGGTGGAAGGCGGAAACCAGCTCCATCTTTAAGGCGCGGCATTATGCAGCTCTCTACAGTTCCCCCTTTTTGTTTTAGATGCATCAGGCAAGAGTAGAGGTTAAAGGATGAATTAACATATGACATTCTCCTAACCATGGGTAGAATTTTGAAAATATAATGCCTCTCTAAAATATTTTCATTGTAATTTATGTCCTAAAATCTAAATCTAAATTAAATGTTCTATAAAAGAAAAAAAAAAAGAGTAGAGGTCTGATCTCTGATATTAGAAATAAATTGGGACTTTGTACCAATGTTCATTTAGGTGTCATCCACCCAAAGAGCATCAGACCTGTCCGCACTGCATTCTTCTTACCATCTTTGAAAATTATCTTTGTCAATACCATGCAGTTTTTGTTACTATTGCTCTGTAGTACAGCATGAGATCGGGAATGGAGATACCTCCAGATGATCTGTTGTTGTATAGGGTTGTTTTGGAGATTCTAGGAAACTCTTAATCCCTCTCAGAGAAATGATAACCTCTGAAAATTCAGGAAGTTGCCTATTCTTCTTTTGTTATGAAAGTTTATACAAATCCCTATATTTTTAGACACAGGGTCATTTAGTATCTTTGTAGTTTCAATTGCTTAGTTCGCTTCATTATTCCTTGATGTCACTTTCTTTTACCTATGAAACAAGTGTAAAATATATTTTAAGATGACTGATATTCATTTTAATAATCTAATATGGTACAATTCACATATTTACAAAATTTTCTTCCTAATAAGAAATTTATATTTATACCTTCTGCAAATAGGAATGTACATTTTAATGTGAACCTCTTCTATCCTTGCTTCTGTTGTTACTAAGAAAAAATATCTATTTTCAGTCTGAAAATCTATTAATACTTTTAAATTACATTCTTGAAATCATTAGCAGTTTAATTGTTCAATATTCTGTATCTGTCTTATACACAAATATTTGACTTAGTTTTCATATACAAAAAATATTGCTCATTTAGGATTCTTTTATAAATTTAATTTTTTATTAATTACATTTATTCACTTTGTATCCCAGAGGTAGCCCACTCCCTCATCCTCTCCCAATCCCACCATCCATCCCTCATCTCCTCCCATGCCTCTCCCCCAGTCCCCTGATAGGGGAGGACCTCCTCCCTTCTCTGACCCGATCAGGTCTCATCAGGACTGGCTGCAACTTCTTCCTCTGTGGCCTGGTAAGGCAGCGCCCCCCTCAGGGGAAAGAGGTCAAAGTGCCAGCCACGGAGTTCATGACAGAAAGAGTCCCACTTGGACACTGAGCTGCCATGGCTATATCTGTGCAGGGGTTCTAGGTTATCTCCATGCATGTTCCTTGGTTGGAGTATCAGTCCAAAAAAAGAACCCTGTGTCCAGATTTTTGGTTCTGTTCTCTCCTTGTGGAGCTCTAGTCCCCTCCAGGCATCTCTATATCACTCTTTTTTGTAAGATTCCCTGCATTCTCCAGGTCCTACTATTTCCCCCTTTTTTCATAGGATTCCCTGTACTCTGCGCAAAGTTTGGTTAAGAGTCTCAGAATCTGCTTTGATAGACTGCTGGGTCGAGTATTTCAAAGGTCCACTGTGGTAGACTCCTGTCTTGTCCATCTCATTTGTCTTTCTGAGCGAGGATTGATGAGCTCCACAAAAAGAATAACAGAAACAAATATCTCGGCATTTCAGGGTCTTTTCTGAGACTTATAATCCAACCAAGGATCATTCATGGATATAACCTAGAACCCCTGCTCAGATGTAGCCCATAGCAGTTCAGTGTCCAATTGGGCTCCTAGTAAGGGGAACAAGGACTGTTTTTGACATGAACTCAGTGGCTGGTGCTTTGACCACGCCCACGCCCCCCCCCCGAAATAGGAGCAGCCTTTCAAGGTCACAAAAGAGGACAATGCAGCCAATCCTGATGAGACTTGATAAATTAGTGTCAAATGGAAGGGGAGGAGGGCCTCCCCTCTCAGTGGACTTAAAGAGGGAAGGAGGGTGGGATTGGGAGGGAATGAGGAAGGGGGCTACAGCTGGGATACAACGTGTAATTAATATACAAAAGTAAACATTTAATTAAAAAGAAAGGATTCCCTACACTCTACCCAAAATTTGACTATGAGTCTTAGCATCAGCTTTGATACATTGCCAGGTAGAGTATTTCAGAGGCCCTCTGTGGTAGGCTTCTGTCCTGTTCCCTATTTTCTCCCTCTTCTGATGTCCATCCAGTTTGCCTTTCAGAATAAGGATCTTACCCAGGGTCCTCCTTCTAGCTTAGCTTCTTTAGGTGTATAGATTTTAGTATATTTTATTATGTGTCTAATATCTACTTATATGTAAGTAGATAACCTTTTTATCTTTCTGCTTCTGGGATATCTCACTCAGGATGATTTTTTCTAGTTCCCATCATTTGCCTGCAAATTTCATGATTTCCTTGCTTTAAATTGCTGTGTAGTATTCCATTGTGTAAATGAACCACAATTTCTGTATCCATTCCTCAGTTGAGGGACAACTGGGTTGTTTCCAGATTCTGGCTATTTTGAATTAAGTTGTTACAAACATGGTGAGCAAATGTTCATGTTGTATACTTGATAATATTTTGGATATATGCCTAGGAAAGGAATAGCTGGATCTTGAGAAAGGGCTATTCCTAATTGTCTGAGAAAGTGCCAGATTGATTTCCAAAGTGGTTGTACAAGTTTACATTCCTATCAGCAATGGAGGAAGGTTCTCCTTTCTCCACAGCCTCTCCAGCATGTATTATCACTTGAGTTTTTGATCTTAGCCATTCTGATGTGTTTAAGGTGAAATCTCAGGGTCATCTTGATTTGAATTTCCCTTATGACTAAGGACTTTGAGCATTTCCTTAAGTGTTTCTCTGTCATTCAATATTCCTCTATTGAGGATTCTCTGTTTAGATCTATAACCCATTTTTTAAATTGTATTACTTGATTTGTTGCTTTTCAACTTCTTGAGTTCTTTATATATTCTGGATATTTGCCCTCTGTCAGATATAGGGTTGGTGAAAATCCTTTCCCAGTCTGTAGGCTGTCAATTTGTTCTGATGACCGTGTCCTTTGCTTTACAGAAGCTTTTTTAGTTTCATGAGGCCCCATTTATTGACTGTTGACGTTAGAGCCTGTGCTGTTGGTTTTCTGTTCAGGAAGTTGTCTATGGGGCTGTTCAGTTCAAGGCTCTTCCCTACTTTATCTATTAATGGATTTAGTGTGTTTAGTTTTATGTTGAGGTTTTGATCCACTTGGACTATAGTTTTGTGCAGGGTGATAAATATAAATCTAGTTGCATTTTTCTGCATGTAGACATGCAGTTAGACCAGCACCATTTGGAAGATGTTATCTTTTTTCTATTGTATGGTTTTGGCTTGTTTGTCAAAAATCAAGTATCCTTGGATGTATAGGTTTATTTCTTCTGTTCAATTCTATTAATCCACGATTGTGTTTCTATGTCAGCAATATACAGTTTTTATTACTATTTCTCTACAGTACAGCTTGAGATCAGGGAGGGGAATACTTCCAGACGATTTGTGATCATACAGGATTGTTTTAGCAATTCTGGGTTTTGTTGTTGTTGTTGTTCCATGTGAAATGGAAAATTGTTCTCCCAATGTCTGTAAAGAATTAGGTTGGTATTTTGGTGGGAATTTCATTGAATCTGTAGATTGCTTTTGGCAGGATTGCCATTTTCACTTAGTTAATCTTACCAATCCATCTTTCCATCTTCTACCTGCTTCAATTTCTTTCTTCAGAGACTTGACATTTTTTTCAAACAGGTTTTTCACGTGCTTGGCTTGAGTCACACCAAGGTATTTATCTTATTAGTGGCTATTTTGAAGGGTGTAGTTTCCCTAATTTCTTTCTTGGAACTTCTGTCATTTGTATACAGGAGTGCTGCTCAATTTTTTTTTCTTTTTTAGTTAAATTTTTATCCAGCTACTTTGCTGAAAGTGTTTATCAGCTGAAGGAGTTCTCTGGTTGAATTTTTCGATCACTCATGTATACTATCATATATTCTGTGAATAGTGATTTTGACCTCTTCCTTTCTGATTTGTATCCTCTTGATCTCCATTAGTTGTATTATTGCTCTAGCTAGGACTTCAAGTACTATGTTGAAAAGATATGGAGAGAGTGAGCAGCCTTGCCTTGTCCCCGATTTCAGCGGGATTTATTTAAATTCTCTCGGTTTAGTTTGATGTTGGTTATAGGATTGCTGTATATTGTCTTTACTATGTGTAGGTATGTGCCTTGTATCCCTTTTTTCTCCAAGACTTTAAACATGAATAGGTGTTGGATTTTGTCAAAAGCTTTTTGGCTTCTAAAGAGATAATTGCAGGATTTTTCTCCATAACTTGTTTATATGGTGGATTACATTGATAGATTTCTGTATATTGAGCCACACCTGCATGCCTGGGATGAAGCCTACTTGGTGGATGATATCTTTATATGTGTTTTTGGATTCAGTTTGCAAGTATTTTATTGAGTATTTTTGCATCAATGTCCTTAAAAGTGAGAGGTCTGAAATACTCTTTATTTATTTATTTATTTATTTATTTATTTATTTATTGGGGGGTCTTTCTGTGGTTTAAGTATCACGGTGACTGTGCCTTCATAGAATGAGTATGTTAATATTCCTTCTGTTTCTATTTTGTGCAATATTTTGAAGAGAATTGGAGTTAGCTCTTCCTTGCATGTCTGGTACAATTTTGTGCTGAAACCATCTGACCCTGCTGCTTTTTTTGGAAGGGAAAATTTTGATGACTGCTTCTATTTCCTTGGGGGATATAGGATTGTTTAATCTATTTACCTAATCTTCATTTAATTTTGGTAAATATGATCTATCAAGAAAATTGTCCATTTCGTTTAGTTTTTCAAATTTTGTATATAGGCTTTTGTAGTAAGACCTAATGATTGTTTGGAATTCCTCAGTGTCTGTCGTTATGTCCTCCCTTTTGTTTCTGATTTTGCTGGTTTGGATAGTTTCTCTCTGCCTTTTAGTTAGTTTGGCTAAGTGTTTGTCTATCTTGTTGATTTTCTCAAAGAACCAGTTCTTGGTTTCATTGATTCTTTGAATTTTTTTGTTTGTTTGTTTTTAATTTGTTGATTTCAGATCTGTGTTTGATTATTTCCAATCATCTACTCCTCTTGTGTGTGCCTGCTTCTCTATTCTTCTAAGGCTTTAGGTGTGCCTTTAAGTTGCTTGTACGAGATGTCTCAAACTTCTTTCTGGAGGGAGTTGGTGCTATGAACTTTCCTTTTAGTACTGCTTTCATTGTGTTCCATAATTTTGGGTAAGTTGTGCCTTCATTTTCATTGAATTTTAGGAGGTATCTAATTTCTTTTTTCATTTCTTCCCTAACCAAGATGTCATTAAGTAGAGAATTATTTAGTTTCTTTGTGTATGTAGGCTTTTTGTTATTTCTGTTGTTGTTGAGGTCTAATTTTAGGCCATGTTTCTCTGGTAGGATACAATGGGTTATTTCAATCTTCTGTCTGCTGAAGCTTGATTTTTGCCTGAATATATGGTCAATTTTTTGAGAAGGTTCCATGAGGTGCTGAAAAGAAGATATACTCTTTTGAGTTTGGGCGAAAAGGTCTGTAGACATCTGTTAGGTCCATTTGATTTAGGACCTCTGTAAGTGCCATTATTTCCCTATTTAGCTTCTGTCTAGATGATCTGTCCCTTGGTAAGAGTGGCATGCTGAAATTTACCACTGTTAAGATGTTGGGATTGATGTGTTATTTCAGCTTTAATAATGTTTCATTTACAAACGCAAGTGCTCTTCTATTTGGGGCATAATTGTTCAGGATTGTGATATCCTCCTGGTGGAACTTCCTTTGATGAGAATGCAGTGTCCCTCCTCATCTTTTTTGATTAATATTGGTTGAAAATTTATTTTATTAGATATTAGGATAGCTACTCCAGCTTGTCTGGGTCCGTTTGCTTGAAAAACATTTTTTTCCAGTCCTTTACTCTGAGGTTTTGTTTAGCTCTGTTGCAGAGGTGTGTTTCTTGGATTCAGCAGAAAGTTAGATCCTGCTTGCGCACCCATTCTGTTAGTCTGTGTCTTTTTATTGGAGTGTCCAGTCCATTGATCCTGATAGATAATATGACCAATGAATGTCATTGCCTTTTATTATTGAGTTGGTGCTATTACTGTGATTCTATGCCTGTTATCCCTTAATATTTTGTTGTGATATTATCTATATCCTGTGTTTTCTTGGGTGTACTTGATTTCATTGGATTTGAGTTTTCCTTCTAGTATTTTCTGTAGGGCTGGGTTGCTGTATAGATATTGTTTAACTTTTTGTGTTCTTTTTTTTCATGGAATATTTTGGGTTTTTTTCATATATGTTGATTGAAAGCTTTGCTGGGTATAGTAGTCTGGGTTGGAATCTGTGGTCTCTTACAGTCTGCATAACATCTGCCCAGGCCCTTCTGGCTTTCATAGTTTCTGTTGAGAAGTTTGGTGTTGTTCTAATAGGTTTACCTTTATATGTTACTTGGCCTTTTTCCCTTGCTGTTTTTAATATTTTTTTCTTTGTTCTGTAGATATAGTGGTTTTGACTATTATGGGATGTTAGGAGTTTGTTTTCATGTCTAGTCTATTTGGTTTTCTGCAGGCTACTTGTATGATTATGGATATCTCTCTTTTTTTTTTTTAAGTTGGGAAAATTTTCTTCTATGATATTCTTAAAAACCTTTTCTGGACCTTAAAGCCTGGAATCTTCTTTGTTGTCTATTCCTATTATTCTTAGATTTTTGTCTTTTCATGGGATCTTTGATTTCTCGGATGTTTTGTGTTTGGAACTTTTTCTGATTTTACTTTTTCTCTGAGAGATATATCAATTTCTATAACTATATCTTCAGAGCTTGAGATTCTCTCTTCCATCTCTTGTATTCTGTTGGTGATGCTTGCTTCTGTGGTTCTTGATATTTTCTCTATATTTTCAAGCTCCAGGGTTTTCTGTTTGTGTTT
Organism: Meriones unguiculatus; assembly: GCF_030254825.1. Classification (NCBI taxonomy): domain Eukaryota; kingdom Metazoa; phylum Chordata; class Mammalia; order Rodentia; family Muridae; genus Meriones; species Meriones unguiculatus. Next base: position 112,696,942 of record NC_083349.1, read on the forward strand.
TCTGATTTTTTAATTAAGTTTTCATGTGTTGCATATTTCCTTCATCTACTTGAATGTGGGTTCCTGTCTTTTCATGATGGCCTCGATGTTTTGTTTTGTCTCTATATGCTTCTACCTGTCCCTCTATTTGTTTGGCTTTATTTGCCTGTATTTCTTCAAGAACTTTGTTCGTTTCCTCTTTGTGTTCCTCTAAAAACTGGATAAGTATAGATTTGAGATAATTTTTCTGGGTTTCCGATGAATTAGAATATCCATTGGTTTGGGGGGCTGCTGGTGAAACCATAATTTCCTATTTTTTTCATATTAGTGGCTTTTTATTTTTTGTCTTTTATTCCATTTTTTATTATTAGATACATTTTATTAATGCTGTATCCCACTCCCTCATTCCCTCCCAATCCCACCCTCCATCCCTCATCTCCTCCCTGCCCCTTTCCAAGTCCACTGATAGAGGAGGACCTCCTTCCCTTTCATCTGACCCTGTTTGATCAGGTATCTTCAGTACTGAGTGCAAAGTCCTCCTCTGTGGCCTAGCAGGGCTGCTCCTCCATTGGGGAGTGGGGAGGTCAAAGAGCCTGCCATTGAGTTCATGTCAGAAATAGTCCCTGTTCCCCTTACTAGAGAAACCCACTTGATTACTGAGCTACCACGGGCTGCATCCAAGCAGAGGTTCTGGTTATATCCATACATGGTTCTTGGTTGGATAAACAGTCTTATACAAGACCCCTGTGCCCAGATATATTTGGTCCCTGTGGAGCTCCTATCCTTTCCATGTAATACTTACTCCCCCTTCTTTCATATGATTCCCTATACTCTGCCGAAGGTTTGGTTATGAGTCTTAGAATCTGCTTTGATACACTGCTAGGTAGAGTCTTTCAGAAGCCCTCTGTCGTAAGCTCCTGTCTTGTTATTTGTTTTCTCCTATGACCAATGCCCATCCCATTTGTCTTTCTAAGTGAGGATTGATCATCTTACCTCGGGTCTTCTTTCTTTTTTATCTTCTTTAGGTGTATAGATTTCATTATGTTTATCATATCTTATAGGTCTGTATAAGTGAGTATATACCATGTGTATCTTCCTCCTTCTGGGATACCTCACTCAGAATGATCTTTTCTAGATCCCACCATTTGCCTGCAAATTTCATGATTTCCTCATTTTTGATTGCTGAGTAGTATTCCATTGTGTAAAAATACCACAATTTCTGTATCCATTCCTCCATTGATGGTGGTGTCCTGATTTTTGTTGGATGTGTTCTTTTGCCAATCTCTAGCCATCTGCTTGTTGGTAATGTTCCCTGTTTGTTCCTGGAGTCAGTGCTTCAGACTGAGTTCATTTGTCTCTGGAGTATTCTTCAAGAAGATGAGAGAGGTCTGCTGGTTTGAATGTGGATTTTGGTGTTTCAGCTGTAGCTAAGGATGGAAGGTCGCAGGCTCATGTGTGCAAGTGTAGGTGCGTGTGTGGAAGTGTGCCTTGAAGGACAGGGTGCTAGAGCATGTAGATGCCTGGAAGGGTGGAGCTTAAGCATAGATGGGGGAGCAGGCACATAGATGTGGGAGCAATGTGCATGTGCAAGTGCCCTGAATACTTCAGTGCCCTTCAGGTGTATTGTACTGTTCTCTGGTATTCAGATCTGTTTGGGCTCCAGGAATTGTTTTCCTGGACTCCACTGCTAGACCCACAGAACAGGGACTTCAATGTTGAGAATGCTGTCCTAAGGATCCCTATATTGCCCCGAGTGTGTGTGTGTGTGTGTGTGTGTGTCTGGGAGGGATCTAATGTCTGGCTGCTGGCATATAGTGACCCTGGATCTGGGGCTCTGCAAGCATTCACTTAAAGGCATACTCACTAGCTCGCAGGCCTAATCAGACTTGTGCCCACAGGATCAAATGAGAGTATAGGAGATCTGTCAGGTTTGTGGTATCCACTGTTTGGACTCAGAGCATGGAGGCCTGTACTTGGGGCAGCCGTTTCTGCTGTCTCAGTCACCAAGCATGGAGGGTCCTGCTTGGGGCAAGCACTGCAGCCTCTGCTGGGCAGGAAGGCCTGTGCTTGGGGAAAGAGGAAGTACAGGGTGGTTGAATATTCCCCACTCTCACTCTCAGGAGATGTTCACTTGTGACCTGGATCCAAACTGTCCTAACTCATGGATTGTCACCTCTTGCTCAGGAAGCTTCAGTGTTCATATTCTGGCTTCAGCTGCCCCTCTACTCACCCATTTTGGAGTTTCGGATCCTGTGCCCCTAAGTATTGTGTGCCTTGGTCACTGCCATTTTGGTCTCCCTTCATTTAGGATTCTTACTCTAAGTATTAATATTAATTCAAAGAGTGACTATTTGAATTTTTCTTTTGAATACTTTTTACTGTCCACTTACTTTTTTTAATTCACCTTTATATGACTCGGTGAAATTTGAAGTAGAAATTTGCATTATGTTTCTTTGATCAGTTTAAAGGAATTTTAACTCATCATTGTGAGTATATGTACTAAGTTTTTTATTTAATTTAGTAACATCTCAACAGTTCTATTACCTGAGTGTTAACACTTCTCATGTGAATAAACTGGATACAGAATTCAATAACTTTCATACACCATTCATAACAAAATCCTTTTTCTTTCCTTAGAGTATTTAACTTTTTGACATATGTATGTTTGGGAAGTTTTCTTATGTTAGTATTGGGATATTGTCCTCAAAAGTAAATGTTGAGACAGTCCCTGTTCCCATTACTATGTAACACACTTGGACACTGAACTGCCATGGGCTACATCTGTGCAGGGGTTCTAGGTTATCTCCATGAATAGTTCTTGGTTGGAGTATCAGTCTCAGAAAATATCCCTGTGCTCTGATTTTTTTCTTTTTTCTTCTTTTTTTTTTTCTTTCCTTATGGAGCTACTGTCCCCTCCAGGTCTTTCTATCTCTCCCTCTCAGTGGCCTGCTCTTTAATCACCTCTCCCTGAGGAGGGTGCAGCCTTACCAGACCACAGAGGAAGACAATGCAACCAGTCCTGATGAGACCTGATATACTAGGATCAGATAGAAGGGGAGGAGGACCGCCTCAATCAGTGGACTGGGGGAAGGTCATTGGTGGAGAAAAGGGAGGGATGCTGGGATTGGGAGGGGCGAGGGAGGGGCTACAGTGGGATACAAAGTGAATAAGCTGTTATTAATAAAAAAATTAATTAATTTTAAAAGATGTTGAGTTTCATCAGCACTTGTGAAAATCAACATATTGTTGCTGTATTAACGACTTGTCTTGCTGCTGTGTCAAAATACCTAACAAAAACAACTTAAAGAAGTCACAGTTCTTTTTTTTAATTTTTATTTTTTTATATTAGTCACAGGTTATTTACTTTGTATCCCAGCTGTAGCCCCCTCCCTCATTCTCTTCCAGTTCCACCCTCCCTCCTTCATCTCCTCCCTGCCTCCTTCCAAGTCCACTGCTAGGGGAGGTCCTCTTCCCCTTCCATCTGACCCTAGCTTATCAGGTATCTTCTGGACTGGCTGTCATGTCTTCCTCTGTGGCCTATCAAGACTGTTGCTCCCTTGGGGGAGGGGAGGAGTAAAGGAGCCAGTCATTGAGTTCATGTCAGAAATAGTTCCTGTACTCCTTACTAGGGAAACCCACTTGGTTACTGAGCTACCATGGCTACATCTGAGCAGGAGCTCTAGATTATATCAATACATGGTCCTTGGTTGGAGAAACAATCTCATAGAGGACCCCTGTGCCCTGATATATTTTGGAGCTCCTGTCTTCTCTAGGTCATACTAACTCCCTCTTCTTTTATATGACTCTATGCACTAAAGGACAGGATGGCAGGAGCCTGAGGCAGTTGATCGTACTGTATCTGCAGTCCGAAAACAAAGCTCAGTGGATTCTTATGCTGTTTTCCCCCTTTTTTTCAGTTCAGGACCCTACTACATCAGCTGGAACCACCAGCATTCAGGGTAAGTCTTTACATATCAGTTGCTCTACTAAATATAACCCCTCACAGACATACCCAGAGGTTTGTCTTTTAGGTACATCTAGATACTTTCAAGTTCACAGTCAATTAAGTTACTATCACAGTTACTCAATTTTAATATTTTAAAATACTAAATTATCTTAATAGATTTCCTGATGTTAATTCATTTGTACATTGTATTCCCAAGACACAGCATACTTGGTAATGGCACACTGATGTACTTAGATATAAGATTTTATCTATGCTTTTTCATCTAGAGTGATAGGTAAAATTAATGTATTATTTCATTTTACTTGCCAACCTGATAATGATTTAAGACTTAAATAAGAAGTAGATTTATCTATTTTCTAATAATAATAAAATATTCTTGAACATAGATGATATTTTGTGAGTACAATAAAGTCTTGGTTTTCTTTTCTTTCTTTTTAAGCATTTTACTTTATTATATTATTATTATCATTATTATTATTATTATTTACAATTTATTCACTTTGTATCCCGATTGTAGTCTCCTCACTCATCTCCTCCCAGTCCCACTCTCCCTCCCCCTTCCTCCCCATTCCTCTCCCCTAGTCCACAGGTAAGGGAAGTCTTCCTCCCCTATCCTCTGACCCTAGCCTATCAGTTATTTTCTTAACCTTCACAGCATGAGCTACATGCCTTCCCACTACATTCTGGCTCTGATGAAGTTTCTGCTCAAGTCTGTTGCTAACAATCAAAGCACTCTAAGAACAAGCAGGCATTAGCCAGATAAAGATGTGAGGAGCTGCGCAATTGCAAGGCAAAGGACAAAGTCTGTGCCTTGGGCAGCTTGTATTTTTGAAGAGCTGCCAGAAAGCAACATTGACAAAAGAAACAGTCTTCCTTCTCCTCAAAGGAGATAAGAGGCTGTCCATCCTGGAGCCTAACATGAGTGACCGTAGCTTGAGAACACAGATTTGAGTCACCCCAAATTCTACGTTCTTAAGTGGTAACTGCTTCATGAGGCTTTTGTAGTAACTATATATATATATATATATACATATATGATCAAAGTCTTGGTGTTCTAACCAAAAGCCTCATGAAACAGTAATCCAATTACCCACTTACCAAGAGTGGTAGGATGTTAAGTGACCTTGAAAATGGTACACAGTCCTAAGACAGCAGAGTCACCGTTGAAACTTCATTCTTACATTTAATAATATGTCTTTAATAATTGAAATTAACACTTTGTTATAAATTAACTGGAACTAATATAACCTACAACTATCTTTCAGTTGCTTTTGTGATTTTGGCTTAGTAAGTTTTTCTAACTTTTTCCAGACAATGTTGCTAATTATGTTCCCCATAGGAATTATAACACTCATATAGATTTTTTTATTATATTTTCTCTTTGGGAGTTTTTATGTCTGAAATATCTTAATTCCATCTCATGATTTTAAATGGCAGTTCAACTAATTAATGAATTTAAAACTGATTGTTTCCCCCTTAGATGGTTTGAAGTGTTTTTATTCTCTCAAGCCCTGACATCCACCAAACTGCTGAAAAGTTAGGTCTGTGTCAATCTGGCTACTGTTCTTTAACAACCTATTTTCTCTTCCTTGTAGCGTCAAGATGTTTCTACTTACCTGCTTTGTTTTTTATTTAATGATTCATAAAAGTATTTGTGAGTGTGATTCTGGGCTTAATAGGCAGCATTTCAATTAGATTATGTACACAGTTAATTTTTTTTCTAGGTGTGAGGTGAGAGTTTTTGGCTAACTTTAAGAAAAACCTATTCCCTTCTAGAGATTGAGTCTAGTTTGGAAAATTTATACAGTATAAAAGTAATTGAGTCAAATAATAACATATAATACAGTGACTGTTCTATTGGAAAAATATAGCATAAAGAGTAAAATGAAAACGTAAAATGGAAGTGGTTATTTAATAAGCATAGTAGGATATCATCACTGAATATGTGTCTATGAAGCAGAAATTCTTTTAGGCAGAGAGGATGTAAAGGCCAATATTGTAATATTGAGGTAGGAGCCCTGAACAAAGTCAGGAAATTAATTAGTCTGCATTAATTAAGAGACTCTAACCACAGAGCCCAGGAGATGGCCAACCATTGGGGTGTTATGGAAACGCTTCTTGATACAATTCTCTGACAGTTAAGAGTTGACAGTTGCTAAGCCTGAAGTGCTATTTCTTTCCTTCAGTGGTGTATTCACGGAGAAGTTGCTCTTGCTCCAGCAAACACCTTCCCACCCATACTCCAGAAAGAAACTCTAAAGTATCTCATTGAGCCATGTACAAATAGAATGCCTCACAGCCAAAAAGGGGGGGGGGGCATGTTTAGAAGTGTGCAATTGGAAGAGGGAGAGAAATGAAATAGGAAAATGATGTGGTGAAATCAAATAAAATTCAGCATATAAATTTATGAAACTGGGAAAGCCTCCCAACAGGTTATCTGTTATTAAGTGGTTACCTCTAAACACATATACACAGAGTAATGGACTCAGTATGTTGTGTATATGTATCCACACACACTCCTTTTGAAAATAGATGCATGTGCAAACAGTAAAAAATAACGAAATATTGTTGCAGATGAAAGTAAGCCAGGACTCTGTTAAACAAAGGAGATAGAAGAACAGGGATGCTGTCTGTATATATATATATATATATATATATATATATATATACATATATATATGTGTGTATATATTTAAATATATATGTTACATATATAACATATATGTTATAAATATATATATCTTTATATATATCTTTTTAAGAGCTTATAACCACAATCAGTTTGGCAAGTAACAGATAGATGTATTTTCTAATAATAATAACATACTTATGAACATAGTTGATATTTTGTAAATACAATGAAGTGTTGGTTTTCTCAGAGTTCTCACCAGAAGCCTCATGAAACAGTAATCCAATTATCCACTTACCACATATGTGTGTGTGTGTTTGTGTGTGTGTATGTATGTGTGTATGCATAGTGTGTTGTTTGTATAATATGAATGTGCTGCATAAAATTAACTTACATGAAGGTCAGGACAAAATGGGATTTTGCATGATGTCATCACTTGATTAAGGATGACATGTTATCTAAGCATTATAAAATGCTTATTTTGGTTAACTTCCTACATAGTTCCAGAAGATGTCTGAGTGTGTGTTACTGGGATTGTGAAGAGCATACCACAGATCAAAGGCTGTTAATTGCTCACACAGAAATAAACAAATGAACATATAATAAAAATATGAAACGAGATCTGCCTGTAATGTGCACACCATCTGAAGTATAAATGACCAATTATTAGGTAAAATAATTATTCAACTCTATCCTGATTTAAAAAGGAAAAATTACACCCAGTTTCACAGTAGTGGAAACACATTTTCCTGAGAGTAGATTATACAGGCTTTCATCTGTTCCAGCAATGTACATGGGCTTTGGCTAGGCCAGTCACATTTCCCTCCCAAGGCAGAGTTGCCTGTGATTAAATCTTTCAATTGCAGGGTGGGACTGGGAGGGAAAGAGGGCTCAGGATGTAAAGTGAATTGAAAAAATAAATTTTAAAAACTTTTAATTGCATATTATCTCAACTATTTCTAAACATTAGGGTGAGATTAAATTTTGAGGAAAGAAAACTTGATATGTAAATTTCTCTGGAAGGCAATTAACTTACATTCAGCCAGTGAATGTCTTCAACTGTTGATAAATATTTAGTAAAAAAGAATTATGACGAACAAAAATAAATTCATGATATTAATTATCATAGTGCCCGCCCCCCTTTTTTTTTCAAAAACCTAATATACACATTTTAGATATTTGTTTATATCATGGAAGTAAGATTTCTTCTATGTATATTAGCATGGGTCAATTAGTTTTAATACTAATAAAGTTTTTCTAGGTCCATTCTTTTTCTTCCTATATGAAAATTTTGGAGTGGTGACAATGGTCTTGACCTAAGCTGATACCCACTTTAGAAGGTGACTCAAGCACTACCATGTTGTCAGTTTGTCAGAGATAATTTGGACAAATGGAGATCAACCACAGAGCTTTGGGGGGGATCTATTGAAGAATTAAAGTAGCAGAGATGTGGGCTGTTGGGAATGGAAAATGGAGGACTGAGTAGAGGTTCTAGACAGGAGAATGGAAAGACTATCTCTGCCAATCATAAGAAAACCAAATTTTGAGAGCCAGCAGAGAAATGTGCAATGGCAGATACAAGCATTCAGGTAAAACAATTTCTTCCCTACTTAAAAAAAATAAAAAAATAAAAGAGTTCCATCTTTGCTATTACAGCATCTTTACTATTACAATATAAAATTATAGGATTATTTTTGTCTTCAGTTACTCTGTCCATGTTTAATTATATACCACCTTAATGATGGGAAGATAGCAGCTATTTTGAGAATGTTGTACCCTTTGGGGCTCTGAATGCCCTCTTCTGTGATGCTGGAGTTAAAAGGAGGAAAGAAAATAGAAGTGGTGCAGGTGGCTGTGTTTATGGCCTTCAGGGAGATATGATTGCTTCACTTGGCTGATTGCTACCTGAAGGAAGTGAGACTACAATTAAGACTGTCAGGTAAAGCACACAAATAAAGTTCATTGTATATGCTGCAGACACACCGGTGTTAGCTGGGAAATGTACTCTGGGAAACAGCTGTACCCTGGAACGTAGAACAAGGATGTTTCCTTCTAGAAGAAAACTATTTTATCAAATCTGACAACTTTTGCCTGAGTTCTGGGTCTGGACCTAGAAAGAACTTCTCATTTGGTTTAAGCAGTTGCCGTATAATTGGAACTTTGGAAACACATTCACTCATTAGATTATGTTGTTTAGTTGAGAGGGTAGAGGTGAGAGAAAACATTTTTACCTCGTGTTTTCTGGTTTGCCTTCCAAATTAATTTTTTTTTTTTAGCAGAAATGTTGCATTCTATTTTGCTTATGCAAGAGTAGAAACTGTTCTAGCATCAGGAGATCTTGATTGCAAAATGTAGTAAAGAATTTTTTATTCTTTTTCTAAAATTGCCTTTCCGTCAATCAGATAAGATATCCAACCCATATATGATCAATCTCCTTAAATATCTACTTGCACTTCTATGACACTAATAAGAGTGTCCCATAGACAAACAACAATTCTGCTTTTTGCTCTTACTCCGTAAGCTACTGTAAATAGCATTTCCTCTTAATAAAGTGGAGTGTTCCCTTAGCTCCCACACATCACAGCCATACCTGCTAATGGGGGTTTTTCACAGAGATTGAGAAGACAATGTAACTCCTACCCCCACACTCCAGCTGTCCCGGACTAATGTATTTTATGTGGTCAGTAGTACAAGCAGACAAGCTGGGGAAAGGTTTTAATATAGAAAATTCCACATAGGGAACATGTTTGCTTTGCTTGGTGACACCTGAGGATAGAGCCTAGAACACAATTCTGTCTGTAAACAAGTCTTTTGACCACTACCTGAATAATAGAAAAACACCCAGCTTTGAACATAAAATTGAGAAACTCACAGCTCTGAGTTCTTGGGCATGATTGTTTATTTCTCTGATCCTTCATGGTGCATTGTTCACTTGAGAGAGTAAATCCAATGGGAGCATCTCACTTACACCAAATGAAACAGGTTTGAGAATGAATGAGTGGACACAAAACACGAAAAGCCCCAAAGACCACAATGTTTCTCCTTCCTTCAGAACCTCCAGAGAACACAGCTAGCAGAGGTCTCGTGAAAAGCACGTGACTCTAGCTCCTGCCTAGCTATCTCCCTCACCACTTACTAATGTGCCCTGGTCCATGGGACAGTCTCGCACAGCTTGAGCTATGTCTGCATGTTCAATGGACTGACAGTTGCAATGACACAAACATTTTGTGGAATGTACGGAGTGTTTTACTAACACATGTTCCTTCCAGTTTCTGAAGGACATACTAACCTCATTTAGTGATGCTTTAGAAGTGGTAAAACTTAGAAGTGGACATTCAGTTGACTGTTAATACACCATTTCCTTAAAGTTTTAGGAAGACATCTAGGGTTCCTTAATTTTCACTACCTAGTAATCACTATCTGAAAGCAAGACCATCTCTCCTATACATTCTTCTCTTAAGTATATGCAGTAATTTTCATCTTTTGTAACCAAGATGTTTCCAGAGCTTAGACTTCTATTACTTTCTGAAAAGCTTGGCTCTGGATATGTAAATGCTTTTAAAGATGCTTCAAGGGCTGCATTGTATAGTAGAGAAGCTTTAGTCACATTCAGAAATAGGAGAGGAGGTACCCAATTATTCACTATAGTAGGGAGGAGAAAGACCGAAAGGAGGCTAATATTTAATCAGCACTTACTCTAGGCCATGGATGGTGTTAGGAGATTTGCAGACATCAAGACTCTGAGCCGGCCAGATTTTTCTATAACACACCAAGGTAACAGTCTATTGAGTCTTTACCATTCTTCATACCCACATTTTCTAAATGCCTCTGCAGCAAGGCAATCAGAGCCTCATTACATGTGATTTTGCCCTTACTTTTCTGTCTGTCTGTCTGTCTAACTGTCTAATTGTGTCTCATTCCTCACATGCTATTCAAAGTGTTCACCTTTGCTTCCTTGTGGCTTCCTTGTCTCCTCCATCTGGGTTATCTGAATATCTCAGACTGAGGTAATTACTTATGAGGCTGGCTCCTGAGAATTCTCACTCTCAGTGTTGTGTGGTTGGCCATTTCATAAGTTGTCCTTTTTAGCCATTTTCTCCTGGCACAGAGACACACACAGATTCCAAAGATGGCAACTCTCTGGGAAAGGCAACATATGTTACAGTGCGGATTTGGCCACTGACATCAGCTGAGTCATTTCCCACCCTGTTACTTGCCCAGTTCCTCCACTTATTTTCAAAATTGATTCTCTCTCTCTCTCTCTCTCTCTCACACACACACACACACACACACAACACACACACACACACACACATTTTCTCTCTCTCTTTCTCCTTCCCTCTCCCTCCCTCCTTCTTCATTTAAACAGTTGTGAACTTCTTTCATCATTCTAAACCAATATATAAACAATATATGCATTATTTTCTATTACATTATTGGGCAGCACTTTAAAATATACTTTCATATAGGTTTAATTAGTTTAACTAATATGTTTAAGTAAAACTGTCAATACTTCAACCTTGTTATGGTAGCCAATTTTACGTTCACATCTTTTTAATATCATAGGAAAGTGCAAAGAGGGCTAAGCAATTCTATTAGAGTTTTTTATTCCCAAGAAGTGATTAACTCTATATTTTGTACATGCTGATTGCTATTTTCCCCTTTATGGTATAAAGTTTAGGAGACTCAGGACAATGTAGTTTACTTACAGTTTTGTCCTCAGCCTTTATTCCATAATGAACCATGGTAAATCGATTGTGACTACTAATTTGAATCTGTGTCTTGAACTTAAAAGTGTGTCCCACAGTCTGGATAGTGCTATGCTACTTCCCAGACCTGAGCACTTGGTGTGAGTGTGCCTCAGGCTGGGTTATTCCATGAGACTTATGGCTCATCTTCCAGCAAACCATTTCTCCTTAGTCTGCAGTTACATTTGGGGTAACTGGAGCTTTGACTCTCCCCCTGTCTTTTAACTATCACATTTCTTCAACAACAGACTTTACCCAAGGTACCAGCATAAGCATTGGAAGGTAAGCTGCAGTCTGGAGATGTTCCATTAGGCAGTTCTTTCCCTTTATGCAAGCAGTGATGGTGCCTAGGAGTGAAAGCGGTACACGCAGGCCCCATATCTTTGCAGCTCTTTATTCTTTTCTCAGGAGTGTTTGGATTTGAGGATCTGTTTGTTTGTTTGTTTTGTTTTCTTCTTTTCCCTTTCATCTTTGTTCCTAGATCTCTTCTGATACTTTGACAATCCTGTTTTGTCAGAGAGCCTGGGCCATGATCCTCCAGGTCTGCCTGTCATTCTCCTCTTCACCTCTCATTAACAATAATGGGTGGTTTTACACCCCTCTTCCCCATATACAGTTCTTACTTATTATCTTTCACAATATGATGTGAGAGTACAGATTTATAGTTCTGAATGCGTGTGTGTGTTAATGAAGAGGTCTTTAAATTAAACAGAGCATCCTTCCTCAGTTTCTTCCCACAGTCTTTCACTAGAAATCATTCAGATCAATTGCTATAAAATTGAATGAGCTTGATTGACTCATCAGCCTCTGCAGCACCCCCACCTGGGCCCAGAGTTTTGGCTCTGATGGTTTCCATGCATGGAAAGGACCTAAATGCCTTGCTCACATGTAGCTCATGGACAGCTCAGTCTCCAAGCAGGTTCCCTAGTAAGGGGAACAGGGGCTGTCTCTTGCATGAGCTCCGTTGCCAGCTCTTTGATTACCTTCCCCTTGGGGGTACAACCTTGCCAGTCCACAGAGTACGACAATGCAGCCAGTCTGATGGGACCTGATAGGCTAGGGTCTGAAAGAAGAGGAGGAGGACCCCCCCCCCCCCATCAATGGACTAGGGAAGGAGCTTGGGGGAAGAGTGAGAGAGTATGCAAATGGGGGAAATGAGGGGCAGGGGCTACAGCTGGTATACAAAGTGAATACACTGTAATTAAAAATAATAGTAGTAATAATAATAAATGAAAAAAAAAATAAATGACCTCATGATATCAATAGATTCTTAAATTTTTGTTACAGAATTTCCAGCATCTTCAATTTTCAGGCTTTTAAGACATAGTTCTGTGTTTTAAAGAACCCATTTTACATGATAGCCTGTTAACAGTGCTACCAACAGACAGGCTTTGGTGACCTTCAACTCTAAGCTAAACATCAGGCTTTTCACTGCAGTCGATTTCATAACGTGCTGTGTAGAAATCTGGTCAGGCTGCAACTGGCATTTAGGTTGAATTAGGATTTGGCTGGGCTGAGTTCTTTGAAGAGTCTTTGAAAGGAAAGAATATATATATATATATATATATATATATATATATATATATAGTTTCTGTGTTTTTCACATAAACTCCAACCATTTCTGTCTAGATATCTATGTTCTGGTCTCCTTGGGATACTTTACCGAATATAGTTTTATTGGGAGAATTATTCCTTGGATGGGGGAACACAGAGAAAGAAAGCAAAACATTAATTATTAAGGTTTGATTCCACTTATTTAGTGTATATTTTCCTCTAGAAGACAAGGCTCTGAGCAGACTATTAAGAAGATGAAGCCCTGTCTGACTGGAGTGTCACGATAGCTGTGAGGACACATTCATGGAAAACGATTTTCTCCTGGTCATAAAACCCAGAATTGCTAAAACAAACCTTTACAATAAAAGATCTTCTGGAGGTATCTCCATCCCAGATCTTAAGCTGTACTATAGAGCAACAGTTATAAAAACTGCATGGTACTGGCATAGAAACAGAATGGTGGATCAATGGAACCGAAGAAGACCCAGAAATAAACCCACACACTTATGGACACCTGATCTTTGACAAAAATATCAAAACCATACAAGGGAAAAAGGATAGCATCTTCAACAAATGTTGCTGGTCTAACTGGATGTCTACATGTGGAAAAATGCAAATAGGTACATACTTATCACCCTGCACAAAACTAAAGTCCAAGTGGATCGAAGATCTCAACATATAACCAGACACATTAAATTGGCTATAAGAAAAGTGGGGAAAACCCTAGAACTCATTGGTACAGGAGACAACTTCCTGAACAGAACACCAACAGCACAGGCTCTAAGAGCAACAATCAATAAATAGGACCTCATGAAACTTAAAAGCTTCTGTAAAGCAAAGGACACCATCATCAAAACAAAACGGCTGCCTACAGATTGGGAAAGAATCTTCGCCAACCCTTTATCTGACAGAGGACTAATATCCAGTATATATAAAGAACTAAAGAAGCTGAAAAACAGCAAACCAAGTAATCCAATTAAAAAATGGGAAACAGAGCTAAACAAAGAACTCTCTGTAGAGGAATATCAAATGGCAGAGAAACACTTAAAGAAATGCTCAACGTCATTAGCCATCAGGGAAATGCACATTAAAACAACCCTGAGATTTCACCTCATACCCATCAGAATGGCCAAGATGAAAAACTCAAGTGACAACACATGCTGGAGAGGTTGTGGAGAAAGGAGAACCCTCCTCCACTACTGGTGGGAATGTAAACTTGTACAACCACTATGGAAATCAATCTGGCGCTTTCTCAGACAATTAGGAATAGCACTTCCTTAAGATCCAGCTATACCACTCCTAGGCATATATCCAAAAGAGGCTCAAGTACACAATAAGGACATTTGCTCAACCATGTTTGTAGCAGCTTTATTTGTAATAGCCAGAAGGTGGAAACAGCCCAGATGCACCTTAACTGAAGAATGGATGCAGAAATTGTGGTACATCTACACAATGGAATATTACTCTGCAATGGAAAATAGGAAATCATTAAATTTGCAGGTAAATGGTGGGACCTGAAAGGATCATCCTGAGGGAGTTGTCCCAGAAGCAGAAAGACATACACGGTATATACTCACTCATATAGACATATAACATAGGATAAACCTAGTAAAATCTGTACATCTAAAGAAACTAATCAAGAGAGAAGACCCTGACTAAAATGCTCAATCCCCATCCCGAAAGGCAAAGAGAATGGACATCAGAAGAAGAAGAAAACAGGAAACAACCTAGGAACCTGCCACAGAAGGTCTCTGAAAGGCTCTGCCCTGCAGACTATCAAAGCAGACACTGAGAGTTATGGCCAACCTTTGGGCAGAGTGCATAGAATCTTATGTAAGAAGTGGGAAATAGTAAGATCTGGAGAGGACAGGAACTCCACAAGGAGAGCAACAGAACCAGAAAATCTGAACACAGGGGTCTTCCCAGATACTCATACTCTAACCAAGTTCCATGCATGGAGATAACCTAGAACCCCTGCACAGATGTAGTCCATGGCAGCTCAGTGTCCAAGTGGGTTACATAGTAATGGGAAGAGGGACTGCCTCTGACATGAAGTGATTGGCCTGCTCTTTGATCACCTACCCCGGAGTGGGGAGCAGCATTACCAGGCCACAGAAGATGACAATGAAGCCAGTCCTGATGCGATCTGATAGACTAGGATCAGAAGGAAGGAGAGGAGGACCTCCCTTATCAGTGGACTTGGGGAGGGGTATGCATGAAGAAGGGGTGTGAGTGTGGAACCAGAAGGGGAGGAGGGAAGGGCTTATGCAGGGATACAAAGTGAATAAAGTGTAATTAATAAAATAAAATAAAATTTAAAAGAATGATAATGAAATGAAGCCTTGGTAGAGACCCAAGATTACAGCTGGGCAATGCAACGACTTGTCTAGGGACTCCCTTCTCAAGGTGGAGCAAGCCCTTGGGAGATGAACTTGTCTTAAGCTATGCCAGTGAGAGATGAGAAAGAATGGATCTACTAATGAGAAAACATACTCTCCCTTTCAAGAGTTACCACCTTATAGTACACTTGTTACAAGCCACCATGATACTCTGGCTAAAACCTAAGCACGACTTTTCTTGTACCTAGGGTTTCTCTACTCTTTCCCTAAAGCTCCTGCTGTGTAGCTGGTTGTTCACCATGGTGCTGCCCTCCATGTTGGCTTAATTCAAACAACGTGACCTTTTCCCTCTTTCTCACTTCCATCTTGGTTTTTTTTTTTTTTTTAAAGCAACTGCAGAGATTTATAGAATATCTATCCTGAAGGTTTTCCTTTAAACTCTAATTGAATTATCTTTAAACTTTGGTTTGAGTCATTTCTTAAATTATTTCATTAATGAAAATAAAATAACCAATAAGTGGCCTTGATTTCCACAGTATCACATTATTACTCCACAAGGCCTCCAAATAATTTCTGGTAAAAGGGGGCATGTTTGATATTAAGATCCAGGTTATGGTTCTTCTTAATAATGACTATGTTGACTTTATGCTTCTCAATCATTTCGAAATTTTCTTTACAGTTCCGTGAGGTGAAGATGGAAGTGTCGAAGTTAACATCCTTCCTTGTGGTTAATTAATTGAAATAATGCGTGAAACTTAATATACGAGTAGTGATTTTGTGTTTGTTTTGTCTACACTCCTACTTTCACCCAGTTATTTGTTACCTTTTACATTCTGTAAATATTTATTGCCCCAGACACTTTACAAGATTCTGTGTCTACAGAAACAAATAACACACAGCACTTGCCCCTAGTGAACTCATGATCTGGCAGGAAACACAGATAAGTAAATCCTGCAATTACAGTTCAGTAAGTTAAGTGCCACATTGGAGGAGAAAGTAGATACTTTACCTGTCATGTCCCCATCATGTTGAGCTTGCTTCCGGGAGGACATTATTCTTTATTTTTAACCATACCTGGATCAAGATGAGGCTGCTCCTGCACAGCTCAGGTACTACAGACCTGCTCTATCAGAGCTGGGGTTATCAGTGGATGGCTGGACCCCCACATATATCTGATCTTTATCTGAGTCATTTTCCCTTTCAACTCAGTTCTTTGGCCTTTTGTGAAAGAGTACCACACTGTTCTAGAAATTTCTAGCAATATTTAAAAGCCATAGTAGGGTACAGGAGAAAATGGAAACACAGAGACTTATGTTTTTAGAGTTCTTCCCTCTCTGTGGTCAATTTTGACTTCATCCATCACCCTCTTGACAAATGGAAACCCAGTGAACAATTTGCTTTAGATGAGAACTTTGTTTGGGACCCGGTCCAGAGTAAGACCCAGGGCATCTGGCTCCTTGTGCACAGCTCCTTTGGTCTGCTCTTCATGTGGTCTGCCATAATAGGACTGAAGGCACTGAATTCCTCAAAGCAGCATTCTAACCACCTATACGAGCACCACTAGCTGATTAGCTCCTTTTTAGTAATAGATGCCGTTTAAAGCTTCCATGTACTAATAGTCATTTGAACCTTATAATAAGACAGCGGTCTAGATTTCTCTTATTCCTATTTTGCAAATAGATTCATAGTGATATATGGAGTAGTCCAGGGATCACACTCTGCTAGCTGGCCGAGGAAGGAATAGAATAGTCTGTTTACTGAGCTTCTCCATTCAGTCTTCTCTCTGTCATTTTCTCAGTGAGTATATTATTTGCAAGAACTCTAGGGTCAAAGGAAGTTGTTTGACTTAATGCTAATATCTGATCATCATTCTCAATCTCAGAAGATCTACCTATAAATTCAACCTTTACAATCAAGTCTTCAAAAACATTAGTGTCCTACTTTGCTTTTCTGTTGCTGTGATAAACACAATGTCTTAGAGGCGGAAAGGCTTATAGTTCCAGGTCACAAGACCTTCACTGAGAAAGCTCAAGGCAGGAACTCAGGCAGAAACTGAAGCAGACACCATGGAGGAGTGCTGCTCACTCAGTTACTCCCACCTTCATGATGGGTAGCTTTCTTATGTGCCCTAGACCCACCTGCCTAGGGATTTTTCCACCCTCAGTGTGGGACACTGGTCATAAATCAAGATAATCTGACAGCTATGGCCACATACCAATGTGATCAAGATAGTTGAGGTTTCCTCATCCCAAATGACTCTAGATTTTATCAAACAGAAAATAAAAACTAAACACCAGACTTAGCATTCCTGCTCAAAAGAAAGAAATGGGGTGAGTGGTTGGACTGTTGCTGGCTAGACTGCTGTGGTTTTCCTTATGTCATATTTCATATAATTCATACTGATTATAGTTTCCTATAATTCATACATTCTTGTGTACTTGGAGAAAGACCAAAAGAAATAGGTATGCTCCCAAACTAAGTAAATAACCTCCTCTGGAAAAAAAAAATTACTAAATTATTCAATTTAATATCTGGCTATGAGTCTATCATTTTATGTCAGTCTATTTCTTTTGATTTTTTTCCCCTTGAAATGTCTTATAACATCTTCCAGTGAACTCCTACGTATGCTTCAAGGCCCACATAAAATGTTATTTTGCTACTTCAACTTCTTTCCATTGGTGGGAAAAATTATTCTCCACTATTTCAGTGTTTCCATAGCATTTTGTAAGTACAAGTCTGGTTTCATTGCATCATGGTGATTCATTCTCAATATGCCAGGAAGAAAGCATCTGTTACTATCATCCATTCATCAATATTCAGAATATAATTGAATCCTTACACTTAGTGATTTTGTATAATTTTCTTACCATTTCATTATTTGTCATTATTCTCTTATTTTCTTCCAGGTTTATATTGTAGGCAACTTGATGGTAGGGTTTATATCTATACTTTGGATTCCTCCTTGCTGGGGGAGGGAGGGAGGTTGAACTCAATTCTGAGCACTTGCATATGCTGTTTGTGAGACACAGGCAAAGAGATACACACATATTCAAGTTCACCTTCTCAAACTCTCGGTTCTTAAGATACCAGCTTAGTTCAGATCTTCTTGATTGTAAAGATCATGATGAGGCTCTCGACAATATCAAGTATTCTGAGACCCATTCTAAAAACCAAATCTATCTATGGTACCCTTCTATATCCATAGGTATTCCTGCATCCTTGAACATCTCCTGGTATCTTCTCATACCTATTTTGTCAAGGTGAGTTGTTTTTTTAAACACCCAGGGTCTGGTAGGAATACAGTGTTTATTTAATTTTTTAATCCATGTGAAAAGAATTCATTAGATACCTACTAATGACTGAGACTACTCCCAAGGGCTTTGTATGTATCCGTGAACAAGAACCATTAAATTATCATCCACATATTTTTGAATTCCAGTAACATGGAATGGGAATAGTAATGAGTACATGTAATAATTAAATATATGTTCTAGGGTATTGTAACAAGATCAGAATAAAGAGAAAGGGTCCAAGGAGAGGTAACTGGAAAGGAACAAATTCGCGTATCAGTTTATGGTCAGGACTGAATTCCTTATGAAGATAACATCTGAAAAAAGACTCGAAGGGGCTAAGGAGATCAACCATGTATACACATGGAGAATAGAGGCTCAATCTATAACATATGAATATATACATATAGTTTTCAGTGATGCAATGGATTTCTAAACTTTTGTGCTCTCCCCTATCTCTCCCTCTGAGATTTCTTCAACACTTTGAAAGATGAGTTAAATTAACAGGTTTGAAATGGTAGAGCCTGTCATGATTGATATTAAGCCCCTCAAGGATGGATCTACAGTCTGTGACAGCAATGAGGCTTAACCCAGGCGATTGATACAGATTTTAACAGGCCAGAACTCAAAAACTGTCACAGTTATTAACACATCCAGCTTAAGGATAGAAGTCTCCATGTGAAAATACGTTCAGGCTTGCCTGGTCTTAACTGCTCTTGGCAAGAGACCTTTGAACTCTGTAAGGGTCATGGAAGGGACAGAAGCCTATATTAACAGGCCTTGAGCCTAGACTATTCCTTTCAGCACACAAGGAGTCTGGAGTTGGTCAGGGTTCTGAGTTTTACTGTGATAGACAATAAAGTCAGTCTTCCCCCATGATGACTCACTCATGGTCAGACTTCTTTGCCTGGGTCTACACTCATGTTAAGCCTCAAAGTTCTTGGCTAGAATATGCAAATAATAGGTACAATTTCGAGTCACAGTGACTTTAAATGGTACTAAATATAAACAGAATATACGAAAGTCAACATGAGAAAAAGAGGCCAGTAGGAGATGGGGAAGTTAATTAAAGAGAGGTGTGAACCTTTCAAAACCATCATTCCAAGCTGAATAAGTTAGGAGGGGGTATAAGAAACTGGGTGAATGTCAAGTGCTAGAAAGGTAGAAGTTGGGATAACTTAAAATACCTCCCAAATGCTGACTAGATTTCTTCCAAAGTCCTTTTTTTTTTTCTGTGGCATTATGGGTCGTAACAACAAAAATGGCACTTTGTTCTCTCGAAGAGAAAGGCTGTCTTCAGAGAACACACTGAGGCCTTAGCATCATCCTTTCAACCTGATCTAATGGTCAGTCATGCTGGGATCCTATTCCTGGTGTGTAGTGCTGGAACGGCTCTCTGAATAGGGACAGTTGTTTGAAATACTTGTCATGAATTCTCAGCAAAGACAAAAGGAGCCATGCATGCATATCTCTTATCACCATTATCACTATCAAAGTGATAGCTAGAAGGATTACTGTCACCCCAAACCTTGTCCTCTAAACTGAGATAGCTGATAAACTGCTAAGCAAACAAACATAAACCTATTCAGGGACAACTATGATTATCTAGAAAGAAGATAACCTGAGTTGATAACTGAAAAAATCAAAACCAAAGTGGAAACATGCCTGGAATGTATGCATGTGAGTGTTGTAAAGGGAATGGAAGCAATACTCAGCTGCAGGAACCTGGTGATGGCTTCTAAACCTTCCACATTATAAACTGTGGTGGTTTGAATGACAATGGCCCCCCATAGCCTCAAGTATTTGAATGATTAGTTATCAGGGAATGGCCTTACCTGAAAAGGATTAGCAGGTGTGACCTTGTTGGAGGAATTATGTCATTGGGGTTGAGCTTTGTTTCGAAGGCCCACACCAGGTCAGTGTTTCTCTCTTGGTCAGCATATCAAGATGTAGCTCTCAGTACCATGGATACTGCCTTGCTCCCTGCCATGATGATAATGGACTAAGCCTCTGAAACTGTACACAAGCTCTGATATAAATGATTTCGAAGAGTTAGTTGCCTTTGTCACAGAACAGTGACTAAGACACAAAGTAACTACTGGTCAAGTGAGACAAGAGAAAATAATTCCTAGTCAAGGGACACACTTTTCAATTAGAAAGGAAGTCTGAATATGAGTCCTGTTTCACTTAATCACAAATGTAAGCTAATAATATACCTGTATACTTGAAAATTGGAGAATATTTTGTCTTTACTTGGCTTTCTTTTTTAATTTTTATTAATTACAGTTAATTCACTTTGTATCCCACATGTAGCTCCCCCCCCTGCCACTTTCAATTCCATTCTCCCTCCCTTTTCTTCACCCATAACCCTCCCTGAGTCCACTGATAGGGGAGGTCTTCTTCCCCTTCCATCTGATCCTAGTCTCTCAGGTCTCATCAGAGTGGCTGCATTTGTTACACCCAGTTCGCAAGTCCCCAAAAGATCTACAGGAATCGACTCCGTTGCAAAACACATGAGGGTCTTTTTATTGTAAATTACAAGCTGCAGCTTGGGCCCACAACAAGCTGAGCGCCCCGTGCCCAGGTTAGTTGGGTGATTTAAAGATTCTGGTCCCTCCCAGCATGCCCAAGGCAGGGGCGATTCCTGCTTGGCAAGCATCTATTGGTCAAAATGCTACATTTTGAATTGATTGGCTATAGGAAGGTCCCCAGACCATATGACCTGGTGTTCCTCCCTAGGGGGATGGGCCAGTTTCCTAGCAACTGTTATCTCTAGTGGGTGGGGAAAGAATGCAGTAAGGCAGTCCTTCCCCTCAAGGCATTACTGGACTTCTCCACCCACCTACTTCAGGTCTTAATAATAGCTGCTAATTTATCTTTTGGTCTCTCAGCATTGTCCTCCTCTGTAAGTCTTCCTGGCAAGGTTGCACCCCCCTGAGGGGGAGGTGATCAAAGAGCAGGCCACTGAGTTCATGTCAGCCATAAAAAAATATAAAGTAACCATATATTCTGTAGTTACATTTATCCTTTCCATAATGTATATTAAACATCTTCTTATATACCATAAATATACAAAATTTGTATTTGGTAACTTAAATATATAAGTAATGAAATAATGTCTAATTAAGTGCTGTTTAGGAAGTTGATAAGATGAAACAACTTCAGTGTATATTTTTAATAATGTTTTCTCCTTTGTTACATCAAAGAGTCCCTAATATCTATAATAGAATCCAATCTTTAATCTCCAATCGTGTCCACATCAAATTTTACATTTAAAATGGAGATTATTTTCCAAAATATCCCTAATAGGTATAATTATAATGAATAGACATAATTCAACCCCAAATAAAACACTTTTATCTTTACAAATCTTTGGAGGGCCTTTTGTTTATCATAGACTTCCAAGGACACTTTTGAGTTGTCTGTGGCTCCATTTCCATCTATCCTAATGGCTTTTCTTTCAACTCTGCTGACATGAAGAGGTGATTCTGACTCACCTCTGCATGTGTTACGGGAACAGTGAGTGTGCCCACAGGTTCAGTCATTTAAACATTGGTGGGGAGGAAATAAAGGCTTTATCCAGGGATCTTCCAGGAAGTCTAGGATATTTAGGCACTTAAAAGACAATGTTTTACTCTGATTACTATAGGACTCTGAACTCTTAAGATGCACCTTTATTTCACAGAAGACTGTGGTATAGAACCATTGTCTTGGGGCGTATCCACCAGAACACTGCAGGGCATCTGTGGAAAGTTGGGGAAGGCATGTCGAAATTCCAGAGTGAAGGCTGGAACCAAATCTTTCTCTACTTTTCACAGGCATAGATCCAAGGATTTCTAAGGTCTTCCCCTAGAGTATTGTTTTAATATTTTCCTTACATTTGTGCTGCACACTGTTTCACTAGACGCCAAATTTTGATTGAAGCTTGTGATCTGACTCTTTGTTTTGGAGTACTTTTCATTTAAAAGTGGGGATAATGAGGTTTTGAGTGCATGCAGTCTCTGATTCATTAGCAGGTATATTTTTAAATGCTTTAGTGCAACATTTTTGGGGTGACGTGAACAAATGTTTATTTATCAAAAATAGGGATACCATGTTAGGCCCAAGGGAGAACCCCCTAAGGGACCCTAACTTTCCGAGGGGGATGAAGAGAACTCAGGAGACCACTCATCGATGCAATAGCAAGAGGTTTAATTCAGCCATCATACAATGGGGTTGCCCCCCACAAAACCAGCGAGGAACATCCAGGAGAGACAGAAGTCTGAGGGTTTTAAAAGGAAGGAGCGCGGGAATCGCGGAGGTTGCGAGCTTGGCGACACTGGATTGGGTAGTTGACTTTTAAAATGATTGGTTCATTTTGGGCGCCAATTCTATCTGGTCCTGCCCCGATCTGGGTTGGGGAACTGGTGACATCTGGACCGGTTACTAAGCAACGCTACCTCCTACTGCAGATCTGGACACTCCTCCACAGCAGGGAGGAGACCTTTCGCATTCCTTTGCAATGTGATATCTCAATTTATCAGCTCCTCCTCCTGCCTTCTATAAAAGTGCTGGGAAATTTAGTTTAACATGGGGTATAGAATTTGTAAAGAAACCTGTAAAGCTAGCCTGTTCCTTTCAACCACAACCGACTGAAGAAATAATTCCACCTAAGTTTAGCTTCATGAACCATTGTGTGTATTGGGTTGATTACAAGAACATACATGTCAAAAGCAGCTAACACACTGAAATGCCTAGCCCAGCATGGTTGAAGACACATAAGAGAAAGTACTTGCCTGTCATATCCTTGCTCAGCTTGCATATAGCTCTACCTATGAGAGTGCCTGTTCAGCAACAATTGTTTACTGCTTTTACAAGCAAAGGAGGAGAGTTTTGAGTGCTGTAAGTTTCAGGACTTTCCTGAGTTTTATGAACTTTCCTATTCCCTCTCAGAGGAAAGTATTTTCATTCTGAAATACACATAGAAAATACCATCCTGCTTTGAAGAATCTCTGGTCTGTGCCAATTGATTAGTCTTTATGGACCCACTAACCACTGGGTATACATTCATTTTGATCCTTACTATGCCATGAACATGGCTATTCTTGGATAATTGATGTTTAAAAGGCAGAGATCATCTATAAATTATCTCTCATTAACTCATTGTGATTATATTCATAGTCAATAGGAAATGCAACACTTATGAGTCACAGACATTTTGATGTATGTAAATAATATACCATGATTAAATCAATTTAATTACCATAGCAATCACTTTGCTTGCTTATTTTTTATAATGAGACATTTGGAATTTACTTAGTTTAAAATATGCAATGCATTATTGTAGCTAAGGTCACCCTGCTAGACAGTAAATCTCACACTTATTCTTTATATCTATCTGAGAGTTTTCACCTTTTAGTAATCAACTCCATTCTTTCTCTCCTCATTTTTAGCCTCTTTTTAATCACAGGCTATTGTGTACCTTATGGAATCCTACATGAATAAGATCAAGTACTAGTTTCTGTTTTTAAACTTTTGGTTTGTTTTATTGACTGAGTCTCACTATATAACCTAGGCTAGAATGGAACTTACTGTAGTTCAGATTAAGCCCGATTTTGCAATTCTCCTAACTTGGCTTCTTCTCGGCCAGGATTATAGGTGCATACCACAATGGGCTGTTCACATGCAGCAATTTTCTTTCTGCAGCTGACTTCTTGAGTTATTTAAGGAATATATGCACCATGCAGAAATTGATACAATACTATCTCAAGCTTAGAAGCTTCTTTAGGGAGAAGGTTCAACTTCACTGATAACTATAAAGATTTTTGCTTAGAACTGAAGATGTAGGTTTAGACAAGAGAATTGTCAATGTTGAAATTGTCACTGAATTAGAATTAGCCTGCACTCATGATGTAAAGATTCTCCTGGTAAGAGAAGGCCTTGCTACTCAGTGAGCACTTAATCAAGGTCTGTTGAACGACTTGATGGGCAAATTCTGTGTCAAGAGAAGAAAAATGAAAGTCTGTGCAGTTTAAAGCATCTTCATGGAGCTGTCTGAGTGGGGAGGAGATTTCTCATCAGCCAAAGAAGCTAGGACTAGGCAGGATGAGAGCTTACTTGGGATAATGGGACAAAGTGAAGTCAAGTGATATATGAGGTTTCTCATGAAGGAAAATGTATGACTTAGGTACATTTTGATTTTTGACATTTAAAATTGTGCCTTATAAATGTAACTAAATTATCCTCTCAAAGGCATTTATTGAAAAATTTTGTATACAGTAACTTTGCAAACCTTTTCACTATGTTCTCTCTCACTCTCTTTCTTTCTCTCCTCCTCTCTCTGTATCTTTCTCTATACATGCACACATGTGTGTATGTATGTATGTATGAATGAATGTATCCACTTACCCCAGACCAGAAAGTAATCACTTAAAACAGTACAAAAAATTGGAAAGTGACCTTAGTAGTTTTTCAAAAGAAGTGATGTTTATTGGAAGAAAGATAGATTCAACTTTTTCCCCCCAAGACTTCTCTTTCTTTCCTCCTACAACAGTTTTTGGATGACCCGTAGAGGGTCATCTTTTGACATTTCGTATTATGTACTGTAGATAATGTACATGTTAATCATGAATATAGATAAACTATATTATCGAAGTTTGTCATAGTAGATGGCATCAAAACCGCAACATCCATCTTTCTATTTCATGCTTGTTAAAATGTGCTGTGGCCTGTCAAAATATCTGAAGGCTTGTTTTTGAAAAGAAAAATCTTAACACAATTGCTGGAATGAAGGGAGAACAGAAACAGTATTTATCTGACCATTAAATTACATTGTGCTTTAATAATCCAGAAATTATAACTGGGAAAAATTAATATTTATCAGCTTCTTTCAGAATTTACTAACTTTCATTTACAGCCTTGTATTACTGCTGCTACTGTCCACTTGATAATATGATAACATAATACCCCGATTTGCTATTTTCTATACACAGATGGTTAGGACACTTAAAGCTTTGAAATGGAGTTCCTGTTAAAATGCATATAATCATGACCAGGTGATGATAAATAACTGAAAGCAATTTCTACTGTAAATAACCACACCCTCAGACCTAAGCCACTCAGACATGAAAAGCCCACAACCTTGAATTATTAGGTTACGAACATGCTAAGTGTTAGGGGTGGCCATGGGTAGTAACCCAGACTAAACTACTACAGCTTCCCACGTGCTGGGACTGTAGGTATGAACCACTATGCCCATGTTTTCAATAGCTTTGGTGGACCAGCTGAAGTGAAATTGTCTTCCTTGAGAATCACACTGAAGATGTGCTCTGATGGACAGCTCACTGACCGCACCATTGGTGGGCTACTGATTTGTTGTGATCTGTACAATAACTAGTAAGAAAGAGGACCCTTTTCAGTCTGTGAAGTGTAAAGAAAGATCATACATTCTCAAATCTACTATTCTGTCTAGTGTTTCTGAGAGGTTCTGTGCTCATAGACTGTATTTGTTGGTCAGTCAGTTCCAGGAGCAGCAAGAGTCAAATCCACTGTAAGGCTTAATATGAAAAACATGGCACCTTCTCAAGGTCCTGTCATCATCCCCAAATTCTTTGTCAGGGGTCTCTCTACACTAGTGGCTGTCTAAAACTTCATACTTTATGTCCTCAATTAAACTGAAATGCATATATATATATAATGAACATGAAGAAGATTCAATATGTATTCTGTAAGATGGATGGAAAACATCAAACGAGAAACCCCAATGCCTCTGTGGTGTGTGCCACTCTGGCTTACCTTTAGCAGAATCATGTTAAAGTGCTTCCCAGCCCATTTCTTAGCACATGGGCTTTCCATAAATGACAAATACCATGGTGTAGACGTAAAGGCATTTCAGGAGTTGGAGACTGCTTGGACTAAAACTTCTTTCATGTAGCTAATGAAGCATCTACTTCTTCACCGTTTTCCCATCCTTGAAAAGAACATAGAATGTATTTGCCCTTTGCTACATCCTTTTTTACCCACTTCATCTCCTTGTGCTGATACATACTTCAAATGTCCTTGTTCTAACTTTCATGGGCTTATGGAGAGGAAGAAGGAAGGCACAATCAGTGAAACAACAGTTTTTTTGTAGACTTTCTAATTTGGGGCTTTTTCCTCTCAACGTTGATGCAAGGATTAATGCATGAAGGCACTTAGTATAATGTCAGCACATAGTTTGAGCTCAAAATATATTTTAATTATCATTCTGAATATTTATATAGATGTTTCATTTTATGTTTACCCTCCTAGCAGGTGATGCTTCCGTAGAGTTTAAATGCTTAGTACTAACAGCTGCCTTGCCCTTGGGACTTGACTTAGATTTCTATTTCAGAAATACTCAGCAAATGTTTGGCATGTCTTGCCTTGCAAGGACAACTAGCACAGCCTCCTAGAATCATTAGCCAGAACTAGAGTGCTGGTTATTGCTTGTTTAGAAATAGTTGGTATTTTTTCCCAATATGCTTATAACTTAGTAAAAAAGAATATGAAGATAAACAAATAGCAATTAAGCCCCAAGGCAATCTCTACAGAGAACATTTACAAATCACATTAAAAATATAGGGAAGGTAGCAATTACCCATATGGAAAATCTACCATAGAAAGAATATTAACTTCTCAAATTTCAAGCCAGTGTTTTCCTTTGACTCTCACCCTACAGTTTGATCTTGATCTCCCTCTCCTTCCCCACTCCCCCTCAACTTTTTTTTTAAAAAGCTACAATACCTCTTGGGCTCCTTGTTTCTCCATGATTACTGCTTTTGTCCTATAGCTTGTCTTCCTCAAATGGCAGGACCATACTTTTATTCTCCAAATGGCATCACCGTTATTTCCTAGTAGAATACATTTCACATTCCCCTGTTGATCTAAGCAACATTCAGTATGGTTTTGCTCATGAAACTCCATGTTCAGAGACATGGGATTTCTACCTATAATGTCATTAATATGAAAGTGAGAGACTTATGTTACATTTCTAACATACTTTCAACTGCAGTTCTTTTATTCACTGATATATGACTATGCCGCTATTAATTTGTGAAGCCCTATTAATTAAGTATCAATTACTTTTGCACCACAGTGCCCACAACATCTTACAGAAACAGCAGAGAGAGTAGAATATTTACTTTAGCTAACAGCTTCAGAATGGCCCAGTCTATCATGAACTGGAAGGCACGATTCGGCAACTCAGTTCATGGCATCAGGATTATGTAGTGGAAGCTATTCATGTCATTGAAGAAGCCAAGAGCAAGTCAGGATGCAGGCAGGGATAACATAATCCTAAGAACCTGCCCTTTGGCCTAATTTCTCCAAGTAACACACCAGCTACAAAAGTTTCCAGAGCATCATAAAGTAACCCCAAAACCTGGGTTTTAAATATTGAAAGAAAATAAGCATGGAAAAGAGAGTGTGTGTCAGATTCCAAAAGCTGCTGCATTTTTGCCTTTTTTTCTCCCTCTGTCTTATTCTCTAAAGAGTACCTGCTTTATTTCCCTACATAAATGCATGCTCCCCAGACATGTGGTAGCTATACCTAGGTGTCCCTAAATCTCTTCTTGCTGGTATACAGGCGGCAAGCAGGTAGGTGTGCGAAATATGATGAGCCAAAAGATTCATTCCTTTATTTTCTCTTAACTGTGGCAGCCTTCATAAAACCCAGCCCTATAGGTTATTGATTTTCACAAAAAGAAGAGAAATGAGTGGGAGTGGAGAATTATGATGTTATGTCCTAAATGAATTTTTCACGGAAAAAAAAAGGAAGAGGAACAAAACAACAACAACAACTATTCTCTGTCTTGGGCAGTTGGTCAGAAATGAGGTTTGGGGAATGGAATAGGAAAGGCAGAAGTGTGTGTGTCCCCAGGGGAGAGCACACATTGATCTCTGGAGTGATTGCCCTGACTGCCTCTGAAGCTGAGAATTAGATCCAATATGTTAGTGCTAACATTTAAGTCCTTTCAAATCCCCAGGGGCTGACTGACTCTGCTTTCTCTTCCTCTCCTACATTTATGGTGAGGTGAAAACTGACTTAACCCTTTTCCTGCCAACCTCTCCTTTTTTTTTTTTTTAATATGAAAGCCAGAGCCTTGAGGAAAATGTAGCAGTTTTGATGAGTTATTTTCATAGTTACTTCCCAAACGAGGTCTCTTGAAGAATTTACTGTAAAGCTAAGAAAGTAAAATAGTGCACTTTCCACTTTTGCTCATTGTCTGGGATGGGTACCTATCTCTGAGGCATGAGGCTGCTCTGACAAGCCATACAGTAGATCCATTTCAAGAGCTTTGAAAACTTGACATGAGGGATGTAACTTCAGAGATGCCTTCAGAGATTCCAAGAATAGTCCCTTGGAATCTGTATTTCAAAAATAACATTCTTTTTTAAAAAATGTTTACTTTATTTAGTGGACACATGGAGAAGGATCTTGCAAAGAAGGCTGGGTGGGGAGGGCATGCATATTCCGTGGGGCACAGCTGCATGTCAAACATTTGAAGTTGGTTTGCAAAATGACATGAATCTGATCCCAAAGAAAGCTCATAGTAGGAAAGAATACGGGCAACTTTTAGACTTGTAGTGGCCTGGAAACATTTCAAAAAAACATCTAGTGAGCTCTCTGTTGATTAATGTTATGAGATCTGGGGTCAGAGGAGGGGTTGGGAAGATGCAAAAGAGCCCTGTAGAAAAAGAGTTCCCTAGTACTCGAAAGAAGGCTGGTAGGCTTAAAGAGAGGCATATGTAGGGGATACTTTGATCCTCTAAGCTATAACCCATTGGCTTAGAAGGAAATCCAGTAAGGAAGTTAGCTGAGCAGAGAGATGCTGCTGGATGAAGGACTTTGATGACAGGCACACAGAATACTGAAAACTGGGGTAATACATGCCCATAAGGCAAAAGATAAATGAAAATTTCTCTGAGGGTGTTTGAAACAACAAGGTCAGGTACAGACTGAAGATTGTACCAAATTTTTCTCCTTGTTTTCTTGCCAGAAACAGCCAGAATATTTTAAAGATGAGAGTCAAATAGAAATCAGAACCCTGTCACCGGAAAACATACGCCACTTATTTATTTATTTTCTGTAAGGTAATCAATTTTAAAGAAAGTAATTATTAATCTTGATGATGGATAGGGTTGAAACTTCAGGTTATAGAAAAGCAACATCACAAACCAAACTAAAACAAACAGACAAAAATTGGTCAAAAGACTGGATCCTGGGTCTCTGCCCTCTTGAGAGTGGAAGGGAGACTTAATTATTCATCTATGGGTCTGTTCAACTTCCATTAACAATAAATGTTGTGTGCCAGCCACCATTTAAAAGTAGGGATACAACTGTTCACACTGAAGGTATTCCTTAGCTCTCATAAAGCCTGTATTCTGAAAGAAGCAATATAAGAGAAAGTATTCTGAAGTAAGGACAACGTTGTTTCAAATCTTAGCTTTACCATTTAGTATTTGTTTTGTCTTTAACCTTGAAGTGAGATGCTTTTGTTCTTGCAAAATTCAGATTTGAATTTTATAAAGTTTGTGATGAGGCAAAGAGTTTGTTACATTAAACACACACACACACACACATACACACACACACATCAAATGCAAAGGGTCTTTTTAAAAAAAGAGGGGATTAAATTCATTTTTCTCTTATCCTTTGTTTGCTGATTTAACCACTTTACAGCCTGATCCCAGACCCCCCCATCCCATTTCTAACCTTACACCCTCTCTTTTCTCATTGCCTCCCTCTCTTTCTTCTCATAGAAGGGGAGAACTGCAAGGGGTACCAACCCACCCTGACATCTCAAGTTGTAAAAGGACTAAGCACATCCTCTCCCATTGAGGCCTGACAAGGCAGTCTAGCTAGGGAAAAGGGATTCAGAGGTATGCAACAGAGTCAGAGAGAGTCCCTATTCCCTTTGTTAGGGGACCCATATGTTGACCAAGCTGTAATCTGCTACATATGCGTCGGACCAGCCAATGCATGCTCTTTGGTTGATGGTTCACTATCTGTGTGCGCCCATGGGCCTAGGAGAGTTTACTCTGTAGGTCTTCTTGTGGTGTCCTTGACCCCTCCAGCTTTATCTCCGCTTCCTCCTACTCTTTCACAATACTCCTTGAACTCCACCTATTATTTGGCTGTGGATCTGTGACTCTGTTTCCATCAGCTGCTAGATGAAGCCTCTCAGGAGACAGTTACACTAGGCTCCTGTTTGCAAGTATGGCAGAATATCATTAATAGTAATAGGGGTTGGCACTCTCCCACGGGGTAGGTTTGAGGTTGGGCTAGTCATTGGTTTGCCATTCATTCAATCAATGTTCCATCTTTATCCCTACACTTGTTTAAGTCAAGACAAAATTTGAGTCAAAGGTTTTATGTCCTATGGGTTAGTGTCTCTCTCCCTCCCCTGGAAGTCCAACCTGGCTTCAGCATAAGGCAACTCCAGGCTCCTTACTCCCTGCTGTTAGGAGTCTCAGCTTCAGTGACCCCATTGACTGTCAGAGCCTCCCATGTCACTAATGATTTCCATTCTCTCTACTAGTCCTTAAAGCAATAAAATCTTAAAGCGGTGAAATTGATGACCAATACATACAAGCATAAATATGTGGCTCCACAGACATGTACACACAATAAATATACAAGTATTTATTAATACATATGTACATATAGAGATACATGTGTTCATACATGCATACATATGCACATGCATACATACACACAAAAAGAAAATTCTATGAGTAAAAACATAGATGAGGTGAGCTTTTAATATAAAATGAGACCCTGATATACAGGTTCTCTTATTTTCCCTGAACCTCATTAGATGATAAGGTGGTTAAAGCATTAAGGCAAGCATAACAATATGAGGGTGAGTAATTACCCAAAGTAGAGTGACTGGTGTGGCCTAATCAAGAACATAATTTCATTGTCACACAAAAGAACTACATTTTAATACACACATAGTAAGTTGTTAGAGACATGTAAATGAAGCACCTTCTAATATATATCGAGAGAAGCATGCCGCAGAGAATTCCAGATTCCTATGGATGTGGCCAGTTTGTCATTCCAAACCTTATCGCAGCTGTACACCCACTGCAGTAAAATAGAAAATGAAGAATTATGATGAATTGAAACATAAACTATATGCTTCTGAGAAATTTCTTTCCACTAGCCTTAAACCTTACCTCAGGTACCTACTAGGTAGGTACAAGATCCATTGGCTTGTTTGTCCACTCCACTATGGCCAAATGGCGATTAGCAAACTTTCTAGCCAATGGAGGTTTTTCTGGATGTGTTTGTGTTCAGGTGTTTCTATGACAGACTTGCAGTGACTTGGAAGCTGTTTAAAGCACTTTCTATATTTCCATTTTATTTATTAACTTCTGACCAAGTAAGAAACAATTAATATTTTTTTTCTATTTTTTCTCAAATTCTGATGTAAATTAGGTCATTTTTCTTGAATCTTACCAAAGAGACAAAACTTTTAAAAAGTCCGTCCATGAGGAATTCCAAGTAGTATTGAAGCTGCACATTATTGGTAATTAGAAGAAAAAAGAAGTGATTATAACAATTTTTAGAAGTTCTATAATATCTTATATTTGGAAACTTTTAAGTTTGTAAAGTAAATGTAAATCAAGACCATGTTCATATTATATTTAGAAATCCTGTTTTTTTTAAAGTAAATATGAATCAAACCCATGTTCATTAAGTATATTTACATTATAGTAAATGGGTTATCTGATGAATGCAAGGTGCTTTTTGCAATATTTGAATAATCACAGCATAATAGGGTCTCTATTCTTCAATCCTCACACTCATACAATAAGCAGTATCATAATTATCTCATAAGTATTATAATGGTGGCAGGATGGTACTATGGGAATATAAAGTAAGGGATATGATTCCAGCATCAGACCTCCTGGCGAAGTTCTTCTTCTGACAGCCTTTTTTTTTTTTTTTTTTTGAGAATGGGTTTCCCTGTTTTAGTCTTGTTTGTCCTGGAATATCTTTGTAGACCAGGCTGGACTTGAACTCACAGAGATTTGCCTGCCTCTGCCTCTCTGAGTGCTGGTATTAAAGGCATGAGCCACTGCACCCAGCCTTTTGACGTCTTTTACCATACTTTCTGAGGAATAAACTTTTCATTTTCTAGTGTGACAAAATACCCTGCACAAAAACAGAACAAAACAGCAACAACAAAACCATAAGAAAAAAAGTTTGTTCTACTTACCACTCTAGGCTATCCATCAAAGCAGAAACTTTAGGCAGCAAGTCAAATCCACAGTTAACCAGAGAAATGATGCTGACATGTCTACTGTGACCAGCCACCGCTCTACACTTACACAGCACCCAGGGCGAAATCCAGCAAATTGCGCTGCCCACAGCAGGCAGGCCTTCTCAATAAATACGGTCATTCCCAAAACATGACTATAGGCCAACCATATCTATGCAACCCTCACTGACACTTTCTCCCCCGGTGATTCTAGATTTTTTAAAGCTAACAATAGATGCTCATGCAAGTACTTATGCTATGAATGAGTGGAGAATCCCACTCTGCAGGTACTGAGATGCACCACATGACTTTAATGAAGATCAGTTCAGAAGGATGATCACCCTCCTGCTTCTCATTGCTTTCTAAATGAGTTAGTCTACTGCCAAGCTTTCTTTTTCTTTAGAACACGACAGTGTAGGATATGGCATCATTTCTCTCTCCAGTAATGTTCTAAATTTGCAAGCAACATCATTAAATTTTTGTTTTCTTTATCTAGGATTTGGTGTAAGATTCTTGACTGCAGATATCCCAGCTTCTGAGTTGCTGCTTACTTATAAGTCTCGATTTTTTTTCATTAATTTTCAGGTTATAATATAATGAATAATCCATGTGGTTATCACCAGTGATGCACACGAATGTAATTGGGAATAATAAGTGATGTGAATGTTAATGAAGGGGTGGACTCCCCCTACTGAATTTGTGGCATCACACATTGTCCAATCACTTCATTACTGCAATGCCCACAGGCACGCTCAGAAGAGAGAGCCTAATCCAGAGGCACCTCCTGAAATTACAGTTTCAGGAGATCTTTCAATGGACCTGGCTTCCTTGGAGAAATTCTCTGTAATTTATGAAGAATTACCTTAAAATTCTGGGAAAGAGACATCAATTTAGAAGTGGATATCCCAGCAGGTGGCTAATAATTACAGATATAATTAAAAGAGAGGCTCCAATTCACAATAGATTCTTCTCAGCCATTAGCACTGAAAGTAGAACCATGTTGGCATGAAGATGGCTCACATCATGGAGTCAATCTGCCAAAAGGCCTTCTCTCAAATCTCATGCTTTGTTTGTTGTTGTTGTTTTCACTTGTTTGTTTTTGTTTACTAAATATAGAAGCTTTTCATTCTGACTCTCATTTGACTGTGATGTATGTCCCATATGATTCCACCAGACTTCAGTCCATGAAGAGAGTACATGAAAGATTGGTGTAAAAATTAGCATGTCGAACTCCCTAAACTATCATTTGAAAGTTGCAGAAAAAACTCTAAATATACTGAGATTTACTGAGAAAAAAACAACAACTACAAACCAACAAACAAAAAAATGAAAAAACAAACAAAAACAAAAACAAACAAACAAACAAAAAAAACTTGTCCTTCAAGTCTTAGGATGCCCATACCAGGGGAAAACTACAATTTGAACTTTTAAAAGACTTTTGTGTGTATGTTCAAATAATTCAGAGATCTGAAAACTTTTATTATAATTATTATTTCACATGAATAAGGTGAGGAGACAAAACTGACACAGAAAACCATTGACATATTGGTGCCTGTTGGGCATGTCAGTTCAGAAGAAGAGAAGATAATTCGCTTGAATGAGAATAAAAAGGAAAGTTCAATGGGAAAAACTGAACCCTACAAAAAAGCTCTGGGGACGGCTAGAAGTTTTGAAGTATGAGCTGAAGAGGGCAGATCAAGATTTTGGAAGTCGACAAATGTGGCAGTAGGGTATATTAATGAATAACCTTGACAGAGTTCCATTATGGAGTCTTCATAACTGTAATACTACTATTTCTACTACTTTGTTAATTAATAATGATTAATATTGATACAATAGTAATCATTTTAATAGGAAAAACAAACAAAGAAACAGTAGCTTTAGCTGGGTGTGGTGGCACATGCCTTTAATGAGTACTCAGGGAGGCAGAGGCAGTAGTATCTATGTGAATTTGAGCCCAGCCTGTTCTACAAAACTAGTACAGGAGAGGCAAGGCTACATAGAAAATCCCTGTTTTTAAAAAAAGAAAAATAAATAGAAAAAGAAGATAAAGAAAGAAATTAAGAAAGGAAAGAAAGAAGGAAGAAAGGAAGGAAAGAAGGAAGGAAGGAAGGAAGGAAGGAAGGAAGGAAAGAAAGAAAGAAAGAAGGAAAGAAAGAAAGAAGGAAAGAAAGAAAGAAGGATAAAAGTAGCTTCTAAGCCATCACACTGAGTAGACATAAGGCAAAAAAGCTTGCCCTGGGTTACAGGCAGCAGAAAAAAGTCAACCAAGTGACCAAGCAAGTCAAATTAACAAGTCAGATGAAGCAGCTTGTGACCTTTTTCTGCTCACCAAAGCATTTGCTGTTAGCCTTGGGTCGTGCTCCTCCAGATGTGACAAAGCAAACACAGCCTTGTTAGAGATGCAGGACTGAGGCCTTCCCCCAGACATTCTAAACTAGAATCTGCTTTTTAATATGTTCTCCTGGAGATGTTGTGTCTCTGGTTAACAAAGAACACATTTTTAATTTCAGATATAACTTGGAGGAAGTATATTTTTCTTTGTGTGGTGTTTATGGTATCGTTTCTTGAGGCACTAGATAGTAATATCCTGACCCTTGACATTTCCTAAACAGCTTCACAATAGATGCTTTCTTCCTCTTCTTCCTTTCTTTATGAAAGCATTTAGAAGATAAATTACAACTACTTCCCAATGCCTTTCAAAAGTATAAATTGCCTAAATGTATTGACTTATATATTCTGCCACATGTAGTGATACACCTGTAAATTGGTCATTCAGTTCTGTTCTTTTTTCCTCAGGACTTTTTGAGAATTTGTCTCAATTTGCAATTGTAAATTGGCAAGTTGTTACAAATTTTTATTAAATATTATGAAATCTTTATTAAAGTATAAAGTCTGTTAAATTATACATATACATTTTATTAAATCTTTATTTTAAAATGCATATAAAAACATGGCAGCATTTTTATACACCTTGTTTTTGCATTGGAAATATACCACCTGCATATATTTTAGTCATAAAAATTTTCACAAATATTTTGCTCGCTTTTTGTTTCCATGCAAAATGAAGTGCCTTTTTCCTAGAAAAGGCAAATGAGAACAAAATACCAAACAAAACACACACCATTATATAGTCTCGTAAGGAAGTGTCAATGAGATACCAACTTCAACATTCAATTTATGACTTTTAGTTTGATAGCAACAAATAGTGAAAACTGTGTGTCATAGGGATAAGGATTAAACAAAGAATCTTGCAGTTCTCACCCTGAAGATGAATGTGTCAGTCTTCAAGAAGTAAGGGTAATTCTTTAAAACCCTCTAGGTTAAATAAACGCCTCAACATTTTCTTTATCTGTTCTCAAGCCAATTAAGCATTTTCAACCAAGGTTTGCACTAGCGATGTTATCTATAACAGATTGACAGAAATGATGAGCTGATTTTCACTCCCTTTATCTGACTTTTTGAAACTGTTTAACAGCTACCAACCTTTTAAAATGTTTTGAGGTATTGATGACTTCTAATAGAGAGTCATACAAAATTGGGAGGAGAAAGAAGATGATGAGGAGTGGACCAAGAGTAGGAGTTAGGATGGGGAGGAAGAGAAAAAAGAGGAAGAAAAAGACTGTCAAAAAAGGGGGAAGGAAGAAAGGAAAAAAGAAGGAAGGAAGGAACGAAGGAAGGAAGAGAAACAGAAAGGTCATCTTGACTGTATCCTGAAGAAGTTTGTCCTCAATATTGAAATTCTATACAATTTATAAAGCCACCATCTTTCATGTGGAAACTTTGCTTGTCAAAAAGATCACAGTTTTGTTTCTAATCAGCTCCTGTACTTCCCACTGACAGCTGTGTCAGTCACAGCGCTTTTCTAGTTGCATTTGAAAATTTTTATTTGTTTGTAAGGTCAGATACATGCCACAAATAAGTCAGTGCATCAAGAAACTGCCCAGCCAAAATGCCTTAACAGATGGATTTACAGTCTCTGTCTGCATCCTCAAATATGTGATAAAATGAGGTTTATTCAACCGTTTCATGAAAAGAGCCCTCATAAATCACAGGATTTCTGTATGGTAGTAATATTCACATCCTGCACTAATTTTTTAAAAGGTGACAACCTAAGGTCTGGGCTCAGGGACTCAACAGTTTGTAAGGCAATAAGCTGAGATTGCCTTAAGTCAGTGTGTATGACAATAAAAAGCAAAGAACAACTGTTGGTCCCCCTAAACTTCCAAGTTATTCCTGTTTACAGACAAGTTACTGGCTTTTGTGAAAATATAGAGCCACAAGAAATATCTTCATCTAATCTAGAAGAATCCATTTTGTTGAAAGAAATATATCAGTGTCTGGTTGGCTGGAGCTGGGGTTAGACAATGCCCCTCTTTCTGACTCAGGGATAAAGTATAGTGTAACGATGACAAAACATTCTGTCCTAAGTACCTGCCTCCTCTTGAATTCTTGGATTCCTAAATTCTCCCCCATGCTACAAATGAAAGATATTTTTTCTGCTACTTTGATTGGTTATCTAACTTATATTTTAATAGTTGAAAATTGACTATGAAATCCAAAGAAATAAGTTTCATAATAATTTCATATATAGAGAGCTGGGAAATAGAGAGGCATACTAAAACAGTTGTTTAAAGGACCAGAACAGACACAGAAAGATTACATGGCTTTATCTAGTCTTTATTCTCCAGAGAAATCTAGGGACAAGGGAAGGAATGTAGGGAAAAATATGCTCCATATTGTGGCAACTTTTATTAGTTATCAGCATGAAATAATTGCTGCTCCAGTAGCTGTTATTGCTATGTATTTGGAATCATGGAATCCTTTTGTCAAATAACCCCCCCCCCCTTTTTTGATGTTAGTTACTGGCGATTTCTAAAAGAATTAACCACAAATTTGTAAATGGGTGATTTTATAGATCACATTATCGTGAAATTTTTAAATGTATACATTCTATGCATTTAACATACATTGTCCCATTTAGCAGCAACTGTCCTAGGATAGTTTCTGTCACTGATTCCATTTTTACCAACAAAACAAACAAAAAATGGAACACAGAATAATTAAGGGATATAATTGTAGAGCTAAGAGTTGGATCAGAAACATCTGTATGTGGATATCCAATTCAAACCAGTAACAAACTGGCCATGTACATAAGAAAACCCCATTGTTACAGATGATATATAATAAGTCTGCACATTTATTCTGAAATACTTATTGTCCTCCAGTTGTTTTGTTGTTGTTGTTTTGGTTTTTTTCAGTTTAAGGCATTTTTTTACAACTTAAATAAGCAGGCAGAGTTTCCTGATAGAGTCATCTTACAGGAGTCCTAACTGGGACTTACTCCAGAGAACCTGCAATCTGTTCTTATGAGTTCCACTTCTGACCTGGTACTGTTTGGTTTTCTTTTTTTTTTTTAATTATTTAAATTCATTTTTATTTTTATTAGTATTTGATTGTCTTAAAGACAGTATTTTATGAACACGTTTGAGCAAGTGTCCTTATTGTATACTTGAGCATCTTTTGGATATATGCCTAGGAGTGGTATAGCTTGATCTTGCGGTAGCACTATTCCTAATTGTCTGAAGAAGGACCATATAAATTTCCAAAGTGACTGTACAAGTTTACATTCCCACCAGCAATGGAGGAGGGTTCCCCTTTCTCCACATCCTCTTTGGCATGTATTGTCACTTGAGTTTTTGATCTTAGCCATTCTGATGGGTGTAAGGTTAAATCTCAGGTTCCTTTTGATTTGCATTTATCTGATGACTAAGGATGTTGAACATTTCTTTCAGTGTTTCTCTGCCATTCAGTGTTCTTCTATTGAGAATTCTCTGCTTAGTGCTGTACCCCAATTTTTAATTAGATTACTTGATTTGTTGCTGTTTAACTTCTTATGTTCTTTATATATTCTGGATATTAGCCCTCTGTCAGATATAGGGTTTGTTAAGATCCTTTCCCAATCTGTAGGCTGTCGTTTTGTTCTGACAACAGTGTCCTTTGCTTTACTGAAGCTTTTCAGTTTCATGAGGTTGTATGTATTAATTGTTGATCTTACAACCTGTGCTGTTGGTGTTCTGTTTAGGAAGTTGTCTCCTGTACCAGTGAGTTCAAGGCTCATTTTCACTTTTTCTTCTAACAGGTTTAGTGTGTCTGGACTTGGACTTTAG
Organism: Meriones unguiculatus; assembly: GCF_030254825.1. Classification (NCBI taxonomy): domain Eukaryota; kingdom Metazoa; phylum Chordata; class Mammalia; order Rodentia; family Muridae; genus Meriones; species Meriones unguiculatus. The sequence goes on from NC_083349.1 coordinate 112,735,885, forward strand.
TTTTGTGCAGGGTGATAAGTATGGATATATTTGATTTTTCTGCATGTAGACATCCAGTTAAACCAGCACCATTTGTCAAAGATGCTATCTTTTTTTGTCATCTTTGTCAAAATTCTGGTGTCCATAGTGTGTGGGTTTATTTTTGGGTCTTCTATTCGATTCCATTGATCCATCATTCTGTTTCTATGCCAGGACCATGCAGTTTATATTACTGTTGTTCTATAGTACAGCTTGAGATCATGGATGGAGATACCTCTTGAAGCTCTTTTATTGTAGAGAATTGTAATAGCCAGAAGCTGGAAACAACCCAGATGTCCCTCAATTAAGGAATGGATACAGAAATTGTGGTACCTTTACACAATGGAATACTACTTAGCAATTAAAAACAAGGAAATCATGAAATTTGCAGGCAAATGGTGGGATCTAGAAAGAAATCATCCTGAATGAGGTATCCGAGAAGCAGAAAGACACACATGGTATATACACACTTATAAGTGGATATTAGACATATAATATAGGGTAATTATACTAAAATCTGTACACATAAAGAAGCTAATCAAGAAGGAGGACCCTGGGTAAGATGCTCAATCTTCATTCAGAAGGACAAATGGGATGGACATCAGAAGGAGATAACAGGGAACAGGACAGGAGCCTACCACAGAGGGCCTCTGAAAGACATTAGCCAGCAGGGTATCAACGCAGATGCTGAGACTCCTAGTCAAACTTTGAGCAGAGTGCAGGGTATCAGATGAAAGCAGGGGGAGATAGAAAGACCTGGAGGGGACAGTAGCTCCACAAGGAGAGCAAAAGTACCAAAATATTTGGGCACAGGGCTCTTTTCTGAGACTGATACTCCAACCAAGGACCGTGCATGGAGATAAGCTAGAACCCCTGCACAGATGTAGCCCATGCCAGCTCAGTGTTCAAGTGGGTCTCCTAGTAATAGGAACAAAGACTGTCTCTGAAATGAACTCAGGGGCTGGCTCTTTGATCACCTCCCCCTGAGGGGGGTGCAGCCTTATCAGTCCACAGTCCTGATGAGACCTGATAGACTAGGATCAGATGGAAGGGGAGGAGAACCTCTCCTATCGTTGGAATGGTGGAGGAGCATAGGAGAAGAGGAAGGGAGAGTGGGGTTGGGAGGGGATAGGGGAAGGGGCTCCAGCTGGGATACAAAGTGTATAAGCTGTAATTAATAAAAATAAAATTTAAATTTAAAAAGACAGTGTTTTATTACGTATGGTTCCTTTCTCTTGGCTGAGAACCATAATACCCTCTCATTGAACCCAGCTTCCATCATTTCTGGAGATATCCTGACATTTTTGAAGTTCATTGAAAACAACCCTTCCCCAATGTAAACATTACAAATGTTACAAAGTGACTATGTTAAGCCAGTCCAACCTGTAATGCATCTTCCAAACCTAGTGCCAGTTCATCCAGCCTTTGGGAGTGAGAAAATACTAGAGGGAGAATAAAAATTTCTTTGTGCATAGCTACAATGCACCTGGTAGGCCTTAACAATTGTCAGAAGCAAAATATTGCTCTTCAGCACTCTTCACAGGATAGCCCAGGCTCGCTGTCAGCTTGTGCTCTGCATTACTGGTTATCCAAATAATGCCATATTACTCCTCAACACGACAGAAATCAGATTGTCTGATAGTAATTTTGGGGAATGGTTCTGTTTATACAAAGAAAAATTTACCTCCCTCCCAATGGTATACATATTTCATTAAGGGATCATGTCTTCTGTCAAGTTGAGATAATCCAGAAAAAATATGTTTCTATTGGAAGAGTCATTCTTGTGTATTTAGTTATAAACTTACCCAACAAGGAGACTCTGGTAATACAATTTTCCTGGAGTGTACACTTGATACGTTTATTTTTTTTATCCCAAATCACAAAAACTTGCCTTGGCGAGGGACAGCTTTCTGTGCTTTGTGTTTTCAAAGAGTTTTGCTATCAAAACTATTTTTCACATTATAAATTTTCATTGCTCCCCCAGTTCCCCACCCTCCAAGGGACATTATGCCAAGCCTGCTTATTGATGTCAAGAGTCTTGAATAGTCTTCAATACAATGCTCCCTTTTATTGTTTGGAGGAATGTGGGACCGGAAGGGAGCAAAGCTGGGTCCAGGCATTAAGTCTGTTTACTAAAGGCGGCCATTATTCAGTAATTCTCTCTGCTATTTTCTTGCAGGCACAAAGCCGGTTGGCCCCCTGATGCTAATGAGCTTAGAGCATTTCTCTTGTTTCTGGTCCAAAGCAGGGATTTTTCTTTTTTTCCTTTCCTGTCACCTTCAGGTGAGCTAATCAGCTCGGAGCAGCCATTGCTTTGGGGGCCTGTTTCCAGCTTTCTCTTTCTGTGGGCAGCACTTCCATCTTTAAGCCAGGCACCTCTTTTCACCACTAGTCATTTCCGCATCCTGTTTCCTTTGTATTTGGCGTCCCTCCAGTGTGGAAGCCTGATAGCTTTCCTCATAGAAACTGCTCCGTGGCGATTTCTTTTTTTTTTGAACATGGCTTTTTGTTACACTTGGATTAATTGGCCATGGACCGCTATGGAAAGCCCAAGTTAGTGCCATCTAGCAAACAGTGGATTGTGGGAAGGTGGTTCACAGTCCTCATATCAAAACAAGCCTTCTGTAAGAAGAAGGAGATGTGGAGAAGGTCACATAGCAACCTGATCTGAGCTAGGCAAGGAGTTCCTACCCAGGAGGTTTATAATGAAAAACTTCAATGTATAAAATTACTTTATATATTTTGACTCTCCACTATGCTATATCCTGGCTTAAAATATTTTTACATGGTAAATTTGGAAATATAATTGTACATGCTATCATACTTGGTTAGATATTTTAGATTATTACAGAAGATGGTATACATACTTTATCCATTGCCTGTCCTTCATATAGAGGTATGTGTAGCACATCCTTGAAACTAATATCCCTATTATTACTATGGGTATATGCAATAGAGTCTATAAAAATTAAAGATTTTGAGATTAATTTCATTAATGTGTAAATATGTGCCTGCAGAAATTTATGTTCACTATGTACGTGCAAGTGCTCGCGGAGGCCAGAGGAGTGTGTTGGATGCCCAGGAACCAGAAGGCAGATAGATGCAGTGCGACCACTCAACACTTAAGTATGTATTCTCTTTTTTTTTTTTGTTATACAATCTTTATTTATTGACTTGATTATAAAATCCAGGAATTTTTATATACGGTTTTAAAAATCTAATTGGAATTATATATATATATATATATATATATATATATATATATATATATATAATTTATACTTTATTCACTTTGTATCCCCCCATAAGGCCCTCCCTCCTCCCCTCCTGACCCCACCCCCTCACCCCCGTATGCCCCTCCCCAAGTCCACTGATGGGGAGGTCCTTCTCTCCTTCCTCCTAGAACCCCTGCACAGATGTAGCCCATGGCAGTTTAGTGTCCAAGTGGGTTACATAGTAATGGGAAGAGGGACTGACTCTGACATAATTTGATTGGCCTGCTCTTTGACCACCTCCCCCTGAGGGGGAAGCAACCTTACCAGGCCACAGAAGATAACAATGCAGCCACTCCTGATGAGATCTGATAGACTAAGTATGTATTCTGAATCATTGCAATGGCTATTTAAAGTCCAATAGGTTCATCATAATTTCTTAGACAACTCCTGTATACTTGTAAGAGTTCTTATGTTCTAGTGCATTATTTTGATAACAATAAATATTTCCATGACTTGATAAAGCTTATTAAAAGCAATGTCTAAATACAAAAGAGAGTCATAAACACACTTGGAATGATAGGGTAACTTCAGAAGGTACTTCTTTCATAAACAAAGTTTTTTTTTTTTAATTGCTTTATTCCTACTAAAACTCAAGTGTGGTCTTATGACTGAGAGTTACAAAAAGGAATTTTCAAACTATCAAAACCTGCCAGTTAAGAATTACATTTGCTCTTAGAACTATAGTCTAAATATATTTTTATTGGACAATATATATTTTGTTTTCTTTTGAAATAGCTGCCTGTCACATTTAACCAGTCTTCATGCACTGGATGCTCATTGTACAAAAGCATGGCTTTCTAGTGCTTATTATAAAATATTGTCTAAGAAAAGGAAAATACATGCAAATAGAGCTAGATTTTAAAATGTGCTTAGTATGAATTCTTTACGTGCAGCATAGACTTTTTTCCCAATTAATTTTCTGAGATGGCCATTTATTTCTTTGCTATTTCAAAAAATACCTAAGGTCCCTTAGGAAATCCATTCTCACCAAACAAAAGCTGTGAGGTGTCACAATCCAGGAATAGAGAGCACACATAACAAAGAGAAGTAAAGGCAAACACATTTCTTTGATTTCCCCATAGACATTTCTGGTCATGATATTTAAAAGGAGCAACCCAATGAAAAATGATTTTCTTGCAAAACTTAAATATCTAATACTAACATTTACCTGGACCCAGGTTCACCTTTCAAGCTATAACTGAGTTTATAAACTTGGAAGCTTCCAAACAAGTGTAAGTTGACATGTGCCTGCTTCTCCTTCTCTGCCCTTCCATTAGGGTGTGTGGAGATGTTTTGCTCTGTGGAACCTCAAATGTAAGCAAAGCTGCCATCTATACCATAACACAAGCGTATTGGCCAAAATGAAAACAACAACAAAACAACACCAAAACAGTCTTTAGATTAAATAAAAAAAAGTCTTTAGATTAAATAAACTAGCTGGATATTGGCTGGATATAATAAAAGTTCATTGAAAGTACTTGTGTGAGTGATCCCTGCTGAATTTCCTGGCTACTCATTTCACTAAAATGCTATTAAGTGTTCACTATATATTACTGCTAGTGACAACTTTTAAACTTTTTACTATCTACTGCAAAATATCAAACCAAATATTTTGAAACACTATAAAAATGAATAAATAGCCATAGGCTTTAAGCATTATGGGAGATAGGGGAAATACAGCCATTTATTTAATAATTTAATTAATTTATTTATTTAATCAATGAGGATTAATTTTCCTTGGAAAGTACATGCGTATTTTAGTCTTGAAGTTTATATATATATATATATATATATATATATATATATATATGTGTGTGTGTGTGTGTGTGTGTGTGTGTGTGTGCAGTAAGGAAAGAGATGGTCGAAAACGGCAAGAAATGATCAGGAAAGGAAAAAGGAATCTTTAAAAAATCTCATGTTGTATTTAGCAGCCAACAAGAAGTTTGGTCATGCTGTAAACATTCCCAAAGGGTGAGTGCTCAGAAGAGCTGCTAATCATACACAGGGCCAGCCAGACAATGCTGTGTAAACTGTTCTGAGTTGCCTTGAAGGTAGCTTAGCTGAGCAAAAGCCTTCAATGAGGGGAATCAATCTGATTTGCTAAGGGAATAATGAACCTCCTTAGTGACTATGTGGAGAACCTTTGGTTGGTAGAATCAGATTCAAGAAATTACCCAATTCAGAGCTTGGTAGAAACTTTTACACAACTGGAGAAAAGGTAGGAAGATAAAAAGAGGAGCAGTAGGGGGCTGTGCGGGGGAGGGGCCCTCTGTACAGGGTATAAAGTAGCAGGAAGAATGGAGTTAACAGCACCTGAGTCTAACTTCAGACACTAACAGAGTTCAATGACGCAGACCTAATGTACTAGTCACAGTTAGTTAGGAACTCCTTTTTTTGTTCCTCTACCCAAATAACTGACATGGAGGTTGAACTATATTATTTAAAAGCTTGAAGCTACTGCTTCAAGAGGGAATACTGTGCTGAGAAATGGGAAGCAGAAATTGCTTAACATAACTAGACCAGGTTCCCCTGGCAGTCTATGAGCTAAAGTGCAAGAGCGCACAGGGCTGTAAGTGTTGAATGAGAGCCCACAGAAAGGCAACTGAGGGCACATCTGTCAGCAATAGCAATATAGTGGCTGTTCTTTAGGATTTCTTTTTAAACAATTTATTTAATTTTGTTTTTTGTACATTAATGTGAAAGTGTCAGACCCCTTGGACATGGAGTTTCAGACAGTTGTGAGTTCCCATGTGGGTGTTGGGAATTGAACCCAGGTCCTTTGGAAGAACAGACAGTGCTTTTAACCACTGAGCCATCTCTCCAGCCCCCCTCTTTAGGCTTTTTAAAGACATCTGAAGAGTAGTGCTGAAGGGATCTTGTGCCGGGTGAAGCCTGAAAGCAGGGTGTTCAGTTAGAGAGCTACTGTCAAGTGAGAAAAATAGGAGATCACAAGAAAAGGGATGGTTCAGTGGAAGTGGAACTGAAGATTCAACAGATCTCATGTGAGAGTGTGGGTTTATTCCTTTAGTGGGTATCAGATTGACTCCAGCTCTGCCTCTGTGTGTGTGTGTGTGTGTGTGTGTGTGTGTGTGTGCATATATAGATATACTCCTTCACACATGGTGAATTTTATAACATTCACACTCCGTTTCAGAGCTTCTGTATAGGTATAAATGATGCATCGATTCCACTCTAGGATCAGAAGTTCCCACTGCTCTGTGTCAGCCATGATTGGCTGCCTTGATCTGTAAGATACTTGAATATTCTTGATCTACAAGACAAGACGCAGAAATGACTAAAATGCAAATAACTCACATTCCAGCTGTTTTCTGTGCAGGATCAGTTGGTGGTATAATGCTAATCTTACAGCTTTTAAATACAAAGGGTTGTTCAAACATTTTACTTTCTTCATAAAAGTATTATTATTCATAATTTCCCCCATTCATTTACATATACATATTATAGATCCCTGTACCCATTGTACTGATAAGTTCTTTTCCTACACTCTCACTTGTATATCTCTGGTATATTTAGATTTCACATTATTACAATATTGAACTATGTATCTTACCCTAATGCTCACCATTATCTTCTTACTGACATGCTGCAGTTGCCTGCATAGAACAAGTTATGGTGCATCTTGTATATGTGATCTAGCTCATTCTTTGTTTTAGTATATTGATCCCATAGAAATAGAACACAGGGCACAAATATGAGTCACTCTCACATTATTAAACTTCCTATGACAGTCTAATATTAACAGAGACATTAAGAAAATAAGGAGGGTCAGTGAGATGACTCAACAGGTCAGAGCAGCTGCTACAAAAGCCGGAAGATCTATGTTCAATCGCTAGAAATCAGAAAAAGGTGCAAGAGAACTGACTGCACAGAGTTGTCTTCTGACCTACAAATATGCCATCCTGACACACAGATATTCCCACATACATTATATGCACAAGCATGTACATATAATAATACATTAAAATGATTTTTTTAAAGTTTTATTTAAATAAATACATTCATACTTCAAAACACGCTTAAAACAATAAAAATATGTTAAAATATATTTTGTTTCATTAAATATCTTAAAGTGCGTCTTTACACATGTACTCATTATTACAGACACGTCTCCATCCTTTTTATTTTGTCTTTAAGATTCAGTAAGTACTCAAAACTTATAGCGTTCCTCAATTTGGGGCAACCGAAGAGTAAGGGGCTTGTGGCTACTGCGTGACAAAGCATAGCTTTAGATGTTTATACTGGCCCTCCTTTCCCTGCAGATGGCTGAAGTCTGTAATTCCCTCACTAGCAAGCATTACTTTGCTGAGGGAGATGTATTCTGGCTTCCCCTATCTGGGTCTGTTCCGCTCTGCAGGGGCGAATTGCCAATTCTCTCATACCAGCTTCCGCTTGAATTTTCGGCTGTAATTGTTCACATTCTTGCAGTACTTATGCTACGAGGGCAACAACACCAACAAACACGAGCATTTGCAGTTTCTTTCCATCTACTGGGAAGCCGCCTTCCTAATCAATTCTCCTCAGCAAATGCTCTAGGACAGTGGAAAATTCCTTGGGCGAGAGATAATACCACCCAAGGGAAAATGCATTTATAATTGATGTGGTAAAAAGCTGTCAGACAGACATGGGTTTTCTCAACCATTTTTGTAAACACTGTTAGCAGCCCTGCCTACAACAGCAGAAGCCTACAATCTCTCTACCTCTGGGTAAAGAAAAAGGAAAAAAAAAATCTATGCAGCAAGGAAAAGCCGATGTAGCAGATCTCACGGTTATGTCTGTTGGAGTTCCCTAAATGGAGTACCGATAGGACTCTTTGGCTTCTGTTAACGTAACCATATTTTATTTTAAAGTTGGTTTGAATAAAGTGCTTGATTTATTGCTGTGCATTTCGCCAAGAATGGGAAAAGAAGAACACAAAAAGGAACTTCATCAAAAATGAGGCTTTTCTTCTGAAATAGTCTTGGAAGTCATCAGCAAAGGAAGATATTTCAGAGATGTATGAATTGTATGAAGCCAGGTAGGCCCTACAGTTGACATGATTGGTAGAGCTACTAGCTTAATTGGATTAGCTGGATCTCAACCTTAGGCTGGGAATTACACTTCATTCTTATCTTACCTGTGATCGCTGTAAGGAAATTACACAAATAAAGTAAGTTTATTTTATTGTATTTGTATAAGCTCAAAATTTAGTCAAAATGACAGGCTATCAGACATGGGGAAGTCTAGGCAGAGTTCAAGATGATGTGATTTTACCTTTTCTAGGGGGCTAGATTTTAAATTTGTCAAGTCCCAATCCCCAAAGTCTGGACTCAGCCTAGAGTGGACTCTTGAGTTAATGAACACTCAGCATTCCTAAGCAACCTTGGAAAGCAGGTTTCTGTATGTCAGGAAAAGGCATTACCTATCTGTTTTTAACCTGCCCTCCAAACTGCAGAGGGGGCACCCAGTTCTTTCTGAACTCAAACGAGCTTCTAACAGATCAGCGTGCCCAGGTTGTTCTCGACAACCCGCTCTCCACCCACACAGCACCACTCTCCTACCATTTTGTTCTTCTTTCTTCTCTCATACCAACAATTGCCAGTCTTTTCCTCTCCCTGCCTGCATGCCTTTTCTCTCTGTGTCCTGGCGAGGTAGCTGTGGCCGACGCTGTCAGGTGCCTATGGCTATTCCCTATCTCTTACCCATAACGAAAACTTTCTCCCATCCATGGAACAAGCATGTTGATAGTTTCTTTACTGTGCCCTCACTTACAAAATTACTATTTAGTCATTATCTGTAAATAATAATAATAATGAATAATATTGATGGCTGGCACACATGCATGTAACATACACTATAAATGCATGGTTGTGCTTGAGTTAGCTATTTAAGTTTAGACTTTAAGAAAATTATTTTCACTGTATAATCCTCCTCTCCCTACCTGATAAATGGAGATCCTACTAGCTACCTTTCAAGTGATGTATAGGACTTTAACTTCAGCTCTTATGATGCAGAGGAAGGTGGATGTTTGTTGGTTCAAGGCCAGCATGGTCTACATAACATTCTAGGACAGCCAGAGCTACATATTGAGACCTTCTCTTGAAAACACACACACACACACACACACACACACACACAAATACACATGAAAGCAAAATATGAAGGATTTTAGCAAATCTCTGTAGGGCAAAGTCTAATAGATAATATGAAACAGTGGCACTGACATAATGCTGTCTTCCCGTTAGATTATAGGAAGAGGCTTTGCAATTTAACAGTGATTTAATTGAATGATCTGAATGATTTATTCTAGGATTTCAGAGGGGTATCTCCTCAGCCACTTTTAATAACTTGGTGACAATTCCCTTTCCAAATTCCTTCCTGAGTTAAATCCAACTTCATTCTTGGTTTTATTTCAGACAAAAAAGACTAGCCTGAGACTCAGGTTTCCAGTTGGAATTTTGACTCACTCTGTTACTTGCTGGCCCCTTCTTTTTAAAGTTAATGCTGTATCTAGTTTTTTTTTTTTTTTCTTAAATTCCTTCCTCTCTTTCTCCTGTGGATGTGCCAAATATGGGTCGACAGAGCCTAGATGATTTTATGAAAACCTTGGCCTAACAAGTTCCTTTTCTTTTACATGGTTAACTCTGCCCATATCCTTTCTGAAATAGATCTGTGATCTTTCTCTCCTGGCAAGGGGAGACACATTTTCTCCTGACTTCATCTGGCAAGGAGACATCACAGGCCTATATTAAAGCTAAAAAGGCAGTTTTCTGGGTAAATTTGGAGGCATGCAGACCCGAGGCAGCAGAGTGTAGTGGTAGGAGCAGATTGTAGAGGCAGACAGCGAGGATTTGAATCTCAGTGTGCCACCCTCTCTTATGGTCTCGAGAGTGTAAGAGGCTCAATAGCTCTGTGCCTTAATTTTTTCCTTTATAATATCTGAGATCAAGAAAACAACATGGTATATTCAAAGAGGTCCATTTGTAGGGATTTAATGAAAGGAGTCTTTTATGAAGTTGTGAATAGGTATAAGGACGATGAATAATGGATCATAAGGCACTCTGGCAACAGAACACTGTACTCCCTTAAGTGTGATGGGCCAAGGAGGGAGTGGCTAACATACTTTTTGGAGAGTCATAGCTGTAGGGTCAGACACCTATGGAAGTTGTAGGCTTTGCATTGAAAAACTGTCTGTTGGGAAAACACAGATGGCAGAAAGGAAGCTAGTGATGTACAATACCAGCCCTCCTATTCTCCGACTCTCTAAGATATTACCAGTACTGTTTACTGGCTGGAGCAAATGATAAGCCAGACGTGAGGAGCCTGGCAATGCAAATCAGGCCCTTGAGCTTGAATCATGGTAAAACATAGGAAGATATGGAGGCAGAGCTGCTGAGGGAATATTCAGCTCAGTAATAGTATCACCCTCCTAAGATTTGGTACCAATTAAACGGCTTTCACCTGCAAAACACAAGGATTATACTTTTTCCCTCCAGAAATTGTTTACTCCACTAATGATGATCTTCATTAAATTGTCAAGTTTGATATCTCAAGATATAATAAGAACCCAATTTTCTCATCAGCAGCCTGCTTTAGGATGTATGTAATGGTATTTCAGAGCAAGGATTTGGTATCTGATATGCCAGTATTTGGAAGCAGACCTTGAGAAGTAAAAGAGTATCTGTTGGCCAAAATCTGGCAGCCAGTACTGCATGAGCTAATTCAGCTAGATTTCCTTTTTTTTTTCTTTTGTTGTTTGTTTAAAAACAAGTATTCATTTCAGTATGAAACTCTATCCATGGAGGAATAACAAGAAGGAAATGTAGAAGTAGACAGGCTCAGTGCCCCAGCTGCAGAAGAGAAGGGTGTGAATGGAGATGGGCTATCTTTGATGGACATGCATTAGCAGGACATTTAAATACAAGGTTCCATCGGTAACAATTAAGCATTTCATTGTGTTCAGAGAACATGCCTCATGAATGGGGCATGAGCTGAGGCCTTCCCTCAGTTTTAGGCCCTCAGAGGCCCTTACTATGGAAGTAGCCAGCACAGGTAGAAAATTCTACAAGTAAGCAAGTGCTACTGCCCCCTAAATTTCAAGAAATGGGCAGTCTGAGAAACCTTCAGAGTCACAGAGATGGAAGGAGTCCTTCTGAGTAGGCATGGACGTGGGTAAAATCTTGGCTAGAGCCTGATTTGAGGCAGGGAAGAGAGGAGAAGTTTATGGTATTATGAGTTTGAGAGAGAGGGTAATCATCTTGAGAAATCTAGGGCTGGGGAGATATCTCAGTGATTCAGGGGCCTTACTGTATTTGCAGAAAACCTGGATTCAGTTATCAGTACCCAAGTTGTACGGCTTACAACCACCTATAACTCCAGTTGCAGGGATCCAGTGCCCTCTTGTGGCTTCTATAGCCTTCTGCCCTAATGCAGAGAAACCTACGCATAGGCACACAGGCATACACAGAACTAAAAATAAATATAATAAAATTGTGGAATCTGGAAGATAGGTCAAAAGGACCACATATTTTGTGGTAAATGAAATTAAACTATTTAATGTGAACACTTGGGAAAAAGACATGACGGGTTCTGAGACCCAGTAAAAAAGCAAATTTGTAGGTAAATGGTCAGGCCAAGGATTTTTGTTATTCATTTTATGCCCAGCCAGACACAGTTTGAGGAGTTGATTTCACCTTGGATTTCAGATCTGAACATGAGCACATCATTTCTAAACTACCTATATTTAAATCAATGGCCAGCCCGGAGAAATCCATGCATGCTAACTGGCTCATATACTCCATGTATTATTTTCTTATTTGTTGTTTGGAATTTATTGATCTCACTCAACTTTCTATCTACTCTCTGATAGACATAGAAGTCAATGTAACTATATTAGAATTGATCTTGTATTCAAAAAGCTGACCCTGAGCCAATACTAATGGATTGGGGATATAGAACCAAGGCATGGCATGAGTGCCTGTCAGTCCTGCATTGGGAATGGCATCATTTGGAGTGATGAAGTGCAAGGCAAAAGAAGGCTGCAATCTTGTAGTCAATCTGCTCGGTTAATACACATGGCACTTAAAGCCTACATCGTCAATAAGCATGGATGAGTGCTCATACATTGCCTCACTCTTTTGGGGAGTTGAAACTATCCTGGTTAATAATCTGAAACAGCAAAGCCAAACCTTTCAGTGTCTTTTTTTTTTTTTTGGAGATTTTCTCGGATTTGCTTCCTGACTGTGCTTCAGAGTTGTAGGTGACAGAATAGCCCCTAATGAGCCACAACCAAGGAAGACGATGCTCTCCAGATAAAAGAGCCCAAGAGGGGGGAGGGGACTGAAAGGAAAATAAAAGCAAGCAGTGTAAAACAGGAAACCTGAAAAGGGATTTAAAAATATAAAAACATGCTAAATATAATTAATAACAATTTGAATGCAAATTAATTGGCACTGTGTTACGATTGCATATCCTCATAATGGATTAAACTGTAGTCTATTAGTACCAAGTGCTGGCAGGAAACTGACAGGTGGGAATCACGATATCAGTACTAGATGAACGCATCTAATTTCTTCTAAACTCCAATTTCCAATATGTAAATTAGAAACTGTGGTCATGAGTTCTTAGTCTGCATAAATTAATGCAATGACTTTGAAGAACAATGGGATCATTACCAAATACAACTGGCAGTTTGGACCTATAAATCTCTTTCTTCAAGATATACCTAAGGGTACTGAGTATAAGTGTGTCAAAAGCTATGTGTCAAAATGCAGTGACTTTTTGATATATATATTTTTAAAGGCACTTCCATGTCTTAGTAAAGAGGTTAATGATGGGGGAAAATGCATAGTGACGCTTTCTTTATTTTGGAGAACAAAACATGAAAAACAAACTTATGGAAGCACACAAAAGGTTTCTAGCGATTATAAAACTAAGAGTACCCCATCCATATACAACAATGAAAACTATTTATTAGTGCAGTTGAGGGGTAAATAAATAAAAACAGATGAAATTCCAAAATACAACACCCACACAGACACACACAAACACACACACACACACAAACAGGAATTAGTTCATCTCATATTTCTACATAAATAAAATATAGTAAGTCAAGCTAAATGATGCTATCTTTCAGAGACCTTATTATATGATGTCATCTTTTTAAAAATATGGAGTAATAAGTAGGAAATCTGATTAACAGAAGGATTAGCATGCTCATACTATCTTCAATATTACTCTTCTGAAGTTGGCAGCGTCTTTGCCTACGAGTGCCCACACTTACATACATGAATACATGAATATATGCTCATTACTCATTTTTTAATGATCTGTTTATTTAATAAAAATTAATTTATACTGGATGTTGTGGTTTAAGTCTAGGATGTCAGCCTTTGGGATCAAGGATCAGGAGCTGTAGACCAGGATTGGCTACAGACTTTGTATGAGGGCCAGCATATTGGGACACTGTCTCAAAAAAAAGTCATGTTCCTTTCACTTATTACTCCATTCTGGCCAATAGCCTAGAATTTTTTTTTTCTGAATTTTATCATGATAAAGCTAACTGAAGACAAAAACCTTTGTCTATTTTTTGTAGAAGTTGGCAGTTTCCGTTCAGAACTAAGCAGGGAAGAAACATCACCTCCTGCTGCTTCCGATTCACTCCACTTAGACACTTGTCCTTATTTCTGCACCAAAACTTTCCCCTCTAAACACCGATGCCTTGCATTAGAGATCTGGGTCACCATATCTGAGTCTGTGTCTTGTTTGATATATCAGTTGTAGCTGCTATAATTTATCACAGCATCTTTCCTGACTCTTTAACTTGGCCTCAGGAACACCTCTGAGAAACCCTTCTAATTTTCTGGTCTATGTTTCTGTTATTTGTTAATTCCTCCTGAATTAGTCAGCTTCCCAGCTTTGGAACGCTCCGGGTTTTCCCCGTCATTTCCTTTCTGTATGCACTCATTCAGACGTGTTTCCTCCAGTCCCGTTCTTGTGAATAGACAGATATCTTTATCGGAAGGCAAATAGTTTACTTTCCCTTTCAGGAACTCAGGACTTAAAACAGAGGGTCTGCTTAACTGGCTCACTTTGTTTTATAGGCATCGTAGCATGCCATTTCCGTAGTGAGACCTTCAGTCCTTTTCTGCTTCTTGCGTTGCTTCTTCCTGGTTCTCATTGGGACCTGGTGCTCTACTGATCAAGGGAATGACTTAGAGCTATCACCAGATTCCTGCATTGCTCTTCATTTTCAATTCTACTCACAATGCATTCATCCCCTTCACCACTGAGGTTCCAGCTTCCATGATCCGACCCAATCTTCCCCAAAACTTCCTGTTCCTGCTTTATTTTCACTCTCCTTGTCTTTGATCTGCCTTTCCTGGTGCAGCGAAATGAACACTCTGAAAGCCAAATCAAATGATATCTTTCTTTTACTTTAACTTTCTTAAAAGCAAGGTATTCTATGTTTTGTGTTTGAGTGTCTGGTAAACTCGGTTCTGCTTGGCCACCCTCTCCCTCCTCCCTTTGATCCAGCTTCAAAGGCTTTTCTCTTCATCTATTGTAGCTAGTATTCTCTGGCTGGCATCTCTATACTGGCTAACTCTTCTGCCTATGATAATCTCTTTCTACATATTTTGGGGGCCATCTTCTCTTTCCGTTCTGTTTTCTTCATTCACTCAAGACTGTAACATAGGCTTTTCTTACCCATTTTGTTTAATAACATATTTCTGTAACTCTCTCTCTCTTTTCACCTTTTTTTAAAAGGCTTTATGATTTGTTATTTTATCATCTCTGTCCCCTAAAGGCAAAGGTTGTTTTTATTCATTGATATGTATAAAAGAGCCAGGATAATGTTCCTTCATGATTGACTTTAGATTAATATATACTGGAAGGATGAATCAATGTGTGAAATGAATAGTTTAAAATGTGTTCCTAATTCTGTATAAATTTTTTTTCTCAGCTATTTTAAGAGTGGACTCCTTGTTTGCTAATATTCTGGCTAAGCTTATGTGTATTCTTAATAAATATTAGTGAATAACTGTAAACATAAATAGCTATAACAAACTAATATAACTGCCTCTTATTGTTGTTGAAGTAAAGTTTTTGTCTTGAACTATTTTTCATTTTTACATGTGAATTAAAGACGAAGACTTGGTCAGGACAGAATGAACAGGCTCTGAGTCATCGTTTGACACTCTTGATTGTTTATTCAGCTCTGTATCATGGCCATTGTCCATGAGATGTGCACAGTTAAGATGTGCACAGTAAAATGCAGAGTGAACCTGGGCCTCACAATGGGCCATATACATTTTCCTAGACTACACAATATGCAACCTTTTCAACCCAAATTATTTTTATTACAAACTATTTGATAGAGGGTAAATGTAAACTATTTTTCCAATTAGTTTTTTGATTGTTTCATTCTGAATTAATTAAAATGTTGCTGGAGTTATGGAAAGGCATTCCTATTGCTGACCCCTTGAAGTCTTGTGAAGACAAATCAGATGACTCATCAAAGCTAAGTTGTCACTAGGTGAAGCCAACTTTTAACAAACTCATTTGATTTGATTAGAACTATAGGGCCACTGAAAACTTTAGTGTGAATTATAATGAACTAAGTCCTCATTTTACTAACTGGTGACCTCTGGCAAGACACAACACTTCTCTGTTGTCCTGATACTAATCCTCCTTTCATTTACTCACTGCAGCAGGTGTTGGGTTTCTGGAAGCTGTGGGATGGTGAATCCTCCACTCTTCTTCCACCCTTACAGTTCTTCTTTATCTTCCCCTAATGAAGAATCTCCACTGTCTTAATGCTCTTCTCCTCCAACATCCTCTACTTTTTCTCCCTTAACAGCTGGTCCTTCCCACCCTGAAACATTCAGTAGTGCTATCTCTATCCCTGTTTATACATACATTTGCATGAGCTGTGCTTCAAGGTCTGCCTCCCTGCCTCATCATCCTAAGATCCCTAGGTGCTCACCATTAGGACAGAATTCCTCATTGGCTGAAGTCTCTCAGAGCATGTTTATATGGGAAAACTATTTGACAGTTGGTCAAACATATCATTACTTTGTAATACTGATTTTCACCATGAAAAAAAAAAGTGTGGTCTTGAGCTTATACACTGTAAGTAGATATTGCAAGTTCACTGTCTTCCAGGGTGTCTTTTAATTCCACCCTGCAGTGCTTCATCTCAGCAAGTTGTTGCATATAGTTAGCTTTGCAACTCTGTTTCTGTCCTTTGGTGTTTACATTTAACTACTAAGGAGAAATATTCTTATACCATCCCTTTCCTGGATTTTCTTTCTCTTGGGAGAATGAGAGAGAGAAAGAAGATACCCTGCTCCTTGCTCTACATGGCTCATTCTCAGTTTTATCCAATCGATGGGGCCCTATTAATTCATAAATATCCCATTCATCTTTATGATGATGAAGATGGATGATACTACTATATGCCAAAGTATAGAAAGGAAAAAAAATGAAAGAAGTCTACATTTGATGGGAATGTGGATGGTATGAAAAAGAAGAAAAAAAGAGAAGAAGTAAAAGGAGGAGGAGGAGAGGGAGAAGAAGAAGTAGAAGGAGAAGAAGAAAAAGGAGAAAAACAAAGAGGAGAAACACCAGAACAGAGTCAATGAGCTTTCTACCAAGATAGGGAATGTGCAGTTTTACACCACCATGTCCTGATGAATGGCACAGTTTCCAAATCCCTGTACCTTCCTCACATCTCAACACTGTCGGCTTGCAAATAATTTCCCCATGATCTCAAATTCCCTTACAAGAGCCCCATGAGTAGAAGCCAAAATTGCCCCAATTTTTATATTACCTCTATCAAATAAAGATTTCTGTCTTCTTTTTTTTTAAAGAAAAGATAAAAACCTCCATTTCCCATCAGATTTTTTTTTTCATTTCTTTTTCCTTTTGCCCCTTTGGAACCTCTGCTTGTGAAGTCCAGGATGGCAAGAATTTAGCCATTGTGGTGTCTGAAAGGCTTTAGCTGATTGGCTTGCCTCTCAGACCCTCTCCTGCTGTGTGCTTCTTTTTCAGCAGCAAATAAGTGTCAGACAATTAGAGATGGGGCTGGAGATGTGTAAATTGTACTGTCGCCTCAACAAATTAGTAATTTTGTGATAATACACTGCCCTTGTAACACGGTTAGAGTTAGCTCAGTTACTGGCCTCTATTTGTGCTAAAAGGCCACGGGCAAGATTGATGAAGATCCTGTGCAGTGATTCATTCTCCTCCTTGACATGCTTGCTCACCCTCCTCTCCCTAGAAAGGAGATGATAACCAGCTTTGGGAGCCGAACAAAGCCTCTTCCATGCCCTGAGTGCACACTGGTGGCTGCTGGACTGTCACAGCCTACGTGATCGCTCACTGCCTGAACAGCTGCAGTGGAAAGGATGGAGGGGATAAACTTCACACAGCTACTGGTCCAGCCTTCCTTTAATTAGTGGACAGGACCTTTGTATAAATGCTTCCGATTTCAAACCTCTCTGTCGCTACTCTAGCTTGAATGATTACATGCATCGACAGATAACATCCTGGTTTTTGTCCTTCCCTAGCACATAGAAGTGGGAGTAGTTCCTCCCTGAACATGCTTCTTCTGTACTCCGGCCTTGCACAATGAAAAGAAAAGGACATCCGGTGCATGGCCGCTAACTGCCTGCTCACTTTCCTCACTGGGGCTGAGTGTCTAAGGAGTGTAAATGGCTGGAGGAATCATTTGTTCAACAGATTCAGTTAATCCGCACATTGCTTCTACCAAAGCAGTTTTATAAGAGAAATTGTTTATAATCTCACCTACGTTTAATTTCCTTTGTGGTAAATGAAGGCCTCATGTTCATAAGTCTACCACAAACTGACTCCACAATAATTTCTGCAGAAACATGGGAACCTATGACCTTGAAAACCAAGTAAAACTTATAATGTGGCATTAGTAGAACACACACAAAGAAAGGGAGGGGAGGGCTACAGGCAGCTAAAATGTTAATCAGGAATAGGGGAATGGAGAGGGACAAAGAAAGTTGTACTAGCAATAGTTGATAATAGGCAAATGACAGGGCACAAGGAAGGAAGCTAAATTTTTTTATATATGTACAATTAAGTATAGATTTTTCTTTACCTTATTTGTATTCTTAAACTGTAGATTTGTTTTCCCCTGGTGTTGAACAAAGCAGAACCACTAGCCCTATTACTCTTATTTTCTCATTGGGATTTATGATGTCCATGGGTTGTTCATGGATGAAAAACAGCAAGGAAAATCTGACCAACAAAGAAAAAATGGTTCCAGGAATTCCCACATGGAAATGGACACTCTAGATATAATATTTTTGGTTCTAGAAATAAGTTGCTGGGGGTGTGGAGGCGTTAAGGAGAAGTGTCATCAACACAAAATTGTACATCTCATGTAGAGGAGACTGGTGTGTTCCTCTTTTTATTGGTTTAGCTGGTTTGATATGTACCCCATCTAATTATATGTTTAGATGAATAATCTCAGAGAATAGAAGATGAACCAAACAAGATGCTACAAGGAAGATTTCTCCAGAGGAATAACTCCTAAAACAGACCTCTGATGTCTGCACACATGTGCACATAATTGAATGAGCACTTGCAGACACTTGTTTCTTCATACGCATCAACACAACTCATGAACACAAGAAATATCCATGGAAATTCACACTTATTTATTCATTTATTTATTTATTTTTAAAGTATTAACTAAGAAAGAGTAAAATCTGAGTCCTTTACCTTTTTTTGTTTTTAAGAAGCCATTTCACTGAAAGTGGAAAAGGACAGCGCAGTCATACTTTAATCAAATGTTAGCTGTGAAAGACAAATACAAAGTACTTGATTTCCTAGTTTTGATAGGTAATAAAGACATATCAGGAAAGGCTGAAAATGAAAATTGACTAAGATGTGGGGAGGTATAGTAAAAGGGCTGGTGCATTGTAAAAGATACCCACAAGAGAATTTTCTTAAAATGAAATTTTCCTTTTGCTTGATTTTATTTGTTTTTCTTCAATTGTGTTATTTTGGGCCCTGCACAGAATAAGACAATGTTGTGATTTATTTCTTAGCAAGCTGGATGCATAGTATGGCCTTTGATAAAAAGGACTCTGGTAACACATGTTATTGGCTCATAAATATTGAGCAATCATATGATTAATGTTGCATTTTTTTAAATGCAGCAATTTCTTCAGGATACATATCTATCTATTATATCTATCTATCTGTCTGTCTGTCTGTCTGTCTATTTATCTATCTGAACAGTTGATGTAAGACAAAGCCACAGAGAACTTATGCAGAGACCTGAAATTTCATTGGTTTGGTGGTTTGGAGGAGAGGTATTAGCAACTTATGATGCTTTTGCTACTTTTTTCTCCCATTTGGAAACTCAGCATAAATATGGGCAGTTGGATTAGTGGATTAACAGTGCCCTTGTTGCCTGAACTTTCTGAAAAATTCTTATTTTAGACAGCATATTGTCCATATGGATTTCTGATTATCTTCTCTGTTATGCTTAGCAAGGACTTTGAAGAACTTTGAAATTGGACTCAGTAGGTGTTAAAAAAAGTTTATTAAATGCTGATGGGAATCTGTCTGATTCTGGAGGTTTTCTAGTAGTAGGGAAATTACCTTATTTACAACATTTCTGTTCCATTGTTAACTGAGAATGTTTGTATCTTTCAAGTATGTGTCATTTGTTCGAGAAGAAATATTAGACAAGTTACAGCAAGGAATTGTCAGTGCCTTTCTCTGTTGTTATCTTACCCCATTGTTTGTGTATGAGTGCTATTTACCAGAGGCCTGGACTCCTTTATAGGTCCAGGAAATCGTCATTATCACCTTCATGTGGGGGCCAGATACACAGGCACCCCATCAGGAAGATAACGAATGTGGGATTTTATCACAGGGATTGCATTCCAGCTTCCAATTTTTTCTATAGGTCACTCATATCACATGTAATTCTTGAGCAAACCATTCCCCATCTGTTCCTATCCTGTTATAACAAAATCAGCCATGACAGATTATGGTACATAAAACAGAATAAACTTTGCCCAGCTGCATGTACAGTGTAAGGGGAGAGAGGATACACAGGGCCCTCTGGCTACAGAAAGTGGCAATCAAGGAAAGAAGATTTCCTCTCAGAAAGCAGAAAAGGGATGCAAAGTTCAGGGCAGAAAAGCAGGGTTACCTATTAGTAAGGTAAGGGTTGCTGATTAGTGTAAAGAGACATAGGAGAGCTTTGTTCTGAGATGTATGTCCTCAGACCCAGCCTCTGCTCTCTTAGTCAATACAAGTGTGCCCAGAGCCCCAGCATACTCTAAGGAACACAGAAGAGGCAGCATGACTGCCATTGCTAAAAGCAGCATGCAGCAAATCTCAACCGTTATGGAAAAAAACAGTTTCTGCACTAGGATGGTCCACAAAATTCCATGTGGTTCATTATAGCTCTAAAAATTCTGAGGAATGCATTTTTTAAGAAACTCTGTGAAAAGTTAGTGTGCTTATTTTTGCAAGGGTCGTTCTAGAGAACAGGACTCCTTAAAATCCTTTGCTCCCACAAATGGAACAACATCCATTGTGTAAGTAAAACAAAAGTTGGTCCTTCTAAAATCCTTGTTATTGAGGAAAGCAGTGTGTGTGTGTGTGTGTGTGTGTGTGTGTGTGTGTGTGTGTGTCTGTTCTAGGAATTCTTTATGTGGTCATTGTGAAATTCATTTAATCAGTCTGGAACATTTCTTTAGAGAGGTGTGTTATAACTGGATAATGAAACAACATTTTAAGCTTTTGACCAAAAGTTGGTAGATTATACATTATTTGACACTATATTAATCATATAGGCCATTTTTACAAAATCTTATATGTGTATCATATTCTCAGAAGAGTGACTATGATAAGTAGCTACACAAATAAATTCTTTTTTTTGTTTTTTTTTGGCATGTAGTCATTTTTTATTCTTTATTAATTACACTTTATTCACTTTTGTATCCCCCCTGTGGTTTCCTGCCTTCTGCTGTCCCAATCCCTCCCTCTGCATGCATGCCCCTCCCCAAGTCCACTGATAGGGGAGGTCTTCTTTTCCTTCCTTCTGATCTTAGTCATTAGGTCTCATCAGGAGTGGGTGCATTGTCTTCTTCTGTGGCCTGTTAATGCTGCTTCCCCCTCATGGGGAGGTAGTTAAAGAATAGGCCAATAAGTTTATGTCAGAGACAGTCCCTGTTCCTATTACAATGGAACCCTCTTGGATACTGAACTGCCATGGGCTACATCTTTGCAAAGGTTATCCTGAGTGAGCTATCCCAGAAACAGAAAGATGCACACGGTATATGCTCACTTATATAGACATATAATATAGGATAAACCTACTAAAATCTGTACACCTAAAGAAACTAATCAAGAGGGAGGACTCTTGCTAAAATGCACAATTCCTATCCAGAAAGGCAAAGAGGATGGACATCAGAAGAAGGAGAAAAGAGGAAACAAGTCAGGAGCCTGACACAGAGGACCCCTGAAAGGCTCTGCCCTGCAGACTATCAATGCAGATGTTGAGACTTATGGGCAACGTTTTGCAGAGTGCAGAGAATCTTATGAAAGAAGTGGAAAACAGTAAGATCTGGAGAGGACAGGAACTCTACAAGGAGAGCAACAGAACCAAAAAATTTGAACACAGGAGTCTTTCCTAAGACTGATACTCCAACCAAGGACTATGCATGGAGATAACAAATAAATTCTTAGTTATTCTTAATTAAAAATTCTATTGGTCTCCTTTTGGAGCTCCTGGCCCCTCCAGGTTTTTCTCTCTCCCCTTTCTTTCATTAAATTCAAGGCATTCTGACCAAAGTTTGGATATGAGTCTCAGCCTCCATACCTCCATCAGTAGAGTCTTTCAGAGGCCCTCTGTGGTAGGCTGCTGTCCTGTTTCCTGTCTTCTCCTGCTTCCAATGTCTGTCGTGTTTGCCCTTCTGAATGAGGATTGAGCAACTTCCCTAGGATCTTCCTTGTTTTTTAGCTTCTTGAGGAGTATTGATTTTAGTATGTTTATCCTATATTATATGTCCAATAACCACTCATGAATGAGTATATGCAGAGACTAATACACCAACCAAGGACCATGGATGGAGAGGACCTAAATCCCCTGCTCAGGTGTAGCCCATAGACTTAGTCTCCAAGTGGGTTCCCTAGTAGGGGGAGCAGGAGCTGTCTCTGGCATAAACTCAGTGGCAGGCTCTCTGATCACTTCCCCTTGGTGGGTGCAGCCATACCAGGCCACAGAGGAAGACAATTCAGCCAGTCTTGATGAGACCTGACAGGTAGGATTACATAGAAGGGGAGGAGGGCCTCCCCTATCAGTGGACTAGGGGAAGGACATAGAGGGAATAGAAGGAAGGAGGGTGGAATTGGGAGAAGACAAGGGAGGGGGCCACTGCTGGGATACAAGGTGAATAAATTGTAAATAATAATAATAATAATAATAATTTTTAAAATTCTGTCAATTTCTTCTAATAGTATAGCATGCATCTAATGTGCTTAAATATTAATATATCAATATTTGTGAAATTATTATATATTATATTGGCAGGTATTGGAATTAATTTTATGTCTTGTTTATAAATTTTGAGACACTAAAAAAAAACTTCTGATGCCAAATCAATTGATGTTTTTAAAGTTGTGAGTTATTATTTTTAGAGCTATATTTCTTTTCAAATCAAAATATATTTTGCTATCTTTACTCGTATTTTATTGTATTATTTCATAATGAAATAGACTTAATATCAGTATAGTATTGCATTTTACTGTGTTCTGTGAGATTTTATCTAAACTTTGGTGGTTCGCTGAACAACTCTTAATAAATTACATGTTCTTTTTTAGGGATGTATGGCTTCTCTTGTAAGAATGTGAAGTTCTGAATTAAAGCAAGGCAAATGCATAAATGTACCACCCTGAAGCTGTAGCTCGTAGATAAACATTCATTAGTGGGTAGATTATGATATAGGGAATTTGTGACCATTTTATAATGTTTTTGATATGTTCCTTGAACTTCCAGATGTGTTTCCATTATTAACTGTTTGCATTGTATTTTAATATCTTGAAAAATAAATTTTCATAGACATCTCTTTGTTAAATGGCTAGCACAGTGACTGCTAATTCTCTGCTTAGAGAAATATTGGAAAAACTTAAAGGTCTGTGGGAGATTGACTGAAAAAAATTTTGTAGTTTTTTTTTTTTTTCTTTTTTAATTCACTTTATATCCTGGTTGTAGCCTCATCTTTCCTCCCCTCCCAGCCCCATCTTCCCTTTTTCCCTTTTCCTCCCTTACCTCTTCCTCAGAAAAAGGGGACTCCCTTTCCTATCCACCATAACTCATCAAGCTACATCAGGACTGAACATGTTCTCTTCCCCTGTGGCCTGATAAGGCAGCCACAACAGGGAAAAGTGATCAAAAAGCTGGCAAGTGAGTTTGTATTCGATGCAGTCTCTACTTCCCTTACTAGAGGACACATGTTGAAGCCTAAGATGTCCTAAATCTTTGTAAGGGGGCCTAGGTCCAGTTCATGCATGGTCCTTGGTTGATGCTTCAGTCTCAGCAAGCCCCTCTGGGCCCTGGCTAGTTGGTTCCTATGCCTGGATCCATCAGGCATAAGGATCATGGTGGAAGAAATTGTAAGAGTCTGAGGTACTTGATTTCTGTGGTAAAACAGTATCTGATGGATATGACAGAGACATTACAAACATGAACTCATAACAGCTATGTTTGAGTACTCAAGGCTGGCACAAGATTGAGTTAGTGAAATCATAGCACCAGTGGAGGAGGAGCTCATGACCTCTTCCTCCCTTTCTAAACAGTTATTGGCAATTGATGGGTGCTGGGGTAGGAACGTGTCTTTCAGTTTTTCCTTCAGTTTTCTTTAGCAATGGGATCTCTGAGAGACTACCCGTGGTTCAATAGATTGTCTTGTACTTATGCACATAAAGGCAGGACTAAGTAGATTCAGTGCATTTTTCAAAAGACCATGATAAATTTTGAGGGATTAATAGTAGAGAGATAGGAGTGGAATTGGGGAGGAGGGACTAGAGTATCAATTTGGTCAAAATACATTATATGCATGCAGAAAATTCTCAAACAATTTATAAACCTAATAACTTTTTTTTAAATGACTTCACATTTAAACATAGCGTATTAAAATAGGAACAAATTAAGAAGGTTAAATCGAATCACAGGACTCAGGACCTACTCTCCTGCAGCACAGATGAAACATAGCAAGAGGAATTGATGAACAGATAGACAATTGTCTCCTTACTAAACCTGAATAGTCACCAGATATGTGAAAACACTAAATAGGAGGGGTGTGGAATTTGAGTGACTAAACTGTGTCAAAAATTAAAAAAAATGTTAATGAATAAAAGTTGCCAACAAAACTGGCTATGTTCAAGCATCTTTGTTCTATGGAAAAGCCTAGGATGTGATGGCCTGCCTTTACTCTAAAGTATTGGTGAGCGCTTAAAGAAAACTGTAGGTATTAGAACAGGTATTAAGGACACAAGACATTTTTCAAGTCCTGTTGTGTGATAAGAGTGGACTCAGAATACAACCCGACTTACTCTTGAGTTCTCTGAGCTCTTTATTTGAAATTGTAGAAATCTGATTTCTCTTGACCAAGGATGTGATCAGTCTCAAAACCCAAGACAGAGAGAAAAAACATGGTCTTGCATGGCAAGCTTTACTGTTCTTCACAACTCTCCCTTGATGTGTTTTCCTATGACTTGCCCTTGATCAGTCCTCTTTTGACCCTTATCTGTCACTTGTCTTATAACTTACTAGTGTTTTCTAAAATGCTACAATGTAGAAAGAAGTCAGCTCTGAATACCACTTCTCTTGGTTAAAACTTTTCCCTGGAAAAGAAAAAAGACTGCAGTGATCAAAATAAGTAGAAATCAATACAAAGAAGGCATTGAAATTCTAGGCTGTTTGCCACTTGTCACCTGCCCAGGGAAGTCAGTGGTAGCAAACAGGAAGTAAGATTAATGGGTAAATAGAACTATAAAGTTTACTAGGTCACGGGTCCTTCTTTGAGTTTAGAAGCCTCTGATGTCGAAACCTGGTTTGTCACAGTACTTTTTTCTGTTGGATGTGGTGCAACACATAGGATGCCTTGCTAGAATTAGCTACAGTTTATTGATTGCCAGTTCACGGCTGCTCCCACTTTAGGTTTTCTCCAACTGAATTTTTTTTAAAAGAGTAGGACATTGGCAACCCATCCTAGGGACTCTTGGTTGTAGGGTAGCTCTAATGACTGTTGCTGTAAGTCATGACACCTTTGCACTGCTTTCTGCTTCTCTCCTTTCCCTGACACTTAATATACTTTTTCTTTTTTTTATTTTCAATAATCCATTTTCTGTGGATTTCATTCCTTGGACCTTGAAACATGGATGTAGGGTTCGTGGCTAACTTTGGGAATCTAGTGGCAGTTGATTGTATGGTACCTTTGGGCCAGTGGCAAGCTCTACTGAGTTTGTTGATCAGGCTCTATCATACTCAAGGAGAACATTTAAGCCTCCCTGAGCTTTCACTGACTCAGAGTCAACACACTTCCCAAAGGAGATTTATTTTTGAGGACTCAAAAACCTAGATCATTTAATTTAAGTCTTCATGGTAAATAAGACCATTTGAAGCCAGCATCCCTACGCTGAATTTACATGTGTAGCAATAAATTCAAAAGGTGAGTGCATCCTCTTCATCACTTCAAGTATGGATAGTAATTCAGATTGAATTACCAGATGAATCCTGGAAAAATGTTTTGTTTGTGATATGCCTGTGACTTTGTCAACCCAAGGTAGAGTATCAAAATACCACAAACTTGTTGATTTATACAGTATCTGGTTATTTCTCTTGATTCTGGAGATTAAGAAAATGGTAGAACAGAGTTTCGGAATGGTCAGGTTCTAATGTGATTTTTCATCCTCACTTGTAGGGACATTTTATTTAACTCTATTTATCTCTTTGTCTCTCTCTTTTTTCTTTCCCTCCTTCCTTCCTCTCTCCCTTCTTGCTTTCTTGTCTTTCTTTCTTTAGCAGAGAGACGAATCCTGGTATTGCCTCCTCTTTTTAAAAGGACATTAATTCTAACAAAAGGAAATTAATTCTACTCTCATATATATATATATATATATATATATATATATATATGACAGGTAAAATCTATGTATGTCTTCTCATTTAATCATTTGTAATCTTAGGACCTATGAGTTATACCCTAATATTATAGACAATGAGACTGATCTTGGCTATTCCTTTTGATTGTAGAGTAAATCGAGACAGAGAGAAAGACAAACAAAATAAAACTGGACACAATTTTTCTTGTATCAGAATACTGATACTCAGTTCTATAGAAGTTCCTTTTGCCTCCAGAGATTGCTATGAAAATGTCTAAAGAGCCTTCTTTGATGCTGTCTGTCTCACCCTTGAAGACTACGGATACCTGGCTCGTAAATTTAATTTCTAACTTAGTCATGAGTGTAAGGGAATGAATGGGAAGTTTATTAGAAGTAAGGAAATTTAAAATAAACATTGACTTAGTTTGTTATTATTTTGATTGATTGAAGATATTTTCTGGTATGGAACAGCTAGGTTGATTCTTTCGGGTCTCTTCCATGCATCCTTGGTCAGCTCTCAGGTGACATCCTGGGTACTTTAGCAGCTGGATAATGTAGGAGGGCACCATTAACACATCTGTGTATCAGGAAGCTGAAAACCAAGGCAGGGGATGATGGGAAACAAGTCTCTCACCATCCGCAGGCAAGTCAAGTCTGCCTTATGTGCAAGTTGATGTCTTTAAGATCAGCAAGCTAGCGTACGTCTCCCTATTGAAGCTACTTCCTCAATTTTAATGATGCGAATCAGTTACATGCAGTCTTAGTGAAAGAAACATATCATAAGCCAAATAAATTGAAAGATTACCTCTTTATGGGAGAAACACCAGGACCCTCACGCAGAAGGCCATATGTTCAGGAATGTGGGGAATTTTTGCCAAATTTTGCCACACACTGAATTGAATGTTGTTTTCATTTTATTCCGTTGCTTATACAAGTATCTAAGCACCTAGCAATTTAATTTTCATTTGCCACCTCTTCTTTAGTCTTCTGTTCACATAAAGAAGATCCTAAAATCCTATGTTAACATGCAAGTTAAACCCTTTGGACTATGACTCTATGTATTTCTTCAACATTTCCCACTGTACACTATATCCTAAAGGCTTACCCTAAAGACAACCTTAAAATACTGGTGTGCCTTTTAAAACATAGCCTGTTGTCCAATGCCTAGTAAAGAAATTTGAAGGAGGGTTTCAAAATTCGGCTTACACTTCTTAGATAAGGATTTCTCTTTCCTCCTCTTTCCCCAAGAAGAAGTTTCTGTTTACTGAATCTTATTGTTTAGTTTCAATAAATATACTTTCAGAGTTTTGTTTTGTACTCACAAAGCTGTGGCCTATTAAGGGTGGGAGCATGCTATCCCTGTGTCTGCTATTGTTTTACTGGACTGTAGGGTCCGAGGACATCGCAGGAGGGATGAGGAGACAGCTATGCACAAAGTCCAAGTTCCTAAGAAGCAAGGTCGCAGAAACCACTGTTATAGATCTTACAATATGTGTGGAAATCCTAAATACCCGGGTCATGTTTGTGTGGCTAGATATCCTTGACTTCAGATAACCCATTCTTTATTGTTCCAAATGTGTTTCATCACCGAGGAAAACCTTTCTCCTTCCTCTTTCAGTGAGAATAAATGCACTGTCGAAAGTGGGCCATTCCCTGCTATGAATTGATAGGATAGGGTCAAGCATTTTTGAGATCTTGAAAGTAAGTTTGTGCAGAAGTGCATAAATGCTGTTAGTCATGTATCTGGAGAATTGGATGTAGCCAGAGTGTGCCAGGGGACAAACTGCTATGTGAGAACGATTTATGATCTGTCAGGTGGGGACTTTTATGGTGTTGTGCTAAGAGACAAAGAAATTTTTAGGAGCTGCTAAAAGCAACACAAAATATGCTTTCAAGCCTAATGAGGAGAGGCGATAGAATTGAGCTAGCATGTAAGGCTGGCTCATGTGTTTTAGAGAAGCTGAAATGTTCAGTGTTATATATTTTGATTTTGCTAAATTGGTTTGGACAAAATGGGTATTTATGTCCATGAGCAACAATTCCAATGTCTATCAATCTAATAAGAGTTTTATTTGAAGATGATGTACCAGCCTTTTTCTCTATAAGGTTTTCATGAGTTCCCATTATTGTTGAGGATAAGTTAAAACATAAACAAACAAACAAATAAAAAAATAAATAAATAAATTCCTCGGTGTTTTGCCTGACTAAACTATCTTTACATTGGCCAAAAATCATTTTTATTGAGCTAATTTAAAAATACTTCTACCGGAATGTACTAAGTGAAGTAAAAGTGCTTACTGGCAGTAACGATATAGTTTTAGATGATTTGTTGCCATAACCACTGGCCCACAAAGACTATTTGGAAAACATTTTTTAATAGTGGTAGGAGTGGCTGGATAGTCTTAGCACAGTCCTAAAACTGAGAATGTCAGAGTCCCCAGTGGAAAGCTGTGTTTTCTCTAACTGTGTTAAGGGTGAGGCTATAAAGGTCATGCAGTGCATTGGCAATCGTGGAGAATTTAAGCACTTTAAAGCACTATAAAATATCAGGAATAAATTCTTTCCAAAATCTATGGATTTTTTTGGTATTATTAAAGGCATAATTTGCCTTTTAAAATCATTTATTCTTTTGTTTAATTTTTATTATTTACAATTCATTCATATTTTTATTTTTTATTTTTATCAATTACAGTTTATTCACTTTGTATCCCTCCTGTAGCTCCCTCCCTAATCCTCTTCCAATCCCACCCACCCTCCCTGCCCCTTCTCTACCCATCTCCTTTCCCAAGTCTACTGATGGGAGAGATCCTCCTTCCAAGTGGGTTCCATAGTAATGGGAACAGGGACTGTCTCTGACATGGACTGATCTGCCTGCTCTTTGATCACGTCCCCCTCAGGGGGGAGCAGCCTTACCAGGCCACAGAGGAAGACAATGCAATTTATTCATTTTATATCCTGATTGTAACCCTGTCCCTCCCTCCTTCTTCTCCCCTATACTCTTGCTTTATTACACTGAAATGGGGAGGTCCTCCTCCCTTGCCATCTGACCCTAGCTTATCAAGTCTCATGAAGACTGCCTGGATCCTCTTTCTCTGTGGCCTGGCATCATCAGGAGGAAGTGATCAAAGAACAGGCAACCGAGTTCATGTCAGAGACAGCTCCTACTCCCCTTACTTAGTAACCGACATGGAGACTGAGCTGTCTATGGGCTACATCTGACAGGGATCTATGTCCTCTCTATGCATGGACCTTATTTGGTGTATCAGTCTCTGTAGGGCCCTCTGGGCCCAAATTTTTGGCTTTGTTGGTCTCCTTATGGAGCTCCTATCTCCTCTGTGTCCTTCTATCCTCCTTCTCTTCCATAAGACTCTCTGTACTCTTCCCAAACATTGTCTATGAGTCTCTGAATCTGCTTCTCCTTTCAGAGAACCTCCATGGTAGGCTCCTGTTCTGTTCTTTTTCTTCTACTACTTCTGGTGTCTATCCTGGTGTCCCTTCTGAATGAGATTTAAGCAACCTCTCTATCTAGCATGTCTCCTTGTTATTTAAGCTTCTCTAGTTCTTTGGATTATAGTATGCTTATCCTGTATTTTATAGCTAATATCCACTTATAAGTGAGTATATACCATGCGTCTTTCTGCTTCTGGTTTACCTCACTCAGGATGATTTTTTTTTCTAGTTTCATCCATTTACCTGCACATTTCAGGATTTCCTTGGTTTTAGTAGCTGAGTAGTATTCTATTGTGTAAAAGTGCCACAATTTCTGTATCCATCCTTCCATTAAGGGACATCTAGGGTGTTTTAGATCCTGATTATTACGAATAAAACTGCTATGAACATAGTTGAGCAAACACTCTTTTTTGAATAGTGGGACATCTTTTGGATATATGCCCAGGAGAGGTATAGCTGGAACTTTAGGTAGTGCTATTCTTAAACTTCTGAGAAAGCACCAGATTGATTTCCAAAGTGGTTGTACAAGTTTGCATTACAGTATACTTTGGTCATGTTCTTTCCCTTCCCTTAGTACCTCACACATCTTTCACATTTTTTTTGTCATGTAACTTTATATTCTTTCTGTCCTTTAAAACAAGACAAAACAAAAACAAAAAGACAGACAAAAACCACAAGACCTGATTTGTGTTTTCCAAACACTCTTGAATATGGAACCTGACCAGGATCATGGCTAATATACCCAGTTGAACTTCATTTAGGAAACCTGATTTTCTTTTTCTTCTTCATCTGCTATCAGTTGTGAATATCTACTTTTCTAGAGGTGGGACTTCAAGCCCACTTCCCTTTGGTATTTTAATTACAAATTAAAATTTACAGTAGCTATATATCTAGTTATTCTAATCAGGTATCTCAGGTCACTTTCAAGTTGTTTCTATGAAAATGACTGAGTTAGTAGAATTCACCTCAATATCTACACAGGACCATACTGTTGATTCTGTAATTCCACAAATATGAGTTATACTTCTTAATTCATCTAGGCAGCAATTAAATGGAAAATACAAATATTACTAATCTTAGACCTTTAATTTACATATGTACAAATGCATGCACATGTATGTATATATATTTATGTATATATATTTCACCTATATAAATTATGAAGTTGAATCAATGCACAGACATATAAATATATATGGAAAAATCATACCCTTGGGTTTGCCCTATAATATGTCTTTCCTTAAGTAATATGTATTATAATTTAAAGTTGTTTAAAATTCTATAGACTAGGACGTAGTATTGAACACTCAATCAATGAATGCTTAGTCTAAGAATACTACTAATTCCCTTGAATGTAAATGCTTTGGACCTATCTTTTGATGACTACTGAAGTGCCTCTACTCTTAAAATCAATAGAGTACAAACTTCAATAACCAGCTGTAGTGTGCATGTGTGTGCATTCCATTTCTACATATGTAGATAAGTAGACTTACAAAACTATGCAAGCACAAAGATAGAGATGTGTATATTCAATATGACTGTTGGTGACACTAAAAGTTCATATTCAGATTCTGTGAGGATCATCGTTGCATAGTTTAATAGTCCCCCTGATATGAGAAGGCATATGGCCCATTGTGTCCAGGAACATAGATTTTTTTTTTCTGCAGCATGATAAGTCAAAATAAAGCTTGAACAAGTAAAAGAGCATGATGAAGTGCCAGCATCAGAGTATGTACAGTATAGATACAAGGGCATTCTTGGGTACTACAGCCACCTGAATTTAGTCTGTATCTCTAAGAATGAAGTCTATAATCCCTCTCAGTTACATTTGTGCTTTCTATTTTTTTTTCAAGGCAAAATACTGATATTGGTAGCACCTACCTCCCAAGGATATTTTGAAATTAGATCAACATAGACGCAGAAGGAATCTTTGAGCCAGGAATCTTCTCCTTCTTTTACTCTTATTATTCTTAGGTTTGTTTGTTTATTTTCATAGTGTCCCAGATTTCTTGGGTGTTTTATGTCAGAAACATTTAGATTTAACATTTTATTTGACCAATGTATTGATTTCTTCTCGTATCTTCTACGCCTGAGATCCTCTCTTCCATCTCTTTTATTCTGTTGGTGGTGCTTCTGCCTGTAACTCTTTTCTACTTTCATTGGTTTTCCATCTCCAAGATTTCTTTTTGTGTGTGTGTGTGTGTGTGTGTGTGTGTTATTTATTTCCAATTCAGATCAGGAACAGTTTTATTCATTTCCTTCACCTGTTTGATTAAAATATTTTTCTGTATTTCTTCAAAGGATTTATTCCTTACCTCTTTTAAAAGTGTCTATCGAGAGGGGCAAGATGGGGGCGCCGGGAGGACTTTCATTCTTAGCAGCAGCAGCAGGATCAGCACAGTGACCAGTAATCAGAACTTGCAGCCATAAAACACAGTCATTGTGTTTCCCAGGTGAGAGGATACCCCATGGTGGGGGATTCAATCAGCTTTTAACTCACCCAGCTAAAACGACTAAATCGCGGAAAAGATCCAGGTTCCGCCAGACGCTTGGCTGCCAGCCCCAGCCCCAGCCCAGAGCCACAAGCCAGTGTCTCTGGTCATGGTCCCAGACTGAACTGTGTGCACCACACTATCAGAGACTGGAATTTTCAGTCAAGAGATAACCCCAGGGTACAGGAAACAATTGGGACCAGCCTTAGGTCACCCAGACATCCCCTGGAAAAGACTCGGGTTCCATGGACACCCCAGGACCCACCAGGAACCAGAGCCCGAGACCCAGGCTCCAGCACAGAGGCCTGCCTGCCTGCGCGCCTGATTCGCCGCCTGAGATAGAACTGTGGGCACCAGGGCACCAGCGAATGAGTTTCACTGTCTGGTGCAAACACACAGGGAGGGAAACGGCTGGTCTGATCTCAGAGCACTCAGCCGACAATCCAAGCCTGAAAACGTCCCCTGAAAATTACCCAGCTTAGGGAGGCACCCAGGCTCCCAAAGGCCGCAAAGGCAGACACAGGCAGTTTCTGCGCACCAGACAGCTGGCAGAGATTGAGCGGCCATCACTCAGCTGTGCTCCAGGCACAGGCAGTTTCTGTGGCAAGCCAGCTGGCGGACACTGAGCAGTGTGCACCAGGGCAAAAAAAGACACTGGGAGTCCATGTCTCCAGAGAATCCACAGGGAAGGAAGGAAACTGTACTGACTTAAATCACCCAATCCTTCCTAAAAAAAGTCTAGCAGACTAGTGGGGCCAAGGCACCATAACTCAGCTGTGCTCCAGACACAGGCACAAACAGTTGCTGTGTGCCTGATGTCCAACTGGGTCACAGCAGCTGATCATTAAATTTACAACAAGAAACCCAGAAACAGGGCAGCTGCCCTCAGGACTTCCCTGAGTGAGAGGAGAACCCTCTCGACTAACAAAGACCACAGTTACCACTCAGGTCTATATCCCTGAGGTGAGCAACTCCTGAAAAAACACCAGCCATCCAGGGACTATACCCAAAAAGCTGAGAAGACATTCTTCAGGAAAAACCAGCTTTCTGCAAAGGGGATTCTCTCCACCAGAGGATCCCCAGGAACCACCAGAAAATAACCCCAAACACCTAAGATAGCACAATGGGTAGAGGCCAGCGTAAAAGCTCAAGCAACAAAAGATAGAGCAATTTGGCATCTCCAGAACTCAGTTACCCAGGGGCAAGTAGCCCTGGACACCCTAGCATAACTGAAATCCAAGAAGATGACCTAACAACTATGTTCATAAAGATGATAACAGAGGAAACAAATAAGATACGTAAAGACAGGAGACAACTTCCTGAACAGAACACCAACAGCACAGGCTCTAAGAGCAACAGTCAATAAATGGGACCTCATGAAACAGACACACCAAGAAGGAGTAGACGGCTGGAAATAATCAAATTCAGGGCTGAAATCAATCAATTTGGAAACAAATAAAACAATTCAAAGAATCAATGAAACCAAGAGCTGGTTCTTTGAGAAAATCAACAAGATCGACAAACCCTTAGCCAAGCTAACTAAAAGGCAGAGATACACCACCCAAATCAACAAAATCAGAAATGAAAAGGGGGCTATAACTACAGACATTGAGGAAATCCAAACAATCATTAGGACTTACTTCAAAAGTCTATATGCCACAAATTTTGAAAATCTAAATGAAATGGACAATTTTCTTGATCAATTTGACTTACCAAAGTTGAATCAGGACCAGGTAAATCAACTAAATAGTCCTATATCCCCCAAAGAAATAGAAGTGGTCATCAAAAGTCTCCCATCCAAAAAAAGCCCAGGACCAGATGGTTTCAGCACAGAATTCTACCAGACCTTCAAAGAAGAGCTAACACCAATTCTCTTCAAACTATTC
The DNA here is from genome assembly GCF_030254825.1 of Meriones unguiculatus. NCBI lineage: Eukaryota > Metazoa > Chordata > Mammalia > Rodentia > Muridae > Meriones > Meriones unguiculatus. Next base: position 112,770,169 of record NC_083349.1, read on the forward strand.
CACAAAATAGAAACAGAAGGAACATTACCAAACTCATTCTATGAAGCCACAGTCACCTGGGTACCTAAACCTCACAAAGACTCAACAAAGAAAGAGAATTTCAGGCCAATCTCCCTTATGAACATTGATGCAAAAATACTTATTAAAATACTTGCAAACCGAATCCAAGAACACATCAAAGATATTATCCACAATGACCAAGTAGGCTTCATCCCAGGTATGCAGGGGTGGTTCAATATATGGAAATCCATCAATGTGATCCACCATAGTAACAAACTGAAAGAAAAAAAACCACATGATAATCTCCCTAGATGCTGAAAAAGCATTTGACAAAATCCAACATCCATTCATGTTTAAAGTATTGGAGAGATCAGGGATACAAGGCACATATCTAAACATAGTAAAGGTGATATACAGCAAGCCTATAGCCAACATCAAACTGAACGGAGAGAAACTTAAAGCAATCCCACTAAAATCAGGGACAAGACAAGGCTGCCCACTCTCTCCGTATCTCTTCAACATAGTGCTGGAAGTCCTTCCTAGAGCAATAAGACAGTTGAAGGAGATCAAGGGGATACACATTGGAAAGGAAGAAGTCAAAGTATCACTATTTGCAGATGATATGATAGTATACGTGAGTGACCCCAAAAACTCTACCAGGGAACTCCTACAGCTGATAAACACCTTCAGCAAAGAGGCTGGATACAAAATTAACTCAAAAAAATCAGTAGCCCTCCTGTATACAAAAGACAAAAGGGCTGAGAAAGAAATTAGGGAAACAACACCCTTCACAATAGCCACAAATGACATAAGGTACCTCGGAGTAACCCTAACCAAGGAAGTCAAAGACTTGTGTGAAAAAAATTTCAAATCTCTGAAGAAAGAATTAGAAGAAGATATGAGAAGATGGAAAGATCTCCCATGCTCATGGCTTCGCAAGATTAACATAGTAAAAATGGCCATCTTACCAAAAGCAATCGACAGATTCAATGCAATGCCCATCAAATTACCAACACAATTCTTTACAGACCTGGAAAGAAAAATTCTCAACTTCATATGGAATAAGAAGAAACCCAGAATTGCTAAAACAATCCTCTACAGTAAAAGATCTTCTGGAGGTATCTCCATCCCTGATCTTAAGTTGTACTATAGAGCAACAGTTTTAAAAACTGCATGGTACTGGCATAGAAACAGAATGGTGGATCAATGGAACCGAACAGAGGACCCAGAAATAAATCCACACACTTATGGACACCTGATCTTTGACAAAGACGCCAAAACCATTCAATGGAAAAAAGATATTATCTTCATCAAATGGTGCTGGTCCAACTGGATGTCTACATGTAGAAAAATGAAAATAGATCAATACTTATCACCCTGCACAAAACTGAAGTCCAAGTGGATCAAAGACCTCAACATAAAACCAGACACATTAAATTGGCTTGAAAAAAAAGTGGGAAATACCCTAGAACTCATTGGTACAGGAGAAAACTTCCTGAACAGAACACCAACAGCACAGGCTCTAAGAGCAACAGTCAATAAATGGGACCTCATGAAACTGAAAAGCTTCTGCAAAGCAAAGGACACCTTCATCAAAACAAAGCGACCACCTACAGATTGGGAAATAATCTTCACCAACCCTTTATCTGACAGAGGACTCATATCCAGTGTATATAAAGAACTAAAGAAGCTGAAAAGCAGCAAACCAAGTAATCCACTTAAAAAATGGGGAACAGAGCTAAACAGAGAATTCTCTGTAGAGGAATACCGAATGGCAGAGAAGCACTTAAAGAAATGCTCAACCTCACTAGCCATTAGGGAAATGCAAATCAAAACAACCCTGAGATTTCACCTTACACCCATGAGAATGGCCAAGATCAAAAACTCAAGGAACAACACATGCTGGAGAGGTTGTGGAGAAAGGGGAACCCTTCTCCACTGCTGGTGGGAATGTAAACTTGTACAACCACTCTGGAAATCAATCTGGCGCTTTCTCAGACAACTAGGAATAGCGCTTCCTCAAGATCCAGCCATACCACTCCTAGGCATATACCCAAAAGAGGCTCAAGTACACAAAAAGGACATTTGCTCAACCATGTTAGTAGCAGCTTTATTTGTAATATCCAGAAGCTGGAAACAACCCAGATGCCCCTCAACTGAAGAATGGATGCAGAAATTCTGGTACATCTACACAATGGAATATTACTCAGCAATGAAAAATAAGGAAATCATGAAATTTGCAGGTAAATGGTGGGATCTGGAAAGGATCATCCTGAGTGAGTTGTCCCAGAAGCAAAAAGACACACATGGTATATACTTATTCATATAGATATACAACATAGGAAAACCCCACTAAAACCTGTGCATCTAAAGAAACTAAGGAAGAGAGAGGACCGTAACTAAATTGTCCAATCTCCATCCGGAAAGGCAAAGAGGATGGACATCAGAAGAAGAAGAAAACAGGAAGCAACCTAGGAACCTACCACAGAGGACCTCTGAAAGCCTCTGCCCTACAGACTAACAAAGCAGATGCTGAGCCTGATGGGGAACTGTTGGGCAGAGTGAATGGAATTTTATATAAGAACTGGGAAATAGTAAGAGCTGGAGAGGACAGTGTCTCCACAAAGAGAGCAACAGAACAAGAAAATTTGAACACAGGGAACTTCCCAGAGACTCATACTCCAACCAAGGACTATTCATAGAGATAACCCAGAACCCCTGCACAGATGTAGCCCAGGGCAGTTCAGAGTCCAATTGGGTTACATAGTAATGTGAAGAGGGACTGCCTCTGACATAATCTGATTGGCCTGCTCTTTGATCACCTCCCCCTGGGGGGGGAGCAGCCTTACTAGGCCATAGTAGAGGACAATGCAGCCACTTTTGATGTGAACTGATAGACTAAGATCAGAAAGGAGAGGAGAACCTCCCCTATCAGTGGACTTGGGGAGTGGCATGCATGCAGAGGGAGGAGGGAGGATGGGATCGGGAGGGGAGGAGGAAGGGGCTTATGGGGGGATGCAAAATGAATAAAGTGTAATTGATTAAAAATTTAAAAAAAATAAATAAATAGATTAAAAAAAATCCATTCAAATAAAATGGCATTGTGACCACAATAATGAGGGCCAAGGTTCTTTTTTAATCCTACAGATATCTTAACAGAAATGAAAAGGTTTAAAATAGATAGATGGACTTTAATGTGAAAATGGAACAATAAAAATAAAGGCATGAACCATGAAAAAATAAAAGTGTCTATCATCAGTATAAGGTTGGATTTAGGTTCAATTTGCTGTTCTTGGTCCGTGTTAGGACATCCAGGGCTTGCTCTAGTAGGATACCTGGGTTCTGGTGGTGCCATATTGTCCCAGCTGATACTGATTGCTTTTATTCTGGCCATTAGTCATTTGAGTTTTGCAGTTATTATATGTTTAGATTCCTATTTTTGAGTTTATCTTTGTTTGATGACTGTTTTTTGTTTGTTTGTTTTGTTTGGATATTTTCCCCTTGGTTTCTTTATCTTCTCTGTCTCCTGGATTTAGGGGCCTGAGTTCTGGTAACTAGGTAGTCTTTAGGTCTAGTAGGGTATTTCTTCTTCCCTTGGGCTTTTTTTGTGGCCTGCATGGCCTCTGGGCTTTTGGGTGTTATCCTTGCCTCTGGAGTCCTTATTACCACAGTGACATAGAGTACCCATTGCTGGTGGATCTTCAAAAAAGCAGGCTGGGTTTGGGGCTGGAAAATCGAGTCCTGTGGGTGGTGTGTAGTCTAAGACTGATGGTGTGTAAGGGAATCTGGCAGACAGTGCTTGAGGCAGAGTCTTACCTGTTTGTCTCTGGTGACTGAGGCCTCCAAATGCAGTCAGTGTCGTGGGCCTAGAAATGGAGTGCAGGGTGTAGGCCGTAGTTTACTGCCATTGGAGGTGCTTTCAGGCTGGTAGGCAGGCAGGGGCTTGTATGTGGTGAGCTTACCTTGTATACCTGAGTCTGGCAGACCTCTGGGAAAGCAAGAGGAGTTGTGGTGCTAGAAATGGTGCTCAGGATTGGGGTTATATTTTTCTGCTGTTGACGGTGCTTTCTGAGGAATTGGTGGGCAGGGGCTTGGAGCTACATCATCTATTTCATGGAATAGAACATACATTTATGTGCACACATTAACAGACTTGAAGTGTACAAGCAAACGGCAAACCAGAGATTTCCATAATTTCTGGTGTTTGGAATGGGCAGCTTTCCAAGCAAACATCCTTCCAATGTGGGCTTCCGCTGACCTTAGAAGGCACTAGAACATTCCACGGAAAGTCCCTTGTCAAAGCCATACAAAATTCCCTTTCATCCAGGTTGAATAATCCAGCTGTTTTTAGAGAGCCTCCTTTGAAGGATTTGTCCCCGACATCACTGTCTTCTCCTAAGTTGAAGTCATTCTATTCACAAAATTTGGTTTTGTGTCCAAGTCCCTCTGCTTTTACACTTTGTTGAAAACCTAATTTACTTTGAAGTGTGCTAATGGAGGCAGGAGCCTCCCCCTTTGGGGAAAAATAGATTGTTCCTCATTTTTTTTAGCCTTAGGAACATTTATTTACTTATAAATGCTCTTATTCTAGGAAAGACATTTATATATCAAGTAACAATATAAAAAATGTCCGGGACTGTTTTGGTCTCCTTCACCAACACAAAGTTTGGATAACCTTTTTTACTCTTGTAATTAGTTAAAATAGTAATTTCTTTTTTCATTTCTATGTGGTTCTGAATCTATTTTTCACAACATGTATATATATAGTTTGAACCAACTGAGGCTGTAGAATTTAGAAATGAGATTGTTCTTCCTTTTTTGATTTCTGTCTTTGCCATTTATTTGGATGTAAAAAACATAAAAAAAATGTCCCTGTCAGTTTGGGTCTGCCCCATTTTTGTTTCTCAGAACCATACCTGGGCCCAATCACTAAGACACCCCTCGCTTCCACACATAATCAAGAGGAAAATTTTAAACCCCAGGAAAAAAGCTTTTCACAGAAAAGGAATTGCATCCTCCATCTTTACATGCTAGAATCAGCCTTCAATTTTCTCCATGGGGATCTGTTTTATGTGTTATTTTGGTTTACTTCTAACCCTGTTTTCTACTGCAAAAAAAGGCAATTTCTATTACTGGACCCTTGATTCGATGTGCAGTTAAATGCTACATCACAGCTGAGTTTTGATATTTCACAGTGGATGGGAAAAGTATTAACAAAGTTTGTGTTTTCCTCCACATATAATAACCACTAATTCACGGGACTTAGGGGTTTCACAGGTCTGACTCTGTACTTCTAGAACATCTGATTTCCTATCCTTTTCATCAGGATTTCACCCAAATATAGTAGTATTTTGAAGTCTCTAAGTTAGCTTATTTGACAGAATGTCAGTCTCTTTGTGGTTCTACTTAAATGGCTCAAACTTGTAACTCCTTTGGTGATAATGAGTGCAAAACGCAAGGGCAGATGTCAAAACCTGGTTTACTTTTTTTCTTATAAAGCTTTGTATGTCACCATACAGCTCTGTAGAAGCTCTAACACTATGTTCTCTGAGTTAGATCATTACCATCAAAGACACCACCTAAAGATCCAGTGAAACCCAATCAATACACCTAAGTTTGACTCAGAGATGGAGGCCAATGCATCCCTCTTTTAAAAGCTATTGGTTTCCTCCTGTCCAGGAGGTTTGAATATTCATGCATTCTGTGTGATGAGATCCGTAAAAGATACTGTCAGTGTCAACTCAGGGCAATATAAACCCCAAACCCTATAAAACACATAGATATGGAAATGTGGCTGTCCTTCTAAAGATATGGGATCTATTATTTTGTGAGTGTTTTAGTACAGGTGTGTGCGCCAAGCCACTTGGAAGTTCAAGGACCATCCCGGTATCAGCTCTCATCTTTTGGACTGTTTGAAGCAAGGTCTCTTGTTTACCACTGGGTAAATGAGGCTACCTGGCTTGAATGCTTCCTGGATTTATCTGCATCCCAAGTCACAGTAGGCATGCTGGGATTACAGGTGCATGCTTTCATGTCAAGCTTTACTCATGCTCTGGAATTCTGAACTCCAATTTTCACCATTCCGTAGGAAGCACTTCATGAGCTGAGCTGTCCTCCCAGGACGTGCAGACTCCTTTTTATTGTTGCTGTGTATTGTTTTCTCATTTATTTTCTGTAGGCATCTCCTTTGCCTTTGCCTCCGAATGATATAAATATTCAAGGGAAACTTGAAGCACAGCAGATCAGGATTAAAACCAAATTACTGTGTGATATAAACAAATTTATTTAACTTAAAAAAAAACCTTAATCTTCCTCTGGACAGGGGGTCCAGTTCCTCTCCATGAATGGTCCTTGGTAGGAGTATTGGTCTCTGCAAGCTCCCCTGGGCCCAGGTATTTTAGCTCTATTGTTCTCCTTATGGAGTTACTGGCCCTTCCAGGTTTTTCTGTCTCCCTCATCTTCCATAATTCCCTGCACTCTGCCCAAAGTTTGGCTATGATTCCCAGTATCTTCTTCAATACTCTCATGGGTAGAGTCTTTCAGAGATCCTCTGTGGAAGGCTCCTGCCATGTTCCTTGTCTTCTCCTACTTCTGATGTTGATCCTCTTTGCCCATCTGAATGAGGATTAAGCCTCTTTCCTAGGGTCCTCCGTGTTGTTTAGCTTCTTTAGGACTATAGATTTTAGTATGTTTATCTTATATTAAAAGGCTAATATTCACTTATAAGTGAGTATATAGCATATTGTTTTTCTGCTTCTGGGTTACCTCACTCAGGATGATGTTTTCTAGTTCCCACCATTTGCCTGCAAATGTCATGATTTCCTTGTTTTTAATTGTTGAGTAATATAACATTGTATAAATGTACCACACTTTTTTGTATCCATTCTTCTGTTGAGAGGCATCTAGGTTGTTTCCAGAGTCTGGCTATTACAAATAAAGCTGCTATGAACATAGTTGAGCAAATTGAATGTTGGGGCATCTTTTGGGTATCTGCTCGTATAGCTGAATCTTGAGGTAGCACTATTCCTAATTTTCTGAGAGATCATCAGATTTATTTCCAAATTGGTTGTACATGGGTACATTCCCACCAGCAATGGAGGAAGGTTCCCCTTTCTCTATATCCTTTCCAGCATGTATCATCCTTTGAGTTTTTGATCTTTGCCATTCGGATGGGTGTGAGGTACAATCTCAGGGTCATTTTGATTTGCATTTCCTGAACGACTAAGGACATTGAACATTTCTTTCGTTAAGTTTTTCTCTGCCATTCCTCTCAACAGATATTCCTCTGTTGAGAATTCACTGTTCAGCTTTATACCTCATTTTTAATTGGATTACTTGGTTTGTTGGTGTTTAACTTCTTCTCATTTCCCAAGTCGGTTCCCTAATAAGGGGTACAAAGGCTGTCTAGGACATGAACTCAGTGTCTGGCTCTTTGTTCACCTCCCCCTGTGTGTGTGTGTGTGGGGGTGCAGCCTTGCCAGGCCACAGAGGAAGATGATGCAGCCAGCCTTGATGAGACTCAATAGGCTAGGGTAAGACAGAAGTGGAGGAGGTCCTCCCCAATCAAGGGACTTGGGAAAGGGAATAGGAGGAGAAGAGGGAAGGTGGGTGGGACTGGGAGGAGATGAGGGAGGGGGCTACAGCAGGGATACAAAATGAATAAATTGTAAGAAATAACTTTATAATAGATAGATAGATAGATAGATAGATAGATAAAATTTAAAAAGCTGTAATAAAAAAGTCGAATTTATCCATGGGTTAAAAAGGATAAATGTACTGTGTAAGAACATTATGGTGATTACATATGATAAATTGTACAAACTCATGACACTGCATGCAATACAGTCAACCTTGATACTTGGTGATGCTCTAAAATACTTTTCTTTTGAACTCTACACTATTAAAATTGGATTGGCCACAGGTTCACTATGTTATAATTTCTTTTAGGTTTGAATTAACCTGGAGCAAACTATTTTAGTATATCTTATTGATTTATCTATTCATTCAAATACTCAAACATCCATATTTGGAAAAGAATTGAAATCTGTCATAGAAATAGAAGTGATAGGTGAAGGAAATTAAGTCACATCATCCTGGCATACAGTGTATCTTAAATACATGTTGTTGAGTGAATTAACATATGTGTATGTTCCATGCCACTCAGTTTGGTTGAAGAAATTATTTAGTTTAAGAATTTAAGAAATTATATAATTTCTCAAGATATGGTACAGAATATCAGGACAGGAGTTTCAAGTTCCAAGATAAGTGTTAGAAGCTTTATTCAGACAAATGCAGAATATCTGGCACAATATGCATCTTCTTACTGAAAATTTAATCTTCTAAAAATTGAAAGTGATATTTCTGTCATTTAAATAATAAATGGTTTATGTATGGGAGGCCAACCTACCTTTTAAAGAAACCATGATGTCTCAGATTCATATACCAGGAAAGAGGAACTAAATGTAAGGGCTCTATTTGTTAAAAATCTAATATCTATGCATATATATAATCTAATAAATATATAAAAACCCAATATTCCACAGTCTGAATCACATTTAAAAGGGCCCAAAGACGAGAAGTAAAAACAATGCAAAACAAATATATTATGAGATGGTTATGGAGGCATATAGGACAAAAAAAAGAATATTAAAACCTGCAAATGGCAAAGAGCTGAAAGAAAGTAGGGTCTCTCCTGCTCTAGGAAGAATACCTGGTCACTTTGTCTAGTAAAGAAGATGCCACCAGGGCATTAGCCATGAGTCATACTGGGCAGACGGCTCAGACCCTGAATAATCATTTAGCCAATGTAGCTCATGCCTTAGTTGTACATAAAGGAATTAATGCTCAACTAAAAGGAAGCTTGATGGTGTTCAATCAGAGGATTGACCTCTTGCAGGAGCAAATTGATACCCTATGGCAAATCGCTCAACCTGGCTGTCAATGAAAGTATGCTGGACTTTGTGTCACTAGCATACAACATGAGAATTTCTCCTGCGCTGCAAATCTGTCTAAACAATTGTTGAGCTATATTTTAGGTAATTGGACTGGAGAATTCGATACTACGATGGAGCAGCTGAGAGTGGCCATTGTCACAGTAAATTCTACTGGAGTGGACGCAGGACTAGCCACAGGATTATCAACATGGATTGCTGCAGCCATGAATCATCTGAAGGAATGGGCGGGCATGGGAGTGTTAGCAGGCCTTCTGGTGTTGGTCTCCTTGGTTTGCCTGTGGTATATATGCAAGATTAGAGTCTCACAACAGTGTGATGCAGCCATGATCATTCAGGCCATTACAGCCATTGAAGCAGGACATTCTCCCCAAGCATGGTTGGATACCATAAAAAGCTAAAATGATACGCTCAGGATGCGAGGCTAAGCACTGCACTCAGGGTCAGCCGCTTTGGACCCAGAGAAGAGCATGTCTGATTGCATGCGGGTTGATGCCCCAGGTCCCGCCTCTGAGAAAAAGGTATCGGACGGGTCTGATGCTCTTTGGGTGGATGACACCTAAATGAACATATGTACAAAGTCCCAATTTATTTCTAATATCAGAGATCAGACCTCTACTCTTGCCTGATGCATCTAAAACAAAAAGGGGGAACTGTAGAGAGCTGCGGAATGCTATGCCTTAAAGATGGAGCTGGTTTCCGCCTTCCACCTTCCCGATGGTGAGTGCTCTCTGTCACGAACAACTCCACATTTGGCTAAGGCCGAGGATCTGGCTTGCTTCTATGTATGTGGACCTATCTGCATTGCCCCCGTGGCACGCCTGGGTTGGCTACCCAGAGGCTATTTAAGCTGTGGGCTGGCTTTCCCCGGGGTCCGAGGATTGTTCAATGTTCCTGAATAAACTGCATTGAAAAAAAAAATAAATTCAATAAATGCAATAAAAAACAAAACAAAGCAAAAGAAAAACCCCACAATACTGTGGAGCCCAGTCCCAGTGGATATATCAGCAAAACACTCCCACACCTAAGGCTCGGGGAACATGCCCTTAACCACTGAGCTCTTTTCTACCCGTTTGATATATTTTAAAACTCAAATGGTAACAGTAGTGTTTCATTGTTTCCACATATTATCAAGTATGGGAATTAGTGAATACTAACATAATCAGTAATTTGAAACAGACAAATACTTGTATTAGGACAGGAAAAAAATAATTCTACCTTTCCAAGCACGGTGAGGTGTTGAACCAGAAGATGAGCACTCTGTGTCTTCCCAGCACCACTTTCTCCAGAAATAACGATGCACTGCACAGGAGGAAAGGAAAGCCGTGAGGGGCCTGCATCCCCAGGAAACTCAGAGGTTCTCAACAAGTAGGGGATGTGGGAAGTCTACTTACCTGGTCTGAGTTGTACGTGACCATAGACTGGTATCCCAAGTCAGCCATTGCAAAAATGTGAGGTGGGTTGGCCGTTCTCTTTGCTCCAATATATAACTTAGAAAGCTGGAGTTAAAGTAAATAAATCTTATAGAGTTTTCTTGCCTGGTTTCTGTTTTTATAATTTATTATCTTATAGAGTTCTAGTTTTGGAAGCCAAAGATAAATAAAATCTATCTGAGCAAAACATTATCCACATAATGCTCTTTATGTATGTATATGTGTGTGTGTTTTCTTATGTGTATATGAACAAGGCATAAACAACTATATATGTATATGAATTAGCCTATACATAGGATATAACATGAAGTGATACAGTGATATTTAAAAGATTGTGAATGCTACTTCTAAAATAAAGCTTAAAGCTTCAAAAAAAAAAAAAAAAGAAGATGACATAATTGTGGATTTATCCTGTCTTCTTATTAACCTAACAAGCTTAGAACTCCTGTACTTCCTGTATTTTCTACTTTTTTCTTGCAACACAGATTTCCCTTTTCCTCTCACTCCACTGGCACTCTCTCTTCCACAAACAAGCCTAAGGATATTTCCTAGTTTCTCTTTGGTTTCTGGTAACAAGTACCTATTACCGCCTACCTCATGGCCCGTAGCCTTCTCTGCTGATAGCCCAATGAATCTGGAAGCCTTTGCATTTCCCAGTGTTCTGTCCTAAGCCCTTCATTGCTTCTTGCTACACATTGACTTCTTGGTTTAATTTAGAACTATTTCATCTTTAGGATGGTGCAAACATCACATGTGTCCAGTAGAAACCACACCTAAAATTCTGGAGTTTGATCTTTCCCCAGCCTAGTGATACACTGCACATCCCTCCTCTGACATGGCCCACTGCTGCCAGTACAGCTTGTAAGCAACATCAGAGGAATGAGCTCAAACTCCACGCTTTGCTGTGTGGCCAAGGTCTGGTATTTGGTAAGATAAGGCAGTCCGCTAAATTTTAACTTCCAGAATTTCTAATCTATGTCAGGCTTATTAGGACCTAATCCTATTATAAGCACCTTGTAACCTATATTGCCTTAAGGCAAACCTCCTTTTCCTCCTTCCTCTTTTTCCTCCTTCTTTCTCTTCTTCCTCTTCTTTCCCTTCTTTCTCTTTTTTCTCCTTCTTTCTCTTCATCCTCATCCTCCTTCTACATCTCTTCTTCTTCCTTCCTCTTCTCCTCCTCCTTCTTCTTCCTTTTTCTCTTCTTCTTCCTCATCTCTAGCACCAGCAAACTTCCTATTTAAGCCCATCATATCAGCATTGTAAATATTCTTTGAAACATATGTCTCATATAACTCTGTCTTTTAGTTTCATACCTTCCACTCAGATTTCTTAACTGTGCTCTTTGCTCAGCAGCCATATTCTATACATCTCAAGCCCACTTCTTTGACAACAACCATCCCTATTTCTGGGTTTACAACTGTCTATTCAGTTTCACGTACTTGAAGTATCTGAGTTATGCTTCTCCACATTTACAAATTTCCTATTTTCCATTCTGAAGGTGGTTTCACTACGGCTGTTTCCCTGGATTTTACAGTTCTACTTACTGCTCACATGTCTGCCATTAGCTAGAGACTGAGAACCCCTCAATTCCTGTTGCCTCATCATCTTGGACCTCTTGGGAATACATTTTGTTCTTTAGTCACATAGCCTAGGAAAATAGAGTTTGGAAGGTATTACTTTTCTGTCAGAAGCCTCTTCCCCCTTGTAATCAGCCTTTCTTGAACTTAAGAGAAACCAGGATGATTTCTGTGCTGCTTGCTCCTATTGTACTTCACCTGACTCTTTGTTGATGCTTTTTTAAAATTTTTTTAACTTTTATTAATTACACTTTATTCATTTTGTATCCCCCCATAAGCCCCTCCCTCCTCCCCTCCCAGTTCCACCCTTCCCCCCTTTCTGCATGCATGCCCCTCCCCAAGTCCACTGATAGGGGAGGTCCTCCTCTCCTTCTTTCTGATCTTAGTCTATCAGTTCTCATCAGAAGTGGCTGCATTGTCAGGGTTCTAGGTTATCTCCATGATCAGCTCAATTGTTACTTCATGAAAGTTAGTCTTATGTATATTTCATGAAAAATCTTCTTGTTCCTGCTACAATTGTGTTACTTACCTTTAAAATAAATTTCACTGATTTTCTACCCTTAAATATGTATCTATCTTATATCACTCTACATCCATACTTATATTTTCATCATTAACATCTTTACAAATACTTTGAGTTGTTAATATTAATCTTATTTTTATTTGCCTTTTCTACTATATATTTAATTCAATTCTCAAATAACAATATATATTTCTTCTTGGCATATGAAGGTCCATAATTCAATTAAATTCCTGGTCTTGGAGACATCTTCCTATTCTTCCTGTGTGTGGTTATGTTTTCTGGGTTTTCTCTCCAGCCCTTATTCTCAGCTCTCTCTTTACAGGAGTCTTGGGATTTCATAAGCTTTTTTTGTGTTGAATTTTCTTTTCAACATATCCTTCTTTCTTGATTTATTCATGTTTGTTTTGTTTTACAGCCTTTTTCTGTGGAAAATAGTGTATAATACTTCTTGACTCAGTCCACAGTTGTATCATGAATCATTTCAGATTAGAGTTCACTAAAGCAACACTCTAGGAGTCAAACTAATGAGGAGTTTGGGAAAGATAAGAGTTTGGCAAAGTTGGGGAGGGGGCACTCAGCTCTAGATAGTTTGCTATCAGGAAATGGGTGAAGTCCAGAGGGAAATCTCAGCCATTCCTTTCCAGAAGGTGGGACAAAGGAAGCCCTGCTAAAATTGCAATTGGCAAAGAAGCATCAGGTCATTCTTGTTTGTTAGAATGTTAGAAGAGCAGCCTTTTTATTTGTTTGTTTGTTTTTGCGGTTTAACGTTATTCTTGCTTTTGCCTGTGCACTGTGTGATCATGAAGTTGTCTTATTTTCCACAGTCACACAGTGGTCTTTGTAATGTTAATTCTTTGTGACATTGTTTAAGGTAGACAGGAGAACAGCAAGGCCCAGCCAACACAGAGTGTCAGGCCAGCTTCTAGCAATACCAAGGCCAGGTGCTGTGCCAGGCCAGCTCTGAGCTGTCTGGAGCTGCCTTTCTTTGCTCACCTTTAATTCTTTGGCGGCTATTCAGTGGAATTCATATTGTTTGGTTGTTGAACAAGGTGGGCTGGCCCTTTGATTATCTTTTGATTTGTTGCTTTGTTTTTTGTTTGTTTGTTTGTTTGTTTTTTCCTATTTTCCATCTTTGCTTTTTCCTGTGTTCTCTCTGGCTGCTTTTCTAAATCTAACTTGTATCTTTTCCAGTGAATTTAATCTTTAGGAATATTTTTTTGATTCTCAAGACATTTCTTTTCATGACATTCTATTCTTATTCATGCATCAAATACATTATTTTTCTTGCTGTGAAGACAAGAGAACAGAGAGGTGATCATTGCTTCATTTTATGCTCATTTGTTTTGCTTTGTTTGGGGTTCGCATCTCTGTACTGTCATTTCTCACACATAATTTTCTCTCTGTTTCTTTCTCTCCTTCTATTTCTCCTCCTATGTCAGAGGTGGAACATGGCAATGTTCTGGCTGCCCATTTTTCCCCTCTTTTGGATTATCATAGTCCCTGTAGGATAGATACAAAACCATAATGTAAAATTTTATTTAGTTAGATTAATGAATAATGTGTTTTTTTCAGAATCCATATTGTATCTGTCTAGGAATCTAGATGCCAGGAATAAAAGGAAAGTATTTTGGGTGAGGAAATGCGAGGATTCAAAATGAGCATGCACAGTTTGGTCATCCTAGGACTCCAGTCCAGAGTGCGGCCTGGTACTTCACTCCTAAAGACTTATACAAGGAAAGGAAGGAAAGGAAGGAGTGAAGGAAGCCATTGATTTAACTTGGTCAATGGAATGAAATAGTTTTTCAGAGAAGAACACTTCTGATATTGCTTTGCAGTCAACTTTTCTTATTTGATCTTGAAACTTACCTCTAGACACATTGGTCCATATTAATTTCCTAGTTTTATATGTTAAATAACCTGGCAAATCAGTAAAATGTATTATCTGGAATAGAATTAATCATAGAAATTAAACCCATTAACAGAATGTTAGGAAATATGTGTAATGGGTCAGACCAGACCATGGATTAGATTCACATGTAACATAATTACGTCAGAATTATCCCAGTTTTGTGGCTTGATGACTTAATCTTATATATGCCAGGTTCTTCATATGTAAAGATGGAAATAATAATAATATCTATTTACTGATAATATTAATAGTTTTTTTTAGGTTGAATATGTGTGTATTTGCATTTGCAGGTGTGCTTGCAGTATGTTTGTTTGTGTGTTTGCATGTGTGTGGATATATGTGAAGACCAGATGTGGGCATCAGGCATTTACTCTATTCCATTTAAGGCAGAGACTCTAAGTGACCTCAGTAGTTATCAGTTTAGCTAGACTAACTAGCAGGTTCCCTGGGGGAATCTAAGCACCAAATTATCCGTAAATGATGGATATATTTTTTTAATGTGGGTGCTGAGGATCCAAACTCCCCCTATAATGATTGTATATCAAATGTTTTACTACTGAGGGATTCTTGCTACCCCCTGTTGGTAGCTTGTAAAGTTCACTGAGAGGCTGTCATCAGCTTAGTCTTCTCTGTATTCTCCACTGCATCATGGTATGGAGACTGGGCCTGCATCCCTCCATTCTTTCCCCAATGTGTTTTAAGTGAGATTCTACCAGAGAGAAGCATTGGTTTGAGATTTCAATTCAGACAGAAAGGAAACACATTTTAAATTATTTCTTATACTTCTGAATTGGAATTACACCATGTCTTTTTCCATTCCTTCCTCTAAACCTTTCTTCTTGCTATTTTTCAAATCCATGGCCTATTTTTTTTAATTAATTGTGGTTACCTACGTATATGTAAAACCAAGCTCTAATAGGAAGATAATCCATTCATTATTTATCTATGTGGCATGATATTAGTACATGCTGTTTTTTGATTGTTTTAAGGAAAAAATATATAATCAAAAGGCAATTTTGTGGAAGTGGCTTCTGATGGCATCTATAAAATCAGTATGTTTAGTCAGTTGCATGGTGACCTAAATTTGTATATTCCTTAGAAAACCAAAAAAAAAAAAATGCTAATACAGCATGCCAAACCATATTAACATATTCAATTCTGAAGTATATATCTAAGATAGAACCTGAATTTTAAAAGGTGGTGCAGTGAGGAGCCTATTGACTCAAATGTAGAAAGTTTTATTAAAGGTTTTTAAAGTTGGTTAGGGTTTTAATGAGCCTGTCATCTTTCTTTGTGTTTGCCCTGGATATGTGTCTTATTTGAACAAATGACCTTGTAGGATCCAGCTTCTGTATTTCCCATAGCACTTAGCAGAGAGCCAACCATGTAAAATATCTTCACAATGACTTATTAAATTAATTTCCTTAAATCCCTTCTGGACTGCCCATTTGCCTTCATTCATTATGTTAGACCTAGAGTAAATGACCTCTACTTGCTGGCCTGGCTGAATTACACATTACACATTAGCCGTGTAGATTCTGTGAGCAATTTTTTTTTTTTTTTTTTAGAGGTTGGGATAAACTACTAGTATTAGAACCTATTCATTTTCTTGATGGTGATAAGAACATTTTTATATTTCATGGTTTTCTCCTCCCTTCTCCTAGAAACCTGACTGTGCAAGCTTCTAACTGCATATAATTCCTCTTACAATGGTTTCTAGCTTCAAATGAACGGATGTGGAGTGAGGATAGAGACATGCCTTTGCCTTTGTCTATTCGCCTGGAAAAAAGCACAAATAAACATTGGAGCATTAGTTATTATAATTCAGAATACAAATATGCCATGTCAAACTGTTTTTAAATGATAGATTTTCATGTTTTTAATTACTCTAAGTATTTCTTTGGAGAGCTCAGAGACTCTAAACTTTATGAGCATTCGCTCTGTTGTGGTTGTGATTTATTTGCTCTTATTTGAAAGAATCAGAAGTAGAGTTGGGATAGAATATTGTTGCCAAAAAATAAAAAATAAAACTTAGGAAGAATGCGGCTTATTTTTTTTCCTTTTGTTTCCAAGTGTGCAAGAATGAGGCAAATCTGTTATGAGGGAATCATTGTACCTCTATCCCCAATCCACCATTCATTAACGGCAGGATAAATATGAATCCTGAATTTTGCTAATCTGGTGGTCTTGGCTCTGTTTTAGGTAAACAGTGCAAATTATTTCCAGAGGAGCTGTGCATAAAAATGTGTGACATTACTGCAGAATCCAGCACTCATAAAACTTACAAAATTTCTGCCTGGCCCAGGGGACACTAACTACCCATGTGCCTTCCTGAGCCCAGGGGAGGACATCAGACAGGTTCTCTTTCTCTTTACATCCTCACCCCCAGCTCAGGTTGCACCTGGATGAAAGAGAGTCTGCCAGCATTTCTTTAGCAGGCTTCTGGCTGTCAAAACAAGCTAAAGCCTCATGGGGATGCTCACACTTGCCTGCTGAGGAGAAAACACTGTGTTAAGTGTTTTACATATATTATCCTATTATATCTTTGCAAAGTCTTTTGAGTAGGGTCCCCATTAAGAAAATGATAAAAGTGAGTTTCATGGAGGGTTAGATTTTTAATAACCTACATCTTTTAATTGGAAATTTTGGAATTCAAGCCCCTGTTGCTTGGTTGCAAAGCAGGCGCTGGAGTACCCTTCTTCTCAGAGTGTTTTATTGGTTGAACTGCCCCCAAATCCCTCCTTAGTCCCCTTCAGCCCCTTGAAACCTGTGTTAGACAGTCCAGGCTGTTGAAACAAAAATACCGTGAACTGAATGATGTAAGGTAAGTAAAAATTTCCTCAAGCTCTGAAGCCCAAGAGCAAATAAGATCATGTGGCCAACATAGTTGAGTTCAGGGGTGATCTCTCTGGTACACAGATAGTAATATTTGTCTCTTCTCCTGCAATTGGGACACAAATATCTTATTTCCCTTCTTATCTTATAAAAGCATTACAGTAGCATTTGAAGACTCCACTACCCTAACCTAATCACCTCCTAAACCTGCTGCCTCCATGACGTTGAGGGTCGAGCTTCAGCTTATAGATGTTCTTGGAACACAAACATGTAGTCCACAGTACTGCCTGCTATATACTGGTGAATAAAGCAAGGTATTACACGTGAAGGAAATCAAGCCTGCCCAGTCTACTGTGTGCTAAGCATGCTGTGTTCCCATGATATTTTTTGCACTCCATTAAACTGTTAATGTTGGAACACAAGGTCCACGAAGACAGGGCTCTTCATCTGCCGAGTTCAGGGTTGAGTCTCAGGTTCCCGAATGCACAGCTTCCTGGATGAAGAGAGTGCTGCACAAACACCTAGTGAATGAATGTATTTCCCTGCTGGCAGTGCCTTCTAGTGCCAAGAGACCATTCTTTTTGTTTTGTCACAGAAAAGTAAGGCTGCACTTTGGAGGAATAAATGAACCTTTTAGAATGCACCACAGAAAAAAATCATAGAAGTTTCTACAAACCACAACTAAATAGATATAAAGTCTCCAGCTGCTCTTTCAGAGTGGCTTGCCACTGGTTATAAACTATAGGCATTTCTGTCTCCAATCCACTAAAAGCATCCATTTTTCTTCAGAATAAGTTTTAGTCCATTAATCAAACCCCTACCAGCAGTGGTTGGTGCCTGTGTGATATGAAGCAAAGGATGACTTGGTCTAAACAACTAGAACGCTAACTCTGCCCCAATAAATGACTTCTTTTCATAGCCAATGCTCCTTCTCTCTTAATTAATGTCTCTTTAGTAAGACAGGAAAAATTCCTACAAGATTCTTGTAGTTGTTTTGCTTGAACATTTATGTTAAAAACCATGATAGTAGAGAGTGTAGTAAAAATGGTAGAAAATACATATATATGAAAAGAATAAAGAAACAAAACATGACCACACAAGTAGACTAGGGAAGTGACAGCAAGGAAGGAACAGATGAGAGCAGAAAAGAAGAGGAATTCAGTTCTACTTAAACGACTAGCATTGATCCTTGGCCTTTAGGATTAATTTTATAACGTAGAAGTCTCAAGAGGTGGCTGTTGAGAAGTGCCTGCCATACAAACATTTGAATCTGAGTTTAGACTCCCAGAAACAATTGGAAAACCTATACATTGTGATATGGTTTCACTTGCCTGGGAACTGGGATGGAAGGTAAGGGATGAGAGATGGGTGGTTCCTGAAGCTCCTTGGTCTTCTAGCCCAGTCAAATGGATGAGGGTTTTGATTCAGTGAGAGACACTATCTCAACAAATAAAAGTGTTTTGTGATTGAGGAAAGTCTCCTGGCATTTATGCATGTAACTACATTGAGTACATACATGCACACACATACACCCACAAACACAGTACTACAACGCACATTATAATATATATTAAAAAAAGTTAATGACTTAAAAAAAGAGTAAAGGTTATTTTTGATTCCAGAATTGCAAGTTTCAGTTCATAATTGATAATCCTTTATACCTGTGGTGAGAGCACACTGGCTGGGGCTGGAGCGCAGGCTCCAGGAATCTCTTTAGTATCCTAGCCAGAACGAAAGGGAAAGAGCAGGAGACCATAGTCTCCTTCTCTCCTTAACAAAAATACCCATAGTGCCCTACATTTCCGGATAGGTTCTCCCAGCTCCTAAAGGTACAACCATCACAGGAGTGTCACAACCTTTAGCACCTAACCCCTTATAGTACCATCCACATCAAAACTGTAGTGACCATGATCTGGGCATGGTTGAGGCTTTTTAAGGTAGGGTTCATAGAGGGAAAGAAGCGCAAGCAAACATAAAGTTCTTTCAACACTCCTGATTTTTCATTAGTGAAAATAAATTCCCTATATACTTACATGGAAAAGGAAATGCATGAGCATTGCCTGGAATGCTGCATCAAGAATAAAACTGTAGATTTTCTTCTAACTACAGCAACCACGTTTTATACTAAAACAGGTAGTTTTATCATTTATGTAATCATTACTTTTAAGGGAGCAATTCAATCCCAATTAAAGGGCTGATGTAGGTAAACAGATACAAGCTCTTTCAGCACTCACAGAGAGAAGTTACTTTTTAATTGCTTTGCTTATAATGTTAACTTCAAAGCCAGTAATAGTTTTTGAATTAATAGCTCATAGCCCATTTGATACTGTGATATTTAATTAATGAGTTCATAACTCCAGTGACACATTGTATTTCTGACAGCTCCTCAGGTTGTTAGTTTCCATATTGTTGACTGTTATCTGCTAACCACTCCTAGAGAGTTTTTGTTTTTGCCTGTATAATCCTTTTGGACTGGATGGTAAAAAAAAAAAAAAAAAAAAAAAAAAGGCTTCTTTAGAGAGAAAGATGGCTCTTTCTTGATTCTCTTGTTGTAGGGACAGATAGAATTTCATAGTGTTTTGACTTTAACATATAAAATCAAGGATCATATGCAATGATGTTATCTACAATGTGACTAGGTATCTGTTCCTCCATAAGCCTAGGAGTTGAGCGAAGTCACATATCTGTCTTCTTCTTTCCAGACCCGCCGTAGTGTAGACCACTATGATCTTTCTGACCACACCTCTCCAACGCACCTGACAAGAGTTGGCAAGCCATGGTTCTCCAGTTAAGCATTATGTGTATCTTTAACTTCATTTTTGAATTTCTATACATATACAAAATTTCCTTTCGGTCCCCATTTCCTTCCTTCAACTTCCTCCTTATCTTTCTAAAACTCCTCCTCCTAATTGAATGTCTTCTTTTCTTTTTCCTTTCTTTCATTAACAACCCACAAAGGCCAGTTAGTGCTGACCATATGTGCACAGGTAGTCGAGTCACCCGCTAAAGCATGGAAATTGCATCAGTGGTCATATGCTCGGGAAAGTATTGTGCCAATTGCTGCTCTTAAGGGGGTAGGGCTGGAGGTCATCTACCCCAGGCATTCTGAGTGGTTTGATCTTGTTCAGGTATCATGTAGCTCATGCTAAGCCCTGTGAGTTCATGAGTATGCCAGCCATACCAAGACCAGAGGACAATATTTAGAAGCATTCCTTCCCACCCTCTGGCTTTTTTCTTCCTTTCCAGAATATTATTTTGTGAGCTTTCCCCACCCCTTTGTTTTTAAATGTTAGAGGAGAAGAGTTCGAAAAGAAAGAAGGGATTATTCAAGTCCTTTACGTAAAAGCCTTGCTGACCATTGACAGATAAGGAACGCCTACCATCAGTTCCTATGAATGAGGATCTGTAGCAGGACAGCTTTCCTCTCTGTGTCATGAAACACATGTTCTCTAAGAGTTGATGACACTGACCACCCTCCTCTGCAAGAGGTCTTGTTTATCAATTCCCTATTCACACTAAGAAAGTATTCACACACAGGACCACACGGGGACTCATGATTCTGCTTTATAAGTATATCTGGGTCACGTACCACTGTGATCTTTTTTAAGGAAAAGAATTTAACATCGTAGCTTTCTTCGAATACCCGACTAATGCTTTGTTACAATTTCTGGCAATGAATGGGCCATTTGAATCAACTTTCTGGAATTTAAAGTTCTGCCCTTTCATAAGGCATTTACAGAGACAATAATTCATGGACCATTCCCATGCAGTTGTGAAGTGCCCCCATGTTACCCACAAGAGGTTTGCTGACAGCCAGGGCTGCAGAAAATACGAGTGAGGACAAAGACTGTAAGAAGTTAAGAGGTTCTCCCTTAATCAGTAGCAGCCAATTCTCTTTCCTACAGTTTAGTAATTAATTAAAATTCTAGGCTGCTCTCACACTGCTGATCTTCCTGCATCGTTCTCCTGAGTGCTTGGATTGTGGGTGCCTGTCACTATTTTCAGCTTGAGGTTTAATTTGCTTAGATTCCGTTCATGATCAAGTTTTACTAGTGAAAGGGAAGAAGGCTATGAACAGAAGAAAGAAAAAAGCATAAATGTCAATTGCAGCGCATAGCTGAGGGCTGACCGTTTCTGGAACTTTGCAGATTACTATAAACTTAGAATTAATTAATGGTGATTGAAACAAGTGAGAGTTATTAACAGTATTTGGATTAAGAGAAAGATAATTATAATAAATTAAGGTACTGCAAATACTATTAATGATTTTAACTTTAATAGCAGCTTTTGAAGTGTGTTAGAAATTGGTTTTCTATAGGTAGACTAATAATGATCATCAACATAATAATAATAGCTACCATAGATGGGGAGGATCCTACACCTCAGGAACCCTGCTGAGTTTTCCAAGAACATTATTTTAACTAATAAAAATATTGTGATCACATGGCTTAAAATACTTTGAGTTGCGAGGGTGTGCATACCCAGAAGCTCACTAAAGGTAAGAGCTGAGGAAGAGGTTCATTCAAATTCAAGATTTCGGGACTTGCCACCACGGAGTTGACACCTCTGCCAGATGTCCTAAGAATTTCAGCACACATTTAGCGTGACAGACAATGAATAATGAATACTCCTGTGACCTTCTGTGGAGAAGTTCATTTCCACAAACAGAAACAGGAGGCTCAGAAAACACACAACCCCTGAGCGCAATCTTTGCTTGAAAAGGACAGTGGGAATTACAACCCTGGGTATTCCTGCCTTGGCCAAAGTCTGGCAGATTGGAGTCCATCACCAGCTTCATAAATTATCAAGGACAGTAGTGAGTGCTGGCATGTACATAGAATGGAAAAGTTTATATAGGTAAGTATAAGAAAATAGGATCTGCTTGTATTGGTTTTTGAACTTTCCTTTGAAGATACTACATTCAACAAAACAACAAGCAATATTGATGGCTATTATTTATTGAATATTTAGGATGAGCTCGGTACCAGATAAAGCACTTACATACTATCACATTTGAGTGAGTTGGTAATACTGCCCACAGTTTGCCTGTGAGAGCATTGTGGCTAAAGGAGGCTACCTTACTTTCTGTTTGCTGTACAGTATCAAATTTAGCTGCATAACTAGTTATAGTTTGCTTTCTGTAAACTATTAACCTTAAATATTTAATTTGATCTACGCCTTGCTATGCATCATTCTTAATTGGATAGAGTTATTCAGATCTGTATGAGTGTGTGCATCTCTACACACACGGACCTGTAAGTGCCTTTGCTTTAGGAGCTCACAGAAGTAGGGAAACCCGTGTCACGGCATCATTCGGTGCTATGCCTTTAATTAGCACATGCTCTGATGATGTTCGTAACATGCAGTGATTCCTTGTTTCTGCTCCAATTCTTGTCAACATTCGTCAGTATCTTTCCTTTTTCTACGGCAGGAAGCCTGCTGTTTTGGAAGGGGAAATCCATGCTTCTGACTTCAGTTTCTTCCATTGCTTTTGTTTCATCTTTTTGCACTTGAGCACAGCCAGCTGCTCTTGAATTTTGAAGATTCTGAAGCCCTTCTGTCTATTGAGTTAAAATCCTCCCCCTCCATTTACTGTGTGAGTCAACATCGTTTTCCAATTGAAAGACTTATAAAAAGCTAATGGGTAGAAGAAGCAGTTATGTAACTTCAGAACCACTACTGACGTTTTTATTCCACCCAGCTTTTTCACACCCTGGATGTGGATTGACGAAAACCTTTAAACCCATCAGATGTGTTAAAGTCATCATATATGTTAATAAGGCATCTCAACCACTAAGGCAAAGCCCCTAGAGGTAATTTTCAAAATTAGCCTTTTTCCCCCCTCCAAAGATATTTTGCAAACATCCAAGCATTTTGCTGCTTGTCACAGAAATAGGTCAAGATGGCCTGATGTGTTCATGCATTAATTTAAACACAGTTCTAATGAAATCCAAATTAGGTCCTAAGCAAGATCGCTGGCTGGACAGTTTCATTACTTGCTACTGTCTTTTGGAATGCATCACCTTTTTTTGTTGTTGTTGTTTTCTTTTTGGTTTATGGGATGGTAGCTTGCAGTTGGCAAACCAAATCAGAGGAACACCCAAAGTTAAATGTGTGAATAAAATACAAGAAAAACATAGTAATGACTAATAAGATGTAAATGCCAAGAAATTTTCTTGTCTTTTAAATTAGACATCTGTGCCCTATTTTTACATGCTCATCACCATAAGCGCGTTAACATGTTTTCCCCAATCTGTCAGCACAGACATATTCTGGAGGCCTTGAAGCTTTAACACCTTCGCTGCTACAGAAATGCCCTGGCAGCCACTCTTGGAGAACATCTGCTGAACGCGAAGGATGTGTGAGGCAGGCACAGCCTGGGAGTGCTTTGTCAGAGACACTGGCATGGTGCCGCTTCTCTGATGAAAGGGACGTGTATGTTTCTAGGTCAGGTCTGCAAGAAGATCAGCTTTGGGGGACACCGCATCTCCCCAATACACATAATTGTCATATAGATTTGCCAGTCCAGAACTTGGCCTGACGTTTGCACAAGAGGAGCAGAACAGATGAAGGATTGCCTGGAAACTGAGCTGCCTCAAGCCCACACATGTTTGCACAGCTTGCAAAGTGACAGGAGCGTGGGCTGGTCCTATCTACAGAGAAGCAGTTGGGCTGAGGGGCTTCACATATGACCATGGGTGAGGCTGACAGTCGGGTCTCAGGAAGCTTTCGGGGAAATGTCAGAAGCAAGAGACTGCTTTGCTCATGAAGGGGAGCCTAATTCAGTGTGTGTTAAGCTTCCTAAATCATGGGTTCACCCGAAAGTCTACATACTCTTTCTTCCTCTTTGGAAAGGATTTGTCTTTTAATAGTGAGAAATGGGCTTAAAAGTCAAATCTCTCAAGGTGGGGAAAGAAATGATGACCAGACATCGATATAGAACATGTGAAGAATTGATCTGAAAAGCAAGATAGGCTCAGACTGGCCTATAGGCTGTGTGAGAGGGATGTAACAGACAGGGGAGGAAGGCTCTGCCTGGAGGACCAAGCTATGGGCACTGAGGTCCAGACTTCCTGAATGCATTGTGATATGTGTCTTCTCACTACTGCACATTCTACATCATCTCTGTTAATTTCTGTATGTCTCAAACATTTCCCAACATTGTTTTCACTTCATAGATGAAGAAACTGATGCTCTGAAAGAATCAACTTAAGAGATATGCATGCATTATATTTGAATCCAAATGGAATTTGAAGTCAAACAGACCTGAGTTTCATATCACAGCCATTTGTTCCATAATCCGGAGCATGTGACTTGAGCACTCTGCACCGAGTTTCTGCACATAGCCTATACAAGTTGATAGAAAATATACATATTTTATATGCTCACGAAAGATAAAAAGGTTAAAAAATATATAACCAAGTTTATACAACTGCCAAGAGGCCAGCCCAGGAACATATAACACAATTCTCAACCCACAGTATCTGATGAATAAATGTTCCCTGAGATGAAAAGTGACAAAAAGAGAAACTTCCTCAGGAATCCCAGGCATAGATGCTCTATTTACTTGTATGTTAGCATCTGTACAAAGCAAGAATGAACAAATAGGAACAAGAAGGTTTTTAAACACCAGATCCTGGCCAAGACCAATATCAACACAGATCCATAAAAATGACCCACACTAGTCACCACTCTCTATTGGGGAGATGAGAATGATGCTTGGAAATAAAACTCAGCATAATTTAAAAGAATGAAGCAACCATTTTCATAGACACTAGACTTAGCAATGTGATCTATGCTTGTCTCAAGCTATGACTCACACGCCAATTAAATATGTTCTCCTGAAAGCACTTGGCTCACTCAGGCTAGTTTCTTTTGAGGCTCTGAAACACATGAACCATGATATTCATTCACTTTGAAAAAAAATTAATATTTGGGATTCTGCTGTATGCCAGGGACCTGAATACTGAAGGCTGAAGGTAAAGCATTGAGCTACTCATGAGAGTCACCTGTTTTCATGATTAAACTTTTGGTAGATGATAAAATGTTAGCATGATAGCCTTTTGACTTGTGAACACATCAGTCTTAACCTTCTTTGTGTGTCTAGCCTTCCAAGGCCCCTGTTTTAAATAATAATTATTTTTGAGATTATAATATAATGACATCATTTCCCCTTTTCATTTCTCTCTCTTTGAATCCTCCATTTGCCTCTTTGTTCTTTTTCCAATTCAGAGCCTCATTTTTAAAAATTGTTTGTTGTTGCTGCTGGTGGTGTTGGTGTGCATGTGTATGTGTGTATGTGTGTGTTTCTATTCCCAAATACATAATTATAATCTGCTCAATCTATGTAATATTACTTGTATGTATATGTTTTCGAGGCTGATCACTAGTGGTTCGATAGCTAATTGGTATGCTTTTCTCTAGAGAAGACTGTTCACCTTGCTCTTAGCATTTATTAGTTACCTGTTGAGGCCTCATGAGCTTTATCCTGTCCATGGTAGCATGGATACCTGAGTCGTCCTAATTGGGTTAGGTTTAGGCAGCCACATTGGTGAAACTTCATGGGTTTGGCCTCTGACATTACTAGGAGACACAATCTCATAGTAAACTACCTGTTCCTCTGGCTCTTTAAATCATCCTGCCCCCTCTTCTGTAATGATTCCTGAGGTGTAGATGCAGGAAATATGTATAGATGTGTCCACTGGGACTGGGCTCCAGAATTCCAAATTTTGATGGGTTGTTGTCCTGGTTGCTTTTCTGTTTACCTGTTTGTTTTGTTGTTTGTTAACTTGACATAAGTTATGGTTATCTGAAATATATTTTTATCAGGTTTCCTGAAGACAAGTCGCTAGACTGTTTTTTTGATTAATGATCGATTTGGGAAAGCCCAGTCAATTGTTTAAGGGTGTATAAGAAAGCAGGGTGAGCAACCATGGGGAGCAAGCCAGCAAGCAACACTCTCTCATGGTCTCTGCTTCAGTTCATTCCTTCAGGTTCTTGTCTCCATTTCTTGTTTTGACTTCTCTTAATGATGTATTATATGCTGTAAAGTATATGAAATTCTTGTTTCCTGGGTTTGCTTATGGTCATGGGTGTTTCATCACAGCAACAGAAACATTAACTAAGATATTTATGGTATTCTATAATAGTCTCGATCTGTTACAAAGGGAATTTCCCATGATGAAATGTGAGAACCACCCCTATCGGTTTGTTTGGACATAGTTAGAATGCAGATAGGGGTATGGTTGTGTAGTAAAGTGGTTAATGTTCTCCTCCAAGATCTACAGTTCACTAGCCCTAAGTAGTTGACCTTCTTACAACACTCATCATGGTTTACCCCTTTTTGAGCAGGCCTTAAATCCATATATAACCTTGTCAGGTACCATCAAGGTATGTGTGGAATGTATTGTGCACTTAAGGTTATTATGTCATAGTAGTCATTTTTGTGGTCTGTGGACATCATACCCTGGTAGGACTATTGACTGTTCCTGTCTTTTGGAAGATTGTGTACTATCTTTTGACACAGTGAAAGCTAGTGGTCTTGGTGGGGGAAGCTATCAGGTCATATTGAGGTCAGGTCTTCTGGAATTTGTATCTGAAGCTCAAGGAGTCTTATGCAGTAGGAACTTACTTTCCATCTCTCGGGAAATAGGAATAGCTTTTAATGTTACAGAAGTTTTTTTGGATAACAACTGGCCAACAACTCAAAAGACGGCTTCTCATGACTGGTCGTAGAGTAGTTGTTAGATGATCTGTGCACAGCTATCGCAAGAGCATTGTCAAGGCAGATGGGAAATTTTCATTTAAATTATATGTTGTTTATATCCACATCTGTTAATGTGTAGTATAGGCATTTTAGGTAGTTAATAGTGTGATTCCTTATGAGTTTATTACACACCCTTACTGTTCTTTTGTCTTCCTTCCTCCTTCTTTATTTATATTCCTCCCCTTCTTTATCAGGCCTCCATTTTCCCCATTCCCTCTTCAGATTATTTCCACATTTGTACCCTGCTATTTCCATCTTTTTGCATCCACGTCAACTCCTCCCCACATGGTTCCTTTTTACTCTCTGGGTAGGGTGAAAAGATCTTGAAATGTTTAACAAGGATCTAGTTATCTAGGCCAGGATACTTGTGGGAGGTTTTGTTAGGTGAAGGAAGTTGTTAGACTGGGTGTAAGGAAGACAAATGCCTTTACAAGCATGTGTGTTTATTAAGAGTTGTGGTTAATCAACAGGATCCTAGCCGTGCACAACATTAGAAGCCATTGGAAACTTTGTTTAAAGGAAACAGCACAGTGTGTTTTTTTGTAAATTTTTTAAAAATAATAAATGTAAATTAAAAACAAGCAAAACACACACACACGTGCACACACACGCGCACACACACACACACACACACACACACACAAACAAGAGGGTTCCATTAGGGCTTACCTTGGGCCTATTTAAACAGTATTTGTAGGGGATGGATTCAAGCAGTGGAAAGTTTAAACACCTTCAGGTAATTCTAAGATACACCTAAGTATCTTACTTACATTGATGTAACAAAATGCCTGATGAGAGAACCAGGAGGAATTAAGTGTTTCTTAGGAAAGAAGGATTTATTTTGGCTCTCAGTTTGAGGACACAGTAAAACAAAGAGTGAATGGCCACCCAATTCTGTGGCTGAGATTGTGTATCTTACATCTGAGAAGGACAGGAAACAGAGATGGACAGGAAGGGTGTCTGGGAATGTAAAGTCATGTCCTCCTCCTACTTATCCAATTCCTCCAGTGAGACTCTACTTCCTAAAGGTTCTACTCTCTTCCCAATCAGAACCAACATCAGAGTGTTCAGACACATGAGCCTATAGGACATGTTTTACATTCAAATCATACAATGGTTGAAAGTGAGGAAGAAAGGGCATTTTGATTTTGTTTTTTGAAGTATTCTAGTAGGTATGGGCTACCTACCTCAGTCAGTATTTCTTGAACTTATTATTAAAAATAAGGCCATCTAAGTCTATTTTCTCTGTTAGTATAGATATAACTAATAACCAATGCCTTGAATTTGGGGGAAAATAAATATATCTTTGGGAGTGAAGACTAGGCAATGTCATTTCTTCATAAGAATAGTGAATAAAATGCCAGCATAAAATTGACTGATTTGTAATAAATCTCTCTCTCTCTCTCTCTCTCTCTCTCTCTCTCTCTCTCTCTCTCTCTGTCTCTCCACACACACACACACACCATCAGCACCACCACCACCACTAACACCACCATCTCTAACAGTTTTTATGAGGATTTAAATACTGTAGTACTGAAAGAATGGGAATCCACGTAAGGAACTGTTAAAATATTCCAGGTGCTTATAAGATTTTATTAACAGATGATCTGGTCATAGACAGATGACCTTTCAGTAGAAGTCTACAAAAGATGAAATTTCTTAACAACAGAAACTATGTATCCAAGGAATGCAGTAAATATAGAACTTATGACATTATTGAATATGGGTGGAATGCCCTCACACTCTTGCCATGAATGAAAAACTCTTGAACACCAAAGTGAGACAGAATCCTGCATTATCTTATGGAGCTTCTCTTTTTGACCATTTTCTTTTTACTGAACTGTGTTTGCAGTGATGATATTGGGATATAGAAAATGATTTTTGAATAAAACAATTTAAAGAAAATGTAGCTTACAAGATATTACTCTGAAGGATGATTAGTTAGATTAACTGCCTGTATTAATGAGGAGGGATCATCTGATAGGATTTTAGTAGAAGCTAGGGTGTCAAATGGATTAGCTAAGCTCTTCCTTTAAGAATAACCTTTAAAGCAGACCACTTGGAAGCTTTTCTCTAATTATTTTATTTTAATACAGATCACCTTTCCTCTGTTAAATGTAAGAATGCTTACGGTAGGGAATTGTATTCTTTACAAACACAGAGAAGAAAGCAACACACATTGTCAAGTGGTGTTTTACAGAAGGACGGTTTCTTTGAACAGGTGATAAATATACGTGGATGACTGTCTTCTTAATTAGTTCCCTAAAGGTTTGTGAAATTCTGGTAGAAAAGTGATAGGGGCTTTTGGTCTTGTGCAGGACTATAGGAGCCTTCTAGCTGCCCAATGCTGATCTAGGTAGGAGAAATTCTTCACTGCTCTTTTTCCACCCCACAGACACAATGTAAACCTTGTAATAGGCACAGAAATAACATCTGTAAACACTACTATAACAAGTGAATTAGGTTCTGAAAATGTGCCCTGATTCTCATAACTACTCCTTTACTTACTTTTTCTCTATTATTTTCTTTCCCCTTGATTGCACCTTGGATGCTTTTATTATTGCATATTAAAGTAAACTGATCATTTCATCCTATAGTTAACCTCTCTAGTTTCTTGAGGTTTAAACTCAAGAAGTTTGAATGAGTTTTTTTTCCCTCTTTCATGTCTCTAACACACATCCATAAAATATAATTAATAGGCCAATGATGAATTAATAAACATTTTATATCCTTGTTTACTAAGTCTGGCATTCATGAGTCTACTTTATTGATTATAAATGAATAAATCATAGTTATGTGTACTTACAAGTACAGAGTGATGTCATTTTTTAAACATGGAATCTCTAACTCAGATTGAACACACACACACACACATATTTGTATATATCTTCAAATAATTATCATTTGTGGTGAGAATATGTGAACTTTTTGGTGACTTTGAAAAACAAATGTCTTTACTATATTCAGAAAATAAGGTAAGTTATTTCAGAAATATCTTAGACTTGTGTGACTGAAACTTTCTATTCTTTCAACATCATCTCCTGTCCTCTATTCTCTTTCTGTTTCTAGTGGCCCCCATTCTATATCCATCCTGGAGTTCAGCTGTTTTTAGATCCATCATATTAATGAAAATGTATGGTGTCTTTCTTCCTGTACCAGATTTGTGTCATTTAACATAATATCCCAATTCTATTATATTATAAATTAGTATTTTTAAGGATGAATTTTGTTTATTTCAAATGTATACTATAATTTTGCTATCTGTCCCTCCATTGGTAGATACATGCATGACTTTTGTAACACGTATATTCATTTTTTCTCTTCATCCTTCCTTCCTCACCCTATCCTTTCCTTCCTCCTGTCTATCCTCTTGTCTTCCCCTCTTTTCCTCCCCGCTTTCCTTCCTTCCTTCCTTCTTTCCTTCCTTTCTTCCTTCTTTCCATTCATCCTGTCCCTCCCGAATTTTACCTCCATTGTTTTAAAATTAATGTACTTTTGTATCTATGAGTTTTTAGCATATGTGTCTGTACCTGCCGAGTCCAGAACAGGGCGTTAGATTTTCTGCAACTAAGGTTACAGATGGTTGGGAACCAGCAACTAGGTGCTATATGATAAGGTTCTCTGGAAAACAGCTAGTTCTTTTAACCACTGAGCCATCTTTCCAGCCCTTCCTTCTTCTGAGACAGAGATTCATATAGTCAAATCTGGCCTTGAACTCTCTATACCTTGAACTTCTAAGCTGTGACCATCATGCCTACCCTTTCCAGTGTTAGGAGTACAATATGTACCATCATGTCTGGTTATGAGGTGATAAGAATCACATCTATGATATCATTCATGCCAGGCAAGTCCTCTACCAACTTTTTAACACTTCCAGAATAAGTCTTTGAGGTACTAATTTCAAATATTAGGTTATAAACCTATAAGTAAATTGTTAGGTCATTTTGTCATTCTATTCTTACTTTAACTTTTAAAATTGACTTTCATGTGTTTTCACCTTAACGCTTGCACTAATTTTTATTTGTCCCCAATGACTTGGTACTTATTGATTAGGATCAGTTATAGGTCTTTGCTTTTTGAAGGATGTTTAGTTTATGAACATAGGTGTGATGACTCTAGGGTGTATATATAGTTGTCCTATGCAGCTTCCTGACTTTCATTCTGGGGTTCATTGTGTTTACTTGGGATCTTTCCCTTAGAGCCTTGGGATTTTGTTTCAACATGGTCAGAGTAGGCTTCCATTGCTATAACCCAGGTATACTATAAAAGTAATGCACTAAGAATTATATTTAAAGTCTAAAGAAATACAGATTATTCTGCTCTAAATAGTAAGAAGACAGCCTTACCCTAGCACATTGAAAACTTTCCTGTTTCCCCTAGTTCTTTTCAGTGTGGCCCCTTTTCAACTTCTGGTGGGTTCCTTGCAGACCTGTGCTATTTCGCTGCCTCCTTACCTGAGGGAAACAGCTGCATGTTTTCAGTGTTCTATCTATATGAGATTCTTAGCTTCTTCTACTACTCATGCAAAACTGGATCCCTCTGAAATCCATCCGCCTTTTCCATCTCATGTGAGTCTACTAGGGGGGGATTTTCAGCCTTAGTTTAATTAACGTTTTTATGTTACAGCTTGTAAATTATTTCCAGTGATAAACTGAAGTACACATAAGTCTCATTTTTTTGTTCTTGTTATTCATTAATGAGTTCAAATTCATTATGTGTATACCTGACATATACATACATATTAGACATATATATGTATTCACATATATATGTGTATATATATCTGATATATACAGACATATCAGACATACATTACATATAATATATAATCAGACATATACATATCTGATAATACATATATACACATGTGTACATATGTTTACATATATACACATATACATATGTGTATTATCAGATACATATATACATATAAATTTGTAGCTATTAGACTCTAGATAAAAACAGAGGAGGAGAATCTTGTGACCTTAAATTATTCAAATAAATCTTACATTTAGCACTGAAGAAATGATTCTTCATAAAAACAGAGGGAATTAGCTTTAATTTAAGAAATTACAAAGTAAAATAAAAAACTTTGAAGAAATAGTTTACAATATATATCTTACAAAAGTTTGCATTCAAGAACTCAAAACATTTCAGAACTTAGTAACTGAAACACAAAATACCCAATAAAATGTTTAAACAGTCACTGCAATTAAGATGCATAGACTGCAAATAAACCTAAGCTCTGAATTTGAAAGGCATTGAACTTTGGAGAGAGACTGCAAGTTAAAACCACAATGGGCTATTGCTGCATATCCATATGTGTAATTAATACAAAGGAATGAACAACTAGCATATTTGGCAAGATTAAGCTTGTAAAACACAGTAAATCAATTCTCAAATCATTTATCGTTCAGCACAATGGGATGCAAGCTGATGCAAAACTCTTCATATTTGCCAAAGGATGGGAAGTGTGTGTTCACAGAAATCACACAAGTGAATGCTTGTTTTCATCTTCCTTTCCAGTGTTCTTGCTCAGGCATCCTCAGCTGGTGACTGGATTAAGTATCCCAGGCTGTCACTGTAGAATAGAAGACTGTGAAGCAGTGAATGGGAAGAGCAAGTGATATAGGAAACAATAGAGATCCTTAAGCATTTGTGAATATTGTTGAAGACACCTTTAAGATAGTCTCAAAAACAAGTTAAAAGTAATAAAGCAACAGTAACAAGAACTTCAGTGACGTAGGATGTAGCAGTCTGAAAAAAATTTATATATTCTAAAGACTAAATTATTCCTTACTGCCCCCTCCCCACTTTTCATGTATACTCAGAATATTCATTAAAGAAAATTCACCTGAGGTAAGATGAAGGCTCTAAACTATAGAAAAATTAAAGCTGAAGTCAAAACAATCAGAAGGAAAAATCAAAGAGGAGAAAAGGTGTTGAATGTAAATGTACTTTAGAAAACAATTAGCTGTATGAAAAACTCTGAGGAAAGAAATTGAAGAAGATCTCAGAAGATGAAAGATCTCCCATGCTCATGAATCAGTAGGATTAATATATGAAATGGCCATCCTACCAAAATGGATATATAGATTCAATGTGATTCCCATCAATACAATCCTTTACAGACTGTGAAAGAACAATTCTCAGCTTCATATGGAAAAACATAAAAAACCAGAATAGCTTAAAAAAAACCTGTACAATATAAGAACTTCTGGAGGTATCACTATCCCTGATCTCAAGATGTACCATAGAGCAACAGTAATAAAAATGCATGGTACTGGCAGAGAAACAGACTCATGGATCAATGCAATCTAATCAAAGACCCAAACAAACAAACAAAAAAGTACATTCAGAAAACTGATTTTTGACAATGAAGCCAAAACCATACAATAGAAAAAAGAAAATATCTTCAACAAATAGTGCTGGTCTAACTAGATGCCTACTTGTAGTAAAATGCAAATAGATCCATATTTATTACTTGGTACATACTAAAGTCCAAGTGGATCAAAGACCTCAACATAAAACTAGACACACTAAATTTGTTAAAAGAAAAAGTGGGGAAGAGTATTGAACTCATTGGTATAGGAGACAACTTCCTGAACAGAATACCAACAGCACATGCTGCAAATGATTTGGAGGAAGGGGAACCCTCCTCCATTGCTGTTGGAAGTGCAAACTTGTACAACCACATTCAAAATCCATCTGGTGCTTTTTTTTTCGGAACACTGGAGTAGTGCTACCTCAACACCCAGCTATACCACTCACAGTACAACAAGGATGTTTGCTGAACTATGTTCATAGCAGCTTTATTTGTAATAGCGAGAATCTGGAAACAATCTAGGTGTCCCTCAACGGAGGAATGGTTACAGTAAGTGTGGTACATTTACACAAGGGAGTACTACTCAGCAATTAGAGACAAGGAAATCATGAAATTTATAAACGAATGAAACTAGAAAAGATCATCCTAAATGAGGTAACGAAGAAGCAGAAAGATCCACTGTAAGTGGATCACTTATAATATCACTTATAAGTGGATATTATCATCAGAAGATAGGAAAACATACTAAAATCTACAGTCCTAGAGAAGCTAACCAACAAGGAGAACCCTAGGGGGGATGTTTAATTCTCATTTAGAAGGACAAACAGGATAGAAACTATAAATAGTGGAAGAAAGGAAACAGGATGGGAGCCTACCACAAATGTCCTCTGAAATACTCCAACCAGAAGAGGATCGAAACAGAAGCACAGACTAACAGCCAAACTTTTGGTAGAGCATAGGGAGCATTATGGAAGAAGGGAGCAATAGGAAGACCTAGAGGGCACAGGAGCTCCACAAGTAGACCAACAAAAGAAAAAATCTCCACCCAGGGGAGCCTCCAGAGACCGATACCAAAGACCACACATAGAGAGGACCTAGACCTCCTGCTCAGATGTAACCCATATACACCTCAGTTTCCATGTTGGTTCCCTAGTAAGGGGGGAAGAGACAGTCTCTGACATGCTCGGTTGCCTGCACTTACATTTCACCAAACCTGCTTTATTTAGGTTCTCTAACACCTTTACCTCTCTGGAACCCCCAGAATGTAGGTAGGAGATAGTAGGGAAAAGGGTTATCACCTTTTTTATCTGCTTCCTGCTGATTAGGTTTGATGGGTCTTTAGGGGATTAGCAAACTCAGTCCTCAGGATACCAGCAGTCCAGCCAAAAGGCTAATACCAAGCAGCAACAGGAAGACAGAGAAAGCTGTAAGACTCAGTTGACTTGCCCCGAGAAGTTCTCTACGAAGTTCTCTATGTTTCTCTCTTCAAAGTCAAGTGTCGAAGCATGAAGATGGGAGCGGCGATGTAGATCCAAAAAGTGATGTCTCACTGTTTGTAGGCCTCCATATATCTATTCTGCTTAGAGTCTACCCGTGGATGCTCTCAGCTGGCCAAAGTGATTCCCCGCACACGAAAGATTCATAGCAAAACATCAAGTGCCCTCTCACAAGCCAACCTCCCACAATCAGCTGGTTCACAGCTTGCAGCAAAACAGCACATGACAAAAGCGAGTCTTTAAGGATCATGCATGGAGAGGAACTAGACCCCCTGCTTAGATGTAGCCCACAGGCAGCTCAGACTCCAAGTGGGCTCACTAGTAATGGGATCATGGGAAGTCTCTGATATGAACTTTGTTGACTGCTCTTTGATCACTTTCCCCTGGTAGGGTGGCCTTACCAGGCCACAGAAGAAGAGGATCCAGGCTTTCCTGATGAGACTTGTTAGGCTAGGGTCAGGTAGTAGGGGAGAAGGATCCCCCTTTTCAGTGGAGTAGGGGAAGGGGATGGAGGAAGAAGGAGAGAGGGTGGGACCAGGAGGAGATGAGGGAGGGGTTACAATTGGGATATAAAGTGAATAAGTTGTGAAAAAAATGATAAAATAAAAATTTATAAAGTTGGGTAATTAATAAAAATATTGCTCGAAATGTTCTTATTTTAATACACTAAAATTTCATTTATAAGTAGTATATAATTAAAGAAATCATAATGGCAATTAGACTAAGCTTAAACCTAAAATAATTCATAGCATACATACCTAATTATAGAAGGCATTACAGGGTTACTTCAGCATAAGATGGTATATTTAAATATTAAAGTACAAAGGAAAGAAATCTAAAAGTAATCACTTGAACATTCAATCTCAGATTATTATATAATCTCAAAAATTTTAAGAAATAAGCCAATGTTCTGAAAATATATAAAACCAAGGCTTGTAATGAATGCAAACCAGTGTGGGAAAACACTCTCCCACATTTTCCTTGACACACTCTCTTGAATTCAGTATCTGAAAAGGATGTCTACTTTTAGCTCATTTGCTATCAAAAGTTAAGATATACTTAATATATATGATATTGTATTAAAACTGAAATAAAAGCTATTTGACATTCAAAAAAGAAATAATTAAAAATATATCTAACATAAGGGGGAAATAAATATATTGGTTAATAGCTGCAATTACATGTGTTTTAAGGATAAATGTGTTCACTGCCCTTAGTGTTATCCTTCTTTCTTTACTTTCTCTGTGTATTATCCTCCTTTCTGCTCACAAATTAAGTCTCACACAATATTCTTCCCTTTTCCTTCTTTCAGAGTATCTAAGTCCTACAATCACCCCCTCTAAAGCATCTTCCTCCTCCCTCCTACTATGATCCCTTTCTACATTCCTAACTTTTGTGATTACTCCTAGTTTTATATTCAGACCCAAAGATTGAGAAGTAACTATAAAGACTCACATCCAGTCAAAGTGTATAGAAAAAAAAAAAAAAAAAAACAAAGAAAACAAACAACAACAAATGACAGTGGCGATCTCATCCCTGTACTTACCCACCTACAAAAAAACAAAAAACAAAACAAAACAAAACAAAACAAACAACAACAACAAAAAAACGCCTACTCATCTGCCTCAGGGATGTCACTGGAAACAGGGTGAATGATTGAAGGAGTCACAGGACCAGGATGCCAGCTTAGCCAGTGTCTTCTAGACACAACAGAGCTCCTGAGTTTATGGAATTTCAACATTATGGATGTCTGTGCAAGGCCTGTATCGTAATCAAACTAGTCAATATCAATATGGATAGAAAAAAAAATTCAAAGGCCCCATCCCTAGACAAAGAGTTACAGGTATCAACGAGAGAAGAAGCCTGCTGGTGAAGGAAAGCCAGTTTTCTCTGAGTTTAGGCCTCACACAGGCCTAATCTAATCTAACCCCAAGTCTTCAACCCTATCTACTATTAGAGAATAACATTTTAACAGCACTAAATAGTATGTATACAAACACACACACACACACACACACACACACACACACACACAAACACAGAGGCACAAAAGTGGTAGATGAAGAATGAGAGGTGTCGAAATGATTTAAATGCAGTTCTCATATATAATTCTTTCAAAAAATTTAAAAATTTGGGTGATTTTTAAAACTTGTCCTTTATTTATCATTGTTCTTATCTTACTCTGCTCAGTGATGAGGCTAATTCCAGTAGCTAATGCTTCAGTTATCTAACTTGTAGACTTAGAGATTAATGCTGCTCCTTTGGCAGTCTTGGAAGAGACATGTCTAGGCTAGTGGGTCCAAATATTATACGTAAATTTCACAGGCCCAGGAACCAACTGACAATTTGGAGAGGTCAAATTATTTCAATGACATCACTCAGTACTGAATAATTTATCCCTCCTTATTTTCTCATGGGCATGTAGGGGTATTCCCTTGGGACTGAATAATATGGGGAATGATGATGAGAAAAAGTTTGAATCAAAAAATAAAAAAAAATAAAATAATTGGCATACGTGTCCTCACTTAAAAATAGCTGTAAATACTCAAAATTCAGTATTTATAATTTGAAAGAAGACATAACTACAGTGAGTTGAGAGATTAAAAGGGAAGCAAATGAATATGATCAATAACTACATAGGAGTAAATTTGTAAAATTTAGTGATTTTGAACACATTTCTAAGAAAATTGTATTCCATCAAATCTGTCTGACTGTAGAATTGAAAACTGAACAGTTCTAAAACTATTAAAAAATGATCAGTGTTTTCTCAAAATGCTTCCCATAGAGAAAGCATCAGACAGAATGTTTTATGGCACATTCCATCAAACATTGAGAGAACAAGTAAATCAAATGCTGCAAAATGAATACAGAAGGGAAATAAGTGGAAACACTCTACAATGCAGGCTTTAAAGTTCACAAATGACTGATTCCAAAACCAAATGAAAAGTGAGGTCCAGAACTCCCCTAACCAGTGTTACTCCTGAATACTAGTGCAAATGCCCTAAATAAACTATGGACACGAAGTAACTGTAATGAATAAATTAGCACAGTATAAAATGACCAAATTAGTTTTTTTCTCAGAAATACAATATTATTTATTGTATTTATTTTTAGAAAATTGGCATTTTAACTTTTTTTTTTTACCTCCACCCTTGCAATCACCTCCCCCGCCCCCCCAAAATAGAAAGAGACAAACAAAATCCCATCTCATCATGGAAGCT
Source organism: Meriones unguiculatus (assembly GCF_030254825.1). Taxonomy (NCBI): domain Eukaryota; kingdom Metazoa; phylum Chordata; class Mammalia; order Rodentia; family Muridae; genus Meriones; species Meriones unguiculatus. The sequence continues at coordinate 112,808,205 of NC_083349.1, forward strand.
ACAGTGTATCAGTGTGCCACACAGTATATCTTTTTGTCCAAATATCTTTACTTGCAAATGCCCACTGCAATGAGTCATTGGTCTGGTTCAAGGCCTCTGGCTTCTGATACACTATCCATACTGGATCTTCATCAGGACTCCTTTTAGATTCGGTGGGGTTGCCCTGTGTCATGGAGAGACTGAAGCTTTGGTTCTGGAAGACTGGTTTCTTCATCTGCTCCAGCAGTTCATAGATGGGGTAGATGTTGCCATTGGCCAACTCAAAGTCCTGGATCTGGACCTGTAGTGGTTGAGTTGGTTAGCCCGCCAGGTCTCCCACATCCACATCACTAGAGACAGCTTTCCACCACATCCTGGCTTGCTCACCAAGTGTTCTGCTGCAGCTGGCAATAAACAAGCCAGCTCTCCTGCTTTCATGTCCTTGGGATCAGTTCACGATCAAGCGGCAAGGTGAGAAGGAGGAATTTCTCCCTCAACTATGCCAGCACTTAGGCAGATGGGGGAAGGGCCAGCTCACTTGTGCCCTCAACACTAGGGCCAGCTGGACTCTGCTGCCTAGGTGTGATGCAGGGTCAGCTCTCCTGAGTGTTGCAGCTGTGGAGGAGTGCAGGGCATTTTACTTTTTCCAAGATTTATATATTTTTATTTTATATGTATGAGTATTTGCCTGCATGTAGCATGTATGCATATAGACCATGTGTATGTCCGGTGTCTGCAGAGGTCAAAGGAGGTTGTTGCAACCCCTTGAACTGGAACTTCAAATGGTTGTGAATGGTCCTGTGGATTCTGGGAACTAAATTTGCATCTTCCTCCATCTATGAAATGCTCTTAACATCTGAGCTACTTCTTCAAAACCTACCATTGAAATCTGGTGGTTGGTTCGGTTTTCTTTTGTGTTTGATTAAAAATTTTAATAATCCCACATGCAGAAAACAGGTTTAAATCTAATTTATTCCCTATCTTATCCTCTTGAATTTCTCCCCTATCCCTCTATCGTTTCATTGCAACATTAGGCTTATTCTCTTTCTCCATCTCTCTTACTCTCTCTTCCCTTTCCCCATCTCTCTAACTCCCACCGAGTTTCTTTAGAATTGCCAGTATGTTCTATTTTCAGGGTTGTGGGACAATCTGCTAGATGATGAATAGCCTTTTTGGTCCTACTTGCCTCCCCTTTATATGAAGTTTGTTGAAATCCTTCACAATATGCAAAAACAATGGAATTAACAGTTTGAGAAACAGCATTAGATAAAATTAAATATCTATTAATGATGGAAAATATTAGTAAAATAAAAATTAAAAGGATAAAAAAATCTTTCTCAACATAGTTAATGGTGCATTTAATTCATAAGAAAGAAACTCTTAATGGAAAAATATTTAAGGCAATTTTACTAACAGTGCCCAAACAGAGCACGTATTTGTCACAATGCTGGTTAATGTTGACAGACTTATCTAGGCTTGTAAAACAAAATACATCTACAAATTAATTCATTAATTGGTAAGTTAATTAGGTGAAAAGGCATGCAAGGAAATTAGCAAGTTTGTCTATATCTTACCTAAGTAGCCAAAACAAAGCCAACATGTAAATAAATAATTAATAAAATATTTAGCATGGTTGCATTATAGAGTCAATATATTTTTTACTTTATTAATTACACTTTATTCACTTTGTATCCCCCCTGTGGTTCTCTCCCTCCTCCCGTCTCAATCCCTCCCTTCCTCCACCCTCTGCATGCATGCCCCTCCCCAAGTCCACTGATAGGGGAGGACCCCTTTTCCTTCCTTCTGATCCTAGTCAATTAGGTCTCATCAGAAGTGGCTGCATTGTCTTCTTCTGTGGCCTGGTAATGCTGCTTCCCCCTCAGAGGAAGGTAATTAAAGAGCGGACCAATCAGTTCATGTCAGAGACAGTCCCTGTTCCTATTACAATGGAGCCCATGGCAGTTCAGTATCTAAGTGGGTTCCATTGTAATAGAGTCAATATCTTTAAAAAGGAAATCAACTCAGTTATTTTGTCTTTAGATCTGTAATCACTTTATTTTTATTTATTTATTTTTATTAATTATACTTTATTCACTTTGTATCCCCCTATAAAACCCTCCTTCCTCCCCTCCTAACCCTACCTTCCCTCCCCCTTCTCCACTCATGCCCCTCCCCAAGCCTGCTGATAAGGGAGGACTTCCTCTCCTTCCTTCTGATCTTAGTCCATCAGATCTCATCAGGAGTGGCTGCATTGTCATTTTCTGTGGCCTGGTAAGGCTGCTTCCCCCTCAGGGAGAGGTGATCAAAGAGCAGGCCAATAAGTTCATGTCAGAGGCAGTCCCTGTTCCCATTAATATGGAACCCACTTTTTATAAAACAGAGAATAAAATACTATAAGCTAGAACACACACATGCTGAGAGAGACAGAGAGACAGAAACAAATATGGTCACAGTTTTAACTTATCTATAGCATTTTTAATCTATAGATTAAAGAAATGCCAATAGAAGTCTGAAAATAAATATAATATATTAAAAGTGATGGTATGGAACTCTCTTTGTAGACCAGGCTGACCTCAAACTCACAGATATTTGCCTGCTTCTTACTCCTTAGTGCTGGGATTAAAGGCATGCCACCACCATGCCTGGATAAGTGTACCAGTTCTTTCAAGTAATTAATAATCTAATGCTTTTACAAACAGCATCCTGGGGGATTATTTCAACATTGTTAATTTTAACCTACTACTTCTGGAACACCACAGGTGAAAATTAGAAGACAACTCTAAAGAACAAAATGAAAGGTTGTGCTATATAACATGTCAAAAATTAGTATTATGTCATGGTAACTGAGAATGTTATAACTATGAGCAATACATATGAAACACAAGTATCTACATGAAACAATGGAAATGCTGAGCTAGTATTGACACAAAACAGCATCCTAGGCTTCTAATGTTTTAGAAAGCCTGCTATAATTCATGTGAAAGATTATATAACAACTTATGTAGAGAAAATAAGTGCTATTTTTGAAAATATATAGTTCAGTTATTCATCTGAAAGCACTAACTAGCATAATTGTAAGAAGTAGAAGAGATTTACTAAACTTTAGTTTTAATAAAAGCACATTCACTTTATTACTTTAGGTTTTAATCTCTGTGTGACATCTCAGATAATGTTTCATGTAAATTTTAGCTAATTATTTCCAATTTTCTGAAAATTTAGGAACAATTTAGAACAACTTAAGAATTCTGGAAAAAGAACATTGTTAGTAAAGCATGAGTTATATCTACAGTATATTTTAATATGATAATTTGGGCATAAAACAGTTGTGGTAAGAAGTCAAAAAATTCTTAAATTCAAAATAGTTGATGCTTCTCATCTTATTTTTTTATTTTCAGAATTATTTTAGTTATTATAACTTCTTATCCTGTAGATTAGTAGTATTTACACCTATACAAATCTTACTGAGGGATAGTGAGGTGCCTTAGTGGGTAAGAAATTCTGTTGCCAAGACTGATACACTCAGTCCAGTCCCTCAGAGCCACGTAACAGGAGAGAGAACTGGCTGGTATTGTTATCTGGTGATAACAATATCTTGGGACTTTGGTAATTGTTATCTGGCGATAATATCTTGGGACTTTGGTAAACTTCCTTACTTTTAAAAAATGAGTATCTGTCCTGTTCCCTGTTTTCTCCCTCCTCAGTAAGACCTGGAGAGGACAGGAGCTCCACAAGGAGAGCAACAGATCCAAAAAGTCTGGGCACAGGGTATTTTTTCTGAGCTAATACTCCAGCCAAGGACCACTCATGGAGATGGCCTGGAACCGCAGCACAGATGTAGCCCAATGCACGTCAATGTCCAAGAGGGTTCCATAGTAATGGGGACAGGGGCTGTCTCTGACATGAACCGATTGGCCTGCTCTTTAATTACCTCCCCCTGAGGGGAGGAGCAGCCTTACCAGACCACAGAAGAAGACAATGCGGCCACTCCTGATGAGACCTGATAGACTAGGACCAGAGGGAAGAGGAGGAGGACCTCCCTTACCAGTGGACTGAGAGAGGGACATGGGTTGGGAAGAGGGAGGGTGAGATTGGGAGGGGAGGAGGGAGGAAGGTACAGGGGGGATACGAAGTGAATAAACTATAATTAATAAAATAAAAATAAAAATAATTAAAAAATGAATATCTGGGATGTTGCATGTAGAAAAGCTTATCACATGGGAATAGAAAATAGTTTTCCTTTAACTTTGTATTTCCTTTCCGCTCTCTATCTTTTCTTCGCCAGTCTTATTGCACTGACTAGTATTAACACTGTTGAAAAAAGTAATGGAAAGATTTAAGAGTTGCCTTTTTCCTCATTTTTCATAGGGGCATCTCATTCTATCAACATCAACTGTAGTAATAGATTCAAAGATTTTTATATAGTTTATAAAACTGAGGAAGTTACAGAGAGATTCCTAAGTTTATAACATTATTATCTTCTCAGAATTTATTATTATCTTAGCTACTTTTTGTTTAGGATGATAAAAAAAAATACAGGACCAAAGGAAGCTTTGTTTTGGCTTATGGTATGTCATGGTTACAAGCAACAGACATAATGTGCAAACAGGAAGGAGACAGATCACAACTTTAACAGCAAGCTAAGCAGCGAGAATGAACTGGAGGGCAACAAGGTTTTCGGTTCCCAAAACCTATGCACAGGCACGTGCTTCCTTCGGCAGTGCATCACCCCAAACGGTGACACCAAATGCTAACCAAGTGTACAAACACCTGAGCCTATGTGGCAAGGGGGCACCTCACATTCAAACCACCAGAGCTGTGTCTGTAACGATGTCCCCTCTTTTACTGATGAATTTTAGCAATGTGTCTCTTTCTCATTGTAGCTGGAGATGTGTCATTTTCAATGTCCACTTCAAGCAATCAGCAATTGGCTTCATTAATTGTCTTTTTCTTTTTTCCTGCTTGAAAATTCATTAACTCCCCTTTGCATTTCTCTCTTCTACTAATTAAGAGAGATCATTCCTATGCTTCTTTTTTTCCATCACTAGTGTCTTGTGTTGACACATTCTATTTTCTAGCAGGTGTTTGTATTGTTGATGTTTTCAACCTCAAATTGCTTTATCTGTTTTCTAAATTGTATGGTAAGATTTCACTTGAATTTAGTTCAGTCCACTTTGAGCTATTCTTGATATCCAACACCATGGATTTTAAAGACATATATTATCACTTTCTTCTTATTTCTTGCTTGATTCCACTTCTATAAGGGATGCACCGGATGATTTTAATTATTTAATATTATTGAAGTTTGATTTGTGGTACAGGTATATTAGATGTTCATACTTTAAGGGAATGTTTGTTGTTCTTTTGTAGACTAGGACACTGTCCAAATGTTGATTAAATCCATTGGCTGGTGGCATTAAATATTTTTAATTATCTTGTCAGTCACTAACAAAAAAATATTTAAGTCTCCAGTCTCTTTTGTCAGTTATTTACTTGTCTCAGAAGTTTCTTGTACTTGTTAGTAATGAGCCAATTAATTGCATTATATATTTATATGTATATTTATATGTATATGCATTTATGTGTGTTTCTATATTCACATATTCAGCTTAACTCTATTTTTTTGTTCTTGAAGAAATTTTTCTTGTAGGTAGCATAAAATTGCATTAGTTATATTTAAAGCTTATATGCTAATTTAGGTTTCATTAACAAATACATCAATCCACCTAGAGATGTGTTAGTGCTCAGTTTTGCCTTTTTATTGTTGTTTTTTTCTCCTCTCCCGATTTTTTTCAGAGTATTGAATCCAGGGCTCTATCAATACCAAACAAGTGCTCTGCAAATGTGCTACGTTCTTAGTGTTTGAATATTTTCAAATTACATTTTTATTAGTCTGTACTATATTTGAGTGCAACTCTATCTGGAGAAGTTTTCATTGGACTCTATAATATATTCTGTATACATCATGTTCTATTGCCTATCTTGACTTTAGTCTATTCATGTTTTCCCAGTCTTCAGTTTCTTTACTTTCATGCCTACGCTAAGAAAAAAGAAAGAAAGGGTGAAAGAAAGAAAGAGAGAAAGAAAAGAGAGAAATAAAGAAGAAAGAAAGGGAGTGAAAGAACTTTTTTGTTCCTTCCATCCTCATCTGTTTGTTTTTTCTTTCCTCACCTTGTAAGTCTTCATTCTGTTAGTTGCACCCACAATGCCCAACGCTTTCGGTGGCACTGAGTGGAGGAATAAGAAGGGGTGATGCACTTCTCAACATTGAAAGCCCAGAACAGTCATCTTAATTTGAGAATATTTATTATAAGTTTAAATGCAAGGGTCTGACACGGGTAGATCTATATTAAAGTGCTACTCACCAGTAATATCAGTTTTCTGTTGCCCCTGTAGCACATCTCCACAGACTTAAGTGGCTTGAAACAATGCAATCTATAATCACATAATTTTGAAAGTCAGAACTTGAATGACAAAAAGAAAAAAAAAAGAGGATAATTCTGGTCCCAAATAAAAGTTCTAGGAAGGTTTTCTCTTTGTGAAGGCTCTTGAAAACATATTTTTATTTATTTATTTATTTATTTGTTTGTTTGTTTATTTATTTATTTCTGTCCACATATTTTGTTGTGGGTTTGGGGTAGGGGCAGCTTCTGTATCTATTTTTAATATTTGTTTTATTTTGCATCAGTCTGTCCTCTTCTGCAAGAGTCAATGGTGATCATGAGAACCAGAGACTTTGACTCACACTTTCTGGAAAGGTGACAAACCCCAGCCTGCTAACATGCCCATACATCATTTCTTAATATCGCTGAATGTAAGTCATGGTACAGGTTCAACACTGTAGTGGGTTCCCACAATCCGGAAAGCATGGATCTTCTCATTCAGAGGAAGAGCTTGATAGAAATAGAGAGCAAAGCCAATGGACTGGCTGAGCTTGATTATGGGAGACAGTGGTCAGAGGTGCATAGGCTCCTGAAAATTAACCTCATTATAGAAGGAAATATGAGAGATATTAGTTAAGAAAGCAGTTATGAAAAGAGATTCTGGACAAGCTGTGATTTAGCTAATTCAAGATGAAACAGGAGAGTTTCTCAAAGAAAGAATGGTTTAAGTGAGAGCAAACATTTTCTGTTAACTTCTGAAATGACATTAGGAAAGATAATGTTTAGGTCTAAACTACTTTTCTGGTAATTTTAATTACTTTATCCTATGTGTACGGCATACAGCTTTACTGAAACTTTTCAGTTTTCAAAGATGAGCAACTTTTGCCCTGTGCTATATAACCTCTCTGTTTTCTGCTTCGGCGTCACTCTAGGTTATGTACAGAAGCAAACAAACAAACAAAAATGCAGAGCAGTGATACACAAATAGGATAGAACCTGTGGCATTTGTGTTTCCGTTCTGAGTTAATTTCTTCAGTGTAATGTTGTCTAGTGTAACATTGTTTAACCTGCAGTTTATAATTTCATTTTTCTTTGTGATCAAATAATATGAACTTTTATTTTTTTTAATTTATTTTAATTACATTATTAATGAATGAATGAATGAATTTATTATTTTAAGAGAGGGTTTCTTTGTATGGCCTTGGCTTTCCTGGACTTGCTTTGTAGATCAGACTGGCCTTGAACTCACAGAGATCTGCCTGCCTCTGCCTCCCCAAGTGCTGGGAATACAGGCCTGTGCCAAGTCCATGGTTAATATGCATTTTTTAAGAGCAGCTGTCTTTGTCATGGACTATGTTGCCTGCTTTTTGATCACTTGCCCCTGATGGGGCTGTCTTTCTAGGCCACAGGGAAGAGAGTGCACTGTTCCTGGTGTGACTTGATGTGCTCAGATGCTTTGGTAGTGAGGAGGGGGCTTCTCTTTTCTGAGGAGTAATGGTGAGAGGGAGAAGGGAAAGAAAAAGGAAGGGTGTGACCAAGAAGAGAAGAAGGAGGGAACTATAATTGGGCTGAAAGTAAATAAATGAAAAAAAATATATAGAAGTTCTAAAATATAAAAATAAATTATTAAAAAATTCTAGATGTCCCTCAACTGAGGAGCAGAAACAGAAATTGTGATACATCTACACAATAGAATGCTGCTCAGCAATTAAAAACAAGGAAATCCAAAACCATACAATGGAAAAAAGATAGCATTTTCAACAAATGGTGCTGGTCTAACTGGATGTCTACATGTAGAAAAATGCAAATAGATCATGCACAAAACTAAAGTCCAAGTGTATCAAAGACCTCAACATACAACCAGACACACTAAACCTGTTAGATGAAAAAGTAGGGAAGAACCTTGAACTCATTGGCAGAGGAGACAACTTCCTGGACAGAACACCAAAGGCACAGGCTTTAAGAGCAACAATCAATAAATGGGACCTCATGAAACTGAAAAGCTTCTGTAAAGCAAAGGACACCGTCATCAAAACAAAACGACTGCCTACAGATTGGGAAAGAATCTTCACCAACCCTTTATCTGACAGAGGGCTAATAGCCAGTATAAATAAAGAACTAAAGAAGCTGAAAAGCAGCAAACCAAGTAATCCAATTAAAAAATGGGGAACGGAGCTAAACAGAGAATTCTCTGTAGAAGAATATAGAAGCCAGAGAAACACTTAAAGAAATGCTCAACGTCATTAGCCATTAGGGAAATGCAAATCAAAATGACCCTGAGATTTCACCTTACACCCATCAGAATGGCCAAGATGAAAAACAGAAATGACAACACATGTTGGAGAGGTTGTGGAGAAAGGGGACCCCCTCCTCCACTGCTGGTGTGAATGTAAACTGGTACAACCACTTTGGAAGTCAATCTGGCGCTTTTTCAGACAATTAGGAATAGAGCTTTCTCAAGACCCAGCTATACCACTGCTAGGCATATACCCAAAATTTGCTCAAGTACACAATAAAGACATTTGCTCAACCATGTTTGTAGCAGCTTTATTTGTAATAGCCAGAACCTGGAAACAACCCAGATGTCCATCAACAGAGGAATGGATGCAGAAATTGTGATATTTTTACACAATGGAATACTACTCAGCAACCAAAAAGGAGGAAATCATGAAATTTGCAGGCAAATGGTGGGATCTAGAAAGATCATTCTGAGTGAAGTATCCCAGAAGGAGAAAGACAAACATGGAATATACTCGCTTATATAGACCTAAAAGATATGATAAACATAATGAAATCTATACACGTAAAGAAGATAATCAAGAAAGCAGACACGGGGTATGATGATCTATCCTCATTTAGAAACACAAATGGGATATGCATTGAACATATGACAGGAGTCTACCGCAGAAAGCATCTGAAAGACTCTACCTAGCAGTGCTCCAAAGTAGATACTAAGACTAATAACCAAAGCTTCGACAGAGTGCAGGAAATCATATGAAAGAATGGGAGTTTGATGTGGAAAGGATAGGAGCTCCACAAAGACCAAACGTATCTGGGCACAGGGTCTTTTCTGAGATGGACACTCAACCAAAGACCATGAGAGGATAAAACCTAGAACCTCTGCCTGGATGTGACCCGTGATAGCTCAGTAATCAATTGGTTTCCCATAGTAAGGGGAACAAGAACTATTGCTAACAGGAACTCAATGACTGGCTCTTTGACCTTCCCACCTCCCAAGGGAGAAGCAGTCCTGCTAGGCCACAGAGGAAGGCTTTGCAGCCAGTCCTGAAAATACCTGACAAAAGGGAGTCATATGTAAGGGGAGGAGGGCCTCCCCTATCAGTGGACTTGGAAAGGGGCAGGGAGGAGATGAGGGAGAGAGGATGGGATTGGGGAGGGAATGAGGGATACAGCTGGGATACAGAATTAACAAAATGTAACTAATGAGAAAAATAAACTTAAAAAAATAAAATAAAATAAAAAAGAAAATGAAAAAAGTTCTGAAATATAAAAATTAATTATTAAAAAATTCTAGATGTCCCTCAACTGAGGAGCAGAAACAGAAATTGTGATACATCTATACAATAGAATGCTGCTCAGCAATTAAAAACAAGGAAATCCAAAACCATACAATGGAAAATGATAGCATTTTCAACAAATGGTGCTGGTCTAACTGGTTGTCTACATGTAGAAAAATGCAAATAGATCATGCACAAAACTAAAGTCCAAGTGTATCAAAGACCTCAACATACAACCAGACACACTAAACCTGTTAGATGAAAAAGTAGGGAAGAACCTTGAACTCATTGGCACAGGAGACAACTTCCTGGACAGAACACCAACGGCACAGGCTCTAAGAGCAACAATAAATAAATGGGATCTCATAGAACTGAAGAGCTTCTGTAAAGCAAAGGACACCGTCATCAGAACAAAATGACAGCCTACAGATTGGGAAAGGATCTTCACCAACCCTATATCTGACAGAAGGCTAATATCCAGTATATATAAAGAACTAAAGAAGCTGAAAAGCAACAAACCAAGTAATCCAATTAAAAAATGGGGAACAGAGCTAAACAGAGAATTCTCTGTAGAGGAATATAAAATGCCAGAGAAATACTTAAAGAAATGCTCAACCTCATTAGCTGCAAATCAAAACAACCCTGAGATTTCACCTTACATCCATCAGAATGGCCAAGATGAAAAACTCAAGTGAGAGCACATGGTTGTGGAGAAAGGGGAACCTTCTTCCACTGCTGGTGGGAATGTAAACTGGTACAACCACTCTGGAAATCAATCTGGCGCTTTCTCAGACAACAAGGAATAGCGCTTCCTCAAGATCCAGCTATACCACTCTTAGGCATATATCTAAAAGAGGCTCAAGTACACAATAAGGACATTTGCTCAACCATGTTTGTAGCAGATTTATTTGTAATAGCCATAAGCTGGAAACAGCCCAGATGCCACTCAACTGAAGAATGGATGCAGAAATTGTGGTACATCTACACAATGGAATATTACTCAGTAATGAAAACAAAGAAATCATGAAATTTGCAGGTAAATGGTGGGATCTGGAAAGGATCATCCTGAGTGAGCTATCCCAGAAGCAGAAAGACACACACGGTATATACTCACTCATATAGACATATAAGATAAGCCTACCAAAATCTGTACCCTAAAGAAACTAATCTAGAGGGAGGACTCTGGATAAAATGCTGAATCCCCACTCCAAAAGGCAAAGAGGATGGACACCAGAAGAAGAAGAAAACAGGAAACAAGTTAGGAGCCTCCCACAGAGGGCCTCTGAAAGGCTCTGCCCTGTAGACTATCAAAGCAGATGTTGAGACTTACGGCCAAACTTTGAGCAGAATGCAGGGAATCTTATGAAAGAAGTGGGAAATAATAGTAATATTTGGAGAGGACAGAAGGTCCAGAAGGAAAGCAACAGAACCAAAAAATTTGAGCACAGGGGTCTTTCCTGAGACTCATACTCCAACCAAGTACCATGCATGGAGATAACCTAGAACCCCTGCACAGATGTAGTCCATGGCAGTTCAGTGTCCAAGTGGGTTCCATAGTAATGGGAACAGGGACTGCTTCTGACATGAACTGATTGGCCTGCTCTTTGATCACCTCCCCCTGAGGGGGAAGCAGCATTACCAGGCCACAGAAGAAGACAATGCAGCCACTCCTGCTGAGACCTAACAGACTAGGATCAGAAGGAAGAAAAATAAACCCTCCCTTACCAGTGGACTTGGGGAGAGGTGTGTGTGGAGAAAGGGGAAGAAGGGAGTGTTTGGGAGGGGAGGAGGCAGGGAACTAGAGGGGGAATACAAAGTAAATAAAGTATAATAAAAATAAAAAACAATAAAAAATTACAGTATAGCACTTCAGAATATGTTTTTAAAAATAATTTTGGTGATTTTGCATCCATTTTTTCCTGCTGAATGTAAAATAAATATTTATTTAGTGCAGAATTTGCAAAAGAAAAGAAAAGAAAAAAGAAAAAACAAGGAAATCATGAAATTTTCAGGGAAATGGATGGAACTAGAAAAAGTCATCCTGAGTGAGTTATCTCCAAAACAGAAAGACACACATGCTATATGTTCACTTACAAGTGGGTATGAGACAAATAATGTAGGATATACATACTAAAACTATAATCCTAAAGAAGTTAAACAAAGAAGACCTCAGGGAAAATGCTTATTTCTCATTCAGAAAGGCAAATACAGTAGACATGGGAAGTGGGAGAAGACAGTAAACAGGACAGGAGCCTACCATAGAGGGCTTCGGAAAGACTGTACCCAGCAGGGCATCAAAGAAGATGCTGAGACTCATAGCCAAACTTTGGGCAGAGTGCAGGTAATCCTATGAAAGAAGGGAGATAGAACGACCTGGAGGGGACAGAAGCTCCACAAGAAGATCAACAGAGCCAAAAAATCTGGGTCCAGGGGTGCCTGCAGAGACTGATGTGCCAAATAAAGACCATGCATGGAGAGGATCTAGAATCCCTGTTCAGATGTAGACCATAGGCAGCTCAGTCTCCATGTGGGATCCCTAGTAATGGGAGCAGAGGCTGTCTCTGACATGGACTCAGTGACAGGCTCTATGATCACCTCCCCTTGTGTATGTATAGGGTTGGCGACAACCTTGCCAGGCCACAGGAAAAGAGGATGCAGCCAGTCCTGATGAGACCTAATAGGCTACAGTCAGGTAGTAGGGGAGGGGAGGAGGACCTCCTCTATCAGTGAACTAGGGGAGGAACCTAGGGGGAGAAGAGGGAGGGAGGGTGGAATTGGGAGAAGATGAGGGAGGGGGCTACTGCCAGAATATAAAGTGAATAAATTGTAGTAAATAATAAATCAATAAAAAAGAGAAAAAATAATAAAAAGATAAAAATAATAAAAAAGAAAAATAAAAAAGAGAAAAAGAATTTAAGATATATGGAATATAAAAGACTATTTGCAAAGATAAATAAAATACATTATTTCAGAAAAATATTAAATATACTCTAAAATTAGCAGTAATAAAGGATGTTCTCCACTGTTCCCAATGTATTCAAGATAGATAATATTTACACACTATGCCAGTATAGTCATAAACAGTGACCTTCATTTCCTGTGGAAAGTGTCCTGATTTGAACCCAAAAGTATAAATATATTGGACTGTTGTACTATTTTCTGAAAAAATATAAATGCATGTTCAAACTTCCATCCTTTTTATAATTTTTGCTGAAACTATAAATTACCCTTCCAATTTAGACAACCTTCTAGAAAATGGTTTATATGTAAAATGTTGATGTGACAAGATTTTAGCTTGTTTAGAACAAAATATTTAGGACAAAATGTTGATTGCAGAAATGATGAGCAATGATGGCTCTGTTGTTAAGTTTCTACAGTTGTTTAGGCTACAGCTTTGGGTTTAGACATGAAGAATTTAACTCTGACAACATCATTAGCCAGAAATTGGACAACTTAGTCTACTTTCCAAGGCTACAATTTATTCATCTGTGAAATCTCCATAACAATACTCACTGATACTATTATGTTAATAATTAAATAGCAAGCATAATAAGTCAGTTAGAAATGCTCATGTCATAAAATAAGCAATTCGTGGGTTGCTCTATCATTACTATGTGCTCTGCCTCCATAGAATGGAAAATTCTTGATTTTAGTCAGTATTTATTACCCATTTGGCTTTAGAACTCCTGAAGAAAATAATAAAATTCAATCACAAGAGTAATAACAAGTATATCCACATTTTATTTAATTTTTAAATGAACTGTTTTCTGTCATTACAAAACTTATTTCCTTAAATAGTCTATCTACTGCACCTAGATGATAAATGGATAAGAAAGGAAAACAAAATGAAAGAAAGAGTATGAGAGAGAGAAGGATAAAGGAATGAAGATAGAGTGAAAGAGAGAAAGAGGAAGGGAAGAGTTTACTGAAAGGGAGGGCAGGATAAAGGAAAGAGAGAAGGGAGAGTTAATATAAGTAATTTTTCTTCGTGACAAGAAATATTTAAGAGACTACCTGTAGCCTTATTTCTCAGTGTTTTCTGTGGCATGATAAACAATCAGAAGTATTGTGATTTATAAAATTCATTTCAGGGAAATATTTCAGCTCAGTGTTAGAAACGAGAAGCATTTTAGCCTGCCATGGTGCATTTAATATTTTCTTTCACTATTATTATTATTATTATTTACTATAATAGGAACAGGGACTGTCTCTGACATGAACTCAGGGGCTGGCTCTTTGATCACCTCCCCCTGAGGGGGAACAGCCTTACCAAGCCACGGGAAGACAATGCAGCCTGTCCTGATGAGACCTGATAGACTAGGGTCAGATGGAAGGAGGAGTAGGACCTCTCCTATCAGTGGGCTACTGTGGGAGGGGCATAGGAAAAGAAGAGGGAGGGTGGGATTGGGAGGAATCGAGGGATGGGGCTACAGCTGTAATAAACTGTAATTAATAAAAAATAATTAATTAAAAAGTCTCAAGTGACAATACATGAGGGAGAGGATGCAGAGAAAGGGGAACCCTTCTCCACTGCTGGTAGAAATGTAAACTTGTACAAGCATTTTGAAAACCAGTCTGGTGCTTTTTCAGAAAACTGGGAATAGTGCTACCTCAAGATACAGCATTTGACATTTTCTAGTGACAGATTTTTACTGTTCCAAAAGGCAAAATGCCACTCGTACCCGGTGTAGTGATTCTCAGCCTGTGGGTTATCCCTTTTGGGGTCATATATCAGATATTCTTCACATCATATATTTGCATTTCAATTCATAAGATTACCAAAATTAGTTAGGAAGTAGCAATAAATAATTTTATGGTTGGAGATCACTGTATTATGAGGAACTGTATTATATGGTTACAGCATTGGGAAGCTTAAGAACAAACTATCTACTGAGTATAAATGAACAACGTTTTGTATCATCCTGCCACACACAGGAAAGACACTGACAATAATAACCTGTCCAAATATACATAGTACTATACTGAGCATCCCTAGAATGGGTATTGATACTGTACAGATTCTTAACCTTGACCATACCTATTGACAACCCCTGTTTTCAGGTTTGAGTCAGGCTTTCTTTAAACCACACAGTATTTCTGTTTTTTCTTAGAGATTTAGTTTCCAAAGGTCTATACCATAATTAGCTCTGGGCTGTACATCCTTTGCAAAGCAGAAATATGAGAAAATCAATGGGTTTAGAACACAACCTAAAAGGACATGTGATAGAATTTGCTGAATACTCAGGCTGCATAATTTAAAAGACCATTTCGCTCATATCTTCTGCATGGCCTGTATTGTGGTTTTTGTGTTAGATCCACCCTCATTTGCCCATAGTACCAACCTTCCCACCTTACTGGATTTTTTTTCTGTTCTCTTTTCCTATCTTTGTTCTTTGACTTTCACTTTGAAATAAACTACCTGTGCCTAAGTTCATGATGGAATATGAAAGCTTAGCCATTCAACTGGGATATATTAGAAATTTAAAATTAATTAAATAGTCTATATTGAATAGAATTCACTGGGTCACTTTCACTGATCACATTCACCTCTCTGAGAATGACATGACAAATGAAAGTCCAGGTGCCCTGGGTACTGAGACAGAACTAGAACTCTCACTGATTTAGAAGTAGTGTCTGCCATCCTTATGTATTTCCTGTCCTACTTTCCTTGCCCTGGGTAGAGTGTGAGGGATGGGATCAAGAAAAAGAGCTAGCTATTATAATAATCAGTAAAGAGGAGAAGAGAAAATCGGTATTCATTTACAGTATTACCTCCTGTTCACATGTCATAGATACCTTTAAATCACCACACAGATTTATAGACTCTGCCATTCAGTGGAAAGCATTAATGAAACCCTATTGAAGATATTATATTATGAAAAATAATTCAGAGAAGCGAGGTAGTCATATAAGTCCTCCAGATCGAGACACTTGAAGTCTCATCCTATAAAATTATGCATAATTTTTCTGGGAGTTGACAAGAGTTGCCTTGGCAGATGGAGTTAGCTGGGGACCTGGCAGTAGTGTGATCCTGACATCTGAAAGCTTTCAGAGTTCAATGCAATCAGTCATATGAGTGCCTGCATGCAATATTATTCTGCCTGGATTTCTTCATGCATTATATATAGGTTAAAAGAGGTTGCTGTAAATAGTAGGTTCATAGAAAGGACAGAGTGAACATTTGAACTCTTTGCGAAGGTTAAAGAAAAGTGAAAGAAAGAAAGACCAATTTTCACTTCTTTCTTGGACTCCCTGTCATTCCTTCCCCCAATGTAGGAGATAGCAAAAGCAACATTAGTTCAACATTACAATTCAATAAGCCTTTTTTCTTGACTCTAAGCTGACAGATGCCCTGCATGACAGAGAAGTCATGAAGCTGAATGAGTGAATTTCTAAACAAATTGGGTCAGGTATTGCCTGTGCTTGATTTACTTAAGATTGATTGGTGACTAAGTGGTTTAAAATTAGTTCTTTCCTTGTGGAGCAAACTTAGTACAGTTTTTCAGGTTTTAGATCTTTGGAACATTCAACAACAGTAATAACCCAAAGGTGGTAATGAGTAACAGATATTTTTGAAGAGTCTTATAAAATGTTAGAAATGTGTTTTCTTCATCAAATATCCTTAAATTAGTGTGAGTGTGTTCAGTGATGGAAAACCACTGGATAGTCAGAATTACAGAGGGAGATCAATGATGTTTCTTCTGAGCCACAGAAAAATGTCCAAATCATCTTCTTTCAAATCAAAGACTGATTTGTGAATAGAAGATAAACAAGAAAGCAGACACGAGGTAAGATGATCAATCCTCACTTAGAAAGACAAATGAGATGTGCATTGGACATTTGACAGGAGTCTACCGCAGAAGGCATCTGAAAGACTCTACCAAGCAGCGTTTCAAAACAGATACTAAGACTCATAACCAAACCTTCGGCAGAAGGGGAGTTAGTATGACAGGGAAAGGATAGGAGCCCCACAAGGACCAAATATATCTGGGCACAGGGTTTTTTTCTGAAACTGTTTCTCCAACCAAGGATTATGTATGGATATAACCTAGAACTTTTACTCAGACGAAGCTCGTGGTAGCTCAATAATCAATTGGTTTCCCATAGTAAGAAGAACAGGGACTATCTCTGACAGGAACTCAATGGCAGGTTCTTTGACCTCCCCACCCCCGCAAGGGAGGAGCAGTCCTGCTAGGCCACAGAGGAGGACTTTGCAGCCAGCCCTGAAGATACCTGATAAAACAGGGCCAGAGGAAAGGGGCGGAGGTCCTCCCCAAGCAGTGGACTTAGAAAGGGGCAGGGAGAAGCTGAGGGAGGAAGGGTGGGGTCGGGAGGGAATAAGGGAGCAGGATACAGCTGGGATACAAAGTTAATAAAATGTAATTAATAATAATAAACAATGAAAAAGGAAAAAACAAAACAAAAATTGAAATAAAATTAAAATGAAATAAGAAAAAAATAAATAAATAGCATATGTAGAACTGCCTGGACTCTCTGTGGTGGTCTTGATCATGTTTTATAAGTAGCAGTGGAGAAAGTGGGATATGGGAAGAGTCATAAATGGCACATTAGGCTGTGGAAGTCGAAATAGGCAAGAAAAATAGAAGTGGAAAAATACTAACATTCTTGATTCATGGAGAAGAGTGTCCCAGTAGAAGACAACTCAGTATGTCGTAAGTACCGGTTAAACAAGTCATGGTTACCAGGCTCCTGTGGAAATGTGAAAATCAGTGCATGGCAGTCATACCAAGTAAAACCAATGAAGTTATAAATATTGTGAAATATTCCTACCACACAGGTGATAAAAGTGTGCAAGCGGGAGGAGGCAAGGCTATGAGCACATGCCCCTAGAAACTTGAAGAAAATTCAAGGCACATGAAGATAAATAAAAAAAAAAAAAAAAATGGGAGAGTCATGTTTGGCACATAGTGGGAGAATGTAAATGGCGTTAGGCACATGTTCAACTTTGAAAAATGATGACTGAAGACCTAACTGAGATTTGGTAAAGAAACCTATGCCCCAAGTAAATTAATTATTTAAAGGTTTCAACTGGAAAGAATAGAAGTCAAAGGTCCAAACTATCATGAAGAGGGCTACAACAATTAAAGCACATTAGGAAGGTGGCATTACCTCATCAGTAAGGGGTGAGATATAGAAGAGTGGATAATTTCATTCAAGGTGTGTCTAGATGCCATCACCATATATTCAGGACTGTAGACTGTTTCAGATTATACCAAAGACCATCCAAGACAATGACACTTATGGAAAATGATAGGAAGAAAAGGATGAAAAACTAAATTTAGATAGGTGACGCAATATATGCTGATACCCATATGATGGTTATATACTATATGCCTCAAAACTTAGGGGAATAGATTTTAAATATTTTCCTCTAAAGAAAATGAACAATGATAAACACAGTTACCTTCTTTGAAAATTACACATTACATACATGTATTCAAGGTACACAGAACATATCAATAAGCATAATTTTTACAATTATATATAAATACATTAATTTATATTAAATATTTAAGTTAAATAGAAGCCTTGTGATAACTAGTTTTGCCAAGTTATTGGTTTGGGAGTGGGCATTCTGAAAACAATATATGGTATTGTAATTGCCCTTTTTAATTTATTTTAAATTTTTTGGCCTTTCTGTACTTGAGGGCAAGATTATTGCTGAAGAGCCCAGCTACTTTTGTCATAGGACTTAGAGAAATCAAGCTGTTATTGACCTGGAGGCTTCCTCCATGAAGACTAGATCTCTTATTTAGTATTAGGAGGTTTTGTGAAAGCTGCTGGAGGGGAAAAGTTATTAAACTCCACCTAACTGCAATCCCAGCAAACTACAATAATGACTTGGCAAGAAAGACATGCCCACTAGTACAACAGTGGCGCTCACACCTCAGAGGTGACAAACAGATTTCTATTAAAGGGTAAAACTCACTTCTGGTGCTATCACATCATCAGGAACCTGAGGTCATGGAAAGGTCATATATTCAATGGAGAATCTATTACTACCATTTTCTACATTAATAGAATGTCCAAGGCCTTCTAAATTCTTTTTCTTATGCCAACAGACAAGTGCACTGGTTATAAAAGAAGCTTGCTTTAGCAGCTATTACAGAGAACCACAACAGTTCAAAGTGCATATAAGTGACTATGAACTACTAAGCCCCAAATGGGACATCTATAATATGACCCTTACATTCAAGGACAGGAAACATGGAGGGGAGGAGCAGAAAGACAATAATATCCAGAATCAAGGGCACAATTACAAACTAATCAAGACACGGATGCCTGATTCATGTATTCTCATACAATTGAATGCAAATGTCAACATGCCAAGATCCATGGGGGAAAAGGTTCATAAGTCTCCACTCTTAGCTGAAGCAGTACCGACAATCAATGGCTGAGGCATAAAGAGCCAATTTTCTTCAGGGACAGCCACCTGGGTTGGTCACCCAAGCCTAAGTGCACATGGACAATAACAGTTAGACCCAGTGGTGTATGATGAGGGAGTGTGTGTGTGCATGCGTGTGTGTGTGTGTGTGTGTGTGTGTGTGTGTGTGTGTATTTCTGTGATGATTTGAGAAGAAAACTACATGAATTTAGAAGAGAAAGTTGTGGGAGAAACAGAAGAATTTGGATAGGGGCGATGGAGGAAATGATGTAAAGAAAGTCTACTCACATTCATTCTAAAAAAATAAAGGTTTGTGAATAAAACTGTCTATCATGTGCTAAGGAATTTCTGTAACTGGGACCTACATTCATATTTCCTAAAGACTTATCAACTTCACATTCCTGCTCTATCCGTATTCATGTGCATGTACAGACATTCACACACACACACACACAGTTTTGTTTCGTTTTTTTTTCTAGTTGGTAACATATGATTACTCTATTACTGCATATTTATTTTCTTTAAATCCTTATTTAAGTAGTTGGAATTAGAAATTATTCTTCGCTGTGTACCTGAAAACATTTCTTTTAGCTTCCAGTGCGGTTAGTAAGCAATGCTCTGACAAAGGGAAAAGAGGGGTCCCTGAATATGCCTGCCTCATGTGTGAATCTGAAAGAGTCAGTCATGTATGAGGATATTTCATTAAAAAATAGAGTACTAAAAAAGAAAATTACAAAGTCTGACAAATATCCTTCAATATCAAGGATCAACCATTTTTTATATCTCTGTGATTTTAAGCAATTTCATATTGCCTTTTAGTTCCTAGTGACGTTTATGTATTTTTCTGTTTCTGATTAACTATTCAGAATTGCTTTTTAGACATTCTCAATGAAATTTTAGTATGTTTAACTCCACGATAACATTTTTTCTATTTTATTTATTTATTTATTTCAAATTATTCACTTTGTATCCCCGCTGCAGCCTCCTTCCTCATCTCCTCCCAGTCCCACTCACCCTCCCTCTTCTCCCCCTAGGTTCTTTCCCTAGCTGCCTGACCTCCTCCTCTTCTCTCTGACCCTGGCTTATCAGGTCTCATCAAGGCTGGCAACATCTTCTTCCTCTGTGGCCTGGCAAGGTTACACTGCCCTCCCCCACCCCGGGGAAGGTGATCAAAGAGCCAGCCACTGAGTTCATGTCAGAGACAGCCCCTGAACCCCTTACTTTGGTACCCACTTAGAAAACTAGCAGCCACTGGGTTTCCTTTGAACAGGGGGTCTAGATCCTCTCCATGCATGGCCTTTAGTTGGAGTATCAGTCTCTGCAGGGCCCCCTGGAGGTCTTTTTATCTCCCTGTTCTTCCATGCTGAAGAGTATGTGGAGAAAGGGGAACACTCCTCCATTTTTGGTGGGACTGTA
The DNA here is from genome assembly GCF_030254825.1 of Meriones unguiculatus. Lineage (NCBI taxonomy): Eukaryota > Metazoa > Chordata > Mammalia > Rodentia > Muridae > Meriones > Meriones unguiculatus. The sequence continues at coordinate 112,828,904 of NC_083349.1, forward strand.
ACCATGTACAACCACTTTGGAAATCAATCTGGCACTTCCTCAGAAAATTAGGAATAGTGCTACCTCAAGATCCAGGTATACCATTCATACCCATATACCCAAAAGATGCCCCACTATTCAGTAAGGACATTTGCTCAACCATGTTCACAGCAGCTCTATTCATAAGAGCCAGAATCTGGAAACAACTAGATGTCCCTCAACGGAGGAATGGTACTTTTACACAATGGTACTTTTACAGCAATTATAAACAAGGAAATCATGAAATTTGCAGGCAAATGGTGCAAACTAGAAAAGATCCTGAATGAGGTAACCCAGAAGCAGAAAGACACATATTATATATACTCAGTATAAGTGGGTATTAGACATATAATATAGGATAAACATACTAAAATCTATAGTCCTAAAGAAGCTAAACAAGGAGGACCCTAGGGAAGATGCTTAATCCTGATTCATAAGGTCAAACAGGATAAACATCAGAAGTAGGAGAAGACAAGAAACAGGACAGAAGCCTTCTACAGAGGGTCTCTGAAAGACTCTACCCATGAGAGTATTGAAGAAAATACTGAAACTCAGAGCCAAACTTTGGCCAGAGTTTCACAATAACATTTTTAAATGCACACAATACTTCATTGAGTGGACATATTATAATTTATGAGAGGTTTCCTCATTAGTTGACTTTTGGGACATTCAGAATTTAGTTGTGATAAACTAAGCTACTGTGAACATATAATCTTCCCTTTTAATTAAATGTCCTCACTGAACAATGTTTCACAGGTTAGTTGTTAGTGAAAAGTTCAGATGGTGCCTGTGTAATTGTCTCTATTTTCAGAGACCTTTAGTTTCATAGAAATCCTATCTGACCATTTATGCTACAATAGACAAACATGCATAAACAAAAACATGGTGAGATAGCTTAACCTTGCCATGTGGACTGAGTATGTCTGAGAAGTTAAAATGATGCTGCATTGGGTTCTGAGGACGCAGAAAGATGGAGGAGGAAGACAAAGAACATTCTATTTTGAAGATATTTCATAAGATGTGTTTTGAAGATTAAAACTTTTGGAAAGGCAGGAAAATAAATATACAAGGCAGAGGTTGTTTAAAATGCTAAATTCAGAGTCAGAGTGGTGAAAAATAAATTTGGAAAAAGAGAAAGATATTTAATTTTTGTAATGTTAATATTAATACATATGTAGTAAAACTATTGTCCCCAAAGTTACATTTTATAGCTATATATATGCATGCCAAGCATTTTTAAAGGCCATATAATATTTTGTAATACTAATGTACAGGTAATGATCAGGGAATGATATTTATTGTTTTATTATCCATGCCAAGTTTATAATTATAAACTTATGGCTTCTTTAATTTTCTTCCTTCCTTCCTTCCTTCCTTCCTTCCTTCCTTCCTTCCTTCCTTCCTTCCTTCCTTCCTTTGTTTCTTCCTTTCTTCCGTTCTGTATATTGTGTGTGATGAGCATGTGCAGGTGTGTGCAAGTACACATGCATATGAGGGATTAAAATTGACTTTACTTGTCCTCCTTGAGTGGCTCCTGGCTACTGGAACAGAGTCTCTCAAACCCAAACAGTAAAGCTTATCAGCTTGATCAGAGGATTCTTGCCTTTCTCTTCCATGTGTTGGGATTATAGGCAATCATCATGCTCAGTTGGTTTTGAAGTGGGCTTAGAGGATCCAAAGACCTGTCCTCACACTTGTGGTCTCTGGGGAAAGCAATGGGCCATCTCCCCAACCCCAGAGACTTAGGTCTCTAATCGTCTGCTTATCTCCATCTATTAGACATTTTATTAGGACACATACATTAAAGACACATACTATATGCTGCAAAATAACATTTGTGTTCTTGTGTATCCAAAATTGAACTTAATGATTAAGATTGTCTGCAATTCACTGATTTTTCTCTGTTGGAAAATTCTGTCCCCCATGAGTGGAAACTGAAGCATAAATTATTATTTTCCTTATCTGGTGTCGATGAATTTTGAGTCATCAGGCATTATAAGGCTATTTTGCACATTTCTCCTGACTGCAAAGATTTTCAGTGTATATATCTAGGCATAAAAGATAATGTGCGTGCATGTGTGCGAGCACACACACACAAGCATGTTCATATTTTCAATTTGATTAAAAGATGCCATGTTCCTTCTCAGAGTAACTATCATGCTACACCCCCAGCTGGAAAGAAAAGTGACTCATTGTTCCCTCAGCATATTCTCAGATGGTACGCTGAACTTGGGCTGTGTGAGTGCACACGAAACAGGTCGTCATTGTGATTTCATATTAGAGGCCCTTCATTTCTTTCTGTTGTTGTTTGGGTTTTATTTATTTATTTTTGCGACAGGATCTCACTCTATGACCTGGACTGTCCTATCATTAGAGAAGGAAAAAATACTCCCAGTCAAGAAGGTAGAATCTATAGATTGGCCTGGGGAAAGATGTAACTGGAATTGTGCTAGTTCAATCACTTTGTGTAAGGCACCACCTCTAGGAATGTTGGCTCACCGTCAACAGTCCTGAAGTGATGGGCACAGGAATTAGTTCTTTAATAAGACACTATGTTTTCCTTCCCAGAATCCTCCCTTAGTGTAGAAGGTTTCAGACCCACAGTCTTATTTCTGCCAGCATTTCTGAATTATTCAGAAAAGCATCTTTTTTTCTTCTTTCCCTCTCTCTCTCTCTTTTTTTCCCTAAATACACTTTTCTTGATACTCTAGGTTCTCCCCTATCAACAGTTTGAGCTTCCTTAATCTTTCTCTAAAGTAGTGGCTCTTAACCTTCTTGATGCTAGGATCCTTTTGGGTTTGTCGTGCTAAACCCAAAGCATAAAATTATTTTGTTTCTACTTCATAACTATCATACTGTTATGAACCATAATGTAAACATCTTAAGTGCAGGATAGATGATATGCCACACCCAACAGGGCCATGACACACAGATGGAGAATGACGGCTCTAAAACCTAAATTCTCATGCCATGTGTCTAATTTTTAAAATGGCATGGCTTCTTTTCTTACTCTCCTTCATCCTTCTCCTCTGGGAAGCTGCTGAAATAACAGATTTCTTTTCTTTTATCTTTTTTTTTGAAATATTTAAATTCAGACTTTAAAAAATAATATTATTAATTACAATTCAATCAGTTTGTGTCCCAGCTGTAGCCCCCTCCCTCCTCTCCTCCTGGTCCCACCTTCCCTCCTACTTTGCGCCCTATGTCCCTCCCCTTGTCCACTGATAGGGAAGGTCATTTTCCCCTACTATCTGACCCTAGCCATCAAGTCTCATCAGGACTGTCTGGATCCTCTTCCTCTCTGGCCTAGTAAGGCTATCTCACCAGGAGGAGGTGATCAAAGAGCAGCAACAGAGTTCATGTCAGAGACTGCTCATGCTCCACTTACTAGGGATACCCCATGGAATCTGAACTGCCCATGGACTACAGCTGACCAGGGGGTCTAGGTCCTCCCTATTCATGGACCTTGGTTGATACAACACTCTCTGCAGCCCCCATCCCCCCCGGGCTCAGAATTTTTGGCTCTCTTGGTCTTCTTGTGGAGCTCCTGGCCCCTCCAGGTCTTTCTATCTCCCCCTTCTTTCATAAGATTCCCTGTATGGATGGTATTAGTAAAGATCATTCTGAGTGGGGTATCCCAGAAGCAGAAAGACATACATGGTATATACTCACTTATAAATGGATATTAGATGGATATTAGCCATATAATAAAGGATAAACATACCAAAATTTACAGGCCTAAAGAAGATAAACAGCAAGCAGGACCCTAGGGAAGATGCTTAATCCTACCACTGAGAGCCTCTAAAAGTTTACAGATTTCTGCCTTGGTGTTTTTGTTTTAAACTAAAAAAAAAAAAAAAAAAAAAAAAAAGGTTCTATGCGTCTATGCTTCTATTTGGGTCCATTCTTAACTTATCTTATTGATGGGTTTAAGAACTGTAATTGGAGGGAGGAGTCCAAGATGATGGCAAACAGGGTGCATAGTATCTGAGGGGCATGGAATCCGAAACTCTGAAATTGGGGGGGGGAGGGGACAGCTGAAACCAGAACATCAACATTGAGGATTCCTGGGTGAGAGGCTACAACCTCTGAACTTGGCCAGTTTGGATCCAGGTCACTTGTGGACATCTCTGGGGCCTGAGAGTGGCAAATATTCGTCCCCCCTGAACTTCTGCTTTCCCAAAGTATGGGACTCCATGATTGGCGGAGGTGGCAGTGGTTGCCCCAAGGACAAGCCTCCCTGCTAGCTGACTGAAAAAGGAGAGGAGGCTAACCCAAGTATGGGCTTCCTGCCATTGAGTGAGTGCACCTTCAAGTGAGTCACACAAAGCCCCAGATCCAGGGTCCCTCTACCCTAGCAGCCAGACATCAGGTCCCTCTCACCCAGGTACCCACTGTGGGCAACATATGGATCTTTGGGACAGCATTCTCAACATTGAAGCTCCTGTTCTGTGGGTCTCCCAAGGGAGTCCAGGTAAACAATTCCTGAAGCCAAGATGGTACAACCCAGACATATCTGAATACCTGGAGCACAGGACCACAGGCCATAGGCCTATGGGCCACTGAGGCATTCAGGGCACCTATGCATGTGCATTGCACCTCTGAATTGTGACAGCACCCCCACCTGCACTTATGATCCACCCTTCCAGGAATCTACATGCTCTAGCACCCTGTCCTTCAAGGCACACTTCCATGCACACTCTGGTGTTTGCACAAATGTGCCTGAGAACTTCCTTCCTTAGCTAGAACTGAAACACCAACATCCCCTCTTTAACTGGTGGTCCACTCTCATCTTCCAGAATACTGCAGACACCAGAGAGAGATGGACCCAGTCTAAAGTACAGACTCCAGGAACAAACAGCAATGGGTACAGATAAGCAGATGGCTAGAGGTCGGCTTAAGAATATATCCAACATGCATGGAGATAACTTAGAACTCCAGCAGTGATGTAGTCCATGACAGCTCAGTGTCCAAATGGGAATAGAGACTCTCTCTGACATGAACTCAGTGGCTGGCCCTTTGATCACCTCCCCGCTGTGGTGGTGGTGGTTGGGGAGCCTTACCAGGTCACAGAGGAAGTAAATGCAGCCAGTCCTGATGAGATCTGATAGGCTAGGGTCAGACAGAGGGGGAGGAAAACCTCCCCTATCAGTGGACTGGCAGAGGGGCATGGGAGGAGAAGAGGGAGGGACTGTGGAATTGGGAGGGTACGAGGGAGGGTGCTACAGCTGTGATACAAAATGAATGAATTGTAATTAATAAAATAATTAAGTAAAGAAGAAGAAGAAGAAGAAGAAGAAGAAGAAGAAGAAGAAGAAGAAGAAGAAAAAGAAGAAGAAGAAGAAGAAGAAGAAGAAGAAGAAGAAGAAGAAGAAGAAGAAGAAGAAGAAGAAGAAGAAGAAGAAGCAGCAGCTCAGGGAAAGCTGTATCACTGGAACTCACTATCGCAAGCTAGCCTCAAACTTGGAGTGGTCTTCTTTCCTAGTCTCCCCTGTGTCTTCAAGTGTGAGCCACAAGGCCTGTCAAAAAGTCCGTGTGTTTTGCTAATAACAAACAGTGCATATGATCTTGAGGTGTTATGCTTATTTTCCAATGTTAATTTGCCTTTTCTTACCTCCCCCTGAGGGGAAAGTAATTAAAGAGCAGGCCAATCAGTTCATGTCAGAGACAGTCCCTGTTCTTATTACTATGGAACCCACTTGGACACTGAACTGCTATGGGCTATATCTGCGCAAGGATCCTTGGTTATTTCTATGCATTGTCCTTGGGTGGAGAATCAATCTCAGGAAAGACCCTTATGCTCAGATTTATTGGTTCTGTTTCTCTCATTGTGGTGTTCCTGTCCTCTCCAGATCTTATTGCTTCCCACTTCTTTCATAAGATTCTCTGCACTCTGCCCAAAGGTTGCCCATAAGTCTCAGCATCTGCATTGATAGTCTGCAGGGCAGAGCCTTTCAGAGGTCCTCTGTGGCAGGCTCCTGACTTGTTCCCTCTTTTCTCCTTCTTCTGATGTCCATCCTCTTTGCCTTTATGGATGGGAATTGAGCATTTCAGCAAGAGTCCACCCTCTTGATTAGTTTCTTTAGGTGTACAGATTTTAGTAGGTTTATCCTATATTATATGTCTATATGAGTAAGTATATACCATGTGTATCTTTCTGCTTCTGGGATAGTTCACTCAGGATGATCTTTTCCAGATCCCACCATTTACCTGAAAATTTCATGATTTCCTTGTTTCTTGTTTATATATATATATATATATATATATATATATATATGTAATATTCCATTATTCCACAATTTGTGCATCTATTCCTCAATGGAGGGGCATCTGGGCTGTTTCAACCATGGTTGAGCAAATACCCTTATTGTGTACTTGAGACTCTTTTGGGTATATGCCTAGGAGTCAGATAGCTGGATCTTGAGGAAGAGCTATTCCTAATTGTCTGAGAAAGCGCCAGATTGCTTTACAGAGTGGTTGTACAAGTTGACATTCCCACCAGCAGTGAAGGAGGGTTCCCCTTTCTCCACAACCTCTCCAGCATGTGTTGTCTCTTGAGTTTTTGATCTTAGCCATTCTGATGGGTGTAAGGTGAAATCTTAGGGTCGTTTTGATTTGTATTTCCTGATGACTAATAAGGCTGAGCATTTCTTTAAGTATTTCTCTGCCATTCGATATTCCTCTATTGAGAATTCTCTGCTTAGCTCTGTACTCCAATTTTTCAATTTGAAAACTTGGTTTGCTGCTTTTCAGCTTCTTTAGTTCGTTATATATACTGGATATTAGTCCTCTGTCAAATATAGGGTTGGTGAAGATCCTTTCCCAATCTGTAGGCTTTCGTTTTGTTCTGAGGACAGTGTCCTTTGCTTTACAGAAGGTTTTCAGTTTCATGAGGTCCCATTTATTGATTGTTGCTATTAGAGCCTGTGCTGTTGAGGTTCTGTTCAGGAAGTTGTCTCCTGTGCCAATGAGTTCAAGGGTATTCCTCACTATTTCTTCTAAGTTTTTTTGTGTATCTGGTTTTATGTTGAGGTCTTTGATCCACTTGGACTTTAGTTTTGTGCAGGGTGATAAGTATGGATCTATTTGCATTTTTGTACATGTAGACATCCAGTTAGACCAGCACCATTTTTGAAGATGCTGTCTTTTTTCCATTGAATGGTTTTGGCATCTTTGTCAAAATTCAACTGTCCATAAGTGTGTGGGTTTTTTTCTGGGTCTTCTATTCAATTCCATTGATCAACCAGTCTATTTGTATGCCAGTACCATGCAGATTGTAATATTGTTGCTGTATAGTACAGCTTGAGATCAGGGATGGAGATACCTCCTAGAGATCTTTTACTGTAGAGAATTGTTTTAGCAATTCTGGGTTATGTGTTGTTCCATATGAAGTTGAGAATTTTTCTTTCAATATCTGTAAAGAGTTGTGTTGGTAATTTGATGTGAATTGCATTGAATCTGTAGACTGCTTTCGGTAAGATGGTCATTTTTACTGTACTAATTCTGCCAAGTCATGAGCATGGGAGATCTTTCCATCTTCTAATATCTTCTTCTAATTCTTTCTTCAGAGACTGTAATTTTTTTTTTCATACAAGTCTTTGACTTGCTAGGTTCAAACCAAGGTACTTTATGTCCTTTGTGGCTACTGTGAAGGTCGTTGTTTCTCTAATTTCTTTCTCGTTCCTTTCGTCTTTTGTATACAGGAGGGCTACTGATTTTTTTGAGTTAATTTTGTATCCAGCCACTTTGCTGAAGGTGTTAATCAGCTGTAGGAGTTCCCTGGTAGAATTTTTGGGGTCACTCAGGTATACTATCATATCATCTGCAAATTGTGATTCTTTGACTTTTTCCTTTCCAATTTGTATCCCCTTGATCTCCTTCAATTGTTTTATTGCTCTAGCAAGGACTTCAAGAATAATGGTAAGGGGAGGGGCAAGATGGCGGTGCCGGGAAGACTCTCATTCTGAGCAGCAGCAACAGGATCAGCACATTGACCAGTAATCAGAACTCGCGGCCATAAAACACAGTCATTGTGTTTCCCAGGTGAGAGGATACCCCACGGTGGGGGATTCAATCAGCTTTTAACTCACCCGGCTAAACCGCGGAAGAGATCCCAGTTCCACCAGATGCTTGGCTGCTGGCCGCCAGCCCCAGCCCCAGCCCAGAGCCACAAGCCAGTGTCTCTCGTCACGGTCCCAGACTGAACTGTGTGCACCACACTATCAGAGACTGGAATTTTCAGTCAAGAGATAACCCCAGGGTACAGGAAACGATTGGGACCAGCCTTAGGTCACACAGACATCCCCTGGAAAAGACTCGGGTTCCACGGGGACCCCAGGAGCCAACCCGGAGCCAGAGCCGGGGGCTCAGGCTCCAGCACAGAGCCCTGCCTACCTGCGCGCCTGATTCGCTGCCTGAGATAGAACTGTGGGCACCAGGGAACCAGCAAATGAGTTTCACTGTCGGGTGCAAACACACAGGGAGGGAAACGGCTGGCCTGATCTCAGAGCACTCAGCCAACACCCCCAGCCTGAAAAGGTCGCTGGAAAATTACCCAGCTTAGGGAGACACCCAGGCTCCCAAAGGCCGCAAAGGCAGACACAGGCAGTTTCTGCGCACCAGACAGCTGGCAGAGATTGAGCGGCCATCACTCAGCTGTGCTCCAGGCACAGGCAGTTTCTGCGGCCAGCCAGCTGGCGGACTCTGAGCAGTGTGCACCAGGGCAAAAAAAGACACTGGGAGTCCATGTCTCCAGAGAATCCACAGGGAAGGAAGGAAACTGTACTGACTTAAATCACCCAATCCTTCCCTAGAAAAAGTCTAGCAGACCAGTGGGGCCGAGGAGCGATCACTCAGCTGTGCTCCAGACACAGGCACAAACAGTTGCTGTGCGCCTGATGTCCAACTGGGTCACAGCAGCTGATCATTAAATTTACAACAAGAAACCCAGAAACAGGGCAGCTGCCCTCAGGACTTCCCTGGGTGAGAGGAGAACCCTCTCGACTAACAAAGACCACAGTTACCACTCAGGTCTATATCCCTGAGGTGAGCAACTCCTGAAAAAACACCAGCCATCCAGGGACTATACCCAAAAAGCTGAGAAGACATCTTTCAGGAAAAACCAGCTTTCTGCAAAGGGGATTCTCTCCACCACAGGATCCCCAGGAACCACCAGAAAATAACCCCAAACACCTAAGATAACACAATGGGTAGAGGCCAGCGTAAAAGCTCAAGCAACAAAAGACAGAGCAATATGGCATCTCCAGAACCCAGTTACCCAGGGGCAAGTAGCCCTGAACACCCCAACATAACTGAAATCCAAGAAGATGACCTAACAACTATGCTCATGAAGATGATAACAGAGGAAACAAATAAGATACTTAAAGACATAGAGGAAGATAAACTCAAACAGAATATTGCCATCCGTAAAGAAATAGAGGAAGCTGCAGCCAAACAATTTATGTCCTTTAGAAAGGAAATGCTCAAAGCACTGAATGAAATAAAAGAAACAGAGTTGAAGGAACTAAAAGAAAAACAGGAAAGTACACTCAGACAGGTGAAGGAAGTAAACAAAACAACTCAAGACCTGAAGATAGAATTGGAAAAATTAAAGAAAACACAAATGGAGGAAATAATGGAAAGGAAGAATCTAGGGAAGAAAACAGGAACTACAGAGGTAAGCATAACCAACAGACTACAAGAGATGGAAGAAAGAATCTCAGGTGTAGAAGATACAATGGAAGAAATCGATGTATCTGTCAAAGAAAATGTTAAATCTGAAAAATTCCTGACACAGACCATCCAAGAAATCTAAGAAAATATGAAAAGACAAAACCTAAGAATAATAGGTATAGAGGAAAAAGAAGACTCCCTTCTCCAAGGCCCAGAAAATATTTTCAACAAAATCATTGAAAAAAATTTCCCCAAGTTAAAGGAGAGGCCAATTAGAATACATGAGGCCTACAGAACACCCAACAAATGACCAGAAAAGAAAATCCTCCCGCCACATAATAATCAAAAGAGTAAGTATACGGAACAAAAAAAAATACTAAAAGCTGCAAGAGAAAAAGGCCAAGTAACATATAATGGCAAACCCATTAGAATCACACCTGACTTTTCAGCAGAGACTATTTAAGCCAGAAGGGCCTGGCCTGATATCATGCAGACCCTAAGAGAACACAGATGTCAGCCCAGGCTACTATACCCCACAAAACTCTCAGTCCTCATAGATGGAGAAAACAAGATATTCAATGACAAAAACAAATTTCAACAATACCTACAAACAAATCCAGCATTACAGAAGACACTAGAAGGGAAAATACAACCCGGGAAAACTAGCTACATTCAAGAAAACACAGGAAATAAATAACCTCACTTTAGTAAAAAAAAAGCAACCAAGCACACAACCTGATGACCATAGCCAACATCAAAATCAAGGGATCTAACAGCCACTGGTCATTAATCTCTCTCAATATCAATGGACTCAACTCTCCAATAAAAAGACACAGATTAAAAGAATGGATACGTAAACTAAACCCAGCAATCTGTTGCATACAAGAAACATACCTAAGACACAAAAAATAGACATTACCTGAGCGTAAAAGGTTGGAAGACAAGCAGGAGTAGCCATTCTAATATCTGATAAAATAGACTTTCAACCAAAATTAATCAAAAGAGATGGGGAAGGACACTTCATACTCATCAAGGGAAAATTCCACCAGGAAGACCTCACAATCCTGAACACCTATGCCCCAAATACAAGGGACCCCACATTTGTGAAAGAAACATTGATAAAATTTAAAGCACATATAGATCCCCACACATTAATAGTGGGAGACTTCAACACCCCACTCTCAACAAAGGACAGGTCAACCAAACAGAAATTAAACAAAGAAACAATGTCTCTGACAGAGGTCATGAATCAAATGGACCTAACAGACATTTACAGAACTTTACACCCAAACACAAAAGAATTTACCTTCTTCTCAGCACCTCATGGAACCTTCTCCAAAATAGACCATATAGTGGGTCACAAAGCAAGCCTCAACAGATACAAGAAGATTGAAATAATCCCTTGTATCTTGTCTGATCACCATGGAATAAAGCTGGACCTCAACAATAACAGAAATAGCAAAAAGCCTACACACACATGGAAACTGAACAACTTGTTACTAAATGACAGCTGGGTCAGAGAAGAAATAAAGAAAGAAATTAAAGTCTTCCTAGAAATCAATGAAAATGAAGACACAACATACCCAAACTTGTGGGACACAATGAAAGCAGTCCTAAGAGGAAAGTTCATAGCACGAAGTGCCTTCAAGAAGAAATTTGAGACAGCTCATTCAAGCACCTTAATGGCTCACTTAAAAACCCTAGAAAAACAAGAAGCAGACACACCAAGAAGGAGTAGACGGCTGGAAATAATCAAACTCAGGGCTGAAATCAATCAATTGGAAACAAATAAAACAATTCAAAGAATCAATGAAACCAAGAGCTGGTTCTTTGAGAAAATCAACAAGATCGACAAACCCTTAGCCAAGCTAACTAAAAGGCAGAGAGACACCACCCAAATCAACAAAATCAGAAATGAAAAGGGGGATATAACTACAGACACTGAGGAAATCCAAACAATCATTAAGACTTACTTCAAAAGTCTATATGCCACAAAATTTGAAAATCTAAATGAAATGGACAATTTTCTTGATCGATTTGACTTTCCAAGGCTGAATCAGGACCAGGTAAATCAATTAAATAGTCCTATATCTTCCAAAGAAATAGAAGCGGTAATCAAAAGTCTCCCATCCAAAAAAAGCCCAGGACCAGATGGCTTTAGCGCAGAATTCTACCAGACCTTCAAAGAAGAGCTAACACCAATTCTCTTCAAACTATTCCACAAAATAGAAACAGAAGGAACATTACCAAACTCATTCTATGAAGCCACAGTCACCTTGGTACCTAAACCTCACAAAGACTCATCAAAGAAAGAGAATTTCAGGCCAATCTCCCTTATGAACATTGATGCAAAAATACTTAATAAAATACTTGCAAATTGAATCCAAGAACACATCAAAGATATTATCCACTATGACCAAGTAGGCTTCATCCCAGGTATGCAGGGGTGGTTCAATATACGGAAATCCATCAATGTGATCCACCATATTAACAAACTGAAAGAAAAAAAAACACATGATAAACTCCCTAGATGCTGAAAATTCCTTTGACAAAATCCAACCTTCATTCATGTTCAAAGTATTGGAGAGATCAGGGATACAAGGCACATATCTAAACATAGTAAAGGCGATATACAGCAAGCCTATAGCCAACATCAAACTGAACAGAGAGAAACTTAAAGAAATCCCACGAAAATCAGGGACAAGACAAGGCTGCCCACTCTCTCCATAGCTCTTCAACATAGTGCTGGATGTCCTGGCTAGAGCAATAAGACAGTTGAAGGAGATCAAGGGGATACAAATTGGAAAGGAAGAAGTCAAATTATCACTATTTGCAGAGGATATGATAGTATATGTGAGTGACCCCAAAAACTCTACCAGGGAACTCCTACAGCTGATAAACACCTTCAGCAAAGTGGCCGGATACAAAATTAACTCAAAAAAATTAGCCCTCCTGTATACAAATGACAAAAGGGCTGAGAAAGAAATTAGGGAAACAACACCCTTCACAATAGCCACAAATGACATAAGGTACCTTGGAGTAACCCTAACCAAGGAAGTCAAAGACTTGTATGAAAAAAATTTCAAATCTCTGAAGAAAGAATTAGAAGAAGATATGAGAAGATGGAAAGATCTCCCATGCTCATGGCTTGGCAGGATTAACATAGTAAAAATGGCCATCTTACCAAAAGTAATCGACAGATTCAATGCAATGCCCATCAAATTACCAACACAATTCTTTACAGACCTGGAAAGAAAAATTCTCTACTTCATATGGAAACCCAGACAAGAAACCCAGAACTGCTAAAACAATCCTCTACAATAAAAGATCTTCTGGAGGTATCTCCATCCCTGATCTTAAGTTATACTATAGAGCAACAGTTTTAAAAACTGCATGATACTGGCATAGAAACAGAATGTGGATCAATGGAACCAAACAGAGGACCCAGAAATAAACCCACACACTTATGGACACCTGATCTTTGACAAAGATGCCAAAACCATTCAATGGAAAAAAGATAGTATCTTCAACAAATGGTGCTGGTCCAACTGGAAGTCTACATGTAGAAAAATGAAAATAGATCCATACTTATCACCCTGCACAAAACTGAAGTCCAAGTGGATCAAAGACCTCAACATAAAACCAGACACATTAAATCGGCTAGAAAAAAAAGTGGGGAATACCCTAGAACTCATTGGTACAGGAGAAAACTTCCTGAACAGAACACCAACAGCACAGGCTCTAAGAGCAACAGTCAATAAATGGGACCTCATGAAACTGAAAAAGCTTCTGTAAAACAAAGGACACCGTCATCAAAACAAAGCGACCACCTACAGATTGGGAAAGAATCTTCACCAACCCTTTATCTGACAGAGGACTCATATCCAGTATATATAAAGAACTAAAGAAGCTGAAAAGCAGCAAACCAAGTTATCCACTTAAAAAATGGGGAACAGAGCTAAACAGAATTCTCTGCAGAGGAATACCGAATGGCAGAGAAGCACTTAAAGAAATGTTCAAACTCACTAGCCATTAGGGAAATGCAAATCAAAACAACCCTGAGATTTCACCTTACACCCATGAGAATGGCCAAGATCAAAAACTCAAGTGACAACACTTGCTGGAGAGGTTGTGGAGAAAGGGGAACCCTTCTCCACTGCTGGTGGGAATGTAGACTTGTACAACCACTCTGGAAATCAATCTGGCGCTTTCTCAGACAACTAGGAATAGCGCTTCCTCAAGATCCAGCCATACCACTCCTAGGCATATACCCAAAAGAGGCTCAAGTACACAAAAAGGACATTTGCTCAACCATGTTTGTAGGAGCTTTATTTGTAATAGCCAGAACCTGGAAACAACCCAGATGCCCCTCAACTGAAGAATGGATGCAGAAATTGTGGTACATCTACACAATGGAGTATTACTCAGCAATGAAAAATAAGGAAATCATGGAATTTGCAGGTAAATGGTGGGATCTGGAAAGGATCATCCTGAATGAGTTGTCCCAGAAGCAAAAAGACACACATGGTATATACTCACTCATATAGACATACAACATAGGAAAAACCCACTAAAACCTGTGCATCTAAAGTAACTAAGCAAGAGAGAGAACCCTAACTAAAATGTCCAATCCCCATCCAAAAGGCAAAGAGGATGGACATCAGAAGAAGAAGAAAACAGGAAACAACCTAGGAACCTACCACAGAGGGCATCTGAAAGCTTCTGCCCTACAGACTATCAAAGCAGATGCTGAGCCTGATGGGCAACTGTTGGGCAGAGTGAATGGAATTTTATGTAAGAACTGGGAAATAGTAAGAGCTGGAGAGGACAGGGTCTCCACAAGGAGAGCAACAGAACAAGAAAATTTGAACACAGGGAACCTCCCAGAGACTCATACTCCAACCAAGGACTATTCATAGAGTTAACCCAGAACCCCTGCACAGATGTAGCCTAGGGCAGTTCAGAGTCCAATTGGGTTACATAGTAATGTGAAGAGGGACTGCCTCTGACATTATCTGATTGGCCTGCTCGTTGATCACCTCCCCCTGGGGGGGGGGGAGCAGCCTTACCAGGCCATAGTAGAGGACAATGCAGCCACTTTTGATGTGAACTGATAAACTAAGATCAGAAAGGAGAGGAGAACCTCCCCTATCAGTGGACTTGGGGAGTGGCATGCATGCAGAGGGAGGAGGGAGTGTGGGATTGGGAGGGGAGGAGGGAAGGGCTTATGGGGGGATGCAGAATGAATAAAGTGTAATTGATGAAAAATTAAAAAAAAATGCCACAAGAAGGTTGGGGGGAAAAAAGAACAATGGTGAAGAGATATGGAGAGAGTGGGCAGCCTTGCCTTGTCTCTGATTTCAGTGGGAATAATTTAAATTTCTCTCCATTGAGTTTGACATTGGCTATAGGCTTGCTGTATATTGCCTTTAATATGTTCAGGCATGTGTCATGTATCTCTGATCTCTCCAAGACTAAACATGAATGGATTTTGGATTTTGTCAAATGCCTTTTCAGCATCTAAGGAGATGATCATGTGGTTTTTCTCCTTCAGTTTGTTTATGTGGTGGATTGCATTGATGGATTTCCATATATTGAACCACCACTCCATGCCTGGGATGAAGCCTACTTGGTTGTAGTGGATGATATCTTTGATGTGTTCTTGGATTCGGTTTGCAAATATTTTGTTGAGTATTTTTGCATAGATGTTCATGAGGGAGATTGGCCTGAAATTCTCTTTCTTTATTGGGTCTTTGTGAGGTTTAGGTACCAAGGTGACTGTGGCTTCATAAAATGAGTTTGGTAGTGTTCCTTCTGTTTCTATTCTGTGGAATAATTTGGTGAGTATTGGTCTTAGCTCTTCTTTGAAGGTCTGGTAGAATTCTGTGCTGAAACCATCTGTCCCTGGGCTTTTTTCTTTTTTTTTTTTTTTTTGCATGTTAGACTTTTGATGACAGCTTCTATTTCCTTAGGCGATATAGAACAATTTAATTGGTTTGCCTGGTCTTGATTCAGCTTTGGCATGTGGAATTGGTCAAAAAGATTGTCCATTTCATTTAGATTTTCAAATTTTGTGCAATATAGACTTTGGAAGTAAGACCTAATTATTGTTTGGATGTCTTCAGTGTCTTTGGTTATGTCCCCCTTTTCATTTCTGATTTTGTTGATTTGGATAGTGTCTCTCTGACTTTTAGTTAGTTTGGCTAAGGGTTTGTCTATCTTGTTGATTTTCTCAAAGAACCAGCTCTTGGTTTCATTGATTCTTTGAATTGTTTAAGTTGTTTCTAATTTATTGCTTTCAGCCCTGAGTTTGATTATTTTCAGCCATCTACTCCTCTTTGGTGTGTCTGCTTCTTTTGTTTGTAGAGCTTTTAAGTGAATAACTAAGTTGCTTGCATGGAATGTTTCAAATTTCTTCTTGAAGGCACTTATTGCTATGAACTTTCCTCTTAGCACTGCTTTCATTATGTCCCACAAGTTTGGGTATGTTGTGTTTTCATTTTCATTGAGTTCTAGGAAGACTTTAATTTCTTTCTTTATTTCTTCTCTGACCCAGCTGTCATTTAGTATCAAGTTGTTCAGTTTCCATGTTTGTGTAGGCCTTTTGCTATTTTTTTATCATTGATGTCCAGCTTTAGTCCATGGTGATCAGATAGGATACAAAGGATTATTTCAATCCTCTTGTATCTGTTGAGTCTTGCTTTGTGACTAACTATATACTCTATTTTGGAGAAGGTTCCATGAGGTGCTGAGAAGAAGGTAAATTCTTTTTTGTTTGGGTGAAAGGTTTTGTAGATGTCCGTGAGGTCCATTTGATTCATGACCTCTGTCAGAGACATTGTTTCTTTGTTTAGTTTCTGTCTTATTGACCAGTCCTTTGTTGAGAGTAGGGTGTTGAAGTCTCCCACTCTTAATGTGTGGGGGTCTATGTGTGGTTTAAATTTTATTAAAGTTTCTTTTACAAATGTGGGTGCCCTTGAATTTGGGGCATAGATGTTCAGGATTGTGATATCTTCCTGGTGGATTTTTCCCTTGATGAGTATAAAGTGTCCTTTTCTATCTCTTTTGATTAATTTTGGTTGAAAATCTATTTTATTAGATATTAGAATGGCTACTACTGCTTGCTTCTTGCGTCCATTTGCTTGGAAAACCATCTTCCAGCCCTTTACTCTCAGGTAATGTCTATCTTTGTGATTTAGGTGTGTTTCTTCTATGCAACAGATTGTTGGGTCTTGTTTACAAATCCCTTCTGTTTGTCTATGTCTTTTTATGGGAGAATTGATTCCATTGATGTTGAGAGAGATTAATGACCAGTGGCTGTTAGATCCCTTGATATTGATGTTGGCTTTGGTAGTGTATTTGTGTGCTTGGTTACTTTTTGTTTTGCTGCATTGAGGTTATTTTTTTCCTGTGTTTTCTTTAAAGTAGTTTTCTTGGGTTGTGTTTTTCCTTCTAGTATCTTCTGTAACGCTGGATTTGTTTGTAGGTATTGTTGAAATTTGTTTTTGTTGTTGAATATCTTGTTTTCTCCTTCTATGAGGACTGAGAGTTTTGCTGGGTACAGTAGCCTAGGCTGACATCTCTGTTCTCTTAGAGTCTGCATGATATCCGTCCAGGCTCTTCTGGCTTTCATAGTTTCTGTTGAGAAGTCAGGTGTGATTCTGATGGGTTTGCCCTTATATGTTACATGGCCTTTTTCTCTTGCAGCTTTTAGTATTTTTTCTTTGCTCTGTATACTTATGGCTTTGATTATTATGTGGCGGAAGGATTTTCTTTTCTGGTCTAATATATTGGGTGTTCTGTAGGCCTCTTGTATTCTTATAGGCCTCCCCTTTAAGTTGGGAAAATTTTCTTCAATGATTTTGTTGAAAATATTTTCTGGGCCTTGGAGGACGGAATCTTTTTTTCTTCTATTCCTATTATTCTTAGGTTTTGTCTTTTTATGTTGTCTTGCATTTCTTGGATGGTTTGTGTCAGGAATTTTTTAGATTTATTATTTCCTTTGATGGATACATCGATTTCTTGCATTGTATCTTCCACACCTGAGATTTTTTCTTCCATCTCTTGTAGTCTGTTGGTTATGCTAACCTCTGTAGTTCCTATTTTCTTTCCTAGGTTCTCCCTTTCCATGATTTACTCCATTTGTGTTTTCCTTAATTTTTCCAAATCTATCTTCAGATCTTGAATTCTTTTGTTGATTTCCTTCACCTGTCTGACTGTATTTTCCTGTTTTTCCTTCAGTTCCTTCAGCTGTTTGTTTGAACATTCCTCTGTTTCTTTTATTTCTTTCAGTGATTTAATCATTTCCTCTCTGAACGCCACAAACTGGCTGCATCTTCCTGTATTTCTTTATGGATTACCATAACCTGTTTTATTATATCTTCCCCTAATTCTTTATGCATTTTATTTGCTTCCTCCATTAACCTCTTCATAAGCATAGATGTAAGGTCATCTTCTTGAATTTCACTTATGTTAGGGTTTCCAGGGCTACTTGCCCCTGGATAAATGGGTTCTGGGGATGCTATATTACTTTGCCTTCTGTTGCTTGTGCTTTTTCGATGGACTCTACTCATCTCTGTCTCAGGTGTTGTCCATTAATTTCTGGTTCCTGCTTTGAATTGGGGTGGGGAGAATCCACTTGGAGGGGTTCTGAAGTTCTCCTCTGCTTTTTGGGTATGGTCAACTGAGTGGTGGTGCTTCTCAGGAATTGTCACAGTTCACTTCAGGTTTATGGACCTGTGTGGTAACTGTGGTATTCAGGAAGGCTCTCCTCTCCTCAGGCGTGGTCCTGGTGATGGCTACCCTGCTGCTGGGTTTCTTGCTCTGAACTTAGGGAGCAGCAGCTGTTGCTCTTAAGTCGTAATTGTTGGGTGCAGCCCTCTTAAAGAACCAGGGATTCCCACAGTTTTGTCAGTTTAGCTAGGGATAACTGGTTGATCCTTAGAGCAGTATTTGAGAGCTGCTGTAATGGCTCTCTGGCTTTTGTAGGTCTGAGGATGCAGCTGTGTGCCCCAGTGCCCTAGTGGTACTCAATAATGGCAGGTGAGCACAGTGCTCTGTGCCTGCAGTAGAAGGCTAGAGCCTAGAGTCTGCTTGAATCCAGAATGTCTTTTGGAGCTGGGTGTCCTCAGCATTGGAGCTGATGACCCCCCTTCCTCTGTGTGGTGTTTCCCCATGACAGAGACACCCAGTCTTTGCTTTGGGGACAGCCATTCTCTCTGCGATGGCAAGTAGAACCCGCAGGCAAAGACTTACATGGCTCTGCCTTTCTGCCTTTCTGGGGATTGGGTGCCTGGGCATCTGCTGAAACTGGATAATTTTTCCAGAGACCTTTTTGGGGTGGTGGTATCGGCTGAGTGCTCTGAGATTAGACCAGGTGTTACCCTCCCTGTGGGTTTGCACTCGACAGAGAAACTCAGTCTCTGGTGCCCTGAGGCCCACAGTTCTATCTGGGGCAGCAAGTCAGGTGCTCAGGCAAGACTCTGTGCTGGTGCCTGGGTCCCTGGCTCTGGCTCTGGGCTGGCTCCTGGGCACCTGTGGAACCCCAAGTCTTTTCCAGGGGATGTCTGGGTGACCTAAGGTCGGTCCCAATCGTTTCCTGAAACGTGGGGTTATCTCTTGACTGGAAATTACAGTCTCTGATGTTGTGGTGCCCACAGTTCAGTCTGGGACAGTGATCAGAGCACGCTGGCATGTGGCTCTGGGCTGGCGACCAAAAGCCTGGTGGAACCGGGATCTCTTCTGCGGTTTAGCTGGGTGAGTTAAAGCTGACTGAATCCCCCAGCATGGGGTATCCTTTCACCTGGGAAACATAATCACTTGTGTTTTAGGGCGGCGAGTTCTGACTGCTGGTCACTGTGCCGATCCTGCTGTGCTGCTGGTCAGAAAGAGAGTCATCCTGGTGCTGCCATCTTGCCAAATCCGTTTATTGTGTTTTGATGAAAAGTTTTAAAAAGCTTCCTGGATTTATCTCATATAAGAGCAGAGAGCCACAGTAAGAACTGAAGCATCACTTGCAAAACCATTGCATAAGAAGGATGAAGACCCTATCGCTTTGCTTGAACTCGGAGCCACCACATGTCTCACTGTCCTTGGAAGAGCCTGATTCTGGAATATTCCATCATTTATTAGGAAAATTAGGGTTAGGTTTATCTTCAATGCACTTTATAATATTATACTTAACAGTGATACCAGGAGAATGTTTGTGGTGATTTTTTTTTTGTAAAATATCTCAAGATTGTTTATTTTTTTTCTAAGCATATTTTTTACTTGTCCTAAATATAGGCAACCACAAAATGTAGAGCCTTGTAAGCAAGAACAAATTTCTCCTCTAAAGATGTTGAAAGGAATAAATAGAAACAAGTGTAGTGTGGATTTAAATACTGAAGAACATTTTCTTTTTCTCAGGATGAATTTTTAGTCTTCAGATATTAGATGGCTGGTTTGTGGTGACCTACTTAAAGAAAAACTTTGGGTCCTAAGTAAGACATTGCCTATCTAAAGACAGCCTCATCTCTTAGACCATGGATCTTTGCATTGCTGATATTCCCAGAGACTTTGTTTCTACTGTTTTTTTTTCTCCTTTTCCAGCATTTCTCTCATCTATTGTTCTCTTATTGCTATAAACAGCGTCGTTTAGTGTCTGTTTAAAGAGGTTTACAATCAGAGCCACCTGAGAGGCTGCATCAGTGGAATTAAAAGTTTCAGGCCAGCCTGAATTTAAAAAAGGAAGTAAAAAAGTGAGGCCAGAAGAATGAATGATGATAAGGAAGAAGAAGAAGGAATGGAGGGAGGCATCATATTCCCATCTCTCTGCTTCTCTTTAGAGCTATAGATTAAAAATAGTTTCTTTTACACCGTGTCTCCAGCTCTCTACCTGAAAACCCTGCCTCAGGGGTACATGTAGCTATGCTACTGAAACCGACAGCCTTCTCATCAATGAGTATGTTTCTATCCCTAACTTGCCAGTTTCTCAAGACTCTCTTCCATGAATGGCACCCCATTTTTTCTTCTATTTGACAATGTGTAGTTCTTATCACTTATATTTGACTATTTCCATCTCTCTCTTAACTTATTTCTTCTTTGCTATTATTTGTCCATACCAGAGATAGCTTCACAAAACAAAAAAGGGCCCTTAGCTCATGTCTACTTTTACATCAGTATGGTTCATACATCACTGTGGCTTTGCCCAGCAATGACACAATAATGATTTTGAATATCTTACCCTAACTGAGACATCTTCACTAGACTACACAGACATCCTTCAAGATTATTTACTACATCTTTCTATGAATGTTCCAAAATCACATTAAATTTATAACACACAAAGCTTCTCTTATCATTGTTAGACACTCTTCCCTTTTTCTTTTTATTTCTTTCACAAGTTTCATTATCTCTTACTTTGCCAAATAAGAAGTGTAAAATGCATGTCTCATCATTAACTGTATTTTTTCCTCAAAATTTAAATTTTCTAACAACTCATCATTGTGCCGACAAAATGTGTCTTAACTTAAGCTCTCCCTTTAGGAATATCTTCTATGACCATGTACCATGAGAAATCACCACACAACACCAGAACTCTTTCTATAGATTATTTATATAGCTTTCTGATTTTCTCTACTGTGGCCCAATTTTGTCCCAATGACTAGAATGCTAGGTTTTCCTACTTATGAACAAATTATATAATTTCCCATGTTTTCTTTTTCCAATGGCTCTCCCACTGATTTAGAAGAAATCTAATTTTCCTTTGCCAACTTCCTTACTCTTGTGTGACTTCAGCCATTTTTAGTGTTATGATGTTTTCTCCATCTGCAAAGCCTTTACCACTACAAAGAAATTTCACTTTCTAGATTTTAATTTCTGGATTCAAGTACCACTACTTCATAACTTCAGATCGCATGTGACTGGTCTTTTCTATGTCACTTGAACTCAGAACTGCCTGATTTCTTGTAGCTCATCCAACCTGTGCTCTCCTATCTCCAGACAGTCCCAGGTCTGTTTATCAGTTTTCACTTGCTGGGAATTATTTCTATACCTCTTTCTTAGCTTCTGTTTCCTAGTGCATCTTGATAAAACAGATCAGTATTTGTGGAAAGAAGAGTGAAAGCATAGAAAAACAGGAATAAAACAGAGAGTGCTCTCTGGTAATTCATATTTGCATATCAGTGTGAATTGATTCCCACAGTTACAATTTATTTTTCCTGGAAAAGTTTACTTTGTACATGTTTACTTTGTAAAAGTTTACTTTGGGGATAATGTAAAATGGACTAATTTTTAATAGGGCTAAAAATTTTATAAACTAACATGCTGAAAGAATAATTGAAATATCATGCAAGATAACATATCTCAGTAGTTTTTTTTTTACAAGCAAATCAACAGGGCAAAAGAAATAAAGAATTAATCATTTGACCATGATCTTTACAACTGTAGTGAACCTGATGAACCTTCTCTAACTCTTTGCTTTGGTAAAATTCCTGACAAAAGTCAATTAAGAGAGAAAGAGTTTGTTTGCCCGATAATTCTAGGCTATTACCATTGCTGATAAGTTAAGGTGTCAGAAACTCGAAGCAGCCAGTGACATTATATCCACAATCAAGAGTAGAGAGCACTGAATTAATGTTTACATGCCAGTGCTTCTCTCTTCCTCTTCCGTCTTGTACAATCTGGAGTTCTCTGACTGAAAGTGATCAGTCTACCCACTTTAATAAATACAATGAAGATACTATATCATAGACACACTTACATACCAAAAGCATTTGCACAGTCTCTCACAAACACTCTCTTCCCAGGTGAACCTAGACTGTGTCACTTTGACAATTAAATCTAACCATCACATACTCACATACTCGCTATTAATACCCTAAGTCACAGTTACTCTTCAGGCAAGAGAGTGGTATATCCACAGAAAACTTTTGTGTCTTCTTAAATAGTCCTCCATAGTTTTTTTTTTTTTTTTTCCTTAGACTCTTTTGCTACAGCCCATCATACTTCAACTCTCTTGGCTGCTATCTTCCTGACATCTGGTTCTTATTTCAGCCATTTAAATTTGTGTATAGTATTTCAAATCTTTTTAACATATTCCAATTCCTTAAACAAGAAAGTGAAGTTCAAAGTGTTAAAACATGATGATTTGATAAGAGAAAATTCAAGTGTTTGTGAACACTTAGAGTTATTTTAGGTCTACATCTAAAACAAGTCTCAGAATGCATATAGTTTTAGGCAAGTTTAAAGTATGCTGAAATATATGAAAAATATTGCACGAATGGCCAAATTTGACTTAGATTTTTATCAGGCACAGTAATCTCACCTGAATAAAATTCTGAATGGTCCTATAACTCAGGGAACTAATCACATATTTATAAGTAAACATTACCTTGATAAACCACAGTGCAGAAATCATGGGGACATATTAACAAGAACTACCATGTGCACCGTGCATTGGTAGGGAGATGATAATACTGTGAGCTATGTAAACAGGCCAGGATTGGGGAAAATCAGGCATACAAAACTCCTGACACAGGTCAATATGCAGAGATTGGAAATGCTAAGTCTGTGGATTAT
The DNA here is from genome assembly GCF_030254825.1 of Meriones unguiculatus. NCBI lineage: Eukaryota > Metazoa > Chordata > Mammalia > Rodentia > Muridae > Meriones > Meriones unguiculatus. The sequence goes on from NC_083349.1 coordinate 112,852,154, forward strand.
GATGTCATGCCTTTTTAGTTTCTATAATCCCACCACTAGGTTTTGAGTAGCATAAGGCATATGCTGTATTCATCGTCACATCATAATTATAAGCATGTGCCAAAGGAGATTTGGGGGTAGCATGCAACATTTTTGCATTACTAAATAATTAATATAAATTTTTTTAAATTGCCTAATAATAAAAAGCTGCTTTGCCTCTTTGGACTTGAATAAGGGTGGTTAGTTATTTGGGCTCTTTAGGATGAAGCTCTTTGAAATCTTGTAAGATTCTGAGAAATACATTTGATAGACATCTGTATTTCCCTGAATGTCTTTTTTTATATTGAAAACATGCTTACATACCTTTTAGGAATTGATAATGAAAATACACTAGATTAAGTATGAAAGCATACAAGCATGATTCTGTCTTTAATAAAGGCCTGTAGCTTTCAGACACAAATGGCATATCGCATCTCCATCTCCTTCTCCTGTTCCTCCTGATTCTCTACCACCATCTCTCCTCCTCCTCCTCCTCCTCCTCCTCCTCCTCCTCCTCCTCCTCCTCCTCCTCCTTTTCTTCTTTTTAAATGAGAAGGCTTTACAGTAAGGATTCAACTCCCAGCTAGTCAATACAAATTGAAAGAGCTTTCACTTCCTGTGTTACCTCACAGATCATGTTACAGATCATGAGAAAGAAGAACAGACAGTACTCCAAGGTCCCTACACTTCCGTGAGTGTGTAAGCATTTGGTGGGAAGAAACAATGACTATGGCTATAATAAAGCTGTTTCTAAGATTGACCTCCAAATGTATAAACCAGTATGACTGAATCTCAGAATTCCAGGTAGGAAAATCTATTGAAAAGTTAAGTGGCAGCAATTTAGAGGTAGCCTCCGGACCATCTATGGCATTAAAAAAAAAATCTTACACTATTCATGCTTACCACTTAAATGAAGGCATATTAGGTTTCTGGACTGAAACAGAAGTTGTGAGACAATTTGTTATTTAAATAAGGGAATATTATGAGATTTATATTTTTGAGCAATAGATAACACCGAAATTTACTGGGAGGCATTGATAGTTACAGCCAGGTGTTTCCACTTTAAATCTTTTCTAGATTTTTATCCCATATGCAAAACCTGGCAGGATTTATTATTATTATCACCATCATAAAATAAATACTGATTTAAAGAAATGTCTGTAACTGTGAACCTTTACCTCTCAGGTGTGTCTAGTTATTAGACACTTAACTGCTCCACACCCAGCAGTGATATATAATACATCTAAATATTCATTGCAGTGTGGCAATCATAATTACTCACACAGTCTGATGAAGGCATAGACTTTAGAAGCCCCATTTTATTTGAAATGAACATTATAAATATCTAACATTATGCATTACGTTGTGACTAAATGATTTATTTTGTTGTATTTGTATTATTTTCAGAAAGAAAATTTAATCAACACAAATATTTGTAGCGATGTATTATATTTAGCAACCTTCAAGGAGATTGCCTTATTTTCATAAGCAACTGCTGTGTAAGTGGTTTTACCCTGCTACTTGTGTGCACAGGGAACTGTTTGCACGTTTGTCTTAGCACAGGTTAAGCATGTGCCTTGCCTCAGAACCTGATTCTGTACTTTCCAGCAAACTTGAAAGTCTACACAAGTGTTTGACAGGTTTTGGAATTTGGCTCCTGAAAGAAAACATTGAGAAGATTTCATAAAAAAAAAAAATTTCAGCAGTAAAGACCTATACAGCCTCTCTGCAAAGAATTCTTTTTCCTTTTCCCAGTCTGTGAACTTTTACCTAGTACCCTCACCAGTGTCACTGCTCCTACCTGCGGTTCACCACCCATCGCTTGAAGTAACGCTGTAAGAACATGGTGGAGTAGATGTACCTCAGTACACATTTTTCTAAGCAAGTTGTTCAACGCTTTGAGGTCTGGAACTGAAGATTTCGCTTTCCAGTATACTCCTCCGGTACAAAGAGAAGTGCCTCCGATACAGGAAACCCTCAGTAAATATTTAAATAAGTGAATATATTAAAAAGAAATGGATGAAAACAACAAAGTGCAGTGCGCTGTTTCTGCCAATGCTTGCTGTGGCTTGGGAAAAATTAGAATCACACACACACACACACACACACACACACACACAGAATATCACTTGGTAGGATTTATGCTGCTCCTTTGCTGACTTCATGTTCATTTTGCATTCTCTGCAAAATTCTGAAGAACACAGGTTCTTGGCAGGTATTTTGGTTTTGTGACTTAAGTAACCATTGCCTGAGATCCCCAAGTCATTAGTGCCCACTGTATAAAACTCTATGTAGCAACCTAAAATCTAATGGAACCCCCAAATAAATGATGGCAAGAAATAGCTGATTTTTAAATACAGAAAGTAAAACATTGTGCTAAGTGCTTTAATTATTTTTCCTTGGAATGGATGATTTTATTATATCTGACACTATTAAGAAAAATGAATTCTTTGAGGAGCTAAATTCTGAAAAGCCTGCACGTTTTAAGTGCTTTCTTTTTGGGTGAAGATTTATTTTATTTTAATGTGTGACCACTTAGTGAGTGAGAAGGTTGTAAAAGACTTTTGTGTGCACATTAAAATTTTACAAGCTCTATGTTCTCAATATTTTACAATGTATATTATACATTTCCTGAAAGAGTGGAAGATCTCTCCAATGGAAGTAATTACACTTGAACTTGCCATCTATGTGTACCTACTAAGTGACATGTACTCATAAGCCTATCTCATGTGTATGACTAGAACACAAAGCTTGGTTAAATAGTATATAGTCTTTTTGTGATGAGTGTTTGTTATCTTAAACAAGACACTCGACAGTTTGATTAGATCTTCTCCATAGTGTCTACTTGAGTCCTCTCATTAGCATGCTTTAGGAGGACACACGTGTATGCCCATGTCTGATCTTTTACATTTGCCTGCTGATGTCAACACAGGTGATTAAACATATATCTGACAATGAGGAGTAGCTTTTGAAACTGGAGTTACTGTTTGTAGCCGTACCACCCTGCATATTTCTGATCTTTTCTGAAACAGAAGTTACTTAGACTGAGTGGGTCATGGTGGCTTTTATGAATGAGCTTTCTGATTATTATTCTAAGTTCCTCTGGTTCTACAATTCCAGGTTCATCCCCTATTATAATCTTGCTTGTTTATGGCATTGTGGTTATGGAAGGTGTCTGTGAGGAATACCTTTGCCATAGGACACATGCAAGGAGTTCGGTCAGATTTCATGTTTATAATAATAGTATATTATTCTATTGCTACTTTTGCTAGTAGGTCCAGAGCAAAAGACAGCTAGTAGCAGCAATTTGACATATTTCATGCATACCAAATATAACATTTTCAATAACTTCTCTTCTATTCATTGTGTATATAGTTTTTGTCTATATTACTGAACTAATAAAATTCCAAGAGGCACACTGTCTCACATTTTTCACAATTCTTAATATCCTGATTGTAATATTCATGGGAAAAGCTACCTCAAAACACTTTTATATAAGTGAAAAATGATTAAAGCTTTAGGTTTTCAGTACATGTGTGTTGACCTGATGGTATGGTTAGTATCCTACCCATCACAAATACGGTTAGTTTCCTACCCATCACAAATACAGTTAGTTTCCTACCCATCACAACTTCTTGTCACCAGTTGCACTTGGGGAGGAGCAAATCAATATTTAGCCAAGTGCTTGTGTTACTTAAAACTTTCACCGTGTTTATAATCTGTTAAATAGAGTCAGAAATAAGTTGGAAAGAGAGAGGAGAGGATTTCCCACTGATGTTATCATAAACATACTTCCATGTTCTTGCACTGTCATTACTGAATGTGTGTGTGTGTGTTTAAAAGGCACACTTGTATGTACATGTAAGATCTTTACAAAAGCCTGCTGGGGCTGTTAACAGGCCAAATTGGCTTATAATTCTGAATGGACTAAGTAGGGCAGACCCATCTGGCTGTGGTCTGAATAAAACAAAAGTGGCAACCTTGTCTCTCCAGGAGCTGGGTTGTACCCTTCTCATGCTCCTGACATCAGAATCCCAGTCTTTGCAAACGCTGAATGGTGATACATATGCTAGCAGCACGTGGGATGTCAGGCCCACGGCACACAATTCAACACACAATCTTTTAATATAATCACCTTTTTGTACAAATAAAGCATTTCACCCAGATATTTTTTTTTCCTGTGGAGCTGTACCATCTGCTTCTGTCATTCTGAGACTTCCAGAATTCAACCAGACCCTGACACCAGCACACCACATTTCCAGCTCGCAGATGGCCTGTCTTGGGACATTTCTGCATTTGTGGTTAGAGTCTCCTGAGCCTGTTACCCTAATGAATCTTTTATGATCTATCTTACTTAATCTATTGGTTCTGTCTCTCAAGAGAACTGTAACCGAGGCAAACCCTCTACACTTCAAAGAGTTTGTACAAAACCATTATGTAAACTATCACATTAATAGTTATTTATACACGCAGAAATAACAGCGTTTGGAGATACATCAGATTCCATAGTAAGAGAAGATGTCTCATTAGAGTAAACCCAGGCCAAACCTCCCTCTGTTTCATAGATGTTAGGTTCTTTTTCACCACATCATGGTCCAGCATGAATATTGCACCAGTCCCTTATCTTGAAATGCCCAGCCTCTAGAACAGCAGTTTTCAAAAGGGTGTGCAACCCTTTTGGGGATTGAATGACCTCTTCACGGGGGTCACTTATCAGATATCTTATGTATAAGATATTTTCATTACAAAATCACAGTTATGAAATATCAGTGAAAAAAAAATTCATGTTTGGAGGACTGTATTAAAGGGTTGCAGCATTAGAAAGGTTGAGAACCACTGCTCTAAAACCATGAGATGAATAAGCAGTTGCTGTTTATAATTTACCTGTGCAGAACACCAGTAATGTCTTGTTACAGTCTCAAAAATTCAAGAGATTAGAGAGAGAATATACCTGTTAATATCATAGCATTCTGTTGAATTCACTCAAGAAATGTCTCACTTTTTGTGTTTGTGTGCTTTTTGGGCATGGGTGTTTTAAAAAGGACCTTCATTGTGTAGAATATTTGGGAACTTGATTAAATAAAATTTATAATATTTAGACAAATTATGTAGATCATACAGTCACGCACTCATGTGTTTTGTTGGTTTTATTGTTCATTCAAAATCTCAGGTCTTGTGGTTCCCAAATGAAATACCCACATCTTGTATGAGGTCCAGGTAAGAAATTACACTGAAAACTTACAGAACAAGGTTGCAATGCATTGAGTTTTAGGAAGCAGAGGGTAAATCTGGGGAGTTAGGGAGCTGGCTCTGTGCTCAGTGGACTTCCATGCAAGTGTAAAGGCCTAAGGCAGGATCATTAAAACACAGGTACCGTAGTGTTGTATTTGTTATCCCATTCTTTCTCCAATGGGATGAGATGCTGAGATAGAATCCCTGGAGACCCAAGGGCCAAGTACGCTGCTATATGAGGTACCAAGGAATAAAATACCTACCTCAAATAAGACCAGTCTCAAATAAGATGGAAGGTGATGACCAACAGCTGACACTGACCCCTGAGCTCTCTACATGCATCTGGTATAGACACCCATGCTGGAAGGAATACCATATACATGCAGGCATTGTCCTCTGTTTGTCTGTGTTCTTCTGTTTCTGTCTCTGTATCTTTCTGTCTCTGTGTCTCTGTTTCTCTCAAAGAGGAAACAATTACCAGTGTAAAACTGCCTTGTGTGGATTCATAGGAGTGGTGTGTGCACATGGCAATGGGGAGTAATGAATTCTACAGAAAGAAAAGGACAAATCTGTTTTTATTTAATTTAGTAATTAATTATGTTATTCAGTTATAAAAACTGAAATCATTGCCTTTTGATCATTTTTCTTTTATTCCCTTGAAAATTATAATCATACCCTGTTTAAACTTTGTTTCAGATATTTTATTTATGTTTTTGTCTTGAGGAAAAAAGTCACAAGTGGAGATTCAGCATCCTGAGCAAAAAGCACATATTAATGATGCTGTAAACTGAATTCCATCTTCCTCAAATTTTTGTTTGCAGCCTATGTCCTGTGACTGTATTTGAGACAGCGTCTTTTGGCTGCTATTTCAAATTATTGACCTTATATCATAATCTGATAGAACTGGCGATTTTATCTGAAAGTGACAATGGCACATTGGAGATTTCTAAATCTGCTCCCATCTCTATTTCAACACCATTTTGTTTAAAGGGAAAAACAACAACAACAACAATAAAAAACAAAACACTAGGAAATGAGCCACTGGAATGGAGGTCACATTCCCTAAGTAAGGAATCTTTCTTTCTTTCTTTCTTTCTTTCTTTCTTTCTTTCTTTCTTTCTTTCTTTCTTTCTCTCTCTTTTTTTTTTTACCCAAAACAGCTCTGTGGTGATGACTGCTATTGATTGTCAATAAGGCAAGGTCTAGACTCACCAAAGAGACAGGCTTCTGGCCATACCTCTATAGCATATATCTATATCTCTATATTAGGTGAACCACCGGGCTTTACATTAATTAGGTCAGTTATAGTGAGAAAGTCCGCCTTATGTACAGGAGGCAGCATTCCAAGAGCTGGGGTCCTGGATGCAACACATAAAAGTAAAAACTGAGGACTAATATTCATGCTATTTTGCTTCCTGACTACAGTTGCAATATTAACTAGCTGGCCTACTTTAGGCATGTCTTCCCTGCCTGCTACCATGCCTTCCTCAACAGGATTAACTGTAACCATGAGCTATGAAGCAAAATAAACCCCTCTTTCCTTAGGTTGCTTTGGTCGGGGCACTTTATTACAGTAACAGATAGGGTAACACTCCCACCAAATTCTAGTCTTGAACTTCAAGCCTGCTAACGGAACAGGGAGCCTGAGCCCTGCTGGTAGACTCTCAATATTAACATATATAAATGGTTGACAGCGCATAAACATATACAGCTCAATGTCAAGGGAAAATTGTAATCTAAAGAATGTTATTGCTGGTTGGCAGAAATCAGGTGATATTTCAATGACATATTCTACGTTGCATTGTGATGACAACCTTGGACTGGTTTATGAAGAAGCAGTGAGTCCTGTAACCAAGCAATTGTTATATCATACAAATGGGATGAGGGAGAAGTTCTGTGTTGAACATTAGGCTATTTTCCAAAAGCCTGGAGCCCTGAATGATGATACAGGGAAGAAGAACTATTATTCATGTTACCAAAAGGACTGGAAAGAAGTAGAGATGGTTATGGTAGTTTGTCTCTCCAGGAAGGGCTATTGGGTGATTTAGAAGAGTGGATTACCTTCTAAAAGCTTGATTAGCTTCTCTTCAAAAGAGCATACCAAGTTTCTAACTGGACCAAATATGTGTTGACATTTGAAACACAATATATGTTAATGAAACAAACTAATGTAATGTCCCCCTGAAAAATTCTGGACATACATGTTACCATATTTGGAAGGAAGAATATGGAAAGCCTGTTTTCATTTTCCTCTTCTTTGGGGAGAACAAGGACTACCCCTTAGGAAAAACTAACAACGGAACCTCATCCTGTCCTTATCATGGAGCGGGTATAAAAGCGCATTTACCCCATGCATCGAGCAGGTGCACTTGCTTCCTTGGGTTGCCTTCTGTCTCACTATGTCACACATGTGGACCAATTGTGCAAGTAATGTTTCTACCGCTTCGTCTTTTAAGACTCCGGGGAATATAAATTTATTTCCGTAAGAACAACATGAGAATAAGTTTTTCCTCTTAGGACCCAGCTTTATTTGTAGTTGTAGTTATTAGCTTCCCTAAACTTCCTTTCTTCAGAGAAAAGTTGACAGCAATTCCCGGTAATGAATATTCTATGAGATGGCCATTTGAGATGAACTTCATGCATCAGTTTCTAAAATAAAAATAATAATAATTGCTTTTGCTTGTTGCCATAAATTTAAATAATGTTTCAGCATCATTTTCTTACTCAAGGTGACATTAGTGATAAACCTGGGTTGGGTGCTCTGTAAATATTAATAACATATCAAAATGTGTGATTTGTCAGTCAATATTCCCACAAAATTGGCCTGAAAATGGAATACCTAAATAAACTCAATACGTGCCCAGGATGATTAAAAGAATGAAGAAAATTATTAATATACAATTGCTTTTTAAATGTCTTTACATTATGTGGTTGAATAACCATTGCTGGTATTACAGCATCACATTTTAATGTTATTAACAGTGCCTTATTTTTGAAAAGAGGTTTAAAGAAAATGCAATCCAGTCATGTTTTAATTTGTATAACTAACACACATTACATTTATAAGCAGAAGATGATACATGTTAAAATAATAATGGCTCTAGAAAGTTTGTTTTTAAAGTAAAAAGTGAAAAATTATAAAACAGAATTTTATATGCACGGAATGTAACACTCCATTCCAAGCACATAGATATGCTAGACAAAATATGCTTAGAATAAGTAACTATCTCTCTGAGGCAAACTTCCCGAGAAACACTGGGAGAGGATGCAAAAGATGCAAACCGAAATATCTTGAGGGAGTGAAGATGGCTTGTCTGGTCCAATCTGCAAGGATGACCACGTTCTTGCCATTCCACCCAAGGAACTGATTCCAGCCAGACGGTGTTGCCACGCAGGTGAATATGTAAATGACAGTAGAACTCCCACCAGCAATAATATAATAACACACAAGAAAAGGATAAGTCATATTAAAGGTTTAAGGGAACGGGCTGTCTACAGCTATAAAAATCAATACTTGTGAATGACATTCCTATTATTAGAAAAACTAATGGAGTGTGCTATAATGCATAGAGACTGAATAGGGAAAAATACAAAAGTGATTTCAGAATTAATGAAATGAAATGAAAAGCGAAATATGTCAGGGAAATTGAGAAATTACATAGTTCACTAGAAAAATAGTTGTATACTGTGATAACAATAGTATTGATTTTACCAAACTGTAAACTTTGTGTGTGTGTGTGTGTGTGTGTGTGTGTGAGCTTTTACCTCTGTGATTACATATGGGTGAAGATGCATTGCCTGGACATATGTTCCCATGCGTGTGGAGGCCCCTTGTTGACACTGGGCGTCTGGCTCAATTGATCTCTACATTATCTATTCAGACAGGTTCTCTTGAGCCCAGAGCTCACTGAGTCTGGCTAGTCTTTGTAGCCAGCTCTTCCTGGGGACTGACTTCCCTGTCTCTGCTTCCCGAATGCTAAGACTAGAGGCATGCCTACGTTACCTCAGTTTTTACTTAGATTCTGTGTATTGAAATTCTAGTCCCCTCAATTTTTTTTTCTGAAGCACTTTGTTCATTAAAGACTCTATTCTATTGTAAAACAAGAAAATATTTTAGGAAATAATGAGTAGAAGATGAGAAGAGAGACATTAGAATGACCAGAATGAAAGATCTCAGTTCTTTAGTTTGAAAGGAAGGTATAATATTAATTACATTTAGAACACATTTTAATAATGTAAAACATATAAAGCAATGAGAAGATAGGTAACCTTTGAATCAACGAGAAAGATAACTAACTTTTGAAAAATTTAAAATGTTATGAATAGACAAACCAAAGAGGAAACATCTATTACCATTAAATATTTTTTTAGAAAAACAAAAATGCAAACACCTGACAAAAATAAAGAGAAAACATAGTTCTGAGGTGATAAAAACAAAATTAACAAGTACTGAAACAAATCTTAGTGATTCATTAAGTTTGTTAACATTTAACAATCATGCTAATCCTGTGACAGTTTATCAAATTTTATGTAATAGACAGGAAATTAAGCTCATCTGATCAATAGAGATTTTCGATAGATGCTTACCTTGTGCATAACGAATATGGAATTTCACTAGTAGAAGTCAGGTCATGTCAAAAAAGCTTGTTATATATTATTGGCTACATTCTCAGCAAATTGCTAAGGCCCAGAAAAAAAAGCTAAAGATTTGGTAGTGTGTCACACAGAACCATAGACAAAGGATCTACCAAATTAACTAATTAAGAAGTATTAATGAACATGAAAGACAGTCTGAAACTTTTAATTCATTCATTATATGTACTCTTTTAGTTTAGGGTTACTATTGTTATGATAACACACCATGACCAAAGCAACATGGAGAGAAAAGGGTTTATTTGGCTTACTCTTCCATATCACTAAATCATCAAAGAAAGTCAGGACAGGAACTCAAACAGGGCAAGAAGCTGGAGCCAGGAGCTGATACAGAGGCCATGGACAGTGTTGCTTACTGACTTTTTCAGCCTGCTTTCTTATAGAACTCAGGGCCTCCAGCCCAGCAGTGGCCTCACACAAAATGGGCTACCCTCCATCCGCATCAATCACTAATTAAGAAAATGTCCCACATGCTTGTCTTCAGCTCAATCTTATGAAAGCATATTTTTTCAATTAAATTTCCCTCTTCTCAAATGTCTCTAGCTTGTGTCAAGTTGACATCAAAGTAGCCAGAACACTGACTCTCTGACAGTGCTGACTTTTGCAGAAGAAATTATTATTTTTTTCTTATTTGAAACACAGTTGCTTTGTTCTATATCATCATGCCACTTACCCTCCATCTCTCTCCTTCAAACCACAGCATGCAATATCGAATATCAAGTTAAGAGTTTACAGAATATAAAAACAGAAAAAGACAATGAAGGTAGGAGTGTGGCTCAGGGGTAGAGTGTTTGCTTGGTATGTGAGGCACTGGGCTTGCTACCTAACACCGAAGAAAATGAAAATATGAATGGAAAGGCAAGGAACTCTGCTGAGGCAAATACAAATATAATGAACAGTTAAGTAACAAAATGGAAAAAAAAACACTTATGAAATTCACTTTCCATATTAGTAACTTTCTCATTATTATGACCTTAAAAAAGGGGAGGTAACTTTGGTTTACAGTTTTAGAATGAAATGGCCCATCACGGTGGGATGACACAGCAAGAGGCATGGAGGAGGCATCCACAGTCAGGAAGCAGAGAGAGAGAACAGTGGTGAGGATAGGCTATCCAGCCCCAAAGTCTGTCCTCAGTTAAAAGCACTTCCCCTATGAAGCATCACCTCCTAATAGTTCCTAACCTTCCAAGACAGGGCCACCAGCTAGAGTCTGATGGTTCAAACCTATGAACCTATAGGGGACATTTCACCTTCAAACCACAATTCTCCTTAATAATGGGGATTATAAATGAATACAAAGGTGATGCTATCCATACATGTTTAACAAGACCAAGGTTTTGGAACACAGGCTGATCATTTTGTATACTGTATTTAGAATTTTAAATAGTTTCCTCTGCTTTGGAGAGCAATTCCACATTACCTAGGATCATTTCAAAAATACACATTTCATGCTGCAATAATTTAGACATTTAGATAAGTGTGTTCCTTATTGCATGGTTTATAAAATTATAACAAGAAATTAAAAAGCAATTTACATGCACTTTAGACCTGAATGATACATGGAATATTGTATGGAATATAATAACTTATTAGTATGTTATTATATTATATAATATAAGCAAATACACAGACATACAAAGAAACTTTAATATTAAAAGGTAACAGCAAGTTCAAATAAAAAATAAGTGCATAAATATAATACTTACAGTAAATGGTTGATCATAGACACAAACCACATGTGTTGTCAAGGCTACAAAGACTATTGTAATTCTTCCATGTCTATTTTCTAAATAGGGAGAAGAGAGTGGCTCTGACTGTGAGAGAGAAGCAGACATTATATCTATTACATTTTCCTGGTTAAAAACAAAGTATGATGAAATGTCAACAGCCACCAGTACAGAGTACTGAAAAACATGAATTTTGGTTATGATTTTCCAAGATATTTAAGTGCTTATTTCAAAGTACGACATCAAAAATGTTGATAAATATTTTGAGGACCATCATTAGAGACTCTCACATTTTATTTGGGAAACATAAATACCACTTTTATTAACAACAACATTTGAGGATACTTGAAATATATTTGTGTGCATAAAATTTACTTTTGAGTACTCATAATCCTAAATATCCATGTTATGCCTTTTGCCTTCATACCCACAGGAAACCTAACTTTTAACTTAAAACAAGTGCAATTTATGTGTCTTCCTTTTTTCATTTCTTGTTTTTCTTCTTATGATGCACAGGGATTTCCAAAAGAATTTTCACATTCTTTATCTTTCCTCACTGCTGACTCTATTATCAATTTTATATTCTCATTACCTCCTAGAAGGGAGATTGTAGTCCTGATTCTATGGTGTCACAAGATACAGTAAACACTGAATTGATTTTAGACATATGATTCTTCAGTGTATGACATCAGAACAGGTCATTTTCAAAATGCTGAGTGATCCAACTGTGTATTTTTGTAAGTAAAACTGTAAGGAAGTAAGCAAATGTGGAAACTGGGTAAGGGTTTTACATACATCATGTGCAGATGTCCCTTGAGAAGATCAGGCAGAAGCCATAGGAGTGATGAAGAAACAAGGATTACACTGAAAGTCAAAGTGGTGAGTACTTAAATCCAGGATATAGGAACTCAGATACATCAGGAAGATTAGATAATAGAAGATGCAAGACAGGACACCTTACAAGAGAATAAATTATTTATTATTTTGAGAAGGGTTATTGAAGAAATCAGGCAGATGGCAGAGATGGAGAGTAGATAGAAACGCAGCAGAGTAAGATCTATCTGTGTCATGTCAGGTAAATCAGGCAAGACCTTGAAAGCAAAGTTAAAGATAGAATTCAGCTGATCAGTGAGGGCACTAGATTTCGGGTTGGGAATGAAAATAACCATGTCTATAACCCTTAGTAACTGGATATTGATTCTTTTTTCTATCACTTGATCCCAATTAGAACTGGCAACTTTGTGTTGAATGTAAGGTTCTCATATTCCAACTCTAACTGACAGTTAGGGGAGCCTGGAGAGCATGAATTGTCCAATCCATCTCCTCCATTTCAGAATGGGTTTTGATTGATTGATTGATTGATTGACTTTCCTGGCTATGGTCTTGGTTGAGGAAGAGTTACGCTTGCAGACATTCTGTGATGTGCTGTGTGGGTGTGTGCCATTGAACTTTTCCTTTATGTCTATGTCATAAGCATGGTCACTGCCATCTAACAGAAAACTTAAGTGCCAAGAAATAAAACTATTTTTAAAGATCTCACAGTGGTTAAACCCATGTTCTGAAGTGTGGATTCAAGCTCAGATCTGAAGCTCTTTGAATTCACTGTTGCTGGTGGGCGCTATCTGCCAAACAGCCAGACTGTCCCTTATCCCCTGTAGTTTCAAACATATTCTGAGAAAAATGAGGCAGCTAAAAGGATTGGGAGAGGAGGAGGGTGGGAGCTACAGGGGGGTTAAAAAGTAAATAAACTGTAATTAATAAAAAATTTTAAAAAGTCATCCATGTAAAAAGAGAGAGAGAGAGAGAGAGAATAGTGGCAACAAATTCTGTCTTCCAGCTCTTCATGGTATTCTTTTGCGAGCTAAGAGCCTGATCTTCTCTTTTGGGAAATTAAATCTCATGATGGTGACTTGGAAAAATGATTAAAAAAGGATACTATATAAGGAAAGAAAAGAAAAAAACGGAATCAAACAATGAGAGAAAGAAGGGAAGGAGGGGCAATTTGATCAAAGGCAAGCATGATTGTATCCAACAATGGAAGCTGTGCTTTCCCCCTTCATTTCTGTGTGGCTGTCCTCTGGGATACACAGCTGACCATTACATAAAGTACTTAGATTATCCGTAAGTGCCAGCTACAGCTCCATGGTGGGTATCTCTCTGAGTTTCAGAGACAGGACATAAGCCTGAGACTCATTCAGTTGGGAGATTGGTTAAAATTTCAGCCCTCATGCCACACGCATGTACATACCCAACACCAGCTTCTCAGTGAAATTAGAGATTTCCTGATGGGTATTATGAACACTTCTATCATTGCTGCCTGTTTGCCTCTGTGTTTTTGATATGTTGAATAACTTTGGGAGTACAGATTTATTTAAAAGCTGGAGTTTAATACAAAGTCAAACTATGTAAAGGAAAATTAAAATTTATAACTAAAACTCTACAGTCTGTGTTTTAATTAATAATTATGAGCCAGTATTTTTCTTAAGATTTTTACAAATGTGCCATGGTTTAGGTAGGTTTGGATATTGAAAAGTTTATTGAGCTCATTTAGAGCCTTTCTTTAAGAAAACCCTGTGGAAATGGTAATTTTCTAGATTTCAGATTCCAGGGACTTACATTTGGAGCAAAGGGCTAGAGCCTGGCAGAACTTCACATACTACTTATAGAGAAAGTTGCAACTTCCCTAACACAGAAGCTTCTATTTAGGAAGCTCAGAGAGCCTGCAGAGCATCCAGTTTCACGTTGAAATGAAGCTAGTGCTGTCTGCATGTCTCTACGGTTCTGTCATTGCACTGAGTGTGCCGAGGAAAGTTTGCATGTGTGCATATATTTCTTATTGTTATACATACATTCATACACACGTATATATAGTGTATGCATATATATCAGATATAAATGTTTGTACTAAGGACATTAATTTTAGAGAAATTTATACGTAAATGGGTATATGCATACATATATGCATATACATATATGTCTATTATATACATGCATAGAAAAACACATATATACATTAAGGAGATTATTTTTCAGAGGAAATTATAATACACACACACACCATTTATTTAAAAAAATGCTCTCAAGCTGTCTTGAATGATAGTACTAATCAAAACTATGTGGTTGTTTTTGTTTTTTTGTTTTTTTTTTTTTTTTTTTTGTAATATTTTTGCACCTGACCTTCTCAAACAAGAGTGAAGGAAGTCTGTGCTGAATGGTTTTTTAAAAATGTATGTAGACATCTTGTTTTCCTGCAGTAACTGGTGTTAGGAAAAGAACCATGTATCTAACTTTACCTGAAAGGTTTTCAATGAACCTCACTTAGATCGGACTCCCCTTTGCCTGGAAGAGACTCCTAGTCATACCGTGTAATTGCGAATAAATAGCACTTCTCCATTTTGCACAAAGGAGATATTCCCAGCATGACTGAGATCCCATGTAGCTCCCCAGAGTGGCCGAAGCCAGTGTCAGATTCTGAGGACTGCCCTGTGCTCAACGAGGAGGCCCATTTCACAGGAACAATGGTTGATGACGAACAGCGAGAGACACTGGCTTCTAGGTGCACACATCACGAAAACCCAAGAGGAACTTTTCGTGTTGGCTTCAAGAATTATTCAGCCAAAACCTCCAGAAGGCTCATCCCTGAATCCCCAAGATGGTGTAGGCAGAATTTGTGGCATTGTGGCATTGAAGCTTCTGAATTGGAACACGTACCAAATGCTACCTTGTAATGTGGCATTTATGTTAAACTTACAAAAGACTTTATCACGTGGAAGTCCGGGGAATCAGCTATTCATGATCATAAATTAATTGGGAATTGCTTCCTCAAAAGCAGCTGTGTTTGCAGATCCAGGACCCCTCCCCCCTCTGAGCGATGTGAGCTGCAGAACATACTGTGCCGTAAGGGTTCACAGACACAAAGCGAGGCAGTCCTGGGTTGGAATGGCTCCAGTTCTTATGAGCTACCCACAGCAAAGCTGCAGTATTAAATATGACAAAGCTCTGCCATCCACAGCAGCCGTGATCGCAGAGAGCCCTTTGCAGCTGACCTGCACATGAACTTAATTACAATCAGCAAGAGAAAAATGCTAGGCCTTTCATATAACATAATGGAGTTCCTCTAATTTGTTTACCAGCACTGCCCAGCAAGGACCTTCTCCCCATAGAAGGCTTTGGTGTGCAGAAATGAATCCAGGCAACCACATATAGAGAACACGGCAGATTAGGATGCAAGCTGTGCATAATGCAAAGGGGACAAGGGTCCAGGGAGATAAGCCCGCATATATTCTGCTGTCATATTGGGGGGTTACTTCCTCACAGGGTATAATTCCTTCATTCCATACTATGTATGAAACATTCTGATTAGCGATGGCAATAGCAACAGAAGTTCATAACTATTTGGGTCTTGAAGGGACTTTGAGTGACTGATGAATAATTTTACTACAGAATCAGCACTTTCAATATTGAAATTCATAAGTTGTTTTTTAACTCAGGGGAATGGGTAATATTTTTTCCATTTAATATCTCCTGATCTAAAAACACAAAGAAGCTAATAATTGGAAACTCCAATATCCAGAGACTGTCTCCTTAAACGAGCAAACTAGGCAGCTCTCTGGATGTTAGGTCCAAATGGAGCTGGTTGGGATCTCTGCTGTTTTGTGTCTCCCTTTTCAAGTCACATTGTCTCAGTGGGGAGTGTAGACAGGATGAAAAGATACAACACAAAGATAATTGCTTTCTCAACCACTAAAAAGCCAACAAAACTGGTAGCCAACAAAAACTGCCCTGGGCCTTTTGCATTGGTCCTCGGCCCTTTAGATAGATAATGTGGGCTCCCTGTCATCTAGAGTAGTACTGCTTGAACTACTGAGTCATGACAAATTTTTAAAATTTCGTTTCTTAATATATTGATATTAATATATTGATATTAAGCAAACCAAATGTGAGGGAGTGATTTTTAAACATGAAAGCTAATAAAATAAAATTAAGGCTGAGTATTTTAATAATTAGTAAATTTACACCATTAAAGTTTCTATTTCAGTTCACTATAGAGGTTTCTAAGAGCTAATATTCAATTTATGTGCTTCTTCTTTTTTTTTTTTTTAAATCACAAATCACCAACTTTTCACAGACTATGCTTTCAAACAGAACTGCCCTGGGTCTAATGCAGTCATTTAATATCCTCATCTTTTCCCCATTCTTTAGACCAATGCCTGGCATGCCTTTTCCAGTGTGATCCAGACAGTAGATATGGTTGGCTGGCAGTACATGTGGTCTGCTAGATCTGAGGCAGGAATCCATCCACAAACAACATGCCAATGAGAGACCTGGCTAGGTAACGATAAAACTGTTTACAAAGGCCAGCTGCAGGTCATGCGTGGCTGCTGGATAGTCATTCACAGGCCTCTGGTGCCCGTCCTCTTTATAATTTCCAGTATAAAATACTTTAATTAGCTTTAATACACATTTGTTTTCATTTTCTCACTTTCTGGAAATTAATCAATAATATTTTAAGGAGTGGAATATTTTGGAAGAAATTTGCACCATGACCAAATCACAAATAAAGGCATGCCAAACCAGAATCTCTAAAATACCAACTTTTTTTTTTCCCTAAGGAACCTGACAATTTTCTGCATTTCTGGAGATCCCTGACTTTCCTTGTAAGCTCAGCTCAAATGCCACAACTTCTCTGATTTGGCAACGTTTTTCAGAGTGTTTCTAAGTAGAGCATTTGTGTGGGAGGGAGTATGACAGTCTGTGAGGCCTTCCTTTTTCCCTCAGAAAGTGGTAGCCATGCCTCCTCCAGGATCCCTGACCGTTTATTAAGTCAGACTTGTCAGCTCAAATGTCCCTTCCTCCTCACAAACTAGATGCTCCTGGAGACGGATTAAGATCTTTCCTGGGTCTCTTTGTTATCACAATGCCAACAAAGAACTGTGCATGTGTGTGTGTGCACCTCTCTGTTTTATAAAATACACAGAGATTGCTCTCAGACAAACTACCTCCCCCCGCCAGATAGTTGCCAAATATAACTGAGATTATATACACAGAGATGTTTGTAATCTACATATAATTATGCAAATGAGACGATATTAGAATGTCCGCAAGAAGATAGTTCTATATGAAATTAATCACAAACATAAAAGGATGTGCATAGGACAAAATGTCATGTTAATGTAGGAGTGTTAAGGAGGCCATAGTAGAGAGCTAAGGCCACCTCAGTAAAGTCACCTTAGTAAGTGCTGCCTGACAAATCACACACAGAACAGGGAACAGTGTGGTTTGAGTGTTGAGCAGTGCGGTTCAACAGAGGACACAGACGCTAACTAGCCTGTGAGTGCACAGGAGGACAAACTCTAATGTCTGGTTCTGAACAGGTGCTCCATATAGGTGAAGATTTCTTCTTACTGGTTTAATGTTCTATTTGCAACACCTAGCATCCCGCCCAAGTCTCAATGCATACATTTTTGATGGATTAATGAATGAATAAAACATGACAACATGCTCCGTGCTATCTGCAAGGGTTCAATAAGTATTGATTGAGTGAATGTGCACATGTATCATTGGAACAGCCTTCCATAGGCTAGATCAACTCTGAAATCATCTCCTTTTCATCTGGACACTTTTGTATTTCTTTCCAAAGGATAATTTTTCATGTGTGCTTTCCTGCTTTAGCACCATTGATAGCTCTGTCTTCTATATTTCACTAACTCTAGGCAATATTTTGATTTTCAAGCTCAGTTTTAATGTTTACTCCATGTCTCCCTCTAATGTCCTAGTTTCAAGCACTTTTAATAGTTCCTCAGAATCTTCCCAACATTTCCATGTATTTCATATTTTTATGTTTTTATTTTCAAGAAATTCATGTAATATGCTTAGATCTACTTCCTCCTCCCATAACTTCTCTCAGACCTCTCTCTTACCCAAACAACTTTGTGTTTTTCTCTGGTTTAAAAACCAAACTCAAGCCAAACCACCCCCCCCAAAAAAAAAAATTGAGCACTACCTGAGTTTATCCCCTAGCCCTGAGCATGGAGCCAGCCCTGGAATGTAGTTGATATACCCAGTGTCATTCCAATAAAGAAAATTAGACTTTGCTCCCTAGAAAGTCTTCCAGCTAGCCTCTAGGTTAGTGCTGGGACTTTGTGCCTATGTTGTTGTTTTGTTTTTCCTCTATGCTGGGATTCTTTCTCCTTTAAGATTGTATAGGTCTTGTAAGCTTGGTCACCATCTCTGAATTCACAAGTGCATCACCCCCATTGTGTTCTAAAACTGCTTTCTGTTGAGGTGGTCCACCACCTCTTGTTCTTAAGATCTTTCTACTTCCTCTTTCTACATTAGACCTATGTTAGAGATTTGAGGGGAGGGCTATGAGCCTTTCAAGGCTTTGTGATCCAAGCTCTTTCACCCTCTGTACATTGTCTAGTTATGTGATTTTGTGTGTGTGTGTGTTTATTAGCATTTACTACAAGAAGAAACTCTCTGATAAATGTTGAGAAATATACTCACCTATAGACATAGAAATATCCTTTTAAGAATCATTTTATTACTATGTTTATTCGATAGAATAACAAGAATATTCTTTTCCCTACAGTCCCATGACCTTGATGTCATTAACAGTGTCAGGTAAAAGCTTCATATCTTTGAGCGGGCCTTAAATTCAATCAAAAAGTATTTGGTATTCCCGTAACTGTCATACTCCTATAGCATCTTGCATGTGGGATTGATGATAGAGTTCATATCTGGGAGACTGATGATTACTTTAATCTTAGGTAACACAGACAGCACCCTCTAGCACTGGGGTTGCTAGTTATTAGAGACTGAGTACCATGTAAATCTCACCATGTTCTGCCTTAAGCATGTGCTATCTTCAGCAACAGGGTCTTACCATCAGAGTGTGTGGGTCAACTAACAGATTTGGTAATAGCCTTTTACTGTTTAAGATATCTATGGTACCCCTTTGGCCAATGATTCAAAACTATATAGCCTATTCTTGGTGTTTCTGGCTTTACTTGGTAGCATATGATATCCAGCTAGGGTTGTGTGTCCTCCATTTTGTGATAGCACCAATTAAATACATTAAATATATGTATGTATTTGTGAATATTACCAGGTAATAGGTATACATGTCTTTGAAAAGGTCTTTGATGTTATCTTTATCTATCCCCCTCTGCCATAAATCCATTTAATTTTCCTACTCTAATTTTCCTTTTATCCCTTTGTAGCACTATATTCTATTCACCTTCCTTGGGAGAACTCTCCCCTCCCCTCCAGTTCCTTACTAGCTACCCCATCTCTTTGAATATAATAAATGAAACCCACATATCCAAAGCTTAAAAGCTAACATCCACTTATAAGAGGAAATGGCTTATGTTTGTCTTCCTGGGTATGTGTTATCTCACTTTGGATGGTTACTTCTAGCACCAACCATTTATATGTCAATTTTATTATTTCATTTTTAACAGATGAATAATATTCCATTTGTAAATGTGACATATTTTAATTATCTATTCATCTATGCTCTTTCCAACTTCTAGCTATTATGAATAGAGTAATGAACACAGATGAGAGAGTGTCTTTGTAGTAAGCTGTGCAGTGCTTTGGGTGGTATGCCCCAAGAATAGTAAATGGAATCTTCTGATAAGACACATTTTCATCTCTTTGAAAAAATCTGATTTCCATAGTTATTGTACTAGTTAGCTTCTCCATTAGTAATGAAGACGTGTTCTTCTTTCCTTGCATCTTTAGCATCTGCTGTCATATGCTTTATTGAACTTGGCCATTCTTCCTAAAGTAAGATGAAAAGTCAAACAAATGGTTTTAATTTGAATTGAATGCACTGATGACTAAGGATGTCTAACATTTTTAAGTGGTTCTCAGCCATTTGTGTTTCATCTTTTGAGAGGTGCGTGGTTTTTCTATACCCCATTTTAAAGACTGCATTGTTTATCGATGTTCAGCTTTTTTGTATTTTGTCTAGTACAGGTACTAACACTATGTAGATGCACTATTGGTAATGATTCTTCCCATTCTTTAGGCAAATTCTTCACTTAAATATGGTGTCCTTTGTTGTATGGAAGGCCTTTGTTTCATGAGGTCCTATTTATTTGTAGTTTGTCTTACTGCTTGTGGTAAAAAGTGTCCTGTTCAGACATTTCTTCCCTGCACTAAGTAGACCAACCATATTCCTTAGCAGCCTTCTAATTTTTGAAAATGTCTGCTTAGAGATCTCACCTACCATGGCCTTAGAAACCTATATGGATGAATGTGTCACTTGTGCCTCTAAACGTTTCATAGCCAATCCTTACATTGTAAACATTGACTGTGTATATCCTACATACATGACTGTGAGTAACAGGCTAGCAACCAGACCTTATTTATTCGACCTGCTTTGTAGTATCAACAAACCAATATGTGTTTCTTAGATGGAGAATGATGAATCTGTAGTAAAAACTAGTGTATTTCACAAAAGCAAGCCTCTCTATCTTTTCCTACTTCTCTCATTTTTCCATGGAATCTAGCTTGATCAGTTATTATGGATTCTGCAGTTTGAATAACTCAGGCCATGAGCTTAAGTATTTAACAGCAGTTCACCAGGAATTCTGGCTTATTGGCCTCTGTGAAGATTTGAAGATTTAAGAATAGGGATGTGTGTGTACATAAACGTAAATTAACTGTCGGTGCATATACCCTTGCCAATGAAACTGCCTCATATTCTTGGACTAGAAAATATATAACGAGTTAAAGGATTTTTAAAAGTGACTGTTTAAGACTCATCTGTATAGAACATGTCTCATTTCTAGGACAAGTCCAGCTGAAGTCCTCTGGTTAATCTTTGCTTTGGAGTTCTCTCCCAGATAAATGGGGCATGAAGGGGAGGATAGCGTGACAATGGTATTATTGATGCTGCTGCTGAAACTATCACTTTGCTGTAGTGTGGAGACTTTAGCAGTTTGGAATTGCAGATCTTCTTTCTCAGTCCTGCAGACCGCCTCAGAACAAGTCATTTCACACGAATCTGGTGGACTGGAATTTATTCTTTCTCACGCTATAGTTTGTGGGATCTAGGCCAGCTCACCTCAGATATACTACCTCGGTATCAGTTTTCTAGGGTTTCATCAAACAAAACAGAGGTAAAAAGAGGATGTTCAGAAGACAGGAAGAAGCAGAAAATATCTTCAGATTCAACAGTCTTTTCTTAAAATTGCCTAAAGAATAGCTTTAAAAGTTCTTTGAAAGCAAAAGTACATCCACAAAAAAGTTATCTTTTTTTTTCTTTCTAATTTTACATACTAGGATAGATTGGTTTGGATCCGAAAAAACTCATTTGCTTATAGATATATATTTATTATTATTCTATTAACATATTAGTATTTAAATGAGTTTATATTTAAGAAAGGCTGAGAACTTTCGCTTTTAGACACTGAGTTTTGGGGTTTGGGAATAATAACAATATGTGCATTGGTTTCTGCGTTTAACTCCCCCAAATGCAAAACAATGACAAACAAGCGAAGAAATGATCCTTCCCTCCAACCCCCCAAATTCTGAGGAATCTGAATTGAGCAGAAGTAACCGGTAATGACTCTGTCTTTCTTGGAAGTGTAACGTCTGGAAGAAAAGAAAGATCAAGGGTGGGAAGATTCTAAGAGAACAGATGGTCTGTGATTATGTCTGCCAGAGACATGGGCAGGAAGAAATGCAAAACTGTTCCTGCTCTCTTTTTCCTCTAAACAGAGAATATGTACACAAGAGCTCAGTGTGGGTTGGACAGATGGGATGCTTAGAGAAAGAGGTTGGCAGTTCCTTCCTCCAAAGAGGCTAACCAGCATGCTCTGTTTCTTCTGAAACCAAAACTTAGCCTCTGGTCTGTGTCTAGGTAGGCAGATAGGGAAACTGATCACAAGTGGATGCTACAGTGAATCTACAGGCATCACTCACAGCTTCTTCTGTCCTCCAAGTACTACTTTTATTCTGAGAAAATGTTTTAGTTGAGTACTTGGTTACAGATAAAGTTTTTAAATTCATGAATGATGCAATAATATAATATAACCCTAAAACAGCCCCCCCAGCAAGCAGTGTATGTGACAACTGTATAAAGTTTGAGATACCATATGATTTACCAAGTCATAGACACTGAGGGGTGGGGCTTGGGAATCTGTGCTGTGACTGGACCTGTAAGCTTCTGTGACTGAGACTGAATGTTATTAAACATAGCAGCAGAGTTTAGAGATAGGGGCTGTAATCACGGATTAGATTAGATTAGATTAGATTAGATTAGAATTAGATTAGATCAAACAATAGACTACTCCTTCATTAGTGTTATGCTTTGGTCGGATTACCCACACTGAGAGATGAAGCAGGGCACACATATTGAGGAGAACAAATGAAATAATGTATTTACAAATGCTTCAACAACAAAGTGCAAAAATATTCCAAGTGTACATCTTTGTACGGGAAAGAGAACAATATAAAGAAAGAGAAAGATGAGGAGAGACAGGGAGGGAGAAGTGTAGCAAACATACTGAATTCTTTACATGAGAAACATTCTACCCTCCTATTCCATATTCTCCAGCCACTCCTCTTGCAAACTGGTTGTTTTCTAATGATTACCTCAGTGGATGACTGTGAATAGAACTCATGTAAGTCTCTACCAGCCAAAGAAAAATAGAATCAAGATAATGTAAAACCTCGGTATTCTTTTGAATTCTCTGCCATGAAGTCTCATCCCTCTACCTCCAGACTTTCTGTGAGCCAGAAATAAATACACATTGTGATCAGTTAGTGATATTATAGAAGCATGCACTATATTGTTGTAACAGGGATACAGTATCTGGGATATCAATATAGATGAAAATGGAATGCAGAAAGACAGATTGATAATCAGATGGCACAAAGAGAAGCTGCTTTTAACGAGTGAACGATGCTGTTTCTAGGTGGGAGGACACAGAGCTTGGATCTTGCCTTTGTTTCTGCGAGTGCTTGGAAGAAGACACTGATCCTTAAAAGGCATAAGTTCTGAGGAAAGATAGGTATTTTCTGGAACACTATCATCTAGTCAGAGTCTGGGCACAATTAGGAGCTTTTATTCTTTCGGTGAAGATTGAAACTGATGGGGTTCTTTTTCAGAACCCCACATAGATTCCAAACCTCCATGTGTATAGCCCATTCTCTGTAATGCTATGCTTGCCTCTTGTGAGAAAATAAATAATGAATATGATCTGCGATCTTTATTTTATCTCGGTTCTTCATTTTTGTAACATTTCTTTATCTTCCATTCCAGATTTCATTCATACAGAGACACTGGTTTTTCTGTGAATGCAGCTTGACTTCTCTGACACTCATATACATGTCCACTTGGACAGTTTGACTTTCACTTCTTTTTCAGAATTGACTCAGTCTCATCTTTTAATGGTCATAAGGTCATAATTATCTGATATTCTAATTAATTGTGATACGTTCTTTTTGTATGACCAATCAAAGAGGAAGTTTTAAGAGCTCCACTGAGAAGAGTATGCAGAAGCAAAGTTCCACGAATCAAAGACTGGAGAGTTCAGGAGAGTTAGATATATTACTATTCAAAGTGTCTCCAGGACATTGTTTGTCTACCTGTATGTTAGTATGTATATGTGCAATGAATACATTCTGTATGCTAGACTGACCATGAACTCATACCCCACCTGCCTTAACATGTAATGTACTGTTATTATAGTCGTGCATTGCCATAGCTGGCCCCGAGTGGACTTTTTTTGGTTATAACACTTAAGAATGATGGTAGCTGTTATCTTGAACATAGGGAGCCAAATACTCTCAAAACATAACAAAACAACCATTCTAGTCTGATATGCCCAAACTAAAACAACTAGTCTGTCAAGGACAGACATAGAATTCTTTTTTAAGGGATTTATTTAGTGGAAGTGGATTACAATATATAATTCTTTGAAGAAACACTAGAAAAGAAAGGGAATGATAAACGCTCCTATTTTCTAACATTTAGAATATGATGAACAGAGTTAGAGATACCTGGCTGGATTTAATCAAATCCAAGTTATAAAGAAGGAAACCAATAATTAATTACCTTGAAAAAAAATAACCTCAGCTCTATTCTTCAAGTTCAACATAAAGATCACCGTTTAGTATGAAGGCCTTTACAGTGTTAGTTCTTGAACTGTGGAATTGAAAATATGAGCTAAATAAATTCAACTTAGGAATTTATAGGGGTAGCACTTTTGAATGGAAATGATGGAATGCTCGGGATTGTGCAGCTCCATCAACAGACCACAGCATCCTTCACAGCACCAGAAGCTCTTCCCAGGTTGCCTGTAAACTGTGTTGTTCTGGTTGTCAAGGGCAACACCATGTCGAGTAAGAAGCAATGTCCACAATACAGTCATCTTTTGATTAATTACTTGCTTTTCAATATAGTAGTGGCATTAATTTGGAATAAACACCCAAAGGTGTTTATGAAGCAATATATATTGTGCAAATAAGGCTCAAAACAGATCATTGGATGGTTGAAATTATAAACAAGTGAACACATGCTTACATTCATACTTTTAGAAAAATTTAAATGGGACATGGATACATATGTATCAGAAGTTGAGGTGAGCCTCTAGTGATGATTGTTGTTAAATTTTTAGTTCTCATGGATTAGAGTTGTTTTGTTTTGTTATTCTACTTAAATTTATTTTTAGTAGAAGAAACTGAAACAAGATTACTCTGTGTAGTTATAACTAGCCAAGAATGACCTTGTAATTTTTTTATTTATTTAGTTTTTTTATTTTTTTAATTCTTTATTAATTACACTTTATTCACTTTGTATGCCCCCCGTGGATCCCTCCGTCCTCCCCTCCCAATCCTTTCCTTCCTTTCCCTTCTGCACACATGCCCCTCCCCAAGTCCACTGAGAGGGGAGGTCTTCTTTTCCTTCCTTCTGATCCTAGTCTATTAGGTCTCATCAGGAGTGGCTGCATTGTCTTCTTCTGTGGCCTGGTAAGGCTGCTCCCCGCTCAGGAGGAGGTGATTAAAGAGCAGTCCAATCAGTTCATGTCAGTGACAGTCCCTGTTCCTATTACTATGGAACACACTTCGACACTGAACTGCCATGGGCTACATCTGTGCAGGGATCCTAGTTAATTTCTATGCATCATCCTTGGTTGGAGAATCAATCCCAGGAAAGACCCCTATGCTCAGATTTTTTGGTTCTGTTGCTCTCCTTGTGTAATTCCTGTTCTCTCCAGATCTTGCTGTTTCTCACTTCTTTCCTAAGATTCCCTGCACTCTTCCCAAAGGTTGCCCATAAGTCTCAGCATCTGCTTTGATGATCTGCAGGGCAAAGTGTTTCATAGGTCCTCTGTGGCAGGCTCCTGTCTTGTTCCCTCTTTTCTCCTTCTTCTGATGTCCATCCTCTTTGCCCTTCTGGATAGGGATTGAGCATTTTAGCAAGAGTCCTCCCCCTTGATTAGTTTCTTTAAGTATACAGATTTTAGTAGGTTTGTTTCGTTTAAACTAGAACTTATATTATCCTCTTGCCTCCTGCCTTTACTTCCAAGTATTCAGAAAATAGTATGTGCCACTACGCCTTGCCAAGATAACTGTTTAGAATTTGAGGTTTTAATCCCAAAGAGTTACCTTCTTAACTCATAACACATGACTTCCTGCTTTAATATAATTCTAGGTTACCATTACTATTTATTTCAAAGTATAGATATGACCATGGTAATGTTGTAATAAACATGTGTATTATTATGCAAATTGATTTACACTATATTTCATTTTTAATTAGCTTATGTATTTAATTGATATATTTAATGTTTACATTTAATATTATGTGTCAAAGTAATAGCCTTATTGATCTTTATGTATATAAGCATGAACAAACTTCTCATCTTTATCAAAACCTGAAATTTTGAAAATATGTATGTGAAGATAATGTTATATTATCTATAACATACCTATGTTTCTGCTTTTTCTTATTTTTACAAAACAGTAGGAGAGGTGATTAAAGAGCAGGCTAAGGAGTTCATGCCAGAGACTGCCCCTGCTCCCCTTACCAGGGAGCCCATACAGAGACTGAGCTGCCCATGGGCTATATCTGAGCAGGAGGTCTAGATCCTCTCCTTGCATGGTTCTTGGTTATTGTATCAGTCTCTGCAGGGATCTGTTAGTCTCCTTGTGGAGCTCTTGTTCTCTCCAGGTCTTCCTAGCTCTTCCTTCTTCCTTAAGATTCCCTGAATTCTGCCCAAAGTTTGGCTCTGAGTCTCAGCATCTGCTTCAAAACCCTGCTGGGCAGAGTCTTTCAGAAGCCCTCTGTTTCCTGTCCTGTTTTCTGGCACCTGTCCTGTTCCCTGTCTTCTTCCACTTCCAATATCTATCCTATTTGCCTTTATGAGTGAGGATTAAGGATCTTCCCTAGGGTCCTCCTTCTTGTTTAGCTTGTTTAGGACATAGATTTTATTATGTTTATTCTATATTATATGGGCCTTGTGAGGGGCCTTACTAGGCCACAGAGAAAGAGGATCCACACAGTCCTGATGAGACCTGATAGGCTAGGGTCAGATAGTAGGTGAGGAGGACCTCTTATATCACTGGACTAGGGGAGGGACATAGTTAGGGAAAAGGGTGGGACCATGAAGAGGGAGGGAGGTTGGGACCAGGAGGAAATGAGAGAGGGGGCTACAGCTGGGATACTAAGTGAATAAATTGTAATAAATAATATTTAAGAAAAAAACAATACCAACAATTGAAGTCAGGAAACAATTCATGCTGGCAATAGCTCTGCCATTGATTTACATTGCTGGTCAATTCCTGTCTTTCAATATCTTAACAATATATATTGATACCATTTCCCCTGTCATAAATTAGAATTCACTATACAGTCTTTTACTACTATTTCCATAATTGCCGTAGAGGTATAATATTTAGTTCTGATATATTGCAGTCTAATATTCGTTAATATCTTTACCACTTTCACAATGCAGACATCACACATGTTAATTCACTTATATCTCTACACATATCTAAATGCCTACAATATGTTAGTTTTGTTCATTTTTAAAAGAAGTCCCCTGAGGCTGACTGAGTCAATAAGCTCATTGGATTCTCTTCTAGAAGACCAGGGTTAAATTCCTAGCACCAACACAGCAGCTCACAATCAGGTGTAACTCCAGTTCCCGGTGATCTGACACCCTTTTCTGGTCTCCATATAAAAGTGGTGCACAAGCTCACAGGAAAAACACTCATGCACATAAAACATTAAAAAATTAAATAAATAAATAATGAAAACAGGTTTCCCATTTTTCCTTGTTCCCTTCCCATTTGTGTTCTTATTTAGGATTATCTTATTATTGCCTGATGTAGTCTCAGAGGGATATCTTTATAAGAAAGTATCTTAAACTGTTTTCTGCCCGTATAAGTAAACATCATAAACTGGATATTTTTAATATTAAAAGTTCATTTAATTTATAGCGATAAATGCATGCTAGACCTAGTTTTAGGGGCCCTAACTGGCTTCTTGCTGATAAGTACTTAAGAAGCAGCTCAGTGCACCCCTCAGTAAGAGAGGTGGATACAAGCGACAGTCTCAAAGTAATTTTTATACTGGCCTCCATCTCAAGATAACAATAATCCATCCATGAGTGAATCAGTTCATTCTTGATGTCAGAGACCTAATAACTCTTTAAATGTTTTATCTCTAAATTATATTTCTACATGAATTTGTGTGAGGACATTCAAATTATAAAGTGGGTGTTCTTAACACACACACACACACACACACACAGAGACAGAGAGAGAAAGAGAGATTTGTTCCTCTTCATCAATTACTTTGCTCAACCTTATATCTAAACTTTTCTATTAGCAGCATTCCTCAAAGCCATGAACTGGTAAATCAGATCTCTTCTCTCTTGTTCCTCCACTATCAACCTATTACTCCTGTGAAAAGACAGAATAATAGAAAGTAGTTGCTGACATCATTTGCATTGTAAATGATTTTTGTGATAGAGATGATAAGCTTTTTATTCTCTATGTTGTTGTTATTGATTTGTTTCAAACGGATCAATTTCTGTTATTTGAGGAAAATATCTTTGTCATTTTCCATTTTTGCAGCTGCCTCTCCTCTCTTAGATTTTTCTTCCTTGACTCTTATTTTCATGAGCCTGTGATATTTGTGGTAGATTAATCCCATCATTGGATAGAATATTGCCTTCATAAGCAACTTCTAGGACAAAAATAAGTTTATAAAATCTAGGATTATTTTAATGTTCCCATAGAGAATAGCGATTTTAATCAGACTCCATTTTTCTAGTAACGTTATCCAAAATTATAGAGCTTAGTAGAATGGCCAGTGCATATAAAAACAAATTAGAAACTTTCTCTGGCCAAGAGATGTTAAATAAAATTAATTTTTTTTTCTCACACGAAACAACCAAATGTGGGAATGTTGCTTTCTAATGCATTGGACATGAACAAATATAATCTATGGAAAACAGTAAATCCTTTGAAAAAAATTTAATGTTCCATCTATGGCTTCAAGAAAACATTCAAACCACATTCCTGGGAGATAAGTCCTCAGAAAGCCTGTGTTTCCCTAGAGCTGAAGAGATAATAATGAAGAGTATGGATATACTAGGACACAGGATGGAGGACTGCAAAGGAGAAAGTTGAACAGAGAATAAAACTCTTTGAGAAGTGAACAGTTTGGTAGCAGCATGTTGAGCACTGACCAACACAACAAAACAGTAAAATATGCAGCAAATAGATGGGTTTCTTTCATATAGAAGTGGGAACACTTCCCTTTAAGGAATTCCAGATAAGTTTAAAATGCATGGGGTTGGGTAACCATCGTGGAAGGATTATGAATGAAAACTAGTGAATACATAGGCCTAAGTGAAACTGCTCTCTCAAAGTCAGGACCCACAATGATAAAATTGTTTTAAAACATTTAAGTCTATCCTAAAACAAATACTAAAATGTTTATAGAAATAGAAAAATACCTAGCATCTAACAATTTAATACTACAACACCTGATCAATGAACTATTATAAAATATATAAATGATAAAATATTTTAAAAAGGCAAAAAACAATAAAATGAAACAGTCAAAGCACAAAGGGGCTACAGTTGGGATGTATATTTCACTGATCGAGTGCATAGCTAACATGTCAAGACTTTAGTCCCAGTTTCCTTTGACACTCAGGTCACATAGGCAAGTTGATCTACAATAAAAAGTAATCATAATCTTGGAGAAACACACAGTGTTTGACACTGAAAGTGCAGACACATGCAATCCATGATAGAATAGTCACTGTAGGTGGAAGATGAATAAAATTGAATAGATAGTGATATAAATTTGAAGATTAAAAATTAATTTGAAAACTTAAAAAAGGATCAGAAAGCTACTGAACAGCTTAAAGTGACAACATATGTATATTATGCTCACACAAACAAGTTTTTTTTTAAAGGATCAAGTAAACTATTTTTGAAGTACTGTAGTTAAACTGTGAGAGTTGAAAGGATCTATAAATCCATAAATCCTGGAGGGTCAATGAAGTCCAGATATATTTTTCTACACCTGTGTACAAACACATTCTAAAAAAAAAAACATCATGTAAACAGGAGTGGCATAGACTGAATTTCAAATATATGCAGGAAGAGAGAGGAGACAGTACATTATATATAGGTGAATAAAGCTTGAGGTAATAGCATATTTCTCATCACAGACAATGTAGTAAAACAAGAATGGAGAGAAATGCTTTAAACTGTTTGATAGAGAAAAAACAAACTTGTTCATTCTAGTGATATCTGATAAAATATATTTCAGAAGTGAACTTAAAATAGAGTTTATCATAACTACAAAGAAGAAAATAAAAATCAGTAATAATATAAACCACAAAAATGTTAATGGTAATTCCTAAAACAGAAGAAAAATGACAAGGCCACTAAAAAACAAGCTAATTACATGAATTACCACATTACCTCTAAGTGGTCTAAATATCTAAAAACATGCAAAATGCCAAATTCAGTTTTGAAAGTATGACTCATCCTCTTCTTACTTACAAAAATATTTTAAAGTTTCATAAAAGGTTTGAAAGGGCAGGCTTTGCTGCCTTTTCTCAAAGGGAAGGTAAGTAGTTAGCGTTTAACAGCTTATTCCCTCTTTCAAAGACTGGGCGAACAGTATAGGAGACAGTAAAGAAATAGTGAAAGAGCCAGAGGCTGGAGAAGACTGCTAGAAAACGGTGCGTGAACACGACAGAGCAACTGAACTCTTGAACTCACAGCTACTGTAATTACCTGCCCAAGATGAAGTCAGCCAATCATCCAATTCAAGTGGGGGAGGGGCTTACGAGGCCCCGCCCTTGGAAGAACAGCTATTATTGGCAGATGGCTACAGAGGAAAGGAAATCAGTTTTTCTTAGGGGTGTGACTCAAACTCCGGTAGGTGGTCTAACACCCATTAGGGTTTGGGATTCTCTCATCATATTCAATGGGTTATAACACAAAATTAAGAACAAAAACATGAAATAGAGAATATGAATTTGAGAAAGAAATGTTCTAGGCTGGCCTAAGATGAATTGGAGTAATGGTGAATGGGATAAAAATACATGGTGTACATGTATGAAATTCTTAAAGTATGAAATAAAAATATATTTGAAACCTATATTCTAGGATGAAGGTCATTTTATACGGACAGAACATATACATTTATCCAAAGAACACAGTATTCTTAAATGATTCTATACCTGACAACCAATACACAAAAATCCATAAAGCAAAAGCTGACATAACTGGAAGGAGAGATACACAAATCCCAATTATAGCTTGATATTTCAATATCTTTCTTGCTGTTATTATTAGAACATGTAGACGCAAAATCATCAGGATGAACATTGCTTGAACAGCAGAATGAACAAAATAGCCATTGGCATTTCCAGAACACTCTAAGCAACAATAGAATACACATGCTTTTCAAGGACATATGAAATATTTACCAAAATAAACTGTATTCTAGATCATAAAAATGCCTCAATAAATTTAGAAGGTTTCAAGTCCCAAAAAAGTATGTTCTCCTTCATCCAATAGGATTGAATTAGAAATCAATAACAGAAAGTTCTCTGGAAAATCCACAGGTATTTCAAAACTATATAAAATACTTATAAATAATCCAGGAACCAAAGGAGAAAAAGAGAAAGTAGAGCATGTTTTGATCTTAGTGGGAAATGAAAACACAGCATATTACAACCCAGAGATGTAACAAGAGCAGTAATTTAGAAGAAAAGTTTTAGCACAAAAGGCTAAAAGAGGAAGAATGCCTTCAAATCAGTGACCTCAGTTCTGCCAATGACCTTGGTAAATAAAGAAGAGAAAATTAAACCCAAAGCAGAATAAAGGAAATTATAAAGACCAGAGGTGAATTCATTGGAATAAATGAGGGGGAGGAAGACAGAGAAAACCAATTAAGCCACCGGCCTATTCTTTAAAGTCAATAACATTGACAAAACACTTGACATGCAGTAGAACATTAAAAAGATGGCATAAATTACCAACGTTTGGCGCTGGTGACATTGCATAGTCTGCCAGATACTAAGAAGATAATATGGGACTATGTGAAAAGCCCATGGAAGTTCACGTGAATACTTAAATCACATGAACATATCTGTTTGATGACACAAACCATTGAAGCTCATTAACAGAAACAAAAACCAGTCACCTGTATCTATTAATACGTTGAATTTACAAGTTTTTATCTTTTATGTATATGTACATACGTAGTGTGTGTGTGTATGTGTGTGCACATAAATGTGCATCTTTGTACATGTCTAAATATGTGTGTGAAGGTCAGAGAGGCCTACTGAGACCAGAAGAAGGTGTCAGATCCTCCCCCCAAAGCTTGATTTATAGGCAAGGGTTAGCTGCTTGACATGGGTGCTGGTTTCTGAATGAAGTGTGGGCCTCTGGAAGAGCACCTGATGTTCTCAACTACCAAGCCCCTCAATTTATCTTTACATGCTTCAAAGATAAGAAAATTAAGGCTTTCAGTGGTGGTGCCTGACTTTGATTTAGGGATTCAGGAGGCAGAGGCAGGAGAATCTGTGAGTTCAAGGCCAACATGGTCTACAGAAACAGTTCCAGGACCACCAGTGCTACACTTAGAAGCCCTGTTTCAAGAAAAAAATAAAACATACTATGGCCCAGATAAATTCACTTCTAAATTCTGTCAACTAATTCATTGAAAATAATACTAAAAAGCCATTGCTGGTTAGGTTTTTTCATCAAAGTAGAAGCAGTAAGAAATATCCACAACATATTAAGATAAAACCAAAATGATCGAGTCTTAGCATTTTGAAGTGTACCAGTCCCTGAAATCCTAAAAAATAAAAAAGATAAAAGTCATTTGAGGATCACTAATATAGTTTAGCTTGTGAAAAGTTCAGGGTTTGATTTTCAACACCATAAAAACAATAGTTAAAGGAAAAGGAATTAATAGTCTCTATTAATAAACAAAAACAACAGCTATGCAAAAATTTCAATAAGATTTTTAAAAATTTCTAGAATTTGCTAAATTTGAGTTATCAAATTTATAAGCTACATGATAATACAGTAAAACAATTTCCATATAATAGTATCAAATTATTGAAAATAAAGTGGGTATTTTATTACCATTGATATTAAGAACTTTATATGAATCTATAAAAAGTACAAAGAGACATTGAATAAATAAACAAACAGAAAGATAGGAAGTTCAAGGGTGGAAAGACTCAGAAGTGGTAAAATGTTAATCCCCCAATTTGATTTATAAATTCAATGAGCTATATCATAATCCTCACACACTTTTTAGATAATGATAAGCCGATTATAAAATTCATATGGAAATGTAAAAAACTTATGCTATCCAAACAACTTTGAAAGAGAACAAAGTCAGAATTCAAGACTTCTGATGGAAATAATCAGAATAGCAGGACAGTATCACAAAGAGACACATAAATTAAAAAATGCAATTGTATACACAGAAATTGATACAGAGATATGAATAATATCCTATTTTGCAAAAGCATTAAACATTTCAGTGAAGAAATTAATCTAAGTAAATAATATTGGAAAACTGAAAGAAAAATTTCTAAATAAAGTAAGAAAATCAAAGTTTCAAAGCTTCTGCCTCCTGCAACATTCTGAGGAGAATGGAAAACTCAAATATTTGAGATATCATATATCTGATCTAGGACCCACTTCCAGAATAATTAAATATAAATCCAGCTAAGTAATTTGAATGGAATCTTCAAGAAAGACCCCATATTGGTACAAATAAATGTGATTAATTTATTTGCTATAAGAAAAAATCAACATGAACTAGACAATAAACACAATGAGATACCAGCATTTACAATGACTTCATTTGTCAGATAAAGGGTTAGTGAAGATTCTTTCCCAATCTGTAGGCAGTCGTTTTGTTTTGATGACGGTATCCTTTGCTTTACAGAAACTTTTCAGTTTCATGAGGTCCCATTTATTGATTGTTGCTCTTAGAGCCTGTGCTGTTGGTGTTCTGTTCAGGAAGTTGTCTCCTGTGCCAATGAGTTCTAGGCTGTTCCCCACTTTTTTTTCCAATTGATTTAGGGTATCTGGTTTTATGTTGAGGTCCTTGATCCACTTTGACTTTAGTTTTGTGCAGGGTGATAAATATGGATCTATTTACTAAAGAAGCTGAAAAGCAGCAAACCAAGTAATCCAATTAAAAAATGGGGAACAGAGCTAAACAGAGAATTCTCGACAGAGGAATATCGAATGGCAGAAAAACACTTAAAGAAATGCTCATCCTCATTAGCCATCAGGGAAATGCAAATCAAAACAACACTGAGATATCACCTTACACCCATCAGAATGGCCAAGATGAAAAACTCAAGCGATAACACATGCTGGAGAGGTTGTGGAGAAAGGGGAACCCTCCTCCACTGCTGGTGGGAATGTAAACTCGTACAACCACTCTGGAAAGCTATCTGGCGCTTTCTAAGACAATTAGGAATAGTGCTTCCTCAAGACCCAGCTATACCACTGCTAGGTATATACCCAAAGTTCGTTCAAGTACACAAAAGGGATACTTGCTCAACCATGTTTATAGCAGCTTTATTTGTAATAGCCAGAACCTGGAAACAACCCAGATGTCCATCAACAGAGGAATGGGTACAGAAATTGTGGTATTTTTACACAATGGAATACTACTCAGCAATGAAAAAGGAGGAAATCATGAAATTTGCAGGCAAATGGTGGGATCTAGAAAAGATCATTCTGAGTGAAATATCCCAGAAGGAGAAAGACAAACATGGGATATACTCACTTATATAGACCTATAAGATATGATAAACATAATGAAATCTATACACCTAAAAAAGATAATCAATTGAGTGGACATGGGGTAAGATGATCAATCCTCATTTAGAAAGACAGATGGGATGTGCATTGAACGTATGACAGGAGTCTACTGAGCGCATCTGAAAGACTCTAACTAGCAGTGTTGTCAAAGCAAAGACTCATGACCAAACCTTTGGCAGAGTACAGGGAATCATAAAAAAGAAGGGGAGTTAGTCTGTTGGGGAGGGGATAGGAGCTCCACAAGGACCAAATATATCTGGGCACAGGGTCTTTTCTGAGACTGACATTCAACCAAGGACCATGTATGGTTATAACCTAGAACCTCCACTCAGATGTAGCCTGTGGTAGCTCAGTAACCAATTGGTTTCCCAAAGTGAGGGGAACAGGGACTATTTCTAACAGGAACTCGATGACTGGCTCTTTGGCTTCCCCACCCCCAAAGGGAGGAGCAGTCCTGTTAGGCCACAGAGGAGGGCTTTGCAGCCAGTCCTGAAGATACCTGATAAAACAGGATCAGATGAATGGGGAGGAGGTCCCCCCTATCAGTGGACTTGGAAAGGGGCAGGGAGGAGATGAGGGAGGGAGGGAGGGACTGGGAGGGAATGAGGGATCGGGACATGGCTGGGATACAGAGTTAATAAAATGTAACTGATAAAAAAATAACAATAATAAAATAAAAAAAGAAAATATAAGAAGAATGACCAATAAAAAAAAAAAAAAAACAATGACTTCATTTAAGGCTGGTCATACCAAGTGTGGGTGAGAGTAGATGAGATGGAACCAGAATTGCCTACAATGATGATGGCAGGCAAAATGTAGAAACACTCCTATGGACTGACAGCATCTCACTACAGTAGACTGCATAGATTTCTCCCACATCTGTTTTGTACCCTAATGCCCCACATGGTGGTTATTGAGGTTGGGGTTTGAGACATAATTAATTCATGAATGTAGAGATGTTATGATTCGAATGGGTGCCTCAAAGAAGAGTAATTCTACAAGCCTGCTTCTGCTTCTCTGTACTGGGTCATGTCGGGGACATAAACAATCTGAATATCAGGAAGAAGCCCTTACTAGACACAAATCTATATATACTTGATTTGAAATTCCTAACATTGTGTACAGTGAGAAGTGTTTTGTAGATTGTTCTTTGTATAATGTTTGCTATAGCAGCTTTATCTTACTAAGACACAAATGTAGTGCATCACCCAACCACTATGAACCAATAACTTTGTTACTAGGTATTAATCATATATATGTGTATTTGACACCACGAAAAAGCATTTTCTTGAGTATTTTAATTGTCTCTTTCAGTAAGTTATAATACACCCATGGCCTAGCAGATATTATAATGTTATAATGCCAACAAGATGGCTCTGTGAATAAAGCTGCTTGCTGCCTAGGTTGAGAAATTGGGAGAACTTGTACATGTAAGTTGTCCTCTGATCTCCGTGTGTGTGTGTGTGTGTGTGTGTGTGTGTGTGTGTGTGTGTGTGTTGAAGAGGAATTTTAATCCAGCAACATGGCTGCTCTGGAAATGGATCAAAGACCTAGGTGTGATCCACCTGGAATGCAGAAAAGCCACACACCATTAATTCCTCTGTTTGAAATACACACCTTTAACCCCTATGGATAGAATATAGACATGGACTCTGTATACACCTTTAACACCAAGCAATGAAGATAAATTTGGAGAATGAAGAAGGAAGCATCCATGTTTGAAAGTGAAGTCTAATTGAGGGGCTTTTTAATTAGACTTATAAATTGGACAAAGATCTGACAAAATGAGTCAGAGATAACATACACCTAGCTCTCATGAGAAGAGGACAAAAAAGGTAAGTAACTTAAAAGCAGTATAGGGAGACAGAGACAGAAAGGCTTTTTTTTTTTTTTTTAACTAAAAGTTTATTACTGGGACCGTTTTACAGAGACAGGTTGCAGAGAACCTAGACACAGCTAATGGCAGAACAAGCCAGAGAACAAAACAGCAGATTAAAACATATTGCCAGAATTAGTTTGAGGCCAGGCAGAGCAAGCAATTCAGTCAGAAGCCAAGAGAGGCTGCTTTGAACCAGTCAGCTTGGACATGTGTTTAGGCCAGAACAGGTGAGTTGAATCAGCTGGTGAGAGTTCAGAAATAACTAGAAAAGGACAAGTTATTCAGCAGTAAGCCTCCAAGAATACAATTACATCTGGTGGATAAAAGCCCATGGCAGTTCAGTGTCCAAGTGGGTTACATAGTAATGGGAAGAGGGACTGCCTCTGACATAATCTGATTGGCCTGCTCTTTGATCACCTCCCCCTGAGGGGGGAGCAGCCTTACCAGGCTGCAGTAGAGGACAATGCAGCCACTTTTGAAAAGAACTGATAGATTAAGGTCATAAAGGAGAAGAGAACCTCCCCTATCAGTGGACTTGGGGAGGGGCATGCATGCAGATAGGGGAGGGAGGGTGGTACCGGGAGGGGAGGAGGGAGAGGCTTATGGGGGGATACAAAATAAATAAAGTGTAATTAATAAAAAATTTTAAAAAAGTTACATTTACAGTGTATGGGGGGGCGTGCCTATGTGCATGAATGTGGGGGTCCCAGGCTAATGTAGTGTCCCATCCTGCTCCACTCTCCACTTTACAGTTAAGGCAAACCCCAGAACTCACCGTTAGTCGTGGTAGCTTGCACCTGACACCCCTATCTCTGCTTCCTTCTTCTGGGATTACAGTTAGGGTACCCTACTCTCCTTTTATATAGGTTCTGGTTATCCAGATTCTGAGCTTTATGGACTCAGCTGTGTCCCCACTTGGTACCTGTTAGTCTTGTGAGAAGGGAGAGGGACATCGGAGTTTAAATGAGATCTCTAAAAAGATGGTCAGGCAATTAAGTAAAGACCAAGGTGCTAGTCGGATCTTGTTCCTCTAACTTGACTGATTGGGGCAAGAGAACTGGTGTTTGGCCACAACACATGGGAAAACAAAGCAAAGCAAAACAAATGAAGAGTATTATATATTTGTATGTTATTTAGTGTCAGTGGGGACTCACTGACTTACCATACACAATGGCAATTTATAAACTGATTTATGAACTTCTGCTATGAATCTAGGATGCTGATGAGAAGAAACAGCAGGAAGATGATGTATTTGGAGGCAGATTCTCATTCTTAATGAGAGGAAAAGAAGGTCACTTTTCAAGGATGGGAAAGACACATTCAATATGTGTAGACTCATAGAGCTCACATGCTATTTTCCTCACAAAGATAGCATGTGTTCACTCTCAGCCAATAATATGATATGGCCACTGCAAAAGATCATAGACAGAGGCTGCATTTAAATAAGAAATGTGGCCATAGGATCCTAGGATGTGGCACACCCACTGTGGTGTTTTAATCCTGCATAAGAGAGCTACTGTATTGTGCTGGTTTGAAGAACAACAGAAGAATAATACGAATGGAACCTGTTCATGTTGATCTTCGTGTTGACCTAATTACTTCCACTTGAACTGTGTCCTTCGAGATTGGATACCCTAGGATCCCTCTCTCCTTTGTGGTGACTCTAGAATTTGCATACAGGAGGAGCTCAGCAGCTTGAGTCTGGATCAGCAGAGGAACTGAGAGTGAAGGGGTGTGTACGAAAGCTTTGTCAGTGTATAAAACTGGACTGCTCTCGCTAGACTGTACAGGTACTTGATGGAGCTTCTGAACATATAGAAATCATGAAAGCAATACTAGTTGAGTTTTCCCACTGACCTATTTCTGATACCACTGCAGGGAACCATCTAGCTGGCTTTGATGCCTTGCTCTGTTCCCTGTTGTGTACCTTAAATATATTAAAACACATGCTGAAGAACACACATCTTAGGAAATTCATAAATCAGCTGAAGTAAGGATTTCTTACTTTGTTAGCAGTCATAATTTTATGGAGCAATGCATGTAATTAAGGGCATTGAAGTAACTAACTGAGTTTAGGCTGATGGAGAAAAGTTTCATATGCCCAGAGAAGTTACTTTCAGTACTCATAGACTTACTTCCTTGACTTATATATTTCCATACTGTAAAGTAAACTCACTTTAATAAGCATGCATAAATACCTAGAAGATATAACCTGAATCAT
The DNA here is from genome assembly GCF_030254825.1 of Meriones unguiculatus. Lineage (NCBI taxonomy): Eukaryota > Metazoa > Chordata > Mammalia > Rodentia > Muridae > Meriones > Meriones unguiculatus. The sequence continues at coordinate 112,891,245 of NC_083349.1, forward strand.
CCCCCTGTTCTTCAGATATTTGTATGTCCAGAGAGTAGATAGCAATCTACGAGCTGATGGGGCAATGTTAACGAAGGTAAGCATTACATAAGCTTGTGACGACATCAAACAAATAACTTAAAATCAGTTCCAATTTTCTAAAACTTTCTTTGTTCTTTTGGGTTTTTTTTGGGGGGTCCCAGAAATATCTGTTTAGTTTTTTGAATAGGCAAAAAGATTGGATGGAGAGAATAACAGCTATGATGCATGTGACAGAAAGAAATGACATCTAGAATCTAATACAATTATCCCCTTTAATCTAACACACACAGACACAAACAGACATACTTGTTTAATTAAACACCACTTACTGTGGGACAAACATTATAGCTATCTTAAGAAAATTAACTCATATCTACAAACTGTTTATGATATCCTATTATAAAATTTATTTTATTTATATTGTCTTGCAGTTGAATAATCTTTAGAATCACTCAGAAGATGGACTATCCTAAAATAGAGCACAAGGCTTATTCTTTCATATGAATGTTAGGAAATCATAGAGGGTAATAAAAATAATATAGTGGTATGGATAAAAGTAGCGTGTTCATACCCTAGTCACCAAGCCTCCCGATTTGCACAGATTCATTAGCCTCCACATCAGTTTTGCTACTGAATGCCTTTGCAGAAATGCATGCAATGGAATGGAATGTACCTGCAACTTATTATACAAGTCTCCTGAATATAAATAATGCAGAAGGCCCGTTCCTTGCAAAAAGATGTTGTGTTAGAAAAAGCAGACTGTAAACAGATTTCTAGTGATAGGTATTGTGTGTGTTGCAGACAGCATCAAGCTTTAAAGCCTGCGCAGAAGTAAATGTGGATGTGTGAACCTTTAACAACACTGGGTTTGGTCCCCCTGCCCCCTTCTTTCTTTTCTACTCCTCATGAATCTCTACAGAATCTGTAATGTGAATGTTCTTTGTTCATGATATTGTGTACAAGCTTCTCCTGAAAATTAATAAGGCTGTTTCCAATCCACAGCCTTATTTGCATACTTCTCCCCCACTGGTTAGCTTTTGATTTCCCTTTCTATCTCTATCTGTGGGCTATAGCTGAGTCGTTTATGTGCCAAATCTCAAATCAACCATTCCCACGACTGTTTTTATTTTATTCTGGAACTTGTATTTTGGGCATTCAGTGCTTTAAGGATCTTGCATTCATTTTATACTTCGGTTTCTTTTAAAGATAAATATGTAAGTGCAAAATTATCTTGATAAGGCATTGCTAAAGGGTTAATGGAAAGAGAATCCTCTAAAGATAATTAGGATTACAACCAAGAGCTTTTGAGGAAAGTGCAACTAACTCTTCAAGAGTGTAATATTAAGCCAAATCTAATTTAGTGGACTGTTGAATGGGTAAATATCCAACCCTTAAATATCGGACTTGCTTTTCCTTACTTCTGGGATTCTCTTTGAGAAGAACTCGATGAGAAGCACACTTAACTTGGCAGCTCCTTCATGAGCTGATATAATTGAAGTTTTTGAAGCATTTGCAAATACAGCTGAACTTGTTAAGGATATGTCTCTCCTACTCTTTTCTTTCCTCTTTTCTCTCCTGCCTCCTGAGTAGTTTCTACTGTAAATTATTATTTAATCATGTTTATAAGGCTGTTATTTATTAGTTCATAATTGCAAGGCTTGGATTAGTCACCCCATTATCCATTCAGTAGGAGATGAATAATTTTTGGAAACAACAACAACAAATATTTAGTAGCCTTTATTTTCATTCACTCCAGGGCTCAGATATTACTAACATTCATGGTGTGTCTTTCCACTTCAGTTACCCCACTGAAAACAATCCTTCACAGGTCTTTTCACAGAACAGCCTGTTGGAGACAATTTCTCACTGAGGCTTTCTTCTCAGGTGACCCCAGATTATGTCAAGTTGACATTTTCTGCAAACCATCACAGGTTGTCACAGACCTTAAGACAATCTCAGTCACATAAGCAATGCTGTTTATTTGTTTGTTTTAGAAAATAGAAGGGATTTGTACTCATGGTATAAGCAAGAAGGTACTTTTCAGGAATGTAATGAATCTCAGGTGATCAGAGCAAGAGACACCAGTTTCTGGGTGATTTTCCTCAGACTAAACCAGTGCTTTTCAACTTGTGGGCCATGACCTCTTGGGGGTCAAAACACCTTTTCAAAGGGGTAGCATATCAGACATCCTACATATTAGATATTTATATTTCAGTGTATAACAGTAGCAAAATTACACTTTCAAGGTAGCAATGCTGAATAATATTATGATTGGGGGGGCAGGTCAGTATAAGGAGTAACTGTATTAAAGGGTTGTAGCATTAGGAAGGTTGAGAACCACTGCACTTGAAGGTTAGTTATAACCAGCTTTTTTTGTTTTGTTTTGCTTGTTTTTAAAGACAGAGATATTCTGTGTAGCCTTGGATGTCCTGGACCCTCTTTGTAGACCAGGCTGGCTTCCCATTCACAGAGACCGACCTGCTTCTGCCTCCTTGAGTGCTGGGATTACAGGCGTGCACCACCATGCCCAGCTAGTTATAACTAGTTTTCTTTTAGAATATTCTCCAATAGTTGCAGTCTCTTTCTATTACCCAAGTTTCATAATGATCCCAGAATTTCCACAAAACTACATAAACATTGCTGGGTAGAATTAAACACCAGAAACTCAATACTCAAGGTAGCTACAGTGTACTTCATGCACTTCCTCCCTATTCTGGAAGTCTGCAATGAGGGGATTTAGAAGAGTGGTATTCAAACACAGAAGCAAGTCACTCTTTCTTAAATACCTTGTAGGAAAGTCATCCTCCCAGAGAGGGAAGCCATCACTAGCATTATACTGCCTATAGACTTAAAGAAAAATGACAGCAAAGCTTAGCTTTATTAAATACTTCTTATAGGCATGATGACTCTCATTACTGCCTTTAAGAAATACTGAGATATGCAAGATGAATTTCCCTTTGAAAGATGTCCCAAGACTGTGTTTTTCTGAGATCTGTTCTCATTTCCATGATTTGCTCTAATTGTTGGTATCAGCTTGCAGACTCTCTTTGTTCCTAATAGTAAGTCTGACCCTGGAGATGTCCCCCTTTACCAGTAATGTTTAGGATGGAATGAGGTATGAAAAGGAAAGCAAGTTACCAGTGAGCTAAAAACACAAAAGGTCAAGAGATATCCTGTGCTGTTTCTTGATGTAAATAAAGGCAAGATAAGATATTAACACAGAGTACTCTCCCCTGGGAGGGCAGCTCAGCTACTGGAAATTTGCAGTGTCCCTTGCTTGATTTTTTTGAATCCCGATTTGTTCACTGGCTCCATCAATTTTCTGGCTAATCTCTGCCTTTGACCAAATGTTTTTAAATTAGAGAATTGGTTTTGTTTATGCCATTACTTAGCATCATCATTTATTTTAAGAAGCTAATGTAGTGTTTTTACCTCAACAAATGGATGGACATTAACTTTCAATTTCTATTTCTAACAGAGGAAAAATAAAGCATCACAAAATAGGTTTTCCAATTTCATGCTATTTCCATTCCCCTTCCTCATAAGCTAACTCCCCTTGGCATTACTTAATCTCATGCCCCAGTTTCTGCATACTGGGATCACAGAAATCTCCCATTTCAGGGCTCAAGTAAAAGTAATTCAACCACCTATCTCCTGTCTAGTGTGTGTGCTGAGTGTGTGTGTGTGTGTGTGTGTGTGTGTGCTTGTGCTTTATATATTTGCTGCACACACTGATGTATTTGTAGTTGCTTGTGCCTATGCACAAATGCAGAGGCCAGAGAAGAAAATAGGTTATATTCTTTCTTTTCCCTTTTAGTTTTAAATTGTTAATTCTTCTCTGCAGTTAAAACATTCCAATGAAGGTTTAGGATCCTTCAGTTTGTCATCTTGCCTTTACTGTAACTGAGCACTACATTTATATCATTGTAGGACTGGGATTTTTTTCTCCTTATATTTACTTGTGAGTATGCTTTCTACTTGTAATGGTTTATTTGATGAGCGACTTGATTGGATTTAGAAATGCCTAGGAGCTGGGAAAATACTTGTCTGGTTGTGCCAACTTGATTCAATTAAGAAATGCATAAAAGGTTAGCAAAATACAACTCTGGGTGTATCTGTGATGGCATTTCCAGAGATAGCTTGAATAGGCTTGCTCTGATGTAGCCAGCAAATTAGTCTTTACATGGATAATAAAGTATGTCAGCATTATTTGGAAGTGTTGAAAGGTAGCAGGTTGATGTTAATGAGAAGTGGATCATTGGGAGAATGCCCTTGTGCCTGCCTATGACACTGGTCCCCTCTTGTATTCTCCTTCACCTTGCTTTCTGTAAGCCGTGAAGAAGCTCAAGAAAGCACCAACTGAGATATCTAAAAATATAAGTCTAAATAACTCTTACTTCCTTTAAATTGATTGTGGGGGATATTTTGATCACAGTTACTCAAAAGTAAACAATAAATTACCTTATTTTGAAAGGCGTACGAAAATGATTCATTTTTTTCATCTCTAATCATTCCAGAGGGTTGCAATTAACTACAAAGGAAAAATGTGGCCCAGACTTTCCTCTCTTGAGATTTTATTAAATTCTGACTGTCCTCTTGCATCAGCTCACACTGAGTATCCTTATAATGTATTCAAACAGAAGTTAAGAATTTAGTAAGTAAATTCCCCTGGCCTCTCTCAGAAAATATCCATACCAATGGGAATTGGATAATTTCTATACATTATTATAAAAATTTGCTGGTGTTTTCTCTTGTTTTTGAACTTGAACTCCTGTCATATCTGATGCTTTCTATTGAACAATGGGGTATTTTTATGTATCTGGCCATTTTTCACAGAGGGGACTGTTTGTTCAATGTTGGGATTTAGACTTGGTCTGTCAGAACTTGTGTGAGTTCCTCTAAAACCTTTTAAGCCCCAAGGAAGGGGGCCAATGCTCAACCCAACTCTAGGCATTCTTTCAATAAAAATGAAACCTGGTGATCATTTGAGAGGAGGAAATAAGCTACAGCTGGAGGCTGCCTGACCAGAGACTCACTGCTGGGCCAAAGAGATTATTTTCTTGTGCCCTAAGGAAACTAAGTAGTGCTTTTAGGAGCTTCCTGCAGTTTGCATCTGTGGCCTCTGAAGTTGGGATTTGTAGGGGCACACTGCTCTTTTGTTTGAAAAACACCTTTGCAGACAGTTCTCAAGGTAGTTTAGTCTCTCTTGATGACAAAAATCATACATGAGAAGGGTGAGTCATAGCTCTGTGTACCAACGTATAGGAATTGAGTTGTGCCCTGAAGACCAAAAGAGTTAAGGAAAAGGGAGAATCTTGGGAGATAGATGGATACATAGATGACTGGATACAATAAAAAGGGTTGGTCCATGGGAAATTCTGCTACCTTGGTATTTGGTGAAATTCAATGAGTATGCTGATCACTTAATCTCAGAGTAATTCACTTTGTGCTTTAGATTCAATGGTAATCCTCAAACCTTCAGATATTGTATATTATAAATAGTGGAATTATATCAATTTCCTTTAAGTAATGAAGGATATATGCCTATGCCTGAAGTAGTAGTGACTATCCAGAGGGTTTGCGTAGTGAGGGCTCAGTAAATGTTTTCCCTTTCCCAGGTACTTAAGAAGGAGGCTGGATTTTTTTTATTAATTTTTTTATATTAGTTACAGTTTATTCACTTTGTATCCCAGGTGTATCCCCTTCTCTCATTCCCTCCCAATCCCACCCTCCCTCCCTCATCTCTTCTCTGCCCCTCTCTAAGTCTATTGATGGGGGAGGTCCTCCTCTCCTTCCATCTGACCCTAGTTTATCAGGTATCTTCAGGACTGGCTGCACTGTGGCCTGGCAAGGCTGCTTCTCCCTCAGAGAAGGTGGGGGGAGGTCAAAGAGCCAGCAGTTGAGTTCATGTCAGAGACAGTCCCTGTTCCCTGAACTAGGGAACCTACTTGGATACTGAGCTACCATGGGCTACATCTGGGCAGGGGTTCTAAGTTGTTTCCATGCATGGTCCTTGGTTGGAGAAATAGTCTCAGAAAAATCCCTGTGCCCAGATATATTTGGTCCTCGTGTCCTCTCCAGGTCATACTAACTCCCCCTTCTATCATATGATTCCCTGCACTCTGCCCAAGGTTTGGTTCGGAGTCTCAGCATCTGCTTTGATACCCTGCTAGGTAGAGTCTTTCAGAGACCCTCTGTGGTAAGCTCCTGCCCTGTGACTTGTTTTCTCCTACTTCCAATGTCCATCTCATTCTCTTTCTAAGTGAAGATTGATCATCTTACCCCGGGTCCTCTTTCTTGTTTATCTTCTTTAGGTGTACAGATTTTAGTATGTTTATCCTATGTTATAGGTCTAGTATCCACTCATAAGTGAGTATATACCATATGTGTCTTTCTGCTTCTGGGATACCTCACTCAGGATGATCTTGGATTTTCTATACTTTAGTTTCTTTTTTTTCTCTAAAGTTATTTATTTTTATTTTTTATATTAATTACAGTTTATTTACTTTGTGTCTCAGCTGTAGCCCCCTCCCTCATTCCCTCCCAAACCCACCCTCGATCCCTCACCAACTCCTTGCCCCTTTCTAAGCCCACTTATAAGGGAGTTCTTCCTCCCCTTCCTTCTGACCCTGGTTTATCAGATCTCACCAGGACTGGCTGCAATGTCCTCCTCTGTGGTCTAGCTAGGCTGCTCCTCCTTTGGGGGGCTGGGGAGGTCAAAGAGCTAGTCATAGAGTTCATGCCAGAGACAGTCCCTGTTTCCCTTACTAGAGAAGCCACTTGGATACTGAGCTTCTTATAAAGAAGAAATTCTTGAGGAATCAGAAGTGGCAGAGTTTTCTTGACTTCAAAAGCAAAATGACACAACTCTTTACTGCCTCTAAGTGTATTCAATAAGCAAAATCTTCCTCTAAAAGCTGCCATGGACAAGCATTATGTGTGACTATGTCTCCAGATTCTGAAGTATGTTGAAAACATTACTTTTTAAATTTCTAGGTTGAGGCATCAAGTATGATGACTGTACATCCAGCCATGATTTTCAAAATCTGCTTGTTTTGAGCAGACTGATGAATGAAAGAGGGGAATACAGTAGTATTGAAAGAATAATGCCACTGTTGCCAGGTAATGCCAGAGCTCCTTGGTAGCACAACGTTCATTTGGATGTGAGCAAGAATGAAATACAAGAAGCCCTACATGTGGTTTCTAGAAAGATCTCAGGAATACATTCAGCTGATCCTTCCCAAGTCTCATAATATGCCCAGTCACTGTCTTATTTAGGTTGGCAAAATGGCTTCCTAGGGACTCTATCCACATCTAGACATTTTACTTGGAGGTTTTATTTTTTAGGTTTTATCATAAAATTATACTTGTCATAAACTATCATATATAAGAATTTATCATTATTCCAATGGATGAAACAGTTTTGAATTGTTATAATTTTTTTTTCATTTTATGTGTCTGTTTTTTTCCCCTGTGAATCATGTGCCTATCCTGTGCCTGCTGAAGTCAGAAGAAGATATTAGAGGCCCTGAAACTGTATGGACAGAGTTGTAAGATTCCATATGGGTGCTGGGGCTTGATTCTGCTTTCTCTGAAAGACCAGCCAGTGTTTATAATAGATGAGCCAGCTCTCCTACACCCCCCACTTTTTCAGACTTTATTATTTATTTGTGTGTGTGTGTGTGTGCCAGGAGTACAGAAGGGGACATTAGATGTTCTAGAGAAGGGGTTACAGGCACTTGTGAAACCTTAGATGTAGATGATGAAAATAAATATTTGGTGTACTGCAAGAGCACCTAGTGTTTTAACCACTGAGCCATTTTTCTAGCCCCCATAAGCAATTATCGTATTTTGTACTTCAATTTGCAGTGTGTGTATTAAGAGGGTAGCTAGCTATCACTCAGTTTGTTGTATTGAAATCAATTCCTTTTTCATGTGTTTATAGAGAGTTTTAATACACTTTTGACTTGCTAGTTTATTTAAAGTCTCTTAAATGCTAAAAGGAAACATTACAACTGGTGTGCTTCTTAATTAGTTCATCATCCCCAGTGCCTTGTAAGACTCGTGTGAAATGCTAAGGTGTTGATGAATTTATTCTTTGGGGAGGTCATGACTGCTTTTTTGTTTGTTTGTTTGTTTGTTTCCTAATGTGACAATAAAAAGTATCTTTAAACTATTGTCTTAAACCAATACAAATAAATAACCCTACTGTTCTAGATGCGGAATTTCTCAGATGTTTCAGCAGGTCTGTTCCCTTTCTAAAGGCTCTTGTTGAAAATTTCTTGATGTCTCCATCTTCCACAGGCTGCTTGCCCTCTTGCCCTCCATCTTCAAAAGCAGTCACGGCATCTTCTTGTCAATCCCACTTTGACCCCTACTTCTGTGATCTCATCTCCTGTTACCTCCTGCCTCTATTTCACAAGGATTGATATATTTTCTTATGCTTGCAAGGATGAAACTTTCTATCTTAGTCTCAATATTTTTCCCTTTTAATATTTTTTTATTTATTATAATTTATTCACTTTGTATCCCAATGGTAGCCCCCTCTCTTGTCCCATCCCAATACCACCTTCTTTTCCTCTTCTCCCCCCATACTCCTTCCCCAGTCCACTGATAGGAGAGGTCTTCTTCCCCTTCCATCTGATCATAGCCTATCAGGTCTCATCAAGACTGTCTGCATTGTCTTACCTGGTAAGGCTAACCCCCTCCCCGCAAGGGGAGGTGATCAAAGATCCAGCCACAGAGTTCATGTCAGAGACAGTTCCTGTTCTAGGGCACCCACTTGGAGACTGAGCTGCCATGGGCTACATCTGTGCAGGGGTTCTAGGTTATCTCCATGAATGGTCCTTGATTGTCTCAGAAAGACCCCTGTGACTAGATTTTTTGGTTCTGTTGTTCTCCTTGTGGAGCTCCTGTCCCTCCATGTTTTTTCTATCTCCCCCTTCTTTCATAAGATCCCTGAACTCTGCCCAAAGTTTGGTTATGAGTTTCATCATCGTAACTAGTTACTTACAGAATACTCTTGGCCACACAGGTAATGCGGTCACAGATTCTAACCATCAGCAAATGGGTATCTTTGTGGCCAGTTAGTCTGTGTATTTTAGCATGTTCATGTGGCTTTTAGGGCAATAACTAAGGTTTTTTCAGGGAAGAGAAAATATACTATATTAAGTATTAAACTAAAAAAAGTATCTCCACAAAGCATCTCCAGCTCTAGGGAGCCAATTTGTCTCATAGGATTGTTAGTTTCCCCAAGTGGAATTACATCAGAAAATGAGGCATCATCTGGCAAAAAACACTACATTTTATCTCCAGCCTTGAAAGATGCATAGTTTGGGGATAGAGAGACAACTTAGTGGTAAAGAGTTCTTCTTGTTCTTACAGAGAACCCAGTTTGATTTCCAGCACCCACATGGCAGGTCACAACCATCCATAACTCCAGTTGCAGGGAATCCAGTACCTCTTATGGCCTCCATAGGCACTAGGCACAGCCAGAGGGTAGAGATATACACTCAAGGATACATTCACACATATAAAAATAAACAAATAAACAAATAAACAAACAAACAAACAAATAAATAAATCTAAAAGATCCATGGTTTGCTCCATAGACTAGTTTTCCATCTCTCTCTCTCTTTCATCTTAAGATTTTATAGGTAATTAATGTTGAAGTATTGTTGTCGGGTGAAATTTTGCAGGCCTGATGATTTTGGACAACATTTGTATCTTAGTACTCCAAAGACTCTGGAGTTGCTCAGTGAGTAATTTCAGATAGCTAATAACCTCATAATTAGATAAATAATTGATACAGTTCAATTATATGCTCCTGTACAACTTTATTAATATTCAGATTTGAGCTCTAGATGCCTTTCTGCCCTTTACCTACCTTAGAGACAACATAATCCTCCATAGGTTTGGCAGAACGTGCTGGAGAATCCATGCCAGAGCCCCGGATATGTAAATTAGCCATCTTGTTTCAAGGCATTAGCATCTGTTGTGTTTAATTATTAACAGGATGGCCAGTGTTTGCTATAAGAAAGTAGAACCAAGTGAATGGGTTTGGGGTTCATGTTATTTATTTTAATTTATTATTCAAGGACCTTCAGCCAATTTAGAAGTGCCATCTAAAGCTGGCTGAAAAGGTGCTGCTATTGGTGGTTTGTTAGTATGGATAGACTCTATTGAGTGTATAGCACTCTTGGTGGTTGATAACTGTTGAGGCAGATTGTATTAAAGAAGGCATAATAAATATGCAGTTGAAACATTTTAGTTATAATAGTAAAGGAATGCATTTTTGTGAGTAGAAACAGTAATTCTATTATTAACTATTACAACATGAGTAAAATACGTAATATAAAGGTATTTCATTCATAGCTGAGACACTATAGAAACCACAAGCTATATGAAAAAAAAAATTATGTGCCTAAAAGCAGCAGAAAGGCAGAGATATTTATTATATGAGGTCCGTTCTCTTTAACATACTTTCTTAGAATCATGTATAAACTATGAGATAATTAATTACAACTCTTTATCAGTTTAAAATCTAATGAGCTGATTATTTTGGAAGTTTCCAAGTCAGATTCTGGTAAATATTTTTCTTAGCAACGCTTAAGTGTCACTGAGTGCACTAACTAGTCACACTAACAGAAAACTTGGTTTATGGTTTTATATACCATAAGATGTATTTACTATAAAATTACTCTAATTGAAATTTTAATTGTTAAACATTACATGACACTTCTCTCTTTCTCTCTCATATACATATGAGATATATATTTATGTATATATTATACGTATATTTGTATATATACGTAAATATATTTATATATGTTTATATAAGGACTTTAATAGGGACTTCTCTGCTTTACAACAAAAACTAGTAACTATGGTAGCCTGAGTAAGTTTAGGACATAAGTAATAATATAAAGAGATATACATTATGTCTTAAAATTTTCTTTAACCCTGTTTCATTCCAACTGAATTTTTTATTAATTTTAATTTTTATTAATTACAATTTATTCACTTTGTATCCCCCTGTAGCTCCCTCCCTCCTCCCCTCCCAATCAAACCCTCCCTCCCCCTTCTCCATCATTGCCCCTCCCCAAGTACACTAATAGGGGAGGTCTTCTTTTCCTTCCTTCTGATCCTAGTCTATCAGGTTTCATCAGGAATGGCTGCATTGTATTCCTCTGTGGCCTGGTAAGGCTGTTTCCCCCTCAGGGGGAGGTAATTAAAGAGCAGGCCAATCAGTTCATGTCAGAGACAGTCCCTGTTCCTATTACTATGGAACCCACTTGGACACTGAACTGCCATGGGCTACATCTGTGCAAGGGTTCTAGGTTATCTCCATGAATGGTCCTTGGTTGGAGTATCAGTCTCAGGAAAGACCCCTGTGCTCAGATTTTTTTTATTCTGCTGCTCTCTTTTTGGAGCTCCTGTCCTCTCCAGATCTTACTATTTTGCCCTTCTTTCATAAGATTCCCTGCACTCTGCCCAAAGGTTGGTCATAAGTCTCAGCATCTGCTTTGACTTATGGCCAACCTTTGGGCAGAGTGCAGGGAATCTTTTTACAGGTTAACATGTTTGTGCCAGCTGAAAGCAGACTAGCAAATTTTAGAAAATATTATTTTTCCAGAAATCTTGAAAGCACTTTCAACTTCTTTTCATTAATTTTTTTATTTTTTTATTAATTATAGTATATTCACTTTTCTATCCCAGCTGTAGTTTCTTCCCTCCTCCCCTCCATTGTATATGAGAGAGAGGAAGAGAAAGGGAGTGTTATTGAATTCTTAAAAAATAAAATTTATACAATTTTATATAGTTTATACAATTAATACATACATATATAAATTTATACAGTTAATACATATATGTACATCTGTGTTTATGTACATATAGGTATATAGGCAGATTTTAATTAATATCAATTAAAATATTCATAAAGCAATTCTCACAAATGAATTAAAATGTCATAGGTCTTGCATACTGAGTATTTGAAAATGAAATAACACTGGTTTCTTGAGCTTTGCAGAAAAACTACATAAGATAAAATATCTACCTGCTCAGTTCAGGTTATAATAGCCCAAAGTGATCTGATTACATGATTGCTGATTTAAATTAGAGAGTGCAGAGCAATAGCTAGACCTTGTGCTATTTCTCTAGAATTTTCAGCTGTTTTTAGCCATAGGCTTGAGGAGTTTACCATGATCCCACACACATCAACAGAAGGACTTTAATAGGGACTTCTCTGCTTTACAACATAAACCAGCAACTATGTTAGCCGGAGTGAGTTCAGGACTTAAGTAATAAAATAAAGGAATCTGAGGCAGATGACATAAACATGTCCAAGAACCAGGAAGATTCAGAGAGAGAGAAAATTCCACCAGCTGCTGCCATAGGCCATTTACTGGAATGCTGTTCTTTGAATTTGACCTTCAATTAAAATGGTGCAGTAAAATGGTGGATATTATTTTTGCTGTCTGGGTATTGTGGATGTCAGTTTAACAAGCAAATCTGTGGGGAAGATCAATACACCCTGATTAGGAACAAGTTGGTCTGTTCAAGGAGACATGGGCATGCAAAGGAGGAGCTTGTTAACAAAAGCTGCTGAGCAGAGGGCTGTGATGCCCCACTGCTTGGAAACACTTAGGATAATCAGGAGTGAAGATTCTCCCTGACTACTCATTTGAACTTCTAATCAACCCAGTGCTTCCTGATTAGCCAGAGTTCTCTACAGCCATGAGAGCAAACATAAGGCATCAGAGGTCAGGCTCTAGGTAAAGACTTTGTGACTAAGCTATGGGAACAGCTGGTTAATGCCTTAGACAAGTTGGGTGAGACAGGGGTCCACCAAGTGTGGTCATGACTGCTGGGTGTTTAGGGATGCTTTGCCATAGAGCAGGCCTGTGGCCGGAGGTAACCGGCCTGGAAGCTGATTCCAGCAACCAGATCTGAAACTTCATTCTTTTAAAGCCCCATCTCTCTACTTCCAATTCTCCTCACATCTATTTTCTCCATCCCTTAAGGAGGACAAAGGAATCTGAAAATGCTCACCTTTCCAAGCAGCTTGAGGCCCAAGTCATCTACATAGTTACGTGTGAATACAGTTCCAACTTTTTTTCCCCCAGTGCTAAAGAGTGAACCTGGATTGGATAAACAAACATTGCACCATTGAACTACATCCTAGTGATCTGTAACTTTTGATATAAATTCATGACATGGAGATCTTGATATTTCCATTCCCCAAATAATAACGACACAATTATCCTTAAAAGAATTGTCATGAATGAATAAGATTTATAATAATAAAAGTAACCATAATTGCTATCAAAAGTGGGCAGCTTAAATAGTTTGTGTATTTACTATTACTTTATGTACTGCTACAATACTTGGAAAAAAGCCATAATGCTTTACCCCCAACCAGGATGTAATTTTAAAGCACTGCAAACTCAGTACAGATTGCCTATCCATTGAGCAAAAATGATGAGAAACACAGGGCTAATCCTGTAATAGAGACATGTCAAACTCTGATAAAAACTTGAAGTGCGCTCTGCCTCCCACAAGCAGAAACTGGAGAGGAATGTGTTCTTGGAATCACAGAGTGTAATTTAAAAGTTAAATCTATTATAATAATAAAAACGTATCTTGTACGGAGTTTAAAATAGTTTCTCTAAAGAACTCCACTGAATTGTGTTGCTAAAGCAAAGGAAAATGTTTTTGCTATTTTATTTAGTTTTTACTGTATTTTTCACATTTTAGTAGTTTTTGAGAGTTCCTACATGCATTTTGTTTATATTCACCTTTTCGCCTCATTTCTATCAGCTCTGCTACTCTTCTCTACCCACTCAAGTTCTTGTTCTTTCTCTTTTATTTTCTTTTTTAAGTACCCATCAAGGACAGTTTGTACTGCCCATATACTCTTGGATGTGTATCCTTCACTGGAAAATATACTATGGGCGTGGAGCTACATATTTAAATGAAACTGGCTCTTCCTCTCCCAGGAACTATCCATTGCCAATAGTTCCTAAGCTGAGGATGGATTTGTGTCCATCCCTCTTTGTGGTCTCAGTGCATTTCTGCTCCCATTTTGAGCCTTGGATGGAGGGTTTCTGGCACAGATGCTCCATTCAGAGTTGTACTTTCCACAGTCCTTTATTCTCTGTGCCTGGATCAGATGTGAAACACTGTGTTAACTTTCATTTCATTTTCCTGCAATGAACAATTCTCTGATGAGGACTGACCCAAACAGTAATCTATGGATATAATAATAAGTCATTAGGAGTTGGTTTCAAACCGTGTCCATTTAACAGAGCAATAGTAGTATGATTTTCCCCTAGGAGCTGTGATCTGTATAGACACAGGTTCCTGACCCCAATCACAGTATTGGTTATGTGCTTCAACTCAAGAAGAGGGCCTTAAATCCAGTTATAAAATGGTTGTTTACTTGCATAGCATCTGTTCCATAATTGCATCAGTAGGCAGGTTTTACCAGGCTGTCCACAGTTACAGCTCACCGGCTTCATTGCTCGGTAAGAGTGTTGAATGATTCCTTTCCTCCCAAGTACTGTGTATACCAACTTCCAGCACTACAAAAGCTAGCCCGTATAACTGAGGGTTCCAGGTCAGAGCCAGCTTGATTTCACCATGTTCTATAACTCAAGTATGCTATGTAGTTTCCAGCAGTAGGATATTATTCTCAAGTTACCAAGGATAATTAAAAACATTGGCAATAGCTTGCAATGTTTGGGGTCTATGGGACCTTAATTGTAGACAACTCCAAAGGAGGTAATCCATGCCTTGGTTTTAGTTGGGGAATGATGTGAAAAAAGAAAAGCAATGGAAGAAGAAGAAAAGAAATAATAGAGATTAGGTCAGTATAATTGCCATAAGACAAAAATGTTCATGATGGCAGAGGTCTGTTAACACTTTCATTTGAAGCTTTTCAAATGGATAAACAGAAAATAGTAAAACAGAGACATATGAATTATAAGAAAGAAAGAGAGAAGAAGAAGAAATGCATGTGTAAGAGAAAAGAAAGGAAATAAAGGCAGGGAAAATCTAAGAAGTCTTGTGTTTCAGAAAGAGTAGAGGTCAGCACCTAGAAAACAGATTCTAAAAAAAGCATCACATAGTATGTTGATTTGATTTCATAAGCGTTTGGAAAAAAGTCAGTTTGACTACTGAGTGGAAAATGAATTGAAGGACTTCAGGAATGATCTTAGATTAAAATACAACTTAAGGTGGCTTGGCAGTGTATCTCTTCATTCATCAAGGAAAGCATTCAATCTTTTGAATGAATGATGAAATGAGTTGCAAACAATATATAAATGTGTATTTGGCCCTATGGTGGTTTTCAAACCATAAAAAATTTAAAAGGAGCTTTTCCATTAAAGCCTAAAATATATTGCTGTCATGTAAACATGAAGATGCAGTCTTAGAGGAAGTCCTAGGATTCATTGTCCATAGTTTTGTTTATAAGTCGGGTAATGTCTATTTTGCTACTTGAATATAATTGTAGTATTATGAATGCTTTAGCGCTAACATTGAAGGTTTATATTTGGTAATCTCAGATGCAAGCTACATCTAAATCACAACCTTTGAAAGGCTATGAATTCCGGTGTGAAAACATGCTGGGTTTTTTTTTCAAGGTGTCATCTGGAATTGTTTTATGCTTCTCAGAGCTCAAAGTAAAAATGTAAAAAGATCATCACTTAGCTGATAAACTGTCAGCTTCCAGACAAACATTTTAACTGATTTGTAGCTGTTCTTCCTCTAGGATAGCTATACCTATTTGATATATATCTTCCCCAACTGATCATTGATAGCTTGGGGAACATTCCTTTAGCTGTATGCAAATTGTGCTGGGAAACATGGAAAGGCAGGCTATGCTCAGAGTGAGTTCTGTTATGAATATAAACTGTAGAAATACTGAGCTATTCATCAGGCAAGAGGCACTCCTCAGGCTTAGGGGTAATGGATTGACTGAATTGCAGAGTGGTGTTGGGATGTCTGTATGATACAAGAGCCCTGATATTCAATAATTGATCAAAAAATAGCCTGATAGGAGACAAATCAGAAATCAATCATGGCTTTGTTGCTTGGATACACTGTAATAGTTCCATTTAAAGTACTTGCTTTGCAAAATCTCTGAGAGGGGAAAATAGGATTTAAAATTAGGCTGTTAGTTGCTGATGTAGTAAATTGAGATAAAAATCAAGACAACTTATTTCCATATTTTTAAAGAAACAGCTTTTAAAGTATGCTGATTTGGGGGCCATTAAGGTATTTTGGGGCTTTTACACCCGGACAAATATGAAGAAATGTAAGAATAAGAAATATTTTCCAGTAACACATTCAAAGGTAAGGTAACACTGTGACTGTGTTTGAAGCTGTTTGTATCACAAGCATCAGTGTATTTGAGAAAAACTTAATAGATAGATGCTCCATTCCTAGCCATTGTTCCAAGAACTGTTGTAGGAATCAGAGAGACGTCCTTTAAGTCTGAGCTCTGGATGGTATTAATTTCTATATCTGATTAGCATTTTTCAAGATACTTAATGGTTCATATTATTTTCTTATGTGTCGAAATACTAACAATCATCTTCAGAATACCAGAAGTGATTAAATGAGGTAAAATTGCAGCACATATTTAAAAATCCAGTTCAGTGGTTAAATCTTACCATGTTGTATATGATATAAGCATAAGACTAAACAATTCTAGAATTTTTTTAATTTTTTATTTAACTTTTATTAAGTACACTTTATTCCTTTTGTATCCCCCATAAGCCCCTTCCTCCTCCCCTCCCGGCCCCACCCTCCCTCCCTTTCTGCATGCATGCCTCTCCCCAAGTCCACTGATAGGGGAGGTCCTCCTCTCCTTCTTTCTGATTTTTTTTTTTTCTTCTCAATGCAGTTTATTCAGGAACCTTGAACAATCTTCTGACCCTGGGGAAAGCCAGCCCACAGCTTAAATAGCCTCTGGGTAGCCAACCCCAGCGTGCCCCAGCGGGCAATGCAGATAGGTCCACATACAGGGAAGCAAGCCAGATCCTCAGCCTTAGCCAAATATGGAGTTGTTTGTTGTTGCGACCCGCATAATCGTCTCACCAGCAAGAACGCACACGGACAACAGGATCCTTCTGCAGCAAGCTTTATTACAGTCAAGCGATGAAAGGAGGAAGACCCCGAGCCCCGAAGTGGTGCTGTTTATATAAGCCCTGCTCGCACCAGAGTGGTGTGAGATGACGTATCATTCCCTGATTGGCTGCTCACCCATGGTGTGAGATGACTAATCATCCCCTGATTGGCTGCTCACCCATCACCCCATATGACGCCCCGGGCTGGGCTCATCACTTGGCGTGCTATTGCTGAATGGTCATGTGCTCTAGGACTTGTTTACCAGTTTTGAGGGCAGAAGCCAGCGCCATGGCGACCAAACCCCAGCTCTCCACAGTTTGTGACAGAGAGCACTCACCATCGGGAAGGTGGAAGGCGGAAACCAGTTCCATCTTTAAGGCATAGCATTGCGCAGCTCTCTACAGTTCCCCCTTTTTGTTTTAGACGCATCAGGCAAGAGTAGAGGTCTGATCTCTGATATTAGAAATAAATTGGAACTTTGTACCGATGTTCATTTAGGCGTCATCCACCTAAAGAGCATCAGACCCGTCTGATACCTTTTTCTCAGAGGCGGGACCTGGGGCATCAACTCGCATGCAATCAGACATGCTCTTCTCTGGGTCGAAAACAGCTGACCCTGAGTGCAGTGCTTAGCCTCGCATCCTGAGCATTGGTATCAAAGTACCATAATAGTTCTGTGTGGAAAAATCTTGTGACAGATGTTTAATGTACAACTTGTCAGTCCGCTACCCCCAGTTATGGTTCTCGAACAGGACTGAGGATGGTAGGGTGGAGGAAATGATTCTCTGGGTACTGGAACATCTTGTTGCCTCAAACAAGGTTGAGCCTCATTCTGTTAAGCCCTCAAAGGCCCAGTTCTGGGAATTCACATAGCTTGTGATAGGGGAGCAAGATACGTTGCAACTTAAACATCAAGATATTCAGGACTACACTTGAGTGAAGTTTTTTTCTAATAAAGAGAAAGATAGTACCTATAATTCCTCGTTAGAATTAGTCATGGAGAGTAGCCAATAGGAAAGCAATTACTGAACTCTCTGGGCTAAGTAACCGTGCTTATTAAGGGAAAATAGGCTACCTGAGCTGCAATAAGAGCCATGAAAATATGCCAGGATAGAAGAACCAGTGGGTTGCATTAGAAGATTTCAGACACTCAATACAAAGACTACAGTCACCAGGAACCAAAGTTTGAATTGACCATGAAGTATGGACCTCTTTGCCTTTGCAGTTCAGGCTGAGAGAAAATAAAACAGGATAAATTGAGAAGGGCAGAAATTATATATACTAACTGACTATGTGGCCAGTTGAGGAAACAATGGAGTCAGTATACATATGTCTTTCTTATCTATACCTGTTTTTACATATTAAGCACAATTCTTCTCTGGGTCTTTTTAAAATATAAGATACTTTATTGGTTTTCATGCCAATTTACTCCATTACTTATTCTTCATATTGCATTTCTGAATAAAAATCGGACAAGATAAGGAATGCGCAGTATAAATTAATAAACAGTGTCAAACAAAAGCTTGGTTCTCCACTCTAAGACCAAGAGTAGCAGATTTCACTTGTACAACAGACTCTTGTATTATATTAAAAATAACCAAGTAGAGATGTTGCCAGTGTCAGTGGTTACTCGTGGGCATCTACAGCACATTCATTTGTTTCTCACCAGCTTCGAAGGTTTGCAACAACTGTAGTGACGATTGACCCCAGCTGCTGCTGGATTCCTGGTGGTGAGCATGTTGGCTGCATGCTGTTGGATGTACGTTTAAAGGTAAATTTCATAGTAGTTCTCTGAGTGTAGCTTTCTGAAGACCCAGTGATCTCCATGTTCAATCTTTCTTTGTTAAAAAAAAAAAAATCATAGAATGGTTTGTTTTCCCATAGGAACCTCTGCTTTCTAAGAATTTCTTGAAAGGCTACAGTGAAATCTCCTGGACCAACAGGTTCAGGCTGAGATTTCTTTTTTCAGGTGAATCAGAACAAGTATTACAAGTCTGGCAAAGAAATGACACATAGAGTGTCCAGCATTATAGTTGTGTAATAGATGGATGGGCGTGGGAAAGTATAAGACTGTGTTAATACAAACAAAGAAATTGTGTGAGATGCATACTTCTAAGCATTCTAGAAATGTGTGTGATTGTGAGAAATAATTATTCCTAAAGAATATAAGGGTAATGAATAATTCCAGAGGATGACAAGGCTGATCTGTCAATTTCTGTACCACATACTGCACTTTGTATAAATATTTATTGTGCATGATTTTCTGTAAAACCCATACAACGACATGATATATCTACTGTTATAATATTGTTATGGATTTAACTATTATTGCCATTTCACTGAAGTTAAGCGAAGGTTCTTAGCTTTTATCTTCTAAGGCACCCAAGGTAGGTAAACATTATACTTGAACTCCATAGCTTTGACTTCAGAATCTGGGTTATTTCCGATTTCCCTATATTACTTCTCAGTGAAGCCTCTTAACAGAAAATGAGATAACATGCCAGGTGGAAGGGCTCTCGGAGATACTGTGGCCCATGTGTTTTCTAGTGGTAGTGATTTTGGCCATGGGGAGCATTTGGAGCTATTTGGAATACTTCTATGATCTTGATTGACAGTTGGGGTGTCCATCTTCCATTTCATAGGCTGTTCCAGTGAGGGTGCTGCTGTCCTTCTTCATGGAGTGCCATCCCAGACAACAAATGATCCAGTTCAGAAATGTCAATGGTATAAATATTAAGAAAGATGATTCAGTTTGTACAGTGCCTCAATCAGTAAAGTATCTGGCTCATAAGCCTCAGGATCTAAGTACGAACACCACTCCCACCCCAAGAATATACCTGAAAAAGTCTTGATGTGGTAGTACAGCAACCCCAATTATACAGGGGTCCCTAACTCAAAAACAAACAAACAAACAAACAAAAAACAAAATAATGAGGACTGCAGCAAAACTAAACCTCGGTGTTGAACTCTGCCTTTCATAAGCATGCACACACATGTCTACATAAACCGGTATACATACACAAAATGCACATGCAGAAAGAAAAAATAAATAAAATTGAAGAGTTATATAAACATTTACTCTAAATGCTTCTGTAGAATTCCTGTAGTTGCGTACGCCAAAGAACTGACTTACAGTTAAAAAAAAAAAAGTTTGGAAAGTGCTAGATACTCTATTTTATTTTTGAGTAATCTTCATAAAAATTGAATTTTAAATCTTATTTTAACATGTAATTTAAAAGTCTGAGAAGTCTTAAAGCTGAAGCACCTGCTTGCCTTTGTGTCTGCCATAGGTAAGGATATTCATAGGATTGCAGATGGGAAGCATCATGCCAGTCACATGTGACTCACTCAAAGCATTGGAAGAAAAAAAAAAAAACAGATTTAAAAGGATGTTCTCCTGACATCAACTCTCAAAAATGTGTTTTTTAAAGCAAAGAATATAGAAGTCTCAATTTTAGCCAAATATCTAAACCAAAAGGACTTTACTAAAATAAAACGAACTTATTTAGAATTAAGTCTATCACTAGATATCAAGCTGAATCACTTTGCCAATATCTTCCTCCTGGAGAAGAAAGTTAAGAGAGTAGAAGTCGTAATAGGTGGATTCAGAAGTTTGTGCCACTAACACGGTATGTTTTACTGCTAGATGTGGCAAATGAAAGGCTTCCAGCATTCTAAGGTACAGAAGCTAAGAAATGCGTTGAACTTGTTCGTGCTCATGGGGCTCACAGTATTATTAAATTCTATGTCTATCTCAGCCTTGGGTCTCTTTGAAAAGACTGGAATTTCAGTCTTGTAAGCTTCTTCTTTTACGTGATGTCAGTCTCCCAGCATTGTAAGCATTCTGATGTCTTGAATGAAAACAAAAACAAAAACAAAAACAAACAAACAAACAAAAAAACAGATTGTTTTAGGGCTAGAAAAATACAGATCCAATTAACTAGTTTCATTTTTTTTCCCTGAATGGAAAATAAAGACGGTACACTTTCCAGAGTATTCTGAAAGGAACACTCAAAGAATTTTAAAAAATCAAATGGTGATTCCCACCACACATAAACCTGAGATATAAGTAGGGTGCCTATATCTCAAATTCTGCCTATCTTCATTTTTCTCACAGTTCAGTGGACAGTTCAACACACCTTTTTGTTCCCTCAGATTTGGGCTCAAGTGCTTATGCCTTTTTCATAATGAGATTTAATCAAGCAAAGCCAAAACCATGGCTACAAGTTAAACACTCCCCAGGGAGGTGGAGCCAGTGACTGGGGGAGTAATGAACCTCTATTTAACTTTCAGATTTTGTTAATAACAGTTTGACTTGAACTGGTTGGAGCTAATTAGTTACTGCAGTTTCTCCATTAGTGGCTTATAAAATGGGACTTACCTTGTGCATGTTAAGCAATTCTCTCACTGTGGGTCATTTTGGTGCAAACAGAAGGAACGCAAGAGTCTAAAGTACAGATTAAACTTCGTTGTGGGTTTCCTTTATAGTTTTAAAACTGTCTACACATCATGTTCTGGCCAATGTGGAAACCAATAGTAGGGTGAAATGATTAGGGCTCATTTTTGTGATCAGGTCACTTGTGGGGCATTGCAGAGGAGTTTCTAAGTATTTCATCGAAGGCAGTGAGGACATGATGTAAGTTCTCCGGGTTGGCCATGACTGAGGAATTCTGGTGCTGCTACTACTGGATAGCGCATTGGGTGCTCTTAGAAGAAAAGGCATTCATTATGACCCTAGGTTCATGAGGCTTGGCGTGGTTCCCAAAACATATTACTTCATGTGCCTTCCCAAAATAATACTCTCATATAAAATAACAAGAAGGCTGCTATCAGACTATAACAGAAGTACAAAAAGAAAAGTAATCAAGAACTACGAAGAAAAAGTACCAAGAAAAGTGGGCTGGTGGTTTTTGCAGATGCTTATGGGCCCAGTAGAACATGCTACAGAGACCATTGTCTTCCAAGCCCTAAAGCGTTGTTCTGAATATCAGTGGCGTGGGATTCCAACATGGATGCAAAGGTGATTTACACTGGTGGGCTGAGGGCCAGCCTGCTATTCACTGTGGGTCACTGCACCAGGAATGTGTTCCCTCCGGTCATTTCCTACCTTGTCGCCTATGATGATTTTCCAAATAATCTTGACTCAGGTGTTATTTTTAGGGTTCTGTGAGCACCTTAAGATATTTCTTTATTTTCTTATTTGGCTCTTGATTTCTAAAATAAAGTGCATTATGCGGGTATCCTGGTATTCATAGTTGTATAATTAGCACCTTTAGGACATGCTAGCTAGACTCAGTAGTTTGATTTCCTAACTGGAAAGGCTATTTGCTGGTTTACACCCTCAGTGTCTGAGGGCTTACGAAACTTTGAAGAACAGAAGAAAGGGGATTTGGGTTGGTTCTAGCGTAGAAGGGGCAAAATGAATTTGACAATGCCATTTTTTTTTTACTAGACCTAAGAATATTCCTACCTTTGCTGTTAAGCTATTTTCACACACACACACACACACACACACACACACACACACACACACACAAATGGGCAAAAGACAGTAAATCTTTCAGTATTGAACACTTGCCTAATGAATCTATGGACTCTGTATTACATTTCTTTTAATAAAATTCATGTTTAAAATTCTAACTTATTACATATCACATTCTAATTTTGTTGACAACCTAGGTGAAATAAACAAAACAAAACAAAACAAAAGAAACCTAGAAATTCCCCATCTCTGCTGCCTGAAAGGCATTGGATCATAAGTACAACAAGAAAAGAAAAATTAAACAGTTTTGTGACAGACATATAAATGGTTCAACTTTTCCTTATACTTATACATGTAACATCAAAGAAAGTGGAGTCATCCATATTTGTGACTTATCCTGTATCTACTGCCAGGAATTCATCCTGTAAACTACCTTGGGAACCTGATTGCCTATTTAAATGGAGCCAGAAGACACCACTTAAAGGTGCCAAGGATATAATACCTATAGTCTCAAGAATGCTTAAATTCCTTTTTTTGAGCATCGAAAGATAGGGATGTGTAAATGCAACAATGACTTAACATTACCTGTGTTTCCATCTGCTGTTTTAAGTAGAAAGTTTTAGCATCCAGAAGAACAAAGACACCTTGATTTACATTGCCTACCCTCTATTATTTCCCTGTGTGTAGATCAGAGTTGAACCATTTCTTCCCTTGCAGCTAAAAGGTTTTCAGTTTTAATGCAGCCCGTGCTTCTGTTCTGCTGGTTTATCTCCTACAGCCTTCTATTTGTTACATAAACGACACAGCAAATGGAAGTGTAGAGCACACCAGCTTTATAGGACATAAAGGGAAGTGATGGAGGATTGGGGGAAGATAAACATCAAAACCCTGCTCCTTATGAACCCACG
This sequence comes from Meriones unguiculatus, assembly GCF_030254825.1. Lineage (NCBI taxonomy): Eukaryota > Metazoa > Chordata > Mammalia > Rodentia > Muridae > Meriones > Meriones unguiculatus. Next base: position 112,914,792 of record NC_083349.1, read on the forward strand.
GTAGCTTGTGTTTTCTTGAGGATGCTACAGAGCATGTTTTGGAGGAGAGTAGAAAAAGCAAAAGCATTGCAATATGAAGAGTACTACTCACCAGGAAGTTTTCTTAAGGATTTGTTAAAAGCTGTAGACTTTATTAAAGAGAAATTAAGGCAATAATATGTTAGCACAGAAAAAGATGTCACAGCCTGGAGCATAGGTCTCTCTCAGGACCAGGGCAGATCACTATTGATGAAGCTTCTGGTATAGAAAATTTTAAATATACTCTAGGGCTTTGTCTATGTGTCTTTCTTCTTTAAGAGTAGACTTAATGTTTTAAACATCCTTAATTGATGCAGGCCTGATAATGATTAAAACATTAGGCTACAGCATATGATTTTTTAAAATTCTATTACTATAATATGTGAGCTACGTAACTGAAGTCTGCATTTGATGAAAAAGGGTAACTCATCAACCAACGACGCAATGAAATTTAAAAGCTCTTTTCCCTCCTAACTCAAGTATTACTCCGTAGACACAATAAGCATTAACAGTTTTTTTGATATTGGTGTGGCAATTTTTATGTTTAAATGGTGAATTGTAGATCTGTTTCATGATATATGATCACTATATAAAATTTATGAAATGACAGTAAAATTTAGAATAGAGTATATTTATATCATTAAATATATACTCCTCTAAATTTTATTGCCAATTTTAGTACATGTTATAACAGAGTGCATCATTAAAAAACCAACGTTAATTAAAATAATAAATTTGAAACATTATTTCTCAGCATTTCTGTTTAGACAGACTGTTTTATGCTTCTTAAACAACATGGAGAATTAAAGCATATATTTTCTTTTTCTAATATTTTTATTAGTTATTTTGATATTTCATAGTCATTTTAATATTATCTTCATGGAGAATTAAGACTCTGAGTTATCTACAATAATTATATTAGGTCTGGGACTGTGTGCATAGTTTTGATTCTAAAACCATAATATATTGAATATCTCTTTAGAATCTAACATACAATTAAGAACAGAAGTAAATAGAATGAAAACAATATAACAGTGTTATTAAAAGCTGCTACTTAGGATACAGGTGTCAATCACTGATGCTTTCCCTGGTTTCTGGATGAGGACTGTATGAAGCCTATTCTTTCATGGCAAGAGTCTCTTTTCACATTGGTTCCCACTATCCTGCACCTAGAGAAAATTTGATGGGATCTAGAAATCTCTGTGACAGGTTATTCACTGAAATTTTCTTAATATAATTATTATTCAGTAGGTATAACATTTTATTATATTTAATTATTTTATTTTACATAGCTAATGCTTCCTTGGGACTCATTATGTAACCCAGATCGCCTCACCAATTTTAGCAACCCTCCCGCATACACAACATTCTCAAGCTTCCTAGTGATGTCACCTTTTTACTCATTTCCTCATGTTGTGGTGACCTCCTACCACAGAATTATTTTTGTTGCTACTTTATAACTGTAATTTTGCTACTGTTATGGACAGCAATGCAAACACGTGTGTTTTCCATTGGTTTTAGGTGACCCCTGCAGAAGGGTCATTTGACCCCCAGATTGAGAACTGTTGCTCTAGATCCAGTATTTCAGATAGTTCTGACCTCCACAAGCAAATATCCTTCATTTACAAAGATTTGGCTATCATCTCTCTCCTAAGAATTATGACAGGTGTCTAGGTTTTCTATTAATTTTCATGCAAATAACAAAGTTGCTTTAGTTCCGTCAGTGACTTCCCGCAGTTGTGGTGTTTCTTTGTTAGGCCCGTTTGCGCACTGTTCCCTGCTGTCCTTTGGCGTTCCTCTCACATGCTCTCAAATCAGGAGCGGATCATCCAAGCACTTCCTGGTCTTCTCCTTTACTTCATCGCATTGTTCCTTTTTCATCTCTACAGTTATTACAGTGACAGTCTGAAGATGATCGTTTGGATTTTATATATTATTTTTTTATGACTAATCCCTACATTTTAAAAATCTGAACCATTTATCTAGTATGCATTTTAAGGTACATGTGTAACACAGGCAAATACGTGTGTGCAGTTTTCATTATCAAATTGCTTCATTTAAAACAATTTAGATGTATTTAAGAATGTATAATTATTTCTCTCTGCATTCATATGATTGTCTGTGCATGTGAAAGCCAAAGATGGAAGTACTCCCGTATTGCTCTCCATTTTAGTTTTGGAGAGAGGTCTCCCAGCAAATCCAGCACTCCCTGGTTAGACAGGCTAATGGTGTGTGAGCACTCTTGATCAGCTTATTTATAAACTGGCCAGCGAACTGCCAGCCACCACGCTGTATGGGAAAGCTGTAGACACCTAGGGGCCGGCTTGCCACCATCGCACACAAAGCAGGCCAAGGAGGCCGCTCAGAGTTCCATCAGCCACGTGGCCTGCCTGCAGGGGAGCCACCACCATGTGCGAGTATGGAGTATGGGGCGGATAGATAGGAGAGAGGGAGGAGCAAAGCAGTTTGAGTACAATGAAGAGAGGTGGAACTGGAGACGGGAGGGTGGAGAGGAATAGCCTGTTGTGAGTAGATATCCCTTTCACCTGAGGCTGTGGTGAAGTCCTGGCATGCTGTCACTGAGGGCCATGTCTGGGTCCCTGGCCATGATGTGACAAGGGTAAGGGTCGATGTCCATAGCTAGGATTACCACCAGAGACCATGTAGATGTCTCTGGTCTGGGAAGCTGCCTGCGACACAGATGCCCAAGGGCTCTGCAGAACCGACCTTGTCCCTCACTGGCTGCAACACTCTGGAGAGCTGGTCCGACCTTTTACATGCTGTAGACTTCTGGAGAGTAGGCCCTGTGCCTCACTGGGCAGCACAGTAGAGCTGGCCCTGGTGACATGGGCATGGGTGTGCTGGCCTCTGAGGGAATGAGAGTGGGAGAGCCGACCTCGCCACTCATCTGCTGTGAGGTGGCACGGGCACGGTGGTGATGCCCTAACCCCCAGTGCTGCTCACCACCTGCTGCAGTTAAGAGAGCCATACCTGAGGGCAGGGGAAGAGGAGGGCAGAACAAGAGAGCAAGAGAGCGAGAGCGGACCCCGCCCCTGCCGGCAGAGGCAGTGTGTAAACTAGCTGGGCAGCGTTGGCGAGCGCCCCCTGGTGGGGAAGATACAGACGAGCCAGCGGGCTGACCAAATCAGGTCCCAGATCCAGGGCTTTCAGTTGGCCCACCCCAAAATCACAGACATCAACTAACTGTTGGAGACATGAAAGAGCTGGTCCTTCTGATCCTAAGCTGCAAAACGTCCATGACACGCGACAACAACAGGATAACTGAGCGGAGTCCTGGTGAGGATCCAGTATGAGGGTATAGCAAAAGCCAGTGGCCTCACACAAGACTAGTGAGTGAACTGCCAGTGAAGATGTACGGACGGTGGTATCCTGTGGGGCACACTGAGACACGCTACAGCTTCCACACACTGTGACACGCTACAGCTTCCACAACATGGTGTTTTCATAGTTTCGCTCTGCTTCATTTTCTATTTATTTGTGGGGGAAAGGTTGCAAGGGCGGAAGGCAGATATGAAGGGACAGGGAGATGAGTGGGACCTGGGTGCGTGATACGAAACTCACAAAGAATCAATAAAAAGATTTTAAGTTATGTATGCCGTCTCTGAGCATTTGCAGGTGGAGAGCCATGTCGGGAAAAGCTTACAAAGATAGCACAGTGGTGGTGTAGACCTAGCCCCAACCTGAGCTATAAGGATTTCCGTTTTTGTGCTGAAATTCAATATGAAAAGAGATAATGAGACTATTCTTTTTGTCCTGCTAATTTGCTATCGTATTAACAACAACGACAAAAAATGAATTATCAATTAAGCAATTATATCATTACTGGAAGCACATTATAAAGAAATGATGGGTCTTTCAAGGAAGAAAAAAAATCTCATTTGGATATAAAATTTAAGTCTGTCAATGCCTTTTTTTTCACTTCTGAGTAATCATAACCCATAGAATACCAGATAAAATTAAGAATTTATATTTTTAGTTGACATTTTGGCTGCCTCTTGTGAGACAGCTCATTGTTAATATGTTTGTGTGTCCAATCCTATTGATATTGAACATTCTTTGAAAAGGCACATTTGTCTAGATGAGGATGTACAAGTAAATCCATTCATATACCTATTCATTTGATGAATAGTCTGGCAAAGCGGGGCACAAAAATGGTTTATAGTGCAGAACAAAACAAGTGGACCTCTTTGTACCATAGATGGTAAGAAAGAATATGGATATACAACAAATAAATTATATTGACAACACGAGAAAGAAAGAGAAAAACACAGTGCTTTAGCACAAAACAAAGAGATACGCACTAGCAAATGTCCTTCGGTGAAGTACTCTTTCAAGCTAATAAAATTAAGAGGGGAAGGAGCAGATAACTTTCTGGTACCAGAATTTAAAAAAAAAAAAAACAGAAAATATTTAAGCTGGTTCCTCTGTGCAGAGGATTGTGGTAAAAACATTAGTTAACCCTTGCTTTATGGGTGGTAGATGTACCTTGATGACACATTGGTTAAACAGCCAGAAGTGGATGAAACTCGTTAGTACCTTTCAAATCTTCACTGGCCGTCTATTTCTTTTATTTAGATTGTGAATTATGTCTTTGTATATTTATCTACATTGGCTCCTGCCTTTCCAGTTCTTTTTCCCAGTCTCTCTCTCTCTCTCTCTCTCTCTCTCTCTCTCTCTCTCTCCACCAACCAGCAATATCTATGGTTATTTAATACATATTCCGTCAACTTTCTTTTTTAGTTCTAAAACCTTCCAAACCTTTCTCTGCAGCTGTATTTATTCTTAAGCTGGAGTGAATTTCTGTTGATCACAACCAAGAAATCTCAACACATTCATGTAATGTAGAGGTATCTATTCAGAGTAACCTCTGTAAGTATAGAATAAAATAGAAGCTCCCAAAGATTTCCTCCATGAAAGCCATGAGAATAGTGGCTAAAATAAATAGATAAATAAAAAATCATGGTAAAAATAAACAATTTCTAGTATTCTGGAAATCATGTAGTAGCACTTTCATGCTTAAATGTTTGAGTAACAGAGTTATCAGCAAGGATCCTCTTTTTTTATAATTTTATTTTTTTTTCTTATCAGTTACATTTTATTAACTCTGTATCCCAGCTGTATCCCGCTCCCTCATTCCCTCCCACTCCCACCCTACCTCCCTTATCTCCACCCTGCCCCTTTCAAGTCCACTGATAGGGGGGACCTCCTCCCCATTCATCTGATCCCATTATATCAGGTATCTTCAGGACTGGCTGCAAAGTCCTCCTCTGTGGCCTAACAGGACTGCTCCTCCCTTGGGGGTGGGGAGGTCAAAGAGCCAGCCATTGAGTTCCTGTTAGAAATAGTCCTTGTTCCCCTTACTATGGGAAACCAATTGGTTACTGAGCTACCACGGGCTACATCCGAGCAGAGGTTCTAGGTTATATCCATACATAGTCCTTGGTTGAATATCAGTCTCGGAAAAGACCCTGTGCCCAGATATATTTGGTCCTTGTGGAGCTCCTATCCTTTCCCCAACATACTAACTCCCCTTCATTTATATGATTCCCTATACTCTGCCAAAAGTGTGGTTATAAGTCTTTGTATCTGCTTTGAAAACACTGCTAGTTAGAGTCTTTTTTATCATTTTTTAAACTTTTATTAATTACACTTTATTCATTTTGTATCCCCCCATAAGCCCCCTCCCTCCTCCCCTCCCGGTCCCACTCTCCCCTCCCTTTCTGCATGCATGCCCCTCCCTATGTCCACTGATTGGGGAGGTCCTCCTCTCCTTCTTTCTGATCTTAGTCTATCAGTTCTCATCAGAAGTGGCTGCATTGTCAGGGTTCTAGGTTATCTCCATGAATAGTCCTTGGTTGGAGTATGAGTCTCTGGGAAGTTCCCTGTGTTCAAATTTTCTTGTTCTGTTGCTCTCCTTGTGGAGTTCCTGTCCTCTCCAGCTCTTACTATTTCCCACTTCTTACATAAAATTCCACTCACTCTTCCTGTCAGTTGGCCATCAGGCTCAGCATCTGCTTTCACAGTCTGCACGGCAGAGGCTTTCAGAGGCCCTCTGTGGCAGGTTCCAAGGTTGTTTCCTGTTTTCTTCTTCTGACTTTCAGAGGCCCTCTAGCAGGTTCCTAGGTTGTTTCCTGTTTTCTTTTTCTTCTGATGTCCATCCTCTTTGCCTTTCAGGATGGGGATTGAACATTTTAGTTAGGGTCCTCTCTTTTGCTTAGTATGTTTAGATGTACAGATTTTAGTGGGTTTATTCTATGTTGTATGTTTATATGACTGAGTATATACTGTGAGTGTCTTTTTGCTTCTGGGACAACTCACTCAGGATGATCCTTTCCAGGTCCCACCATTTACCTGCAAATTTCATGATTTCCTTATTTTTCATTGCTGAGTAATATTCCATTGTGTAGATGTACCAGAGTTTCTGCATCCATTTTTTCAGTTGAGGGGCATCTGGGCTGTTTCCAGCTTCTGGCTATTACAAACTAGTTAGAGTCTTTCAGATGCGCTCAGTAGACTCCTGTCATACGTTCAATGCACATCCCATCTGTCTTTCTAAACGAGGCTTGATCATCTCACCCCATGTCCGCTCAATTGATTATCTTTTTTAGGTGTATAGATTTCATTATGTTTATCATATCTTATAGGTCTATATAAGTGAGTATATCCCATGTTTGTCTTTCTCCTTCTGGGATATTTCACTCAGAATGATCTTTTCTAGATCCCACCATTTGCCTGCAAATTTCATGATTTCCTCCTTTTTGATTGCTGAGTAGTATTCCATTGTGTAAAAATACCACAATTTCTGTACCCATTCCACCGTTGATGGACATCTGGGTTGTTTCCAGGTTCTGGCTATTACAAATAAAGCTACTATAAACATGGTTGAGTAAATATCCCTTTTGTGTACTTGAGCTAAGTTTGGGTATATGCCTAGCAGTGGTATAGCTGGGTCTTGAGGAAGCACTATTCCTAATTGTCTGAGAAAGTGCCAGATTGACTTCCAAAGTGGTTGTTCCAGTTTACATTCCCACCAGCAGTGGAGGAGGGTTCCCGTTTCTTCACAACTTCTCCAGCATGTGTTGTCACTTGAGTTTTTCATCTTGGCCATTTTGATGGGGGGGAGGTGAAATCTCAGGGTCGTTTTAATTTGCATTTCCCTGATGGCTAATGAGGATGAGCATTTCTTTAAGTCTTTCTCTGCCATTTGGTATTTCTCTGTTGAAAATTCTCTGTTTAGTTCTGTTTCCCATTTTTTAATTGGATTACTTGGTTTGCTGCTTTTCAGCTTCTTTAGTTCTTTGTATATACTGGATATTAGTCCTCTGTCGGATAAAGGGTTAGTGAAGATTCTTTCCCAATCTGTAGGCAGTCGTTTTGTTTTGATGACGGTGTCCTTTGCTTTACAGAAGCTTTTCAGTTTCATGAGGTCCCATTTATTGATTGTTGCTCTTAGAGCCTGTGCTGTTGGTGTTCTGTTCAGGAAGTTGTCTCCTGTGCCAATGAGTTCTAGGCTGTTCCCCACTTTTTCTTCTAACAGATTTAGAGTATCTGGTTTTATGTTGAGGTCTTTGATCCACTTGGACTTAGTTTTGTGCAGGGTGATAAATATGGATCTATTTTCATTTTTCTGCATACAGACATCCAGTTGGACCAGCACCATTTGTTGAAGATGCTATCTTTTTTCCATTGAATGGTTTTGGCTTCTTTGTCAAAAATCGAGTATTCATAGGTGTGTGGGTTTATTTCTTGGTCTTCTATTTGATTCCACTGATCCTCCTTTCTGTTTTTATGCCAATACCATGCAGTTTTTATTACTATTGCTCTGTAGTACAGCTTGAGATCGGGGGTGGAGATACCTCCAGATGATCTGTTGTTGTACAGGATTGTTTTGGAGATTCTGGGTTTTTTGTTTTGCCATATGAAGGTGAGAATCATTTTTTCAAGGTGTGTAAAGAATTGAGTTGGTATTTTGATGGGAATTGCATTGAATCTGTAGATTGCTTTTGGCAGGATGGCCATTTTCTCAATGTTAATCCTACCAATCCATGAGCATGGGAGATCTTTCCATCTTCTGATATCTTCTTGGATTTCTTTCTTCAGAGACTTGAAGTTTTTCTCAAACAGGTCTTTCACTTGCTTGGTTAGTGTCACCCCAAGGTACTTTATGTTATTAGTGGCTATTGTGAAGGGTGTTGTTTCTCTAATTTCTTTCTCGGCCCTTTTGTCTTTGGTATACAGGAGGGCTTTTGATATTTTTGAGTTGATTTTGTATCCTGCCACTTTGCTGAAGGTGTTTATCAGCTGGAGGAGTTCTCTGGTTGAATTTTTGGGGTCGTTCATATATACTATCATATCTTCTGCGAATAGTGACACTTTGACCTCTTCCTTTCCGATTTGTATCCCCTTGATCTCCTTTAGTTGTCTTATTGCTCTGGCTAGGACTTCAAGTACTATGTTGAAGAGGTATGGAGAGAGTGGGCAGCCTTGTCTTATTCCTGATTTCAGTGGGATTGATTTAAGTTTCTCTCCATTGAGTTTGTTGTTGGCTATAGGCTTGCTGTACATTGCCTTTACTATGTTTAGATATGTGCCTTGTATCCCTGATCTCTCCAAGACTTTAAACATGAATGAGTGTTGGAATTTGTCAAATGCTTTTTCAGCATCTAAGCAGATGATCATGTGATTTTTCTTCTTCAGTTTGTTTATGTGGTGGATTACATTGATGGATTTCCGTATGTGGAACCACCCTTACATGCCTGGGATGAAGCCTACTTGGTCATGGTGGATGATATCTTTGATGTGTTCTTGGATTCGGTTTGCAAGTATTTTATTGAGTATTTTTGCATCAATTTTCATAAGAGAGATAGGTCTGAAGTTCTCTTTTTGTGTTGGGTCTTTGTGCGGTTTAGGTATCAGGGTGACTGTCGCTTCATAGAATGAATTTGGTAATGTATCTTCTGTTTTTATTTTGTGGAATAGTTTGAGGAGAATTGGTGTTAGCACTTCTTTGAAGGTCTGGTAGAATTGCGCGCTGAAACCATCTGGCCCAGGGCTTTTTTTGGAGGGGAGACTTTGAATGACTGCTTCAGTCTCCTTGGGGGATATAGGCTATTCAGTCTTTCTACCTGATCTTGACTTAATGTTGGAAGATGGAATCTGTCAAGAAAATTGTCCAATTCATTTAGGTTTTCAAATTTTGTTGCATATAGGCTTTTGTAGTATGACCTAATGATTGTTTGAATTTCCTCAGTGTCTGTAGTTATGTCACCCTTTTCATTTCTGATTTTGCTGATTTGGATAGTTTCTCTCTGCTTTTTACTTAGTTTGGCTAAGGGTTTGTCTATCTTGTTGATTTTCTCAAAGAACCAGCTTTTTGTTTCATTGATTCTTTGAATAGTTTTATTTGTTTCTAATTGATTGATTTCATCCCTGAGTTTGATTATTTCCAGCCGTCTGCTCCTCTTGGGTGTATCTGCTTCTTTTTTTTCTAGGGTTTTCAGTTGGGCCATTAAGGTGTTTGTATATGATGTTACAAATTTCTTCTTGAAGGCACTTAGTGCTATAAATTTTCCTCTGAGCACTGCTTTTAATGTGTCCCATAAATTTGGGTATGTTGTGCCATCATTTTCATTGAATTCTAGGAAGTCTTTAATTTCTTTCTTTATTTCTTCCTTAACCCAGCTGTCACTGAGTAACAAGTTGTTCAGTTTCCATGTGCGTGTCGGCTTTTTGTTATTTCTGTTGTTGTTGAGGTCCAGCTTTAGTCCATGGTGGTCAGATAGAATACAAAGGATTATTTCAATTTTTCTGTATCTGTTGAGGCTTGCTTTATGACCAATTATATGGTCTAATTTGGAGAAGGTTCCATGCGGTGCTGAAAAGAAGGTATACTCTTTTGAGTTTGGATGAAAAAATCTGTAGACGTCTATTAGGTCCATTTGATCTAGGGACTCTGTAAGTGTTTTTATTTCCCTATTTGTTTTCTGTCTAGTTGATCTGTCCCATGGTGAGAGTGGAGTGTTGAAGTCTCCCACTATTAAGGTATTAGGATAAATGTGTGATTTAAGCTTTAATATTGTTTCCTTTACGAATGTAGGTGCTCTTTTATTTAGGCATAGATATTTAAAATTGTGATGTCCTTTTGGTGGATTTTTCCTTTGATGAGAATATAGTGGCCCTCCTTATCTTTTTTGATTAACTTAGGTTGAAAGTCTATTTTATTAGATATTAGGATCCTCTTTTTGTGACCTGTTCTTTTCCCATTAACATCTCTCCATTTTCAACAGTCCTTTAATTACCACAAAAACTTAAAACCAATAGGTGAGGGACACTGAAAAATACAGGAAAAAAGCAAATAAATCACTGAGAGCCCGCCCCTTAGACATGAATTTTGCTCATCTATCTGAAAGGCCCCTCAAAACATCTACTGGAAAGGAGTTGTCTTGGACTGGATTGAAACTTCCATTACTGTGAAAACAGTAGTCAACAGTTGTTTAACAACCAGATTGTCTGAATCAGAGCAAAAATTGAACAACAAACAAGGGGCGGCGGGGGGGTGTGGGAATGAAACAAGCAAGCAAAAAGGATTCTAAGGGAAATCAGTGTTCAAAGAGTAGTGAAATCACATTTGTCCTTCTGAGTGAGGATTGAGCATATTCCCTAGGGTGCTCCTCTTTGTTTAGCTTCTTTAACAATAGATTTTAGTTTCTTTAGCCTATATTATGTGGTTAATATCCACTGATGAGTGAATATATTCCATGTGTGTCTTTCTACTTCTGGGTTACCTCACTCAAGATGATCTTTTCTAGTTCCTACCATTTGCCTACACAGATGACCTCTGAATGAGTTAACTGATTGTGGTATCGAAGCAGAGGCTGAGACATATAGCCAAACATTGGGCAGAGTGCAGGGAATCTTATGAAAGAAGGGGGGGGATAGAAAGACCTGGAGGTGCAGCCTTGCAAGTCCACAGAGGAAGACAATGCAACCAGTCCTGATGGGACCTGATAGGCTAGGGTCAAATGGAAAGGGAGGAGGATCTCCCTTATCAGTGAACTAGGGAAGGGACTTATGGGGAGAAGAAGGAGGGAGGGTAGGATTGGGAGGAAGGGGCCCACAGCTGGGATACAAATTGAATAAACTGTAACAAATGATAATATTTTTAAAAAAGAAAAAAAAAAGTGAAAAATATCTGAAGTATTCCTAGGTGTCTAGGAGAGGACCACCATATCTAGAGGTGACGAGTCCACAAAAAATAATTTTAAAAGCTCCAATTCCATCTTTAGCTGATCTTGAGACTCCTTATATTTAGAAAGTGAATGTCAAAACAGCACTATAAGTACTATAAAAAACGCATTGCACCATACCAAGAAAGGCTCCCTGCAAGAGGTAAGAGACTTACATATTCAGAGCATTTAATCAAGTCTTTGTAGAATCAATAGTAGGTCACTAAAATAATGGAGTAAGATTTTAGTAGCAACACATGATAAAGATTGCAATTTTTAGATAATTGTTCTGAAATCAGTTGACAATGAGCAGCAAGGAATTCTGTCCTCCACTTCTGAGATTGGTATTTTAATATTCCTCGTATAATTGAGTTAATGCGGCATTTGTTTCACTCAGTTCAGCTGCTTTTACTTAGTGGATGGCCCTTCAGATCTATTTCCATGAGTGAGGTGAGGAGATTGCTACTTTTTATGGCTAAAGAACGAAACAAAAACACTAATTAGTATCAATGACAGAGTTCTGGAGGATAGAATGCGATTATTCAATTAAATCGGTGCATTCTAAATGTTCCCCTTAAACAAAGAGCATCACAAGACCAGCAACAGAATCATCTCTTCACGGGGAAGTGTCCCGAGGGAACTCAGAGTTAATAATCAGCCTTTGGTGTACGAGTTGTGTTGTAAATATGTCAACCATGGACGGGTGTCCCACCGTCTATATTTTTCTGCCTTTGGACAGGTTATTGATTATTACAATACTAAAATTCAAATAGTATGAGAAAAATGTTCCCACTAAGCTCACTAAGTAAATTTTCATAATAGGTTTGACGTTGTAGAAGACTGTCTAACTGAGATGAATATAACTCAGTTGCTATGTATCTAGTTTGATGAAGAGAAAGACAAGCTGAGCAGGCACCGCCTCAGTCTTCCTGACTCATCATTTAATATCTCAACAGAGTCAGAGCACAAGGGACAGGAAGAAAGTGCCAAAGGTTAGAAAGAATAGCTATAGAAGTGATGGCTAAAAACGTCCTGAAATTTAAGCAGAAGGACATTTGTAGATCCACAAGTATCTGAGAATCAAATAATTAAATAATTTTCAATTGTTATTTCACCATTCCATAATGGCAGATGTGGACTTTCTTTAAGTTTCAATATATGTCAAAGCTCCCTGTTTTCACTGTTTGCTGAATGTATGCAGCAAAGACTTCTTTTTGATATAGCGTCTTGCTATATAGTTCAGACTGGCCTGGAGGTCATGCAATCCTCGTGCCTTGACTTCTCGGTACCGTGAATACAACCGGACACTATTACACCTGGCTTCCAATAGAGTTTTACTCAGCCATAAGCATGAATGAAATCATGCCAGCAGAAAAATGCATGAAACTGGAGAGGGAGTTAAGTGAAATAAAGTGGCCTAACAAAGTATCTGATGTTTTCCTTCAAAATGGAGTATCATAATGAAAAGAAAAAAAAAGACAACAAAAGATAGGAACTTAAAATGTGGATGAAAAGACACTGCCAGTGATACAGGAGCAGGGCACAGACAGGGATGATACTAATAAGGAACAAGAAATTATATGTGTCTGTACAAAGCACATTATAAATATGTGTGGGGATGCATACATCCCCTTATTTGTGGTATTAACATATGCTATGAATGTAACAATAAATGTCAGCCATTCGCTTTTGGGCATAACCTAATTGTGGACGTTTTTATTTGAGATAACTATCTATATATACAATTACTCTATTTCCAAATTAACAGTAATAATAATTAATAATGTTCTCAGGTTTCAACATGAAGTTTGAGAGTACAAGACAGAATGCACACTATCATAAAAAAATAAATCTAAATGTTTTCCATAGGTTTGTACAAGAAATACAATAAATGCCACTGAGAAATATTTTGTTTAGAAAACATTCCTTACTCTTCCCAGATCTAGAAGAAAGTTTTATAAAATTGTATCCTCCTGAAGTCTGAATCAAGTAATCAAAATTTAAATATATTCTGGTTATACTTAGATTCCTAGTGACTCTCAGTAAGTAAAATAGATAAAATCTTAGCAACTGCAGACCTAATATTCTAAACAGGAAGGGATTTAGTGATAAATGGGAGGGTAATGCTTTCTCAAGAGAAAATTATATGGCCTCTTATGGTCAAAGTCACAAATATTTAAAACTGTTACTGTAAGTCTTTAATTTTTTAATATTTTAATTAATTAATTCTCTGTGTGCACGTGTGGTAGAAGGGTGTTTGCTGGACAACAGAGCACAACTTGCAGAGTTGGTTTTGATTTCCCCCATGTGTGTCCTGAGGCACTGAATCATGTCCTTGGGCCTGACAGCAGGCACCTGTACAAGCTAAGCCTTATAGTAGACTCCCCAAAATTATTATTTGAGCACTATGCGTCAGACGGTGGATTGAGCACCTGTTATCCCACTGTGTTAGGTGATCCAGCACGTCATAACAGACGTGTGGATATTATTTAAAAAACAGTAATTTTTTGGGAATGATTTTGGGTACTATGAAGACGACACTAAAGCACCAGCATTTTCCACTTATCTTGAAGCTATCCTCATATAGAAAGGACTCAGCAAGATGCCTATGGTTTTCTGAACAAGAGCTACTAATCACATATATGAAGGTTGTTATAATTTCACCACTTCCCTGAATGTTTTAACATTTTCACCGTAGAGTAAACATGAACTTTTGAGCAACAAAATATTTACAATGAAGACTTAATTCTCACATTGTCATAACACAGAGGATGACCATTCTTAATTTGAAATCTCAAGTGCCTCAAAGCTCAAAATCTTTGAGAACTCAAATATTTAAGTAGAAAATTTCAATATATGGTCCCCCAATGGGTGTATGCATGAGTGTACATGACTCTGTGTGTGTGTGTGTGTGGGTGGGTGTGTGTGTGATGTATCTGAGGCACAAATTGTTTTATGTATCTTGAGTCCTATCCCAATGATATCTCATTCTTATATGTATATGTATATATGTATATACATATATATATATACACAGATATTCCCAAACTTTTATAAAATCCAAAATACCAATAATTCTCTTCACAGGATTTTAGATACCCAATCTTTACATATTTATAGTCTTTTAATTTTAGAGATAAAGATTACTGAGATCTTGAGAAGCAGCTAAACATTTCTCTGTCTTGGTCACACAATTATTAAATGTGTTTCAAATTTCTTATCTCCATCACAAAGTTTAACTCCACATATCCTTCTTGTTCATCAAAACTGTTTAAGTCTCTATCTGATAAAGGAGTAATTAATTTTTCTAAGGGAAAACTGCTTTTCCTGGTGATACGCAGTCCCCCTTTTAACATAACAGATTTCAGGATCTAATAGTGTTATTGAATTGCCATTTGGGTATGCCTTTTCACATTTCAATTCTCTTGTTAATGCATTTTTATATGATTCCCACAGCAATTCTGAGACACAGTTTAATAGGAATTATTATCCTTACTTTATAAACGAAGAAAGAAAGTTCAAATAAAGGTCATTCAGCTAGCCTATGGGTCTACATTCCCTGAGGCTCACTCAGTAGGGTTCAAGGCCAGTTGTATCAACCACCGTGTACTATGTCCATCTAAGTTTCTAATGTTTCATTAAGACTGTGAATAATGCACACACACATAACCCTTATTAAGAATGATTGCTCCACTCTATCTCATGAAGACACGTTATGAAGTTCTCTATTTTTATCTCACAGAAGTTGTTCCACTCTGGGATGTCCTCCTACATTTCACTGCCTATCAGTAACAATGCTGTTCTGGATCTCAGGGGAGAGAAAGTTTGCGTGCCTGTGGTAACCTGAGAGGGAAGGCACGGGAGGATACATTACCCAAACAATTAGAAACAGAGACCCTAAGGGACACTGATTGAACACACGCTAAAAAGGGGTGACAGGCTTAATGTGTTAGGAAAACGGAGACAAGAATTGAATTTATCCCATGCCACTCTGCGGCAGCTCTGAATAGAGTCACTGCTAGGTTGTCAGCACAGGCAGCCGAGAAAGAGGAGGGAGGTGACCTGGAGTGTAAAATTAAGCAAGAGGATGGGGATTGTGTAAGCATGAAATTTTACAACCCTAAAGGGTTCAATGGGCTTCCCCTGGGAAATTAAGGGTGATTCCACATAAATGGAATGAGCAGGTAGGTGGGTCTTCTATGAAGCTTTCCTGTAAGACCCTCGACTCTTAAAAAATGTTAAGCACTGTGAAAGTAAGGGCCCCTGGGAGTGGCGCGGTGGCGCACGCCTGTAGTCCCAGCTACTCGGGAGGCTGAGACAGGAGGATCGCTTGAGTCCAGGAGTTCTGGGCTGTAGTGCGCTATGCCGATCGGGTGTCCGCACTAAGTTCGGCATCAATATGGTGACCTCCCGGGAGCGGGGGACCACCAGGTTGCCTAAGGAGGGGTGAACCGGCCCAGGTCGGGAGTGGATGATCTTACAGAAAACAAGAGTTACTGAGACACAATCTCAGAACAGTTGCAGCAAGTGTTTTTTTTTGTTTTGTTTTGTTTTGTTGTTGGTGGTGGTATTTGTTTTGTTTTGGTTTTAAGAAAACCTTATTCCAACAACTGTGGAAAATGGCTAGTATGATAACTTTCTTATAAGGGCTCTTCTCAGGGAGGCTAAAGGCCTAAGCTGATTCCTGGAAGCTATATGGTGGTAGAAGAAGAGAACTAACTCAATAGGTGTCCCATGACTTCCACCTTTACCTTGTTGCACAATCATATACATACACACACACACACACACACACACACAAATAGATAGAAGATAGATACACACATAGATAATTAACATATAGGTAGAGGAATGATAGGTGTATTTGACATTTAAAAAGACAGAGAGGAAAGGGCTCTTCATGCTGGCAGTGGAGCTGTTTGGCTTTAGAAGTGATTACCTTGAGGGCAAGGCTGGGAAAGTCCCTGTGACTTCAAGGAGTTTAGAGACGAGCCTTAAAGCTACCTGGCTGTAAAACTAGGGCAGTTTCCTCATTAGATCATAAAATATCCTTTTGCTTTTACTAATAAAAAATAATGAGTTTCCAAAATTTCCCCTTTATAATCTGTAAGTGCTTAATTGCCTGGAACTGAGCTGAGCCCCAGGGCTCCACCTACGAGGGGGTGAAGACTTACTTTCCTTCAGTCATTACAGAAGGCCTGCTTCTTAGTTTTTGATGCTTGTAAAAAATTTCTGCAAATGTTAATTATCTTAATTACTGTTTTTAATGTAGTGATACTACTTCAAAATACATACAGTTTAGCATATATTTCTATAAACTATCTTTGTACATGTAATTCGTACTAAAGAGGAGGGCTGGATTATAGTTTTAAACTTTTTCTGAAAGCCTTGGCATGCAGTTTTCAAATATCTGAATTAATGTATGGACTGGGAGAATGGCTCATTCACTAAATTGTTCTCTGCTAGGTACTGAGAGCCTGGTGAACAATTAAATTTGTATTAAGTAAATAAATGAATCAAACCAGAACACATTTAATCTCTCAAGCATTGTGTAGATTGGGTTCTCAAGAAGGCTTTGGGTTTTGCTAATGGATTCAGGATAGTACCACTGTACCTGGGGAGAGCAATTTCTTTGATTTTCATAATGTCTCTCATTAAGACATTCATGGTGCTTCAGTTCAAAATTAGACCCACCTAACAGATTTTTTAAAGTAAATTTACTACAATCAAGAAAATCGAATGGCATTATTCACATACTGTGGACCAGATAACTTAAGCGCAGAGGGGCAAGACAATCAACAAGGTTTCTGAGGTGCAGAGGGAGCTCAGCCTGCATTAATCGTTGTGTCGCTGGTCTAGGTTGATATAAAGCCCATATTATCCTAGCAAGCCAGCCTCCTTTCTTCCAATTAGTGTTTATGAGGTTTGGAGGAACATTTTCCTATTTGAGTTTCTACATTTTAGATTTCCGGATAAATGTTTTACCACTTTAAAGCCAAATTCTCACTAGTGTTACTTACATCCCTTGAGCTTTTTCACAAAACTATGAACTCAGACGTATGGTCCTAGGCTCATGTTCTTCTATTTGTATTCTGGTAGCAGGAAGTTTCCATGCTCAGCGTCCTTGAAACATAGGAAAAATCTGCCCTTTCATTTAGACAATATCACAGATAAAGTAATTTTTATTTTTTATTTGTTTCCTTTGTGTGTGAGATGGAGTTTATGGTTTTGTGGTTAATGATTGACAGTTGAGAATTTCTTTTATTTTTATTTTATTTCACTTTATTTATTTTACATTCCAAGGGTGCCCCAACCCCCTCTTCTCCCAATCCCCCCATCCTTCCTCCTTCCTCTCTCTCCTCTCCTTTCCCCCCAGGGAAAGAGAGCCCCCTTCTCCCTGTATCCACCCTCCCCTGCACATCATGGTACATCAGAACTGATCATATCCTCATCTACGAAGGCCAAGCAAGGCAGCCCTGCCAGGGGAAAGTTATCCAAAAGCTGGCAATAGATTCCATGTTAGAAACAGGCGACCCATATGAAGGCCTAGCTGAGACCCACCCCAAGGTAAGAGAGCCAGGCCTTGACACTATTAATGATGCTCTCCTATGCTTGCAGACAGGAGCCTACCATGACTGTCCTCTGGGAGACTTCATCCAGTCTGAGATGAGCAGCCAAGCATGGGGCAGAGTACAGGAGTCCTTTGGAAGTGTTGGGGAAAAGATGAAAGTACCCTGGAGGGGACAGGAAAGCCAGAAGAAGACCAACAGAGACAACTAACCCAGACTCATGGGGGCTTACAGGGATTGACACATCAACTAAGGAGTATGCATGATCTGGACCTAGGTCCCCTGCATATATGTGGCCGATGGGCAGCTTCGTCTTCATATGGGTTGACTAGTTTTGTTTGTTTGTTTGTTTATTTGTTCGTTTCTCTCTTAAATGTAAAACTGGTAAGAATGCTAGTGTCCCTGACTCAAGAACTATAGCCAGAGTATGCGGCACCGTGGGACCAAAGCTTAATGCGGTCAGACCTTGAACTTGCTGTTTCCACCTGACTTTCCAGCATTTAGCAGCTAGAATACAAAATGGTCTGTGGCAGCTCTGCCTCCCAGGTGTAGAAAAGAGCAAATGCTGAAGGACTTTGAACTCAGTGGGCTTCACACAGATTATGCCCCAGAGAGAAAATCTAAGCAGCGCTTCAGGCAGGTGCATGATGTGCTTCAGAGGCAGAAAACATTTGATTTGCGAGTGGGGGACTCTAAAATAGAGCACTGTGAAGAACGCAGGCATCAAGAGATGACGGGCACAATATTGCGTCCAAGTTCCAACATTTGCGGTGCTTCTCCATGCTTTCAGTTCAGAAAGAATCAGAGGGGTTAGCTGGCAGGGCCAAGGGAGCCACAGCGACACACCAGACCCAGACAGCCCAAGGAGCAAAAGGGGCCATCGCTCCAAGGAGCTGAAGGAGACCGAAGCACAGGAAGAACTCCTAGAACCTTCTTGTTGGCACTCAGGGCCTGGATTTACTGATTTCTTGATGTTCAGTAAAGTACTATTTTTTTCTTCTTCGTCTTCCTTCCCCCCCCCCTTCCTTCTTTTTAAAGATTCTTTTCAAAGCAGGCTTGATGATTATTTTTTTCTTCTTATTTTTATCTCTTTTCAGCAAATTGATTTGGGTTTTGAAACAATTTGATGAGACCCCAGATACTTTTCAGGGTTTAGATTTAGGGACTGTGTTGATGATTTATGTTTACTTAGCAGGGGGAGCAGCCTCTCTGTTACAGGTGGGGAAAACAAACAAACAATAAAACAAGCAAGCCAAGACCCTTCTTGTGTGAATACTGTGACCTGACCTCAGACACTGCTCATCTCTGCCCTTATGTCCCCTCCTCTCACATTGAAGATTAACCCTGAAATACAGTGTGTGTGTGTGGGGGGGCAATAACTGAAATAGCCAAAGTCCAAAACAAGTCGATGAAAATGCAGTTAAGCCCAAAACGTTGTTTAGCCTGCAAGAATCTAATACAAATGCAAAGTTGGGTTTGACATGGTAAATGCCCTTTCAGGGATTTTACCTCTCACAGATTCCAATTCATCTGACAATTAAGTCTAAAAACCACAGCTCCATTCAGAAAAAAAAAATAAGATTTTGCAGACTACGGTGTAATAGGAGAGAGAACACAGATATCTGTTAATAGGCCACCCAAAGATTGTGTGTCACCTGGTTAAAGACATTTGCAACATTGCTATTCTTGGCCTCTGAGGAAGCTGGGGAAGGCCCAAAGCCCAAGACTCCTCACCTCTAGCCTTCATCAGCCTCTTGCAATTACAGCAAGGCACTGTGCAAATATTTTCATATTCTGTGTGTACTAATGTTGCTATGCCCTCTGTCTTGTAAATTCTAGATTAGTCATGGATGTCAACAGACCAGCTGAAAAATAAACAAACAGTATAGTGAGATGCCTATGTGTTCTGTAGACAGGATTTATACTGGTTTAAAAGGCTTATTTTCTCAAAATATCTCGAAGCTTTATCTACAGTGTGTTAAGTGTTGTAATCAATAGTAGAAAGCCTTTTACAACTTGGAGGTTCTTTTTCCCACAAATGCTGTTTGAGAATTATTCTCATGGATATATGTAATTGGCTCATTTATTTTAATTGCTGAAAGTTATACAGCTGTGTGTATTGCTCCATTTTAATCCAGTATTGATACACACTTATTGTTTCAGATTGTTTGCTGTTTGGCAGTGCCACTACAAACACCCATAATCAAATACACTGGAGTCCTCTGGGGAGATGTGTTCTACCCATGGAGATGCACTGTACTCTTGGGGAGTGTTCAAAAATGTGTATGTGGAGTTGGCTCATCCTGGTGGCTTGGAGTGCTAAGAGCCATTGACACTGAGAAGATAAGAGAGGGGACCAGGGATATTTAATACCCTGTGTCTGGTACTGTCAGCATCCAGAACACTGCAGCTGTTGAACGGGCTCTTCATTTTTAATTGATTTTTTTTTAACTTATTCACTTTAGATCCCAATATTAGCCCCTTCCCTCATATCCCCCAGCCCCACCTTCTCTCTTCCCCCTACCCCCTTCCTTCTTTAGAAAGGGGGAGCCCCCTCTCCTACCCACTCACCCCATACTATCGAATCTCATCAGGATTGCCCACATCATCTTCCTCTGTGTCTGGGAAATGCTGTCTCACCAGGGGGAAGTGATCAATGAGCAGAAAACAGAGTCCATGGCCGCAACAGTCCATGCTCCCCATACTAGGGAACCCCTCATCGAGACTGAGCAGCCTATTGGCTACATCTGAACAGGGGTCCTAGGTCCTCTCCATGCATGGTCCTTGGTTGGTGCATCAGTGTTAGCAGGAACCCCTGCACCCAGATTTATTGTCTCTGTTGGTCTTCTTGTGGAGCTCCTGTCCCCTCTGAATCCTTCTATCTCTCCACTCTTCCATAAGACATCCTGCCTTCTGTCCAAAGTTTGGCTCTGAGTCTCAGCATCTTCTTCAATTCCCTCATGGGTGGAGTCTTTCAGGTGTCATCTATGGTAAGCTCCATAGATGCTTCAACAGCCCTTCAACAGCTTCCAGTATCTATTCTATTTGCATTTCTGAAAGAGAATTAAGCATCCTCCCTAAGGTCCTCCTTGTTATTTAGGTTCTTTAGATCTGTGGCTTGTAGTATGGTTATCCTGTTTTACATGGCTAACACTCACTTCTAAATGAGTGTATACCATGTGTGGCTTTCTGGGTCTGGGTTACCTCACTCAGGATGATCTTTTCCAGGTCCATCTAGAAACAACCCAGATGTCCCTCAACCAAAGAATGGATAAAAAAAACTGTAGTACATATACACAATGGAATACTATTCAAGGACATCATGAAATTTGCTGGCAAATTGATGGACCTGGAAAAGATCATCCTGAGTGAGGTAAACCAGACCCAGAAACAGGCTCTTGGTTGTAAGGTTAGAAGAGAAATTACTCATGCAGAACATAATACTCTCAATTCTTTGTTTGCTACTCATCTTGGCAGACCTGAGAAGACAGAAGCTCTCACCTGTAGTTTAGATATTATACTCAATTGTGTATGGCTCTCGCCTAGATATTGTATTCAGTTATGTATAGAATATGGTAGTTTTCCACTCTTCACTGCTGTATGCAAGGGAAGAGAGTATAGCCCTCTCTTCGGGTTTTATTGCTGTGAATAGTCACCATGACCACAGAAACTCTTATAAAGAAAACATTTAGTTGGTGCTGGCTTAAGTTTCAGAGGTTTAGTCCATATCTTCATGGCAGGAAGCATGGCAGCATGCAGGCAGACAAGGTGCCAGAGAAGAAGCTTAGACTTCAAAATCTTGATCCACAGGCAGAAGAAGGAGATTGTCTTCCACAGAGGGTATAGGGTACATCAAAGCACACAACCACAGTGACACATTTCTTCCAGAAAAGCTATACCTCCCAATGGGATCACTCTAGGGGCTAAGCATTCAAACACATGGGTCTACAGGGGCCATACATATTCGAACCACCACAAGCACACACTCCCTTATTCATTATCTATTTTGCCTGTGAACAACGTTAATGTAAGACCTGTCACTAGGGCCGAGAATGAGAGTCACGACTTCCTGTTCCTGGAGAAATACACAGTAGTACATTCTTCCTATTTCAGTTGATCACTGTCTGTGTCATGTGGTGGCAGGACATTGGCATGAAGTTCTTTCCAAGGGTTGATCTGTGTCTTTGGTTCCACTGAAACTTCTGTGTGTCCAAACCTCCTTGTTTTGAATGAATCCATTCCTCCCATATCTAAATTTGTATTCATCATACACAACTAAGTACTGAGTTGAAAATTAAGTGTCTCTGTATAAGGTTTTTTTCATTGCTGCTCTTCCAAGTAATTGGATCCATTTATATCATGTACGGGAGTCCATATGTCCTTATGCTCGTAGATAAGGGGGATTGCCAGATTGCTGATGATTCTCCTCCCCTTTTCCTTATTACAGTTACTTTCACTGTTATCTGATGGTCCAATAATTGCAAAAGGACATAATGTCTCAGTTGGGGAGCCCTGACTAACAGTGATGGAGCAGATGTTTATGTTCCTTGTTTATTTTGCTGTCCTGATAACCACGTTCTTATCTTCCTAGCCTGTTACTGTATTGATTTATTAGTTTTGTTTGTGTTGATCTGTAGAAACCCTTGGGAGAGCCACCATTCTCAGATACTGACTTGAAACATCTCAGAAGGCTCATGATCCTAGGGCAACTCAGCAATGTCTTTCAAAGCTCGTTTACTATGATCTTTGGTCATCTTTTAATTCTGGTGAGTGAAGCACCTTCTTATATATCTCACACTCTTGCCCTTGCGTGGTTTTTGCTCTACTGCTTTACATATGTGACAATCATTCCTGCATATCACTTCTATAACCACTTTCTTGAGTGAAAACTGTGAAGACAGAAGTTAATGAGGTGGATGAGATACTCAATGCTATGGAAGACCTCTGCAATAATGGACACTCATCTTCTTTCTCCTTCACAGTCCATTCTAGCTTCATCCACTCTCCATTGCCACTATAGTAATTTCTATCAGTCACTACGCCTTCATCTCTTACATGTGAAAATCTTGATCCTCATTCAATGTCCATAGTTTCTGCACCATGAATTTGTAGCTACAATGGTGTATGTAACTTTATCACAGTGGGAGATACATAACTTTATCACTTAGGTTCTCTAAGTATTTTTCCTTCTCCACATGTTAAGTAAAATAAGTTTATTTCCTGATGATCCTGGTTAACTATCTTGACCAGTAACCTACCTAATTTTTGTCTATTATTCTATGAGCAAAATGTATCCACAGCACACTGGTAGCAGGTAGAATTTGTAATGCAGTAGGGTTCCTATGTGCTTTCTCTGGTAGGAATTTTGTTTGGTGGGCTATGACCTCCAATTCTACAGAGCATAGAGTTATGAGGATGGAGGCACATCATAATTAATTCCTATGTACCCACTCCCTGGCTTCGGAACACATGCTTTCTTTTTAGCAGGGACATAACAACAACTAGGATGATCATTGTTTTAATAAATACTCTGCATATTTGGAGGATAGCATCTGTTTTTCCAGTACTTACTACAAGCTGGCATTTCAGCTTCACCTTCAGAGAAATATTTTAATATTCTCTAAGTCCTGATGTTTCTTGGTGGGTGGCATAGTATATGACATAACCAGAGAGGCTTATAGGCAGGCCATGAACCCCTGGCAATGCCATGGCTAGATATCAATCATTGTGAATGCCTCTACATAATGATTACTGCTGGCATTCTGTAGGGAGGAAAGAAAATCCATACCAAAATAATTTCCTCTGTGTAGAAAAGCAGAAGGACCTCTGAAAGAAGACAATGGAATTAACTGATGACCAACCATCTGTCTCTGTTAATGATAATGATAATTCCATATTGGTTGTTATTGATAAAATTTTGTTATTGATAAAATTGAAGTTCGTATCTGTCCATAGGTCACCTTTAGTATGTGGGAGCTCATGTAATTGGGTTTATTGATGGACTCTTTTATAAAATGTATGATATTTCTAGAGTTAGTGACAACCAAAGCTAAATTACATCTGCTTCAGAGTTTACTCCTGTGGTATAAGTTTGACACATGAGGTTGGTGTATAATAAAAATCTGATTCTGCATCATTTTTTTATGTGATTATGTGTAAACCTCTTTAAGATAGCACTGATTTTGTAAATTCTTTCCACCTAGATTCCTGCTTGGGACATTGCTCCATCCATAAAACTCAATGACTAAATTAACTCTTCATTTATTTTTCCATTCTACGTGTGTTTTATGGGCATTTTAAGTGTCGGTATTAAAAATGTTATGCATATATATATATATATATATATATATATATATATATATAATGTCTTTGATCAAATCTGTTTCTCCTTTTTCCCTTCCTTCCATATCCTCCCATCACTTTATCTCCTAATTCCACGATCTTTTATTATTTTTAAATCCAATGAATTCATTCACTGGTACATTTATGTAGATGTATGTAGGATCATAAACTGGAGTATATTCAGCTTTTAAGGAAGAGCAACACAGAAGGAAACTGATTCACCCTCTCTTGGCATCCATTTCTTGCCTGTCATTATTTTACCAGGAATAAGACTTGGTGAGCCCTTGCCAAATCCATGCTGGAATTTGGGCTGTCTGGATATGGTGCAGCCATTTTCATACAGTATTGGTAAGGGTGGCCTGACTATGACATTTGTTTATAACTTTTTTTCAGTTGATTCACCAAAGCCCTTTTGAATCCACAAGTACAAACTGATGGAATGGTACTGGTGACATGGGTACAACTCTAGCTCATGACCTAAACCGTGTATGTATGTGTTCTTAACATAATTTGTGTCATATGTGACATTTGATTTCCATTTGTGATGGGCAATGGCTGCTGCCTTACTTGAATATGACCTGATGGAACTGACAGAATCCAAACTGTAATGGGAAAATAAAATGTCACTGCAACTCACTGTAATGTTTACAGTCTCTAACAGCATTGGAGGAGTGTCATAGTAAAATGCTTCTTAAAGGGATTATAATGAACTGCTATAGACAAGCATGCTTGCACACACCAGGAAGCTGCACTGCAACTATCCCAAGAAAGACTGGTTCCCAGGACTAACACTTCTAGCATTCCTTCTCATTTGCATCCTGTGGCTCAGGAGGGAATACTGTGGCACTACAGCTCAGAGTTCCTACTGTGTCCTTTTCTACACCAGGAATTTTGACAGTCTCTCTTGTTCCCTAGTAATTAGTTACTTGTAAGTGTTGATGCATTGTCTGGATAGACAAAGGGGTGCCTGGTTCCTTTGTTTTCTTTATTATAATAGAAGATTAAAGATGCCTTTTACTTCTAAAGGAAACTCATAGCAATCTCCAAAATACTAGGCCACCTTATATCTCACCTAAGTTTCCAGTCTTTAAACATGTGCGGTATTCAATGTCCTCCTCAAAATGTGTAAGTCCTACAAAGTCCTTTAATGTATTCCGTATTTTTGTCAACTACGCACAATGCTTTAGGTGTAATGGAGCATTGAGTTGTTTTCAGACATGTCCAGCTGGTCACATCTTTTAGGATTATATTTGAGCAGTAGGCAAGAGGCTGAGCATCATACTGAGGTAGCACCAGGAAGAGGAAAAGTTGTTCTGCCCTCACGAGTACAAATTCTTTCTGATTTTCTTCTTAAACTTAAAATGGGAACGAATGATTTGCCAAACAATGAATAAACCATGAAACTGAGGCCTTATTATTCTGTTTTTTTTTTTAACAAAAAAAAAAAATGTATTTACTACTGTAACTGAGACTCCTATTTGATTAAAAATTTTATATGATATAATCATTCTCAGGGATCTATCCAATGTCTGTGAGGGCCTTGAGTACTGAACACAGGAGAGGAATTCTGCACTTTAATCTTTTAGGCATTTAAAGACTAATAACCTTTAGCCCACTTCCTTTAGAATGCAATAATATATCTTCTTAAACAGTTTTTTTATTTTAAATTTATGAAACAAATAAATAATAAAAACATCACGGAAGTAGCATGGTATCATTTTCTTTTCTCTTGCTACAATAAAAGACCATAACCAAGACAACTGATAAGGAAAGAGTTTATTTGAACTTATGGTTCCAGAGAGGTAAGAGTCCATCCTAGCAAAGAGGTAAGTCACTGAGTAGGAGTTGTAGAAAACAAAACAAAACAAACAAACAACAACAAAAACCCTAGGAGGCTGGAACTCACATATCAACCAGGAGCACATATCAAGGAGAGGACACAAGCTAGCCAGTGTATCACATTTTTAATCTCAAAGCCTGGTCCCAGTGATATGCTTCCTCAAGCAACGTTGCATCAGCCTGTAGGTATTAGGCTTAAGTTGCTGAGCCATTTTGGTTTAATTTTACATGGTGTGAGGTTATCCAAACACCATTTGTTAAAGGAATTTCTTTTGGGGCTGACTTGTATTGATACCTTATACAAATTTTTGTCATAAATGTGCTAATAAACAAATTATGTCATCTCGCTGTTTTAGATGCAAGACACTTGAAATCAAGTAATGATGGAGACATGTTTTTACTAAAAACTTTTGAGGGCCTTTTGAGTGACTCACACTCTGGTATTATTTCTATAAATTATTAGCATCCTTGGTATAACTGTATCACTCCAGCCTGGGCCTGCTGTCGCACTTTTGTTTGTTTGTTTGTTTTCAGGGGTATCTGTATTTTCACATGGTTGTCTGAAAAGTTGTCAATCACAGTAGAAAAGTGTACCCCTCAGTTTAATATATACTCTTCTTAACTATTTGTGCTGTGGCCCCTTTTCCAAGTAAAGGTCACATTCTGGAGTATGATATCTAAATATTTCTTATCATATTGTTATGTCTTATCATATTTGATAAGAATGCAATAAAACCTTAATTATATTGCTTTAATACTGGACTTCTTTTCTTTTTGGTCCATTGAAATAAATGACTTGTGCCAATAGGAAGGGTTTTGGTTATTTTGATGTAATTACCATATTTTGATGTAATTACCACATCTTTGTTCTTCTTTTCAAGATTGATTTAGCTATCTATTGACTTCCACAACCCCCTATGGATTTATTTGCCTTTTCCACTTCTACAAAAACAACTATTGAAATTTGTATAGGGTTTTTATTGAATCTGTAGATTGCTTAGGTAATATTGTTGTTCTTATGATATTGATTCCTTTCACCTATGAACACAGTGTATTTTTTCCTTTGTATCATAGTTTCTTTTGATGATTTTTTTTTAGTTTTTAGTATACAAATAGCTTCTTGACTCTTATAATTTCTCTCTTAGAAGCTGATTATTTTGACACTATAGTGAGTGATGTTACTTTATTTATTTATTTATTTATTTATTTAGAGAATGTTGATTCTCTAAATAAATAATTTGTGCTTCTCAGAAGCACAAATTATCTGAGTGTTGATCACATTATGCTGTTTAGATAAAATTGTTGATTGTGTCAAGTAGCTTTTTCATTGATTACCCGGAATAGGGAATGCTGTTATCTGTGAGTGAAGATCATTTACTGTTTCCTTCTTGATGTACAATTCTATTTCCTATTCTTGCCTCATTAATCTTAGCAGATGTACCTGTACAACATTGACTAGCAGGGGTGAAATTGGAGATTTTTGTCTCAGTCTTGATTTTGGTTGAAAAGATTTCACTCTTCCTGCTGAGGAGGGTGTTAATTGTAAGTGTACTGCTGTTTTTGAAATATAGTGTGGGTGCTACAGCATGTTTTCAGACCTTTCCATTACTGAAATGAACCTTTACCTTTCTCATATTTCTTAGTCTAAAATTAAGGACTGATTCTGTATAAGGCATCCTGACTGCTATTTGTACCTGTCCTGATTTAACCCTTGAGGGAGGAGAAATGACTGTCATGAGTCTATAACAGAATTTCATCAGGACTCAGGTGGCTTCCTGAACACTCTCAGTGATAAGGTAACTATGACGACATTTGAAACTCCAAATATTAAGGTACACCAAATTATTTACAGAACACTCTTCTACATTTTTTATTTCATAAAGACATCCTCATTGGCATTCTCAAAATAAATAAATAAATAAATAAAGTAACATCACTCACTATAGTGTCAAAATAATCAGCTTCTAAGAGAGAAATTATAAGAGTCAAGAAGCTATTTGTATACTAAAAACTTGATTGGATTAATAACCACCCAGGACATTAGTGAAACATACCTTACGGTGTGCCCATGCAGGAGAGCATTTTCGGGGGGGCGTACTTCTGAGAGGAATGTGGGCTTTATTATTCTAAGAGATGGGTTTCCATAGGTAAGAAATATGACAAAAGTAAAAAGCCATTTGAGCGCAGGACTTCACTTCTTTCTGCTTTTTAAATGTTGACCTACTGTGTCTTATCACTACATATTCATATTGTAACCATGCTATCTCTGCCATAAAGAACTGTATCCCCTCAAACGAAGGGCCAAAATAAAGAGCTCCTGCTTGAACTTGCTTCTTAGATCTAAAACATCCCTGCACAATAAAAGATCATCACTGCAGTGAGAAAATAGATCTTTGACTGCATTGTTTTCTAGACTTTGAGATTTCTTAAATAATGTTTGCTTATTTGAAATTCATATCAAATTGGTATATTTTTGTTAAATCTGGTAGAACTGTTGACTTTTTGTCATAAGTTATAGGATCCTTCATCATATGGATAAGTTTATATTTTCAGGCATTTTTGATCCAAAAAGAGAGAGACAAGAGATTAGATTAGAAAATAAACAAGGGCCAATAAATTGAAGTGGTATTTTTGCTTTGTTTTTAATTGGGTACCATGTGTGTGGAGAAACACCCTTGACGAGTGTCATCTATTTTGCCTTTGAAGGGACAATGCTCTGCTATCTACATCTTCCATTAGCTGTGGAAATATTCCCATGACTGATCTTTTCAATCATGATGGGCGTCACAGTCACCAAGACTATCCTTGACTTCTCAGGGTTTTATCATCATCATGAACACTGCTCTAGGACCACTTTTCTTACCAATGTCCCTAGAACTACAGAGTCCATCATTCTTGTAATTGTGATGCTTAACAAGAGCACCCTTCTGGGCTTGTTAAATGGTGCATCTTCAAGTCCATTTTGGCAACACAGTTTTAAAGGTGAGGGTGGTATTCAGGCTAACACGTCATATCCAATAAAACAGGAGTTGTTTTCCCAAGACTTTTCCTTCTTTTCCGCATTATCAGGAATATGTAAGAGGGCCACAAGTCTTTCTCCATCCAGCCTATTCACCTTGGGTATTTCTGATACTCATTTCATTTATTTATTTCTCATTTGTTTGTCTGTTTATTTATTTGTTTGGATTGTCTTGGTTTTGGACAGAGTCTTCTTGTGTAGCCCAGGCTGTCCTCAAAATTTTTATATAGCTAAAGTTGCCTTTGAACTTCTGTCTTCCTGCTTCTATCTTAGTAGTGCTTAGTTTTAGATAACAGTCTAAATATTTTATGCAAGGCAATATTATTTTTGTACATTTTATCATTGAACTTGATGGCTTTCATAAAACAGACACTATGCTTTTACAAACTTAGTAATAGTATGTTTAGTTCTATCATGCTATAATATGGATTGATACATGATATTGTTAGCATCTTTCAATGAACATTAAATCAGCTTTTAGTTTATGCTATTAAACATGATGTGAATCTTTGACCCATTTAGATGTCTTTCTAAATGTGAGAGTTCTTAAAGGGACATTCACAAACTTCTTAAATTGTTGATCTATTGGAATTTTAAATCTCTGTATAGGAAAGAGCCATGCAAGTTTTCCTTTTTCTTTGCTTCTCATAGATGACTTTTTCCAGCTTTTAAATAAGATCATTAATGGATGACAGTAACTATTACAAATATTTTTTTGAGGAGATAAACATTAACTTATTTCTATACCACATCCAACCCAGTTTTATTGCCTGAAATGCACAGGATGAAGATACTTATTTGCAATGGGCCTTAAACTTGAGAAATCTCTCACTGGCATTCCCATGCATCCAAGCTAAGCAGTTTCCTCATCATTTACTTGTGTCCACTTAGATTTTGTGTTTTGCTAGTTCACATTCCAGCAAAATTTCAGTGTGTCAATATTCACAAGCTGTAGGGGTGTGAATATCGCTGAACTGGACCCTGTTCTAGTGTCAAATTCTGTTCAGTTTTTTAAATTATCAGATTGGCTTGTGCTACTCAACAGCTAAACAAGGCAATGAGTCTTAGCTACTAATGTCCAGTTGATCCTGTGTATATGTGTATTTGTCTGTTTCTGTATATGAGAATGAGACAAAGAGAGAGACAATGGTAGAAAGAGACGATCCATGTGTATAAAAGAGCATAGTCAGCATGTAGGTAATATGAGTGTGCATAGAATTTTTTTATGAATTTTATTTTTATATTAATCACGGATTATTTACTTTGTATCCCAGCTGTAGCCCCCTCCCTCATTCCTTAACAAACCCACCTTCCCTCCCTCACTTCCTCCCTGCCCCTTTCCAAGTCCACTGATAGGGGAGGTCCTCCTCCCCTTCCATCTGACCCTAGCTTATCATGTATCTTCAGGACTGCCTGTACGTAGATGTATCATACACCCTTTTCTGGTTCCTATCTAGTTAAAATACAAAAATGGAGAGATCATATTTTATGCTTATTTTATATGAAATTTAATGCCTAACAGGCCTGACAAGGTGGGGCTTATGGAATTGGGCTAATGGGAACTTTACAAGTATTAAAGAACCAGACAGCTGTCAGTTCAATGAGATTTTGGACAATTTGATTGGTAAATATACCAGAGTTTCTCAGACATAGGGGTAATTTCTTCTCTTCTCTCTTTAGCTACAGAAGACTCTCAGGGACTTATTCCAATCTTTTGTGGGAATATGCTGAGTGAATCAGCACCTGGGTAATATATCGCATCACCAGCATAAAATAATAAAGAACACATGACAAAGCACCTCAAGACAGTGGAAAGCTAATTTTCTGTACGGGTCTGGTGAGGAACAAGGGGAGTCCTTCCTGAGTGATGCATCAAGGTGATGATGTGCCCCATTAGGACAATTTGTTTTATATTTCTTAAAATAGATATGACTGTGGGAAATGACAGATGGAGGTGAGGAAAAAAAAATTCACAAAGTCCTTCACCTTGCATTCATAAATCAATGACTTGGTCCTAGAGAACTGGCTAAAAATACATTTCTCTTTCAGATGAAGGAGATAAGGTAGTGAAAAGAAGAATGTGTTGACTGCAATAACTGAGGACATCATCTCTGTCACTAACAGTATCTTGGTATTATATGGAGGACAGGGAAAGTGACATTTCCTCATTCATTTGTACTTATCTAGGTAAAAACCTCCTCCTAATGCCCATAAGTGTACATAAATGTGCACACATAGAGGTATGACTATGTATTAGTTGTTTCAATGGTATTGTACTTCTGAGAAGTACAATATAAGCAAGGAACAGCCTAGTAGGCTCATCGATTAAAGATATGGCACTTCACAGTGGGAAGTTCATAGTAGCTGGAGGGTGCCAGGATGCATCTGGTCATGTGTCTACCACTCAGGCAGAAGAGAGTACTGAATGCTGGTACTCACTCCCCTTCCTCCTTTCCATGTAGCTTAAGACGTCCTCCCCTGGAATGCTGCCACTGACACTTAGGGTGGCTCTTCCCACTTTCATTGACCTTACTTAAGCAATCCCTATAGCCAAGATCAGTGGCTAATCTGATAGAGATAATCCTTCTCAGCTGTGCCCAGAGTCCAGATGATTCCAGATCCTGTCCAGTTGAAAATCGATATAAACTATTACAAAGGGTATAGTAGTTTAAATCCTGTAAGTTTATCATCAGAAAGCAATTAAGCTCAGTTAAGTGTCTGGCCACAGAGTAGGGGATAGTTAACCAAAAATATAGTAAGTTGACATATATAAAATCTTACTATAGGAAAAAATTTAGGAAAAATATCCATCCAGAAGGAATTATGATAGAACAATTACATAATTTAGATTGTTTCATATTTATTTATTTTATTTCATATGCAGAAATGTTTGTCCTGAATCTACGTAGCGCATAATGTGTGTACTTGGTATTCTCAGAGTTCAGCATTGGCTCCTCTGGCTGGAGTTACAGATGCTTGTGAGCCACCATGTGGATGTTTGAACCCAACCCTGATTCTCAGGAAGAGCAACAAGAGTTCCTAGCTAGTGATTTGTCTCTCCAGATCCAATATATATATATATATATATATATATATATATATATATATATATGCTGCAATAACATATATAATGTTTTATATATATAAATTAAGAATCTAAGCATCAACACCAACAGCAGTTCCCAAGATTCATCATTTTATGACATGAAAATCTTAAGTGGAGAATGCCTTAAGTTCAATATGAAAAACTGATGGTTTAAAAATTTCCTTTTCAAATATGAAACTGTAACCTTTTCAACTCACAATCACGTACAACCTAAACTCTAATGAAGGCACTTAACATGTCAGGAAACAAGGGAAAAGCATTCACACAGAAAGGTGGTTCTGTATTCCTGGTGTGAATTGTACTCTTGCTTCTGCTTTTCATTACATTCTATGAACAATACAGAATAAAATGATCCCTTAAAGAAATACCTTCTACACTATATCATTCATGTTGGAGAAAACTCATTTGATGCTTTTGTTGGCCATGATACTGAAAGTAAGTGTTGATTTATGCCAGCACAGTCATATATTAAAGCCCACAAATAGACATGTTTGTTCAGCTTATTCTCCAGCCTCACTGCAGGAATGCAAATGAGGTTTTTCCAGACCCAGTTTCATGCTGTCAGTGGCAATGTGGGAGGGGGCAAGAAAAAAAACAAAAAGAAAATCAATTGAATGAACCTAGCAGAGAAGTCTACAGATTAATTATGTTTAGAGAAACGGAAAACAATGTGTTTTTGTGTTGGCAACTTGAAAGATTGGTGCCAGGAATACTCTTTAATATTATGTAAACAAATGGAGCCTAATCAATTGTGGAGATGGCAGTCACTATGCCTGCAAAGGTGACAGGTGATGTTTCCCGCTGTTCTTTGAAATAAATGAATTAGGTGCAGAAGTCAGGAGCCTTTAGCAGCTGCAGCCAGTGTTTATATAATGCTTATAGGATGCTGACTAACTGCCAGTGTGACTTCAAAATAACAACATATTGTTCCTTCCAAAATCAACATACTGTTTCTTCCATTATGATTCTATAGTCCTAAGAATGCGAGGGTAAATATATAACCAAGTTATACCTTCGTTATGCCCTTCTGATTAACAACAGGTTTGTGATTTCTGAGTCCTTTGAGCATATAGTATTTCCTATTCAGGATTTTAGTTAACTTGCGTGCATGAAGCTAAGGTTATCATTTAATGTTTTTAGCAACCACTAATTCAGTAAGTGGAAATGATGTTTATTTTGATTGTTGGATCAAATATGACTTTATATTAAACTCATTAATTAATTATTAACCAGTGGCTATTCAGAAGATAGGGAAAGTTAGGTATATGGAGTAAAAGAATTTAAAAATATATAACTAGCATTGAGTTGGGAAATGGTTGACAGAAGAGACTTAACTATAGAGAACCAGAGGAATACGAAAACACCCTGTCAAAATAGCAAAGGTGTCTTTTGGAAGGCAAAGAGATCCTCAAAGTAGCTGATTAATTTCAGTCTTATTTGTAAGAATAAGACCTCCCCAGCATGTGTCATCATACTTTTAAGACCCTTTTGTGTATTACTCTTTCTGTAGTCTGCCTTTAAGTGACTTGGATATAGAAAGCAACGATAGACCAAAAGTAAGAATTTTGTCCAAATCCATCTTGGTGAACAGTGAGTTTAACCGATGTTACTTATACGAACATAGGTGAATCTGGTGGAGATACCAGTAAAAGGCCTACCCTAACATGGGTGACAGCTCATGAAATCTGCTTCACTAGGACCTCCTGAACAGCCTGCAGGGCACTATGGCACCACAAGGGCTTTCCCCCTCTTGAGACTGTCACAGTTTATATAACCCACAGGAGATACCTTCAAAGTCTTGAAAATTTATGTAGAATCCACGAGTCTCACATAGCTTTCTTCTCCATTTGGAATGGTATATTTTTATTTGGAGAAAACCACTACTCAATATGCTAGTTGCTAGGAATGATGTTTCAGAAGTCATTGTAACATTTGAAATTCTTCATGGGATTGTGAAGTTAAAAAAAAAAAATAGAGAAAACAGTTCTGTATCAAACACACACACTTTCCACTCTTCCTATTGTGTATAAGCACCTTTCTAAGCAAGGAATCAGGAAGAGAGTAATCTGGAAAATTAGCAAAAAGACAATTACCACCTTAATCTAACTATAAATCACAGAAAAACACTACTCTGTGTATATTCTCATCAGTTTCTGCTAATGGGAACCAATCTGTCACCCTTACTCAGGTATTATGCGGGTTTAAGAAGAAAGGAGAAGGCAGATTGGGATTTAAAAGTGTTTTTATTTTAATTACTAGAAATACTTCAAATTAAAGACAGTCATGAATCTAAAAGTTCAAGAACTCGAAGTAAGTTAAAACTAATAAATAAACAAAAGACAGATTATGATGATAGATAGATAAACAGTTAGATGGTAGATCACTTGCATAGATGTGTCTAATCCTTAATTATACCTCCTTTATTTTTTGTTGAAAGCTTCAACACAGATTATTTGTAACTTGTTCAAGTTTTGATGTAAATAAAACTATAAATTATTTAGTTATTATAGGGTTCATTATAGACTTGAACCTCTCATTTTATCACCAGAAAAAAAAAAAAGAAAGAATTTAAGGCCAATGAGTTTGCTATGAGATCGTGTCTCCTAGTAACATCAACAGAGGGTGGGTTAATTGACTTAACATGAAGTATAAGGCTAATGAATTATTTTTGTTGCTTTGGATGACGTCAGTGACTCAGACAGACAGGTTTTATAGGAAAGCACTAAAGAAAAAAGTTTCTGAGATTATTTTGATTTTTGTTAAATAGGAAATTACAAGGTGAGATTTGCCAAAGCGTTTGGAATAAGGATGCTTAGAAGACGTGTTCCTCTTTTCAACTAGACAGTTTATAATTTGAGATAGTTACATCAGCGCTAAATATAAAACACTGACTAAAGTCTGAAGCTCCAAATAACAAAAATGTAAATTAGATTCTTGTCTGTGTCCGTTTCAATTTTCAGTTTATTTAGTTAAAATGTACATCCCTAAACCCATTATTGAGCAGGAATAAGCAAATATTTTGTTTCACAGATAGATAATTTAGCAGATTCAGTCTGTGTAATCCCAAGCCTCTGTTCACTTTATTATTAAATATAATTTCTAACAGTGTAGTTCACAGAGTTTCAATAGAAAATGCTCCAATGTGTTTGACCTCATGCTTTCCTTCTTGGCACTTGCTAATAAAAACTATATGGAATTATGTCAATTAAGTTTTAATATAAATTATTTGCACTCATTTTTAACAAATAAATTCATCCACACCATTCTGCAATATATAGAAAATGAAAAAAAAAAAAAACTCACCACAAAGTTAACTGTGAAATGTTATTCATTAATTTACACAAACCACTGAGAAAATAGAATTACAGGTGTGATTTCACATACGTAATGAATAGATCTAAATACGCATCAACACACAATACATGCACACATACACATATATGACATCACACACATATACACAAATTCACATACATACACATACAAACACATACACATGTATATATGCACACACAAACATATACACCTTCACACATCCATATATATGAGGCACACATACATATAGACACATTCACATGCACACACAGCACACATGTATACACACATACATACAGTAACACACATATATTTATATGTGAAGAGACATCCTAGAAAATGGAAACTTGCTTCTTAAGCCAAGTTATAGTAATTGGTTAAGCAAAAGTATCTCATTATTCTTATCTATGCATTGCCATCTGGTGTACTTGTACTTTTTTGTGAATCTAGAAAAAAAAATCAATTCAAACACAGACATTAACTAGACCCACAAGTAATTATTGACATATTAAGCAGCTCCTGAAGACAGGTTTGAACACATGGATTCCAACAGGATTTTCAAAAACTGATTGCCCTAAGACTTCCTCATTGAGAAAAATATTTTCTGATACTATTGTGTAACAATTTGGCAATGTGTTTCTCTGTACATCTGCTTGCATAGTCTTATAAGATGGCATGTTACAAAAGTAGTTTCATGAGTCATATTCATTCCTTTCTTTTGATGTGTTTCCATGTTTTATTAATGGGGAAGGAATCCTCATAGTGAGAAGTGTCTCAGTTCTGAAAATATCCAGAATGTTTTGCCTTGCAGGTCTCAGGATTTAGTAGACTTTGAGGGTTTATGGATGGAAGTATGTTAACCTTGTGGCCAGCACTTGTGTGTCAAAGGGGCATTCAAGGCTGCTCTATCGGTTTTTCAGGAGAGAAGAGGCTAATATCAGGAGGAAATGCTTTCTAGTTTACACAGTCGAGTCCTCGGGAATATACCTTTGTATTTAACCTAAACCGAAAGCCCTGCTGGCACCACACTGTGGAGGAGTTGGTAATTTGAGTTATTTTCCACACAGAAAGAATTTTAATTGTTACCACACTTACACACAAACCACTGATTCTCTTTAAGCATGATCCTCTAAACAGAATCCAATACTGCAAGTACAGGGAGACCCAACTAGAATAAGGAGAACTTGGTACATTGCATCACTATAGTGTACTAATGTTATTATGACAATGATCCCAACTCCCTTCATCTGGTCATTAAATATTGTTTTATAAGGCTGAAACCTATCAAAAAAGTTGATGTTGAAATTTCGCTTTATTTTGCTTGTATTTGAGATAATATTGCTATATAGAACTTAGCTGATCTTGAACTCTTTAATTTAGTTGTGTGTTTGTTTTTGAGATAGTCTCTACACATAGGCCTGGCTGGCTGGAACATTACTATACAGATCAGACTCACCTCAAATTCACAGAAATCTGCCTGCCTTTACCATATGGGTGCTTTCATTAAAGGCCTGTGACACTATCTAGCTTTGGCTTTGAACTCTCAATCCTCCTTTGACCTCCCTAGTACTGGAATTACAGACATTTTTCCTTATGCCATTCGTTATCTTAAAATGAGATGAAAGATGGTTTTTAGTTCAGTTAATTAGGTTTGTATCTTCAAATATTTATTCTGAAGCCATATCCATCTTTTATCCATTACATTCTTGGTTATTATCTGTTTCCAATTTGAAATGTGTCTTTATTGAATACTTAGCTTTTCAGATTAAATACAAAATAGTTTTATTTGAGAATAAAGATAAATGGCAGTGAGGAAATTTGAATAAATAAGTTATCACCATGCTCTTATAGGTATAACAGTTTTATGTGTTTGTTCGTTTGGCTAAAACTTCTTCATAAGTCATTCATTGCCTTCATAGTATTATTGTTTAACTTGGCTTCCAAACATAAGTAATTATAAAATTTATACAAGCATAAAATTTATACAAATCAGGTTATATTAAGGTCATTTTCATCTATACTTTCTATTTCAAGGAATTTATATAATGTTCTCCTAGATAATTTTGGATGGATTTTCAATAACTCTAAGATAATTTATCAGTCTTCTAATTTTGAACCAAAAATATATGGATATTTATAGAAAATCTTGAATATCATCAAGATGTATTTTGTTTTAAGGGTAATTTATTATATCTTATCTATGTACCCTTATGAGTTTGTGTATGTGTGTTGATGTATAGCATGTACCAAATGAGTAGAAAAAGAAAGAAAATCTTGCTTTATAAACTGTATATCACCATAAACTGTATATTTACAAACTGAATATCACTATTTATATTTATTTGGCAATTTTCTATGCTATTGAAATTGGTGAAGTGGTACATTACAGAGTGGTGTGACTACAATAAATAAATTAAATAATTAACTTTACAGAGATAAAAGCTATGTTTTGATTCTCTGATGACCTGAGTCAGGGGCCCTGTTACTTTCTGCCTCTGTCACTCACATCATGGAGGAATGGTAATGAGCACATGGTACCATGAACTGCCTACCTCGGAAATAGGAAGAAATGGAAAAAGTAAAGGATCAGGATCAGAGTCCCTCCAAGTAATTCCCCCAGTGACTAAGGACTTCCAACAGATTGGATGCATCCTCCTAAATATTCTATTGCTGCTCCAGATCCACTTATAGGACCAGGCCTTTAACGTAGGGTCTTTTGGGAGACACAGGCAAATCATAGCAACAGCAGCAGAAGCAGCACCAGGCTTTTTTTTTTTTTTTAATATGGTGCTTGAGTAAAATGATACATAAGGGATCTAGCATACACCTGATCTGTTTTTACTTTCCCTGTTTGCTATACAAATAGTGCAATAGAACTCTAACTTTTAGCTGGGCAGACCACTACATGCAAGGATTAATGTATTGAAGTCAATCAAAAGTATCCACAGGGTTCTACCCTTCGATGGGAGAGAGTCAAAATCTGTGCTATGATTCCAAAAGTGACAAATCCTTCATTGAATTTTTTCTGTTTGTTTCTATGGAGTATTTATTGATTTAAACCTGTGATTACTACTCTTAGAGAGGCCAAGTGCTAGATAGCCAGTTTGTTTAGACAAAAAGAAGTGTCTTTGCTTAGAGATAGCAACAAGTACAGTAATATAGATGTTTCACTAATGCTACATGAAAAATACAGGACACTAAGGTTTATGGCCTTTGTCTCTATTTCCTCCTTTTACTGTAGCTAATACTCTTCTTCAATATATTCTTCTGTAGTCACTAAGGTAGTACAACAGGGATAGGAAAGGACAATCAGTGTGTAGAGAATGGACAAAGAAACCTAATTAGCTGGAAATATTCCAAACTAGAATCATTCTTTAATGAATATCAAATTGCCCTTAGTTAAGAACAGTGAAATCTTCTAAATCTGAATATGAATCCTCAGAGTAAAAGGCTGGAAGAAAGGCATCATAAGAATTGTTGAGAAGATGCTGTATCCATGCATGGATTTTGTCAGAAGGTATGAGGCCATGGATCAGAAATAGATAACCTTGTTAAACACAGGACATCAGAAATATTAACTTTAAGTTGTTTTGGGTTCCATTTGCTTTAGAAATCCCATGCAAATGGTAAAAGGTTGGGAGGGGACACCTTGTGGTTTAATACTTGTCATAAAGTACTTTGTTTTTATCCAGTCAGAAACCCTCTCACTTATGTTCCTCCATCCTTTAAGATGTATTATAATAATATGCTGGACAATAATAATCTTGAACAAAACTATCAAAAGACTTTAGAAATATCACAGAAAACTGCCCTCCTGACAATGCTCTTTGTACCTTTGTCTGAGTTAGTATATCCAAAAAAGATGAGCAAAAGTGGGAGAGACCTTTATGTAGAGTTTGAAGTCTGCCTTTCTCAATTCAAACTACAGTCCCGATGTACCTGCAACATTGCCCTGAACCTTTTCCTTGGGGATAATTATAGAACAGGGTGGAGGAAAGACTGTAAGAAGCAGAGGAACAGGAGCTTTTCTAGAGATTGTGGCCTTGAAATGTCAGAGGAAGCTACAGCCATGATGCATCACTAATATTACTGCCTAGACATGACCTGAAGAAGGCTGATACCAGCAGACTTACTAAAGATTTGGAATGGGGAATGGGACAGTCACAAAAAAGAGAAAAAATATTTAATTGGAAAATAAAGAGACACAGTCGGAAAAAAAAAAGAACAGTGTAAGAACTTGGCAAAAAATTCTACAGTGTAAGTGAACTATGCATACAGTGCACACCCATTATCTAAAAGAAAAAGAGGTGTGAGATACATGTAACTATAGTTGAGCTAATGTAAGTCAACATTCATTGAAGACTCACAAGTGACAGTACCTTTGTGAACAGCCATTGAAGTTTGCAAATCCAAACTAGAGAAGAGCCCTTTATGCAAATGAGAAATCATGGTTTCTTTCTCTGCCTGGAATAGCATACTTATACGCTGGTCTTTAAGACATTTTAAGGATTGTTCTGAGGTGCCCTGCAAAACAGTTTCTATTAAATTGCAAGGTGTGATATTTCCTTATAGCTTGAAAGTCAGTAGAGATTTTTGAGCAACAATAATTAGTATTTGGAAATCTGTAATATCTAAATATCTAATTATCAAAGGTTTGCATTATCCTGACTTCTCTGAAACAGTTTTGGAACAATTATCTACATTTACTTACTCTAGTTAAGACAACTCCCAAAACTAGGTTCATGATAACCAGGTTATCAGTTTCATGATAACCAGGTTATCTAAGCTAACTTTGAGTATATTTGTTTTTTTTTTTTTTGTGTTCATTTTTTTAAATTTTTTTATTTAACTTTTATTAATTACACTTTATTCCTTTTGTATCCCCCATAAGCCTCTCCCTCCTCCCCTCCCGGTCCCACCCTCCCCCCCTTTCTGCATGCATGCCTCTCCCCAAGTCCACTGATAGGGGAGGTCCTCCTCTCCTTCTTTCTGATCTTTTGTTTTGTTTTGTTTTGTTTTGTTCTTCTCAATGCAGTTTATTCAGGAACCTTGAACAATCTTCTGACCCTGGGGAAAGCTAACCCACAGCTTAAATAGCCTCTGGGTAGCCAACCCCAACGTGTCACGTGGGCAATGCAGATAGGTCCACATACACAGAAGCAAGCCAGATCCTCAGCCTTAGCCAAATATGGAGTTGTTTGTGACAGAGAGCACTCACCATGGGAAGGTGGAAGGCAGAAACCAGCTCCATCTTTAAGGCGCGGCATTACGCAGCTCTCTACAGTTCCCCCTTTTTGTTTTAGACGCATCAGGCAAGGGTAGAGGTCTGATCTCTGATATTAGAAATAAATTGGGACTTTGTACCAATGTTCATTTAGGTGTCATCCACCCAAAGAGCATCAGACCCGTCTGATACCTTTTTCTCAGAGGCGGGACCTGGGGCATCAACCCGCATGCAATCAGACATGCTCTTCTCTGGGTCGAAAGTGGCTGACCCTGAGTGCAGTGCTTAGACTCGCATCCTGAGCGTAACATTTTTGCTTTTTATGGTAGTATATTTGTTATGAGCCAAGGAGAGCTATTGTTTCATTGACACTGGCTTTGTTCTTGGTGGTCAAACACACCCTTCTCTGAACTACTGGAATATATCAGTAATAAAATCCTCATCAGAGTTATCTTAATAAATGAGGTAGCCAAAGACTAAATTTTGTTGAAATGTCAAAGGATAAAAATATTTAAAGAAAGAGGAGTGAGTACAAGAAACCCAGCAAGACCAGCAGTAGGACTGGGAAGATGACCAAATGCAGAGTGCTGTAGAACTCAATAAAAGAATAATTTTAAATTAATAAATGCTAGAAAATGTGATACGTAAAGTTAGAAATCCTTTCTGAAAGAGAAAATGTTTTTGGCATACCATGACTAACAAATACCTATATTGGCCTACAGGACTAGCATGGAGCCAGGTTTGGAGAAATTAGGGAAACAACACCCTTCACAGTAGCCATAAAGGACATAAAGAACATTGGTGTAACTCTAACCAAGCAAGTCAAAGACCTGTATGAAAAAACTTTCAGTCTCTGAAGAAAGAAATAGAAGAAGATATCAGAAGATGGAAAGATCCCCCATGCTCATGGCTTGGCAGGATTAACGTAGTAAAAATGGACATCTTACCAAAAGCAATCTACAGATTCAATGCAATTTCCATCAAATTACCAACACAATTCTTTACAGATCTTGAAAGAAAAGTTCTTTCTCCTATGTCCAATGTCTATCCCATTTGTCTTTCTAAGTGAGGATTGATCATCTTACCCTGAATCTTCTTTCTTGTTGATCTTCTTTAGGTATATAGATTTCATTATATTTATCATATCTTATAAGTCTAAATAAGTGAGTATATACCATGTGTGTCTTTCTCCTTCTGGGATACCTCACTCAGAATGATCTTTTCTAGATCTCACCATTTGCCTGCAAATTTCATGATTTCCTTATTTTTAAATGCTGAGTAGTATTCCATTGTGTAAAAATACCACAATTTCTGTATGCATTCCTCCATTGGAGCCTACCACAGAGGGTCTCTGAAAGACTCTACCTAGCAGTGTATCAAAACAGATACTGAGACGCATAAACAAACCTTCAGCAGAGTGCAGGGAATCATATGAAAGAAGGGGGAGTTCATAGGACCTGGAGAGGATAGGAGCTCCACAAAGACCGAATATATCTGGGCACAGGAGACTTATATGAGACTGTTTCTCCAACCAAGGACCATGTATAGATATAACCTCAACCTCTGCTCAGATGTAGCCCCTGGCAGCTCAGTAACCAAGTGGGTTTTCCTAGTTAAGGGGAAAAGGGACTATTTTTGACATGAACTCAATGG
Source organism: Meriones unguiculatus (assembly GCF_030254825.1). Classification (NCBI taxonomy): domain Eukaryota; kingdom Metazoa; phylum Chordata; class Mammalia; order Rodentia; family Muridae; genus Meriones; species Meriones unguiculatus. The sequence goes on from NC_083349.1 coordinate 112,957,123, forward strand.
TGGACTCTGAACTCCCCACTCCTCAAGGGAGGAGCAGCCCTGCTAGGCCACAGAGGAGGACTTTGCAGCTAGTCCTGAAGACACCTGATAAAACAGGGTCAGATGAAAGGAGAGGAGGTCCTCCCCTATCAGTGGACTTGGAAAGGGGAAGGCAGGAGATGAGGAAAGGAGGGTGGTGTTGGGAGGTAATGAGGGAGCAGGATAGAGCTGGGATACAGAGTTAATAAAATGTAACTAATAAAAAATTTAAAAAAAATGCCCCTGCACAGATGTAGCCCATGGTAGTTTAGTGTCCAAGTGGGTTAAATAGTAATGGGAGGAGGGACTGCCTCTGACATAATCTGATTGGCCTGCTCTTTGATCACCTCCTCCGGAAGGGGGAGCAGCCTTACCAGGCCACAGAAGATGACAATGCAGCAACTCCTGATGTGATCTGATAGACTAAGATTGGAAGGGAGGAGAGGAGGACCTCCCTTATCAGTGGACTTGGGGAGGGGCAGGCCTGAAGAAGGGGGAGGGACGGTAGGACTGGAAGGGGAGGAGGGAGGGGCTTAGAGGGGGATACAAAGTGAATAAAGTGTAATCAATAAAAAAATTAAAAATGCCAAAACCATATAATGGAAAAAAATATAGTACCTTCAACAATGGTGCTGGTCTAAATGGATGTCTACATGTAGAAAAATGCAAGTAGACCCAGACTTATCACCCTGCACAAAAGTAAAATCCAAGTAGATCAAAGACCTCAGTATAAAAAAGGGCACACTAAACCTGTTAGAAGAAAGAGTGGAGAAGAGCCTTGAACTTATTGGCACAGGAGACAACTTCCTGAACAGAACACCAACAGCACAGGCTCTAAGAACAACAATCAATAAATGGGACCTCATGAAACTGAAAAGCTTTTGTAAAACAAATGACACTTTCGTCAGAACAAAACGACAGCCTATAGATTGGGGAAGGATCTTCATCAACCCTGTATCTGACAGAGGGCTAATATCCATGAAGAACTCAAGTTAAAAAGCAATAAATCAAGTAACCCAATTAAAAAAAAATGGGGTACAGAGCTAAACAGAGAATTCTCAATAGAGGAACATTGAATGGCAGAGAAACACTTACATGCTCAATGTCCTTAGTCATCAGGGACATGCAAATCAAAACAACCCTGAGATTTCACCTCACACCCATCAGAATGGCTAAGATTAAAAACTCAAGAGACAGCGCATGCTGAAGAGGATGTGGAGAAAAAGGAACCCTACTCCATTGCTGGTGGGAATGTAAACTTCTACAACCACATTGGAAATCAATCTGGTGCTTTCTCAGACAATTAGGAATAGCGCTACCTCAAGATCCAACTATACCACTCCACTCCTAGGCATATAACCAAAATATATTCAAGTACATAACAAGGACACTTGTTCAGCCATGTTTGTAGCAGCTTTATTTGTAATAGCCAGAAGCTAGAAACAACCCAGATGTCCCTCAGTCAAGAATGGATACAGAAACTGCGGTATACTTACACAAATGAATAATACTCATCAATTAAAAATAAGGAAATCATGAATTTTGCAGGCAAATGGTGGGATCTAGAAAAGATCATCCTGAGTGAGGTATTCCAGAAGCAAAAAAGACACATTTGGTATATACTCACTTATAAGTGAATATTTGACACATAATATAGGATAATCATACTAAAATCTGTACACCTAATGAAGCTAATCAAGAAAGATGATCCTGGTAAGCTCCTCAATCTTCATTCAGAAAGGCCAATGAGATGGACATCAGAAGAGGGAGAAAAGAGAGAACAGGACAGGAGCATATCACAGAGGGCCTCTGAAAGACTCTATTTAGAAGGGTATCAAAACATATGCTGAGATTCATAACCAAACTTTTTACAGAGTGTAGGGAATTTTATGAAAGAAGGGGGAGATAGAAAGACCTGGAGGGAACAGGAGCTCCACAAAGAGAGCCACAGAACCAAAAAATCTGGGCACAGTGATATTTTCTGAGACTTATACTCCAAACAAGTACCATACATGGAGATTACTTAGAACCCCTGCACAGAAGTAGCCCATGGCAGCTCAGTGTCCAAGAGGGTTCTCCAATGGTAGGAACAGGGGCTGTCTCTGACATGAACTCATGGGCTGGCTCTTGATCACCTCCACCTGAGGGGGGAGCAGCCTTACCAGTCCAGAGAGGAAAAGAATGATGCCAGTCCTGATGAGACTAGGGTCAGATGGAGGGGGAGGAGGACCTCCCCTATCATTGGACTGGGGGAGGGGCATAGGAGAAGAAGAGGGAGTGAGAGTGGGATTGCGAGGGGTTAGGGGAGGGCACTACCGCTGGGACACAAAGTGAATAAAGTGTAATTAATAAAAATAAAATAAATTAAAAAAGATTAAAAAATCTATCAAGTGTCTGTGTCTTTTATTGATATAATGGCGGGTTAAATAATTAGCTACCATACTAATGATGCATGATTAACAGTAAATGTTAACTTATTTTAAACAACAATCATTGTCATCATTTTGGTGTTGCTATCATTATTTAGAATGCTTTTTAGGATACTGTACTTTAAACCTGTGGGTTATTTCCTTGTTTTTCCTTCTGTTATGCGGGGAAACACTCTGTAGCTGTTGTCCTCAGTTTCCTCTTGACATTCAGAAAACCTGTTCTATTAGAGTCCAACATTTGTTGCAGTGGAGTAAGTAAAACCCATTTCATTTTACTAAGTGCACTTTCAAGAATCATCTAATCATCTAAGAAAAATCTCAGGACCTTTGTCTACATGGTTCTATATCCCAGTCCTCTGCCTATTACACAGTAACTACAACAAACCTCATCACCTTCATCTAAGCATCACTTCCCTTCACTTTTTCCAAATCAAAGCACTCAAATTCAAATTCTGTGATGAACCGCCCTCAATTTGAGGCCTGTCTGAATCCTTCTAAAGTCCATACGTTCACTGTTCACTAAGAACTATACCAGTGCTTAGGCCAACACCCGAAAGCCTCACTGCCAGCTTCTTGGTGTTGCTTTGAACACAGTAACTTCGTTACTTCCAGACTAGGTTTTCACCAAATAGGTAGAAAATAACACTGGGTTTATAGTGTTTTCTTCACTAGGAAATTCACCTGAAATTTCTTGCATTTAGAAGTCATAACTGATTTTTCCAAAATATTCTTGCCTTAAGTATATCTTACCTCTACAGTTAAATTGAAGTTCTTGGATGTAAGTTCATAATCCCATTTGTGTCTTTTGTCTTACAAATTAATTTCCTTCTGCATGAAGTAGATATTAAAAATTATATTTATGAATACATTTTTGCTTTCAGTAGCTCCCAGGGTCTCTTTCCACATCATCTACTTCATGGATCATCTGTATTCTCTCATAAATACATTTGAATACCATGATTCTTGCTGATTGACAATGAATTTTTGATGATAATTTTATTTGTATTTTTTGTGGTCATTTTTTATTAATAATTTTTATTTTTTACATTAATCACAGGTTATTTTTTTTTCAATTCAGTTTATTCAGGAACCTTGAACAATCCTCGGACCCTGGGGAAAGCCAGCCCACAGCTTAAATAGCCTCTGGGTAGCCAACCCCAACGTGTCACGTGGGCAATGCAGATAGGTCCACATACATGGAAGCAAGCCAGATCCTCAGCCTTAGCCAAATGTGGAATTGTTCGTGACAGAGAGCACTCACCATCGGGAAGGTGGAAGGCAGAAACCAGCTCCATCTTTAAGGCATAGCATTCCGCAGCTCTCTACAGTTCCCCCTTTTTGTTTTAGACCCATCAGGGAAGAGTAGAGGTCTGATCTCTGATATTAGAAATAAATTGGGACTTTGTACCGATGTTCATTTAGGAATCACAGGTTATTTACTTTTTATCCCAGCTGTAGTCCCTCCCTCATTCCCTCCCAGTCCCAACCCCCCTCCCTCATCTCCTCCCTGTCCCTTTCCAAGTCCATTGATAGGGGAGATCCTCCGCCCCTTTCATCTGACCCTAAGCTTATCACGTATCTTCACTTCAGGACTGTCTGCAATGTCCTCCTCTGTGGCCTAGCAAGGCTGCTCCTCTCTCAGAGGGAGGTCGAAGATGCTAATTTAATATGTCTATGCTTTCACTGAGAAATTTAGAAATATGTGTGAACCTCTAGATCATCATTGGAACAATAACCAACATGCTATCTGCAACATTCAAAGTCTAGCATGTTTATATTTGTGTACAGGAGGGCTACTGATTATTTGAGTTAATTTTGTATCCAGCAATTTCACTGAAGGTATTTATCAGTTGTAGGAGTTCCCTGGTAAAATCTGAGGCTCAGTTATGTAGACTATCATATCATCTGTGAAAAGCAATACTCTGACTTCTTCCTTTCCAGTTTGTATCCCCTTGATCTCCTTCCTCCTGCCATATTGCTCTAACATATTGCTCAAATATTTTATGGAATAGATATGGAGGGAGTGAACAGCCTTGGCTTGTCCCTGATTTTAGTGGAATGCTTTAAGTTTTTTTTTTTCCATTTAATTTGATGCTGTCTATCAGTTTAGCTTGCTGTATATTGACTTTATTATGTTTAGGTATGTCCCTGGTCTCTTGAAGAATTTTATTGTGAAGGAATGTTGGATTTTGTCAAAGGACTTCTCAGCATCTGATAAGATAATTAGGTGGTGGTTTTCTTTTAGTTTGTTTATATATCCCTGCATCTCTGAGATGAAGCCTACTTGAAATTGGTGGATAATCTTTTTGCTGTGTTCTTGGATTCCATTAGTGAGTATTTTACTGAATATTTTTGCATCAATGTTCATAAGGGAAATTGTTCTGAAATTTTTCTGTTGTTGAGTTTCTGTGCATTTTAGGTATCAGGATGACTGTGGCCTCCTAAGATGAATTTGGCAATGTTTTTTCTCTTTTTGGAATGATTTGAGGATTATTTGTATTAGCACTTCTTGTAGGATTCTGTGCTAAAATCATCTGGGCTTTTTTTTTGTGTGTGTGTGTGTGTGGTTTTCTGAGACAGGGTTTCTTGGTATAGTCTTGACTGTCCTGGACTGGCTTTGTAGACCAGGCCGGCCTCAAATTCACAGAGAGCAACCTGCCTCTGCCTCCCTGAGAGCTGGGATTACAGGCATGCGCCACTGTACACAACTGATTGGAAGGTTTTTAATGACTGCTTCTATTTCCTTAGGAATTATAGGTCTGTTTAGATTGTTTGCCTGATCTTGATTTGGCCTTTGCTGGGTGGTATCTATCAAGAAAAATATTGTCCAGGGTTATGTGACCAGGAGGGCAGTCTAACACATGTGATCCAGATAAGGCATATGATTGTGGCAGGCAATGGGGAGGACCCCTGAGAGCATGATTAAGGCTGCCACAAAGCTCCCAATTCTTCTCTACATTCTTTTCAGTCACAAGTGGTGACAGGGCCTCTGAAGAACCCAGTGTGAGCTTCTAATATATGCCTCCTATCTCCTTCTTCCAGAGCTGCAGGCCACTGAAATCTGTCTATACACGTGTGTCCCCAAGCCACACTAGTTCCATGATTCTCCACAAAATTTGACCAAATTTGGATTACCTAGTGGGCAAGAATGTGCACCAATGAAGCTCATAAGTCAAAAGAGGTGTGGTTGAATCAGAATATTCATAAGTGAGTCTACCTTAACAAAACAATGAATTTGTGAACCTGTACAGCACAACTGCAAATCTTCAATAAGGACCTCAACCCAGCCCAAGAACATCTGTAAACCTTGCATGTAAACAAGTCCTGACATTTACAGCAGCAAGGGGCTTTGTGTGATGTAGCTCTGATCCAATTACTTCCTGAAGTCCAAGTTTGATTCAGTTGAGCATTTCAGCTATATTGTCACCCTAAAGTGTTAAAAGTTTGAGCCGACAAGTAAAGCCATTAAAAAATAGAAATAATCAACAAAACCTTACAGCTCTCCTAAACCAGTGATTCACACAGTATTTCACAGAAACTCCCATTAATGCTAATGAGATTGGGTAGGTTACAGGCAGAGACTCTCCCATACATTGATAGGTGAATAGTTCCCTGAGGTACTTACTTAGATGAGAGAACTTAATTTTCTCTCCACTAATCCTCTCTGGATGAAAAATAAGAAATCGTGCTTCACAAATTAGATTTCTTTTTTAAAGTTGCTGGCACAAATTCATACCATTGGGATGAATTAATCAGAAACCACACTGGAGTATTGACCAGGCCATTTTGAACCAGTCAGACCATTTTCTACTCAGAAGGTACCAGGTGGCCTAAGTCTTAAGAAGTCAGATTTTCTCAGGGCTTTGAAAGAAAACCATTTAAATCCATTAGAATTTTTTTTGTAAGGTTCTAGAAAAAGGTGTGTGTGGGGGGAGGTGTGCAATTATGTGTAAGAACTAGTTAGAAAGAAATAGAAATTCCTGATTGCTTTAGCGTGAATTGAAGAGTTCAGTCACTGATTTAATTAGCTGTCTAGGGAAGGAGAGATCATGAAATGTTGAGGGAGAAACAATGTAGGGTTACTGAAAGGCTCTTACAGTGTGATAGTACAGGTATAATTAAATTTCTGAGGCAGATGTACTTTGTGTGGTTTGGGGAAAAAATAGCAACTTTCAACTGATCATCAGCATTTTAGCACAATAATGATCATTTCAAAATACAATGTGGCAGTGCCTAATTCTTTACTGATACAAAATACATTCTCTTCTACTGCCTCTCTTTTTGTTTCAGTTTCCTAGTGTGTGTGTGAATCTGTAGACACTGTGGCCATGTGCAATTCACATGATGAAGCTATATTTAATATACCCCAAAAGAAAGGAGGAAGGCTCCCTGAAAGACAGGTGAAATTAAACATCTCACTGAACCATAAAACAGGAATTTTCTTAACATCATCATCTAGGACCTTGGTGTCATAAGCTTCTTAGCACCCTTAATTTGGATTTGGTGGCATTAGAAAATACCTTAAATGTAAATAGTTCCCCGAGTACCGAAATGCAATTCAATTATGTATGATTGTGTAAATAAATGTCCTTATGTGATGTTCTTGAAGAAGCCTCTTACAATCTTGTTTTGACTAAAGTCCCAATACATTTCACCATCAGCTGACACAGTTTGGCTAATTATTTGAATCTAAGGAAATTTTAAAAAATGTTACTATTTTATTAAATGTTAAATATTAGTACCATGAATGGTCCTTGCTTGGAGTATCAGTCTCAGAAAAGACCCCTGTGCCCAGATATTTTGGTTCTGTTGCTCTCCTTGTGTAGCTCCTGTCCTCTCCCGATCTTACTATCTCCCCTTTCTTTCCTAAGATTTCCTGCACTCCGCCCAAAGTTTGGTTATGAGTCTCAGCATCTGCTTTGATACAATGTTGGGCAGAGTATCCAAGTGGGTTCCCTAGTAAGGAGAACAGGGACTGTCTCTGACCTGAACTCAGTGGCTAGTTCTTTGACTGCCTCTCCTGGATTAGGGAGTAGCCTTGCCAAGCCACAGAGTAGGATAATGCAGCCAGTTTGGATGAGACTGGATAAGCTAGGGTCAGATGGAAGGGGAGGAGGACCTCCTCTATCCTTGGACTTGGAGATGGGGATAGGAGGAGATGAAGGAGGGAGGATAAGATTGGGAAGGAGGGAGGGGTTACAGCTGGGATACAAAGTGAATAAACTGTAATTAATATAAAAATAAAAATTTAATTAAAAAAGAAAAAATATTAGGGCCAATGCATAAGGTATTTTTAAACTACTTTAAAATCTACAGTTGTAACGAGAAATGTGTGAATCATTGATGAAACGAATGTGGTGAAATTTAGCAAAGGGAGAGAAAACTAAAAATAAATATTCATAACATGCTTGACCTAATTGACTTTTACTTGACAAAGGCAAAGGCTTTACCTTCAATGAACAGACCTTTGTTTTTGTTTTGTTTTTCTGGTGCACATATATTGTGTATTAAGATAAGTCATATTTTAGGACATGAAAATTCTCAAAAAAATCAGAAAAATGGAAACATACTTCATTCCTCTTCATATCGCAATGGAATGTAACTGTAATACAATAGAAAATAATTGAAAATTCATGCCCTTAATTACTTGGAAAATTTAATATGTAGTTTTGTATAAATAGCTTATCAAAGAAGAAACAAAAAGGAAATACAGGCCTGTTTGAATTAAATACAAGTGAAAACACAGAATATACGGATTAAGAAGTAACTAAAGTATGCAACACAGCAAAAAGGAAATAGTTCAAATCAACTTTTGGAAAGTTTACCCATGCAACTGAAGAAGAAACACAAATTTTATCCACTCTATGAAGGAAGGAAACAATAAAGATAAGATAAAAATATAGAGAGAACTGAAAAATACAAAAGAAAGAGAAAATCAATAAAACACCCAACCCAAATGGGCCTATGAAAAAAAAAATCAATGATAATAAACTCCTGTTGCTGACCTGGCTTTTTTTGTTTGTTTGTTTGTTTGTTTGTTTTTGGTGGGTATATCACTTCTGCGAACATGGTGAATATTTTTGTGAGCCCATGGACTTCCTGCAAGAAATTTGTCCAGCACCAGCCCCTAAACGTGAAGCCCTATAGGAAAGTCTAAGATCCTTCATCAGCTCAGTGAAAGAAAAGCTATGACAAGAAAGGTAGTGGCACCAGTAGGCAAACACAAACTACAAAGAAGAATGTGCAAAGGATTGACTGTAGTGAGATTAACTGCAGATCTAAGGGAAAGTTGGCTAGTAAGAAATGTGGGCATTTTGAACCAGGAGGTTACAAAGAAAGGGCTAAGTGACTCAGTTCTAAGTGGATTTTGTTATGAAAACAATAAATCATGAGTTTTCATTCACCTCAAAAGGAAAAAAAAAAAACAGGAAAAATATCAAAGATAAAATTGGTAAGGTTCAAGGAAGAGTCATCACGAAACACAAAAAGAAGACACAACTTGCCAAGAACAAGAATAAAAAGGGATTAGAATTTCAGATTAAAATGACAGCATTGGCACTAGACAAGGGATTCAGGAGATAGTTCCAAGATGGCAAATTTATTGTATATAAACCGCACTTTAGTAAATATAACATTAAAAAAGACACTTGTTTATTTAGTTACATAAACAAAGGACAGCTTCATAATTAGTATCAGATTTAAGAAACATTTTTATTTTGCTTCTGTAAACCAGTCCATCATGTTGGTAGCATTAGTTCAGCCTCAAACTATTTCACGAGTACACATTCATTTTCACACTGTCCAACATGGACAGATCTTGTGTTAAAACACATTCTTTTGCTTTGAATTTTGGGTAGCTTCTAGAATATCTACAAATATTTGGAATATATATATATATATATATATATATAGAGAGAGAGAGAGAGAGAGAGAGAGAGAATTTAAGACTCATCTCTTTTGTCTGAGATTTATGAATTTGTCTAGCTATTTCATTTTTGTTGACATTCTATTAAAGCTTGGGGTCTACAAGAATGGAGATTTATGTGGGGAGTCTAGATATTTCCACATTACATTTGAATCTGATCATAGCTGTAGGCTTTGAGTGTTGATAGTCATTAATATGAAATAAAAATGCTAAAAGATCATGAAGTATTCATTAGCTGCTTATTTTTCAACTAAAGCAAGGAAGAAATGATAATAGATCAAGGTAGTTTTTATTATATAGAATATAATAATATGGTAGATATAATTTATTGAACATTTTATGTGCCAGTTTGTTCAGCAAATTTACTCATTATTTAATTCTGATAACATCGTTAAGACACAAATATAATTTTCATTGTACTTCAAGAATATGATACTAAAGACAAAAATTGTCTCATTGAGTAAATTGGAAAGGTTTAAGATGGGGGAAAAGTTACCTCATATATATAGCATATATTTGAAATTTATGCACTCAACATGTATGATAAGTGGGAATTTGTATGTATACAAACTATTCTATTATTTTATTAAAACAATTCAACTACCTTATTATCTATAACATTTATATCAAGATGCATGAAGCTATTTTACATTTCAACATAATGGAAGTTTAGAAACACATTATAGTGAAAAAAATTACACTACAGGAAAAATATTCAATTGGTGGTATTAATTTGAGCAATTGTCAGGACAAAGATTTAGGTAAAGGACTGTTACCTAAAATGTAACTATTAACCTCATGCTAAAGTAACTATGTGACATATATCTAAATATGTTATTACATATACATGAGTATATATATAAATATGTGTGTGTGTGTGTGAGTATGCGACAAGGAATATATACCAACTACCTTTATATAAAAATTACCTTTAAAGCATCATCTTGGGACCAGAATATAATTAGTTAAAATTTTTTTTAATTTGTAATTTTTTTAATTTTGCCCCTATATTCTTGCAATAGTAAATTTCTTATTAAATGAAGCTACTGTTGGTGCCTGGATTTTTGATTTATGATTTTCTAGAATTGCCTATTTTTCTTCCTGCTTTGGCTTGCTTCAGCTTATATTTTGATGAAGGTAAACATTAAACAACAAACAAAACAAAAACAGAAATTATGTTTCCTGTATTTTTGTCCATGCCAACACTTTTCATTTATCCTTTAGTTTTATGATGTGGTAATATCTTTTTCATAACAACCAAACATTAACCCTGAAAAGGGAAGACATGAAGTTGACATTGTTGACACTGTCTACAATTCTACTAATCTACTCTAAACTAGAAAATGCTAAACTACCTATAAAAATAATTAAGGTTTTTTTTAATAAGAAAACTAAAGTGTTTTTGAAATATGGTATCAGAATTGACATAATCTAGGTAAAACTGACAGGAAAAGGCACCTTTAAGCCCATTGTAAAGTATATTAAGACCTCAAACCCCCAATCAGTTAATTAATGCGAAGCTCTAAGAATTGGTAGTTATTAAATGTGGGGATAGCTGTGGTTAAGCTCAATCAGGTAACATAATTGGCAGTTGTTCCAGAACATGAGAATACAGGGGAACATTATGAAAAATGTAGGGATTGTATATACTTAGCTAGGAAGCTGTTCTTTCATAATTATTCAATTTCTGTGCATCCTGCTCCACCAGAGACACATAACACCATTTTGATACCCTGAGATTATTGTGCTTCTGAGGATGCCAGGAGTCTATATGTGTTAAAATGTAATTTAAAAATGTCCTAAAGATACTTATTGGAGCAAGCATCCTTGATTTACTGTGCACTGGCAGAGACCGATGAGTAACTATCCTTTGGTGTGAATGGAGAACTGATTTAGGGAGTATATAGCAACTAATTTCTTGGGAGATATTAAAATGGAGTAAAATCTCAGATCCTGTGCAGTAGTATTGAGCTTTTCTGAGGTGATATTTTTCTTTCAAAAGAATAACAATTGAATAATAGGTGACACATTTAAATTTGTGGAAGCTAGAAGTTTATTAAAAAAAAAAAAAAAGAAAGAAAAGCCCTGCTTTGACACTATAATGCAGGGAATTTCTAAGAAGAGAGAAGTGAAATGTAATCCAGGACAGAAAAGGAAACCAAATTAAGTCACAGACATGATAAATAAACACAGAAAAAAATAACTTTAACCCTAAATATATCTCCAGAATCTGCCAAAGACAGCAGTTAAAGGTAAAAGCTACCAACAGAAGGAAAGAGGGAAAAAGAAAAACGAAGAAGAGGGAGAGAGGAGAGAGAAAGAACAGACATGTTGAGATGCCCTGTTAGGAGAGAAAACAAAAGCAGCAAGCAGGGAATGATCTAAACATTGGAAGAGAAAATCAAATCAGTGGCTTTTCCGCCTCATCCGTCTGCCAGCGCCCAGACAGCGCACGGTGGAATCCAATAGAGAGAAAACAAGATTGGGCAACTTCAGCAGAAACACATCCTCTCCATTTTTAAAATAATGAAAACAGTAACAGAGGCATGACAAGGAACCAAACGGAAGAAACACCCAGGGAAATTGCACCGGGGATGGTCAGAGAGGCGGTGAAAGGGAGTTTATTCATTGGAATGAAAATTCAGCATGGCTGGACCAGGCTACATGGATCAATGGTCTGGAAGAAATGGGCTGGAGAAAAAAAATGTGAATCTACTAATGATCGCATTTGGTCAAGCAAGAAAAAGGATGCTGGGATGCCTGAGCAGTGTGGACCTGGGTTTTGAAGTAGGATAATGAGACTGTTTAAATTCCTGCGCGTGGCGCTCACCACACTCAGCATCCGCACAATGGATTCTTCACACGGCTTCTCTCCTGGGCAAACTGGCACCGCTCTAATGTTTCTGTCACAGCTGTCCTTGGGAGTTAGGCCAGACAGATCCATTCCTGAGGTTCGGAAAGACTCAGAGACTCGGACCCACGCCGCTCTCCAGCCTGTTATCTACCCTTTCCCTTTCGCTTGCTAAACTCCACTCATCAGTGCTAGAGAAGCTCATGAAGGTCACATGTCACAACCACGTCTTTGTTCTGGTTATTGATGCTAGAACGTTTTCCTCTCCTTGGTTTACACTCGTACATCAGCTTAGCTGTGATAATTTCTGTATCTACATTTGCATACAGTTTACTAAGACAATATTCATTAAACTACTTCATGGCACACACCAATGTTAAGATAAACATTGCTCATTTTTGGTATGTCCTCTCATAAAAATACAAGCTCCTAGCATCTTCATTATCACTCAGTTCTAAGCAAGTGGAAGATAAAATTCTGTCAGGAAAGAGGCTAGTAGGGTTTTGTATAAATAAAAATCTGAGAGAGTAGCATTCATCACAGTCTTGAAGTTACAGTGAGGAAGAGATGTATATTGAGACCTTCATCAAGTCAAGAAATAGTCTAGATATTGTAGAAATAATATTTTCCATTGACTCTTGTCTCCAAAATCAAGACATTATTATCACCATAAACAGAAAGATAGAAATTATAGCCTACCAGTGTTTTTAAAAATTTGAAATTATATTACCAGAGCAATAGACCTTCTAAAAACGACTTTTCACATCTAATTTCAGCTTCCACTTAGAATATACCTCTGAATACTAATTCTTTCCACTCACTTTCTTCATGACTCCATTTTCAAATATCATCTGTGAAGTGTTCTTTAATGGCCTTCCTTGAGTGACATTCATTTCTCATTATCACTTTTACAAGTAAATATAGACATATAATGTTTAGCAATGGGATATAGTTATAAATAATATCATTCTAAAAGCTGGTGAGTCAACTCAATGTGTAAAGTCTTTGCTGTACATGCATGAGGACCTGAGTTTTGAATTCCCAGCCACTCAAATAGGAGCCAGGCATATTAATGCATAATTTTGATATGAAGATTAAGAAACAGACTAACTGATCCTAGGAGTCTTAGGGCTAAGCCAGTTTAGACCAAGTAGCTGGTTCCTTGCTTGTTAAAAGGATATATATGGATATATAGAAATATAGATACAGATATATAGATATAGATATATATTCATCTTGCTTGACTAAATATGATCATTTATAACACACATATATATTTAAATAATATATTCAATATAAATTTATATATAATATATAATACACAAAATATTTGTATATAATATATATTTGTATATAATATATATTTATATATTAACATATACATATAATATATTTATAAATCTGTATTTTATAAATAAAATGTTATATATTATTGTATATTTATTTATTAACATATATAAATATATGATATATATATAATGTATAATATATATTTAATATATATTTAAATATTGAATGCATATATATTTAAATATATATGTGTGTGTATGTGTATTTGGGGCTGGAGAGATGAATCACTGGTTAAGAGCACTCACTGTAATTGTGGTGCTTTTACACACTGGAATACTACTCAGCCATTCAAAACAAGGAAATCATGAAATTTGCAGGCAAATGGTGGGATCTAGAAAATATCATCCTGAGTGAGGTATTGCAGAAGCAGAAAGACACACACGGTATATTCTCAATTATAAGTGGATATTAGACCTATAAAAAGATAAACATAAAAAATCTGTACACCTAAAGAAGATAAAAAAGAAAGAGTACCCGGGGTAATATGATCAATCCTCACTTAGAAAGACAAAGTGGATGGACAATGGAAGTAGGAGAAAACAGGTAACAAGTCAGGAGCCTACCATAGAAGGCTTCTGAAAGATTCAACCTAACAGTGTATCAAAGCAGACGCTGAGACTCATAACCAAACCTTGGGCAGAGTGCAGGGAATCGTATGAAAGAAGGGGAGTTAGTTATGACCTGGAGAGGACAGGAGCTCCACAAGGACCAAATATATCTGGGCACAGGGGTCTTCTCTGAGACTGTTTCTCCAACAAAGGACCATGTATGGATATAACCTAGAACTCCTGCTTAGATGTAGCCCATGGTAGCTCATCTAACCAAGTGGGTTTCCCTAGTAAGGGGAACAGGGACTGTTTCTGACATGAACTCAATGGCTGGCTCTTTGACCTCCCCCACCCTCCTGAGGGAGGAACAGCCCTGCTAGGTCACAAAGGAGGACTTTGCAGCTAGTCCTGAAGATAACTGATAAGCCAGGGTCAGATGAAAGGGGAGGAGGTCTTCCCCTATTAGTGAACTTAGAGAGGGGCAAGGAGGAGATGAGGGAGGAAGAGTGGGATTGGGAGGGAATGAAGGAGGGGTGTTACAGCTGGGATACAAAGTAAATAAAGTGTAAGTAATATAAAAAAAAATAAAAATTTAAAAGGAGCACTCACTGCTTTTCCAAGGAGCCTAAGTGTTTAATCCCGAGCACCCATGTGTCTGCTTATAATTTGTCTGATGCTATCTTCTGATGTGCAGAATACTTGCAGACAAGAAGTACTCATAAATAAATAAATCTTTCAAAATATTAACCTAAAAATATATTTGAAGACAATAGATAAAAACACCCAATTTGACCTTCTCTTCTAAACACACAAACACACACACATTCATGTACATATATAACCCAGGAACACACAGTAAAAAAAAAAGTGTATTACTGATGGATATCACCATACTGGGAACATGAGTGTACTTTCACACAAACCTAGTACTTAGGCTACTGCTTTTCTGGGATATGTGGTTTACACTGTGCTATTCATGGTCTGTTGACCAAAATATCATTGTGGAATGCATGATTACACATACGAAATATTTGTTGTCTCTCTATTTAATGCAAATTTTCCCATGACTAAGCATATTAAATGATCACAATTTATCCCTCCCTTGCTGCCTAATTCACCCTTTGTCCTCTTATACTCCCTGATTCTTATTCATCTTCTCTTCCTTATGCTTCTGAACCATCTGCCCTTACCCTTGTGTTCCTGTGTCTGACTTCTGCAGGCAAGAGAGACACTTGACAATGCTGCAGAAGCGGGGGCATGTTGGAAAGCAAGCTTTTTTTGTTCTCTACATGTGTGTTCGCTACCTTCCTGATCATAAGGGAAGGAATGGGCAGGACAGCCATACCCAGAGTAATGACAGCTTTAGTTGCAGTGCTTGCCCGTGCTTGCTGATACGGTCTTTGGCCATCTTCCCTTGAACAACAATTTGTGTAGCAATTATGAGCATGGGTCTGGAGCAAGAGAGACCTCGATTCCTAATCTGACTTGAGTATTTCTTCAAGTTAATTTAAGATTAGTCCTTTTCTTGGACTCAAAAATGGGCCTCGCTGAAACTTTTTCAAAGGATTTATTATTATTATTATTTTATTAATTACAGTTTATTCACTTTGTATCCCCCCATAAGCTCCTCCCTCCTCCCTTCCCAGCCCTACTTTCCCTCCCCCTTCTTGCTTGCCCCTCCCAAGTCCACTGATAGGGGAGGTCCTCCTCTCCTTCCTTCTGATCTTAGTCTACCAGATCCCATCAGGAATGGCTGCATTGTCATCTTCTGTGGCCTGGTAAGGCTGCTCCCCCCTCAGGGGGAGGTGATCAAAGAGCAGGCCAATCAGATTATGTCAGAGACAGTCCCTCTTCCCATTACTATGGAACCCACTTGGATACTACGCTGTCATGGACTACATCTGTGCGGGATTCTAGGTTATCTCCATGCATGTTCCTTGGTTGAAATATGAGTCCCTGGGGAGACCCCTGTTTTTTTTTTTTTTAAAGGAGTAAAAAATAAAATCAAAGACATTTAGTTCTCTGAACAAAATGTCTGTCTATAAAACAAATTAGTGGCATTCAAAGATGACAGTGGTATTGGCCCCCAACTCTGGAGGATTTGTACAAATGGACCATGGGGGAAAAAGTTCTTTTTTTGGAAGACTGTTTGGAATTTCTCCAACAAATTTCCAGCCTATTTACATATTTGCTTGTTTTTACAATTATGTGAAACTTCCTTACTTATATGGGAAACATGGTACTGTTTATCAGAAAATTTGATAGGACAGAAGCAAATGCTTTGTACTGTTTTTTATTTTTTTTTTTAATTTCATCAGATGCTCTACTTACCAGTTCTTTCATTTTGTCATATTTCTTCCTAAGTAAGTTTCATTTATTTTTTTTTAATTTTTCATCAATTACACTTTATTCATTCTGCATACCCCCATAAGCCCCTCCCTCCTCCCCTCCCAATCACACCCTCCCTCCTCCCTCTGCTTGCATGCCACTCCCCAAGTACACTGATAGGGGAGGTTCTCCTCTCCTTTCTGATCTTATTAGCCATATACAAGATTTCTACTTCTCTGTAATTCACATGTGTAACAGCCATATTATTGATTATTTTAAAATGTGATATACTCCATAAGCACTCACAGATAAATAAGTCTGAATGTGCCACTCTTGGGATTTGATAAGGCCATGTCTGATACAGTACTTCCTGGGTAAACTTTGTAATCTTTCTGAGCTCTGTGAGTGTTTCCCCCCCCCCCCTTTGCTTGATTTTTCTTGTTTGTTTGTTTTAGCAAATCACTGAACCTGTAGTTTTCTAATGGACTGGAGAGACTCTTTTTTTATTCAGCACAAAAAGTCCTAGAAACAGGATGCTGTCACATTAAAGCCTTAAAATATGTGTCACTGTTTTCATGGGCACCCTAAAAGTGCTCTGATTTGTGTTATAAAGTGGTACAACATTTGTCATAGGTGATAGAGTGATAAAATGTGCCTGCTATAATTTGAGAGTTGTATGGTAAAAATAACAGACTTGTCCTCTAGATCGAGAAGAATACCTGGGAAACACACTGTGGCACTATGTTTTGAGCCAAACTGGTCACATTTTATAGAGTGCCTTGAAAAAGTGATGAGTTTACTAAATAATTGACTATGGAGAAGAGGAAGATCACAATTCTTGAAATACTATTGAAGCTGACCCACTTGAATTCCCTGCTTGGAAGTGATATTTAACTAAAGATTTTGAAAGTCATAATCCTGTTGAAAACTTCTGCAACAGTTTGGTTAAACTTCTCAAAGGGTACATAAGTACTGTAAGACAAAAATCATATCAAGAATTATCCACAAAGAGCCTATATCAATGCCTGAACTATGTTGTGTTAGGGGCTAGAGAGTTGGCTTACCAGTTAAGAGTAGCCACTGGTTATCACAGGGTTATCAATTCTAGCACCCATGTGGAAACTCACAATCTCTTGTAACTGCAGCTAGCTGGGATCTGCCTGCATGTGTGCATACGTACTTGCAAACGCACATATACATAAATGCAAATAAAAGTGAGTCTTTAAAATATGTACTTTAAATGTATTGAGTGACGAATAAATGCATTATAATGTTTTGTCCTTGTTATTCAACATAGTAAGATTATTTTAAAACAGATAAGGAAATCATAAAAATGAAATAAATGGCCTGGATCTTAAAAGCAATCAGAAGTTGGTTCCTAGTACATTAATCAGAATTGCTTCAGATATGTAAAAGTCTTCCTGTATTTCCTTTTAAAAAAATATTGTGTTGCTGAGGGAAATTTTCTTTTATATTTCTGTTTTTCTGTGAGACTGTATTCGTGTTGTGGAAAATATAGATTATACCCACCCACCAAGGAAACAATTTTAACAATTCCTGAAATAATCTTTGTTACTAGGACTATGAAGACAGAAAGACTGTAGGAAATTTTACATATTGGTTTGGAGTTTGGATTCAAGTTTTATTACGGACTGTCTGGAATAGTGAATAATTTACACTGGAAACAACCATCATACTGTTTCAAGTGGTCATGCTAATATTAAATTTCTGCCATTGCTTGATAACAACTAGCACACATGGTCTTTAGGCAACCATGCTTACGTTGGTAAGGAGTGGTTAGAGAAGGCATGATAGTCCTCATAAAGTGAAGAACACAATACCTGAAATAATTTATGTATGTGCAGAAAAAGATAATAACAGAGAGAAAAATCTCTTTTCACAATACGGAACATGGTGGGTTTTTTTAAATTATTATTACCATTTATTACAATTTATTCAATTTGTATCCCAGCTGTGGCCCCTCCCTCATCTCCTTCCTATCCCACCTTCCCTCCTTCTTCTCCCTCTATGCCCCTCCCCTAGACAACTGATAGGGGAGATCCTCCTCCCCTTACATCTGACCCTAGTCTATCAGGTCTCATCAGGACTGGCTGCATTGTCCTCCTCTGTGGCCTGGCAAGAGTGCTCCCCCCTTGGGGAAAGGTGGTCAAAGAACCAGCCACTGAGTTTATGACAGAGACAGTCACTGTTCCCTTACTGTGGACACCACTTGAAGACTGAGTCTATTGGTTACATCTGAGCCGGGGTTTTAGTTCCTCTGCATGCACTGTCCTTGTTTGGGGTATATTCTCTTCAGAGCCCCCAGGGCTCAGTTGTTTTGTTTTTGTTTTTGTTTTGTTTTGTTGTTTTGTTTTGCTTTGTTTTTTGGCTTTGTTGGTCTTCTTTTGGAGCTTTTGTCCCCTCCAGGTCTTTCTATCTCCTCTTTCTTTCCTACGATTACCTGCACTCTGCCCAAAGTCTGGCTATGAGTCTCAGCCTCTGCTTAGATACCTATATCAGTAGAGTCTTTCAGAGGTCATCTGTGGCAGGCTGTCCTGTGCCTTGTCTTCTCCTGCTTCCAACGTCTATTGCATTTGTCCTTCTGAATTAGGATTGAGCATCTTCCCTATGGTCTTCCATGTTGTTTAGCTTCTTTAGGAGTATAGATTTTAGTATGTTTACCCCATATTATCTGGATAATACACACTTATGAGTGAGTATATACCATTTGTGTCTTTCTGCTTCTGGGTTACCTTACTCAAGATGATCTATTCTAGTTCCCACCATTTCATAATTTCCTTGTTTTTAATAGCTAAGTAGTATTCCATTGTGTAAATGTACCACAATATTCCTCTGTTGAGGGACATACAGGCTGTTTCCAGCTTCTGCTTATTATGAATAGAGTTGCTACAAACATGACTCAGAAAATGTTCTTGTTGTATACTTGAGCATATTTTGGATATATGCCTAGGAGTATAATACCTGAATCTTGAGGTAGTACTATTCCCAGTTTTTTGAGAAAGCACCACATTAATTTCCAAAGTGGTTATATAAGTTAGCATTTCCACCAGAAATGGAAGAGGGTTTCCCTTTCTCCACGTCCTCTCCAGTATGTGTGGTCATTTGAGTTTTTGATGTTAGCCATTTTGTTAGGTTTATGGTGAAATCTCATGGTTGTTTTCATTTGCATCTCCCTGAAGACTAAGGATGTTGAATGTTTCTTAAAGTGTTTCTCTGCCATTCAAGTTCCTCTATTGAGAATTATCTGTTTAGCTCTGTAGCCTGAATAGAACACAAACAGCACAAGCTCTAAGATCAGTAATCAATAAAATGGGACCTCATGAAACTGAAAAGCTTCTGTAAATCAAAGGACACTGTCCTCAGAACAAAATGGTAGCCTACAGATTGGGAAAGGATATTTACAAACCCTATATCTGACAGAGGACTAATATCCAGAATATGTAAAGAACTTATGTTAAACACCAACAAATCAAGTAATCCAATTAAAAATGGGGTGCAGAGCATGGTGTTTTGAAGACAATGAGGAAAAGAGCTTCCTCCGGGAGGGTGGAGTTATGGAGCTCATCATCAAGGGAGGTTTTTCTACTCACAGCCTGGGCATTCTATGAAAACACTTGCCTAGTGGGATGTTGCAGCTGATAAAGAGCAATGGCTGCTAGGTATCTTTTATTCTTTTCTTTCAGGATGTGTGTGGTTACGGCAATTCTCTTGCTTTCAATCTACATTACATAGTAGGTATATATGGTAGAAAACATGATTGTCTAATACTGTATAGCTTCGATAGAGTGATCACAATCAGATATGATGAACAAAGATAAAAATTGCATACCTCTACATGGAGGATTGTGTTTTTAAAAATCTCCATAGCTTGTTTGAAAGGGGAAGATAATATTTGGCAGAAAAATTAGACTTAATATTTTAATAACTAGCTGGAATTGAAAACTGTGGCAAAGTTTATAATTTCTCAGATTACGAACTTCTTTCTTGTCTTGACTATTAGAAAAGAAAGTTTGAGTTATCCTTACGATTCAATGACACCTTATTGCCAGCACTGATACAAACAAAGAAGTCATGTCAATGTGAGCTCCTGGGGTAAAGATAGTAAAAATATCTTTATGGTGTTACTACTGCACCTACTATGAAGTCACTGGGCTAACATGGCCAGGTCCCAAGATCACAACATATGGATAGGAAAAAGTTTCCACAGTGTTTCTATTCAAGTCCTCACACAAACTTACAAACAAGAACCTGAGAGAGCTGTGTGAAGCCCAGAGATTTGTATTCACCTGTATTTGTATTCATCTGTATTTTCAGAGGCACTAAAAAGCAATAAAAGAAGAGAGGGACATTTTCCAAATACATGTTACAAGGTCAATTGTATACCATAAGGGATAAGAAAATAAAACTACAAGGCATATATCTCTTATAAAACAGGGAGAAATACCTCCAAAACAAATGTAGTCTCAATGTGAATTACAAAACACATGAAAGCACAAACTCATAGGTGATTTATTGAAGGAATGCCAGGGTGACTCAGTAGTGGACAATCTGTAAAGGTAAACTACCACACAATCGTAGTGAAAAGCAAAAGCGATGTGTTCATCTCATTAGATGCAGACAATACATCAGACACATTTCACTACACTTTGTGATGAAATTTGTTAGAAAATTCAGTACAGCAGAAGGGACTTCAACAAAATATAGGCTATGTATGGTAAGTCTGTAGGAAACCCACAGGGCTGCCATGTTCCAGAGAACCACCTAAGGAAGAAATCAAGAAAGTAACTGACTTAAAGTGGTTATTAAAATTAAAAGTTTAGGAGTATTATTAACCCAGAAACCATGTAGTAATGTTGATTAAAAAAAACTGATAAGACAAATACACTGGACACATTCCAGTAAAATGTTACACAACTCAAAGTGCCATGTTGAAAAACCAGACATTCATAAAATGAAGAAAATTTCTAATATTTGTGCAGAACTACAAGAGACCTCAAACAACCAAAACGATCATGAACAAACAACAAACAAACAAAAACAAAGTTGGAGGAATCACGCTTCTTGACTTTTTGATATACTATAAAATTATGATACTTAAGGCAATATGGCATAAAACCAAAGGAACCAAAGGAGCAGAATAGAGACACGACAAATTAATGCCCACAATTTCAGTCAATTGATTTTGAGCATTCGAGTTAAGAATACACATGGGAAAATGATACTTTTTTTTCATTAAATGGTATCAGGACAATGTGGAACATTAGATCCTTGTATGAGAGGCTTATAAATCAACTCAAAATGTATTAAAGATTAAGTATAATATTTGAAAACATAAACCTAGTAAAAGAAAAAAAATCTTCATAGCCCTTGGTCTGGGCAATGATGTTTTAAGAACTAATTTTAAAAGCATAGGCTGTAAAATTGAAAATAAACCAATGAGATTGCCTTAAATAAAATGCTTTTTCATAACAAAGGGAATACAAAAAGAGACACAGTCTCCTAATTGAATGTAAGTGTTTTAGTACCATATTACAGGATGCTTGGTGCTGATATGTCTCTAAAGCCTCATATGTTTTGGCGGTTGATTGCCAGCCTTTAGCAACACTAGGATGTGTTGAAACCCTTAGAAGGTGATGTCTCCTAGAAAGAAGTGATGTCATCAGGGGAATGACCTTGAAGAGAATATGAACCTAGTTAGCCTTCACTTTCTCTTCACTTCCCAGCTTTTAAAAAATTTTTAAATTAATTACAGTTTATTCACTTTGTATCCCAACTGTAGCCCCTCTCTCATTCCCTCTCAATCCCACTCTCCCTCCCTCATCGCCTCTCCAAGTCTACTGATAGGGGAGGTGCTTCTCCACTTCCATCTGAACCTAGCCTATGAGGTATCATCAGGTCTGGCTGCTTTTTATTACTCTTTGGTCTGGTAAGGCTACTACCCCCTCAGGAGGAGGTGATCAAAGAGACAGCCCCTGAGTTCATGTCAGAGACAATCCCTGTTCCACTTACTAGAGAACCCACTTGGAGAGTTATCCTTACGATTCAATGACACCTTATTACCATTACTGATACAAACAAAGAAGTCATGTCAATGTGATCCTAGCCATTCTGATGGGTGTAAGGTGAAATCTCAGGGTGGTTTTGATTTGCATTTCCCTGATGGATAAGGATGTTGATCATTTCTTTAAGTGTTTTTCTCTGCCATTTGATGTTCCTCTATTGAGAATTCTCTGTTTAGCTCTGTACCTCAGTTTTTGTTTGGATTATTTGATTTTTTTTCTTTAGTTCTTTATATATTCTGGATATTAGCCCTCTGTCAGATATAGGGTTGGTGAAGATCCTTTCCCAGGCTGTAGGCTGCCATTTTTTTTTTTTCTGATGACAGTGTCCTTTGCTTTACAGAAGCTTTTCAGTTTCATGAGGTCCCATTTATTGATTTTTGATCTTATAGCCTGTGCTGGTGGTGTTCTATTCAGGAACTTGTCTCCTATGCCAATGAGTTCTAGGCTCTTTCCCAGTTTTCTTCTAACTGATTTAGGTGTCTGGTTTTATGTTGAGGTTTTTAATCCACTTCAACGTTTTTTTGTGCAGAGTGATACAGATGGATCTATTTGCATCTTTCTACATGTAGACATCCAGTTAGACCAACACCATTTGTTGAAGATGCTGTCTTTATTCCATTGTTTGATTTTCCTCCTTTGTAAAAATCAAGTATCCATAATTATGTGGGTTTATTTCTGTGTCTTCTGTTCAATTCCATTGATCCTCCATTCTGTTTCTATGTCAGTGCCATGAAGTTTTTATAACTACTGCTCTTTAGTACAACTTAAGATCAGGGATGGAGATACCTCTAGATGATCTGATGTTGTACAGGTTCTTTTTGGCACTTCTGGGTTTTTTTTTCCAACTTTTGTGAAAGGAGAAATTTCTTCTGCCATATATATTTCCTGAACAAAGCTCCCAAAACATCAAGTCTGAGTAACCATGAACTGACTGCTTTGAAACAGAAAGCCAAGGAAAACCTTTACTTAAGTTATATATCTCAGGATTTTGCCAAAGCAACTAAGATCTGACTTATGTTATATATCTGATAAAGTTATAATATCCCAAATATGTAATGCACTAAACCAAGTCAAGAAGTCAAGACTAAATTCAAGACTTAATACATATATATATATGCATACACACACACACACACACACATATATATATACACACACATATATATTATGTAGAAAGTGTCAAATGAATAGAGAAGACATTTGTCGAAAGAGCATAAACCTCCAATAGGGTAAATGCTCAAAATCATATATCATCACAGAAATGTAAATTCAAACCCCAATTCAGTTCACCTCACACTTGCACAAAGGGCTATTGTCAAAATAATAAACAATAAGTTTGATGAGAATGAAGAGAAAACTGGGCATCTACACTGGTGATTGAAAAGCAAATTAGGATCTGGCGAAAAATGGTACATATTTTTCTCAAAAAAAAAACAACAATAAATGATGCTTGAAACACCTCCTCTTGGGTCTCGATTTAGAACTACAAACTGTGCTGGTTCATACTATGAGCTATGGGGTGCAGAGGAAATTTATTGTTTATAACACAATACATGGTTTACCTATGGGAAATGTTATGTTTGCTTTTATTTTTATTGTACTTTTTTATCATTTATTACAACTTATTCAATTTGTATCATGGCTGTATCTCCTTCCTTTATCTCCTCCCAATCCTACCCTCCCTCCCACCTCACCCCTATGTCCCTCTCCTAGTCCACTGGTAGATGAGTACTTCCTCCTCTTCTATTTGAGACATCTCACATCTCATACAAGCAACTTAACAGCACACCTAAGGGGGAAAAAAAGAAGAAGACATACCCAAGAGGAGTAGATGGCTGGAAATCATCAAACTCATGGCTGAAATCAATTAATTAGAAACAAAGAAAGCAATTCAAAGAAGCAGTGAGACCAAGAGCTGGTTCTTGGAGAAAATCATCAAGATAGACAAACCCTTGGCCAAACTAACTAAAAGGCAGAGAGAAACTATCCAAATCTGTAAAATCAGAAAAGAATCAGGGGACATAACAACAGACACGGAGGAAATTGCTTTTAAATACCAACTTGCGATAGCTTAGTATCCCTTGAGCAGAGAGCCTCAATTGAGGACTGGTCTAGATGAAGCTGACCTATGTACAAGTATTTGGGATAATACATTGATTGCCTTAGTTGATGTGGGAAGACCTGCCCAAATTGCCAAAAGAATTTTGGGTTGGAATTACTAAAAACATATGAAATGCCTTTAAATATACTTTTGCCATTTTTGTTACATATTCATGAGTAATGAAGATATTAGTGTTAATGATTACAAAATCAATAAAAATTTAAATCAAACTGAACATTGTGGAAAGTGCTCTGCTTTCTTCAGTATTAAACATCCAGCCCAGCATCACACTAACAAGCAAACATATTCTCTCTTTAGTAAATGGCAAGTTACTATGGATATCAAAGACTTGGTTTAAAATTATTTTTTTAATTTGCTGTATATATATATATATATATATATATATATATATATATATATATATATTTGTAGACCTGCTTTATAGAACCGTATATATTGAGAAACAAAATTTTCTCACATGGAAAGTATTAAGCAGCCTTGATTTCAACTCTAGTGAAAGTAGCACAGAAGAAAGAGGAGAAAAAGACTAGCTCACAGTATGAGGGGACACACTGGAAACTCCTGTGGAAGGAAAGATAATTTTTTGAGAAAGTCAAGAGACTGTACAAATTTTCTATTTGCAGAGCTAGGAATTTGCAAAGGTCTAGGGATTTATCCCTTGCAAATGTCAAGGGTCTTATGCTATCTCCTCATTGTAGAAAACTTGAAAAATACAGATGTACCCAAATGTCACTTAGAAGTGGGTATGAATTCTATCCCCTCCATAATTACATTTTTAAAACATTTCCAATGTCCTCCCCCACAGAATTCTTCTCCCTGGCACATACAGTAACATATATTTCCAAGTCCTACTCCTTATTTCTCCTGGATTATCTGACTAGGAGATTTCCATGGGCCTCTAACATTTCTCTAAGTTTTTTTTTTTTTTCTCTGCTTCTAATTTTGTGTTTCAATTGCCAAATTAGTCTATAAGTGTTTCACCTCCTCCCACTTCACACAGATAAAAGTAGGTTTAGAATATCTCAAAGCTGCTGCCTCTCCAGATTTCTATAATGGTCATGCTAATTTGCATGACCCAGTGTTTTCAAATGATATTTTTAAATACTCCTCAGAGTAATCTCTTTGTTGTTGTTATTGTTTGTTTGTTTCACATTTTATCGCTGCACTTACAAGATATCTCAGTGGCTTTCAACCTTCCTAACCCTGAAACAGTTTAATACAGTTGCAATTTCTCATGTTTTACTAACTCCCAACCATAACATTATTTCTGTTGCTACTTCATAACTGTGATTTTGCTACTCTTACAAATTGCAATGCAACTTTTGGGGGGACAGAGGTTTGCCAAAGCAGTCACCATCCAGAAGTTGAGAACCACTGCAACATATCAATTCTTTTAGGAGAAAAAAGCCCTGTCATAATTGGGTCCACATATCTCTGTTGATACCAGGATGTAGGGTCCACAGGGCATAACATTTTGTTCATTTATACTTTAACTAGTCAAGACTTGTCATCTTCCAGAACTATTGGAACAGCCTCCCAGACAGGTGGCTCTATCCAGCCTTCAATGTTTGCCACTGCCAGAAAAACACACTAAAATATAAATCAGGCTTTTACCACACATCTCTCCCTGGCACTATCTTGAAATCTTCCCATAATTTCTCACTGATCCCTATATTTTATCTGCTTCTTGTTATGTGTAAGACTTGCCCATGTTTGTCTCTAAAACTTTTCAGTCTATACCATGAACCTTTTAGGCAACCGATTATTAGAACTGTTTAATTATTTACTATACCAAAAGTCTTTGTCACTTTGGGGTTGTCATGGGGTATTCACTTTTATTTTATATTTTCTTTAAAGGATGCTTTTTAAACATTTTTATGGCCAGGCATGGTGGTGCACATCTGTAATCCCAGCACTTGGGGAGGCAGAACCAGGCAGGTCTCTGTGAGTTCAAGGCCAGCCTGTTCTACAAAGTGAGAGAGAATACTTTATCCTCCCAGTTTTTATTCTTTTCTATTTTGGAAAAGAAGATTTTTTTTGTTGTTGTTGCAGTTATATGGGGTGGCAAATATAGGTGCCCATCAGCTCCAGAAGAGGGTGGCATATCCACTGGATCTGGAGTTATAGGCCATTGTGTGATGCGAGGTAAGGGTGCTGGGAACCAACTTCACACGCAGTGAAAGAGCAGCAGCATGCATAAGGCAGAGCCATAGCTCCAGCTCCAAGGTTACCTTTAACACATAGCCTCCCAACCCTTCTACACTGTCCTGTTGTACCAGGGGAGCACAGGCATCTCATTGACATTGGTTTTATTTATTTGTTTTAATTTTCTTTCTTTATTTATTTCCTTATTTATTTATTTATTTATTTATTTATTACAATTCATTCATTTTGTATCCTGGCTGTAGCCCCCTGCCTCATCTCCTCAAAATCCTGCCCTCCTTCCCTCTTCTCCCCCTACTCCCTTCCCCTAGCTCACTGACAGGGGACAACCTCCTCTCCTGCTCTCTGACCCTATCAGGTCTCATCAGGACTGGCTTCATCATCTTCTTCTGTGGCTGGGCAAGGCTGCACCCTGCCCTCCTTAGGAGGAGGCGATCAAAGAACTGGCCACTGTCAGAGACATGTCAGAGACAGCCTCTGCTCCCCTTACTAGGGAACCCACATGGAGACTGTCTATATTCTATGTCTGATGTGCCAAACAAGAATGTTGCAGAAAGAGTTGAATTTAGAATTTTACTACTTAATTGCCCTGATTCTTGATTTTCCTGTTCTAATAATAACACCTCTATCTGTCTTAGCACTACAGATTTTTTTTTTCATTTGTACCAGGTTGGCTTTTTACTTGAGATGTCACCTACAAGCTACCTTTCCCCACTGACAAAACACATCAAAGATAGAAAGGTATGGACAAATAATCATTCAAAAAGTTTTAAAAGATGTTTCATAAGAATGTGCCTCACTGCGTGCGCAATGTGGTTTATCATAGAAAAGAAGAGACTCAAAGTATACACATACTGGTGTGCATTTGCATGTATGTCTATATGTTAGTGTCTGAATAATGAGTGTGTGGTAAAAGACCTAGTTATGATTAAATTAAATGTATATGTCTAGAGATATTGTTATGATAAAATGGCTAGGCAGTAACACTCTAGTGAATGAAACGCAGATAGGATTGAGTTCTAGTGAAGGATTTGCTCATGAGACAAATGAACACCTGGACGTTGCTGTGCCTCCTCTGCCAGGTGCACCGTGGAGATGTCAGAGTCCTGTGATGAGATGACCTCATCCAGCACAGTGTGGCTATTTCCCTGTGTGGGTTTTCATAACAGTGTTTTGGAGAGGGAGAAAAGACATGCTTTATTGTAAGGGAAATGAACAGGCAGTATCTGTGGGAGAAAGAACTGAAAATGACAGGCCAGCTTTAAGAGACCTTTTGTTTGAGTATATATTTTTTACCTAGAAATGGACACAATTACTGAAAATTAGAAAAGAAGCCAGGCTTTATGCAGTGAAATGAGATAATTTCCCAGCCAAAACAAGTGGGCTTACATTGAAAAGAAGGCCATTAAAATATACCTTAGCAGTAAGTTAATGGGGGAGAAATTCAATTTGAAAATGAGAGAACATTTTCAGATAGAAAGGGCACATGGTGGAACAGTATGCTTAATGAGGTACAGTAGATACATTCCAGTTTAATCTAGATCATTTTAGATAATTACAGAAAAAGCTTAGGCTGTTAATCCTCCCCCCCGCCCCCAGACTCCAACTCCCCCTACCTCCCCCTACCTCTCTCCTTGATATCAAGTGTTTGTCTGGACTACAAAAAAAAAAAAAAAAAAAAAAAAAACATAAACAGAAGATGCACTCTGATCCTATTATTTGTTACTTTGTATAAAGGCTGAGTAAAAATAAAAAATAAACAGTTTAAAGATGTTTTTCTACAGATAGATGTCAGTCAGTGAAAGAATAGCATGCTGTCCAATAATGTTTTGACAATTGATGCTTATGCTTCTGTTTAAAGGATAAATGCAGTGTGGCTGGTTCCTAAAATATACATTTAATAAGAGCTTAAATTGAGTTACCCTATAAAAGTGGAGACAGTACCATAGGCTAGCAAATAAAAGACACAGTACCTGGTAGACATTTTCTATTTTTGAGTTGCTGATTACTGGGGCTCCACAGACCCCCTACACATTGCAGGCTAATGGTTCTTTGGTCTCCTTCCAGAACTTGATGGTAAGACCTTATTGATAAAGATATTGCATATTTGAGTCATAAGACATATGATATAAAGCTACTATCAACTTATAAACTTCATTCCTGCTGTCTAGATTTTATAGTGCTGGAAGGTTCTGTGCATGCTACCAGGCAAGAAAGTAACCAGTGACCTTACCCAGCTATGATCTCTGTGACCTACAGTCATGACTGGACTAACACAATACACACTAGTCCAATAGTGGCATGTGTGTTACAGGAGTAAATGACCACTTTCTGATTGGATTTAATGGCCAATCCACAGTTGCAACTTATAACTGGCATTGATAACTGGGCCACGAATCCATTATGTATACATCGTAGACCCTGTGGGAGAACTGGTTGCTATTATTCGGCCAAATGACCATAGTATTAAACTGCTCCATAAATATGTATCTTCACACCAATAATTCTGTGCATTTGTCAACCCTTATTGGAGAAGCTTATTTTTTTTATCATAGTTAAATACAGATGCATAGTTAATACAGATGCATGGCTGGCCAACATACATAGACTAAGAAACTGTAGCCTGGCTAGCCCTAAATGGCATGTGTATATCATGACCTCTCCCCACAAGGCTCAGGGATCATAATGCAACAGAAGGCAGAAACATTGGAATACTCTGAGAGGTGGATGGTTAATGTAAAACAGTGCTTTCTAGACAACATTGGACTGTTGAATACATAAATTTACAGCAACAGTGAGTACATGCGCAAGACCTGAACAAGATCTTGTTAGCCAAAATCCTAGGATGGACTGGGGAGAGGCTCACCAAGCCCTGTTTGTAGCTTAGGAAATATTGGCAACTTGTGGCTGCCAAAGGAGGGCGACACAGTTTTCTTGAGCGATGTTGTTCTACTCTATGACCTTCTTGTATGTACATACTAGTATTCCCAAATCTAATCAGTGGGTCCCATGCATTAGTAAGAGGAAATTGTCATGGAATGGGTATTGGGAAAGGAGGGAATGTGGGTTGGGTTTGATCAAAATGCATTCTATCTATATGTGCAATTCTAAAACGCTAAATGTAAAGCAAGCTTATCATGTCCCTTCAGTGTGGAGAGCTTTTACTTTAAGTTTTCCTTGTATTGGACATTATATGCTTGCATTGATCTTAGTATCAGGTTAGAGGAAAATCAGTCAAATCTGTTGAGATCTCAAGACACTGCAGCACACTTGATAATGCTAATAAAGGAAGAGTCTAGTAATTTCACTTTGCACAAATGACGTATCATATCAGGTAAATAATATGCTTGGTTTATTTCTTGTTCCTTATACACCCTGTGGCTTAACAATGTCATCCAAGTTCAGACTGAAGTTTTGCTTTATATACACTCCTGTGGAAAGCTTCAGGAGCAACAGCAATCTGACATTGTCTCTAACATTAAAACAACAAAAGCTATATCTTTTAATTCAGGAATGAATACATTCAGGAAAAAAGGCCTTACCCTGTGTCAAACTAGTGAGAATATCAGAATGTGATGGCTTCAAGTCCCCTCACTATACCCAGGATTCTTTCCTTAATATTATTCTAAGTAATGATCCAAATGAGTTTTCTTTAAGGAGTTTGGCGACATGACTTTTTTAAAATAAATATAAAATGGAGTTTGGCAAAATGTTTTTTTTGTTGTTATCTTTATTTTATTTTATTAATTACACTTTATTCACTTTGTATCCCCCCATAAGCCCCTCCCTCCTTCCCTCCCAGTCCTACCCTCCCTCCCTCCCTTTTCTTCACACATGCTCCTCCCCAAGTCTACTGATATGGGAGGTCCTCTTCTCCTTCCTTCTGATCTTAGTCTATCAGATCTCATCAGGAGGGGCTGCATTGTCATTTTCTGTGGCCTGGTAAGGCTGAAAAATGTTTTAAAAACAGTACAGATTTGAGGGTTGTACATGAGAACAGTCCCCAATGTCATGCTCTTGATCGTTGTTCAGTCTTTCTAGTACCTGTCTTAAGTGATGAAAATATGAGTTACCTTGTTTCTGGATTTGGAAACCGGAAGTTGAGCACAAAAAGTAAGCCTTCTTTTGTTATAAATAAATACATAAATAAAATTAAATTAATAAAAAGTAAGACTTCTTAATCTCTGCATTATCTTAGTCATTGGCAAACACCCTGTGTCATGGCGATGATACTGATAGAGCTTGTGATTTAAATTAGTGAGATGTCTATAGGTATAGCTGTGATTTTTTTCTATGCCACAGCAAATCATGGGGAAGTGGACCCATAAGAAGAGGAAGTCACAAGCAAGGAAATGCATTAAAAACTGTATATATCATAACTTAGATCTATGGTGTTGTCTAATATTAGTCAATGTGCATTTTGAAAGAATGCCTATATAAAATCATCCCTAAGTATGCACACATCCCAAATCTACAGAGCTAATAATATGATACTTTAAAATAACATATGTATACTATTTAAAAAACATAAGAAGAGTACTAGAATACTAGTATAAAATGCTAACATTTATTTTGGTTTACAGGATATCTAATAATTAAAAGCAAAGTCAGAAATAGTAACTAGTCTGTTATGTAAAATGTAATGAATATATATATATATATATATATATGAATTCTAAGGAAATATATGTGATATGATATATAAACTGGAAGAAGACAGATTGATCTCAGTATATCAATGTAGACTAGGACTAGATTTAGAGAGCAGAGACACCTTAAAACAGGATTGCCACACTTGAGAGAAGAATCAAAACTTTGTTTTGACAGGCAGAAATGAAAGGTAACATACATTTTCCTAGAGAGGATACCAATGAAGTGGAGACATGATGTAATAAAGAAAATAGCAAAAGGCCACTTAACACAAAAGATGAAGTTGAGCTGTTTCTCTGAAACTCTGAACAATAAATATTTACACATCAAGAGGAACTCACAGGGATATCTAGGGGCAACACCCAAGTCAGAATCAGAGACAGAATGAGGTTGATAGATGTCTAGGGACGTCAGGAAATTGAAGATATCCAAATATGACTGAATGAGGTCAACTAATATTTGGAGAGCAAATAACTAGAGTTGTCCAAATTATGAATCAATGTATTTTGTCAGTAGGAATGCCTGTCATTGATGTAAACACTCCACTGTCAGCAAAAAGCTGCATCAGTAGAAACATTTGAAATACAAAGAGGAAAAAAAAAACAAGTTGATAATAGAAAAAACAGGTGCTTGTATACACTGAAGAGTATTGGAGTCACTGACAGAATGGCTCATTATTTCTCACTGTGGTGCTCTGCTGGTGGCAAATATGCCAGTAGTACATAGTAGAGCTTCCACTGCTCATAACCAGAAGAATCTATAGGGGAGATTTTGTGACATTAGTGGAATTTTATCTGCACTTTGGGAGAACAGGAGAATGGGGCAAATTTTTCTTCTTATTTTTCTAACTTTTGACTCCACCCTCCACACCTTTCCTCTCTTCTCCTCTTTGTGGCTATTACTTCCCTTACTCTTTTTTTATTTTTTATTCCTCTTTTCCCATCACTGTTCTCTTCTTTGTCTTATTTTTTTTCAAAGAAAATAGAAATGTGTGGCTTTAATTTATTTTCTGGAAGAACTACAAAAGAGAGTGATGACAGTGGATTTGATTTAACATTTTCTTTTTTAAGATTGACTTGAAAATTACATATTTTCACTTAATGTCTAAAGCTTTCTACATAATTTTATTCTGGAAAATATGATAATGGAAAATGATTTATATTCAAATTGCTCCATACTTTTATTGGCATTTACATCAATCTTGACATTGTCATTTGATCCTATTACAGAGTCTTGATAGAATGTTTTGGTCAAAATGACTTATAAAAATTTGAGATGAGAAATATGATTTCTAGTCTTAGATA
This sequence comes from Meriones unguiculatus, assembly GCF_030254825.1. NCBI lineage: Eukaryota > Metazoa > Chordata > Mammalia > Rodentia > Muridae > Meriones > Meriones unguiculatus. Next base: position 112,989,894 of record NC_083349.1, read on the forward strand.
CCATATGGATACTTGATTAATATGCTGTTATAATTATTTTTAACTTTTGTGGCAAAATGTTTATGATACAGTATTATTTTCAGGGAGGCACTAAAAGGAAACTGTTGTGATATTGGTAAAGTGATCCCATGAGAGTAGAGAAGAAAAGTAAATTTTCTATGCATTATCCAAGATCTCAGTTAACTATAGTCTCAATTGCCGACCCTAACAAATTTATTGATGGTAAACATGAAATGTTTTGTGATGGCTATTTCCTACCAACTTATTTTCTTTTATTAATTAAATCACCAATAATGCATCAAATATTCTATCTTTGCTTTACTAAACTGAGGCAGGAGAGATGGCTCAAGGAAGAGTTTGCCTCACAAGTGAGACAATTTGATCTTGAATTGCAGAACCCATGTAAGTATGGAAGCAGTGGCACTCATCTATAATCAAGTACCTCTGCAGAGAGGTGGAAAGAAGAGATACGAGAATCCCGAGAAGTTCATAAACCAAATAACTAGCCCAGCATATGCATTCGTAATCTTATTTCAAACAGGATGGAAGGCAAAGACTGGGACCTCATATTCTTCCCTCAACCTCCAGAAGTACACTGTGGCACAAATGTATTTTCACATACACAATTTATCATACATATTTATATACACAAGCACACCTCTCTCTTCCTGTCTCGCAGACATACATGTACACACACACACACACACACACACACACACACATACACACAGGCATACGCATATATACACACAGTGGGTTACATTAACTTATTGTTTAGTTTTAATGAAGATGTAGATTCAGGTAGTTATCCCCCTTCTCTTTTTAAACTGAGGGATGCCTTGACAATAGAGTACATATGCCTTGCACTCTAGCTGTTTGTAGAGGACTGAAAGAGTTGGCTGTCTTGGAAAACAGTTCTGTAAAATAAGTTTGGAGTGTTTAAATAGCTAGGAGTTAAGGGAAGACTGAGCTTTTTTTAAACAGTATATCTAGTTACATGAGAGGTGAATTAGATTCTTTGTCGAGTCTTCAAGCTGATGGTGTAGTTACGAAATAGTGCAGGCGTAAACAAAGCAGTAAAACTGTGCCACTGGCTCCATAGCTTTAAATGCAAGACCTGAAGTCAGAAACTAATTAAAACAGGAACAAATGACAGGTGGAAGCAAAGGCAGACACTGAAAAATCTGGAGAAATGATCCAGTAACAGTAATGAAGATGATATCCAATTCAAAATGCTGAATGCAAATGTAGGCATATTAAATATGGAGCAGAATAATTTTAAATATCTACTACGTAGGACAAAATCCAAAGATCTCAGATGCACAGTTTGTCCTTGGGGAGTATCTCTAGGATAAAATACACTAAGAATTGGTTGGGCTCCCTTGTCCTTCACTATCTATGAGAATCAGAGAATGACAGCTCTGTTCACAAAACTTACTCTTGAAGAGACTGCTGGGCACAGCCAGCAATATCCTAGAAAAACACTGGTGTCTTTGTAACATATAGAGGACAGGAGTCAGCCAAGAGGTCCATGCACTTTGTAAATGTTGTCCAGATGAGAAAGAGAAGTGAACTGTTTGCACACTAACGTTTCTTTGGGTTCAACCAAATTGAAATAGTCAGGCTGGTAGATTTATTAGGAAATAAGTAAACTTCTGAAACTCTTTAAAAGAAATCATCTTTTTAAAAAAGAAAAACAAGTTAAATTGTCACCCTAGCCTCTTAAGCTCTCTTGTTAGCCCCCAAAGTTGGAATTTTAATAGTGCAACATTGGTCTGCTCTGTTCAAGCGTCAACAAAACATGCATGTCATTGATATTTTCAGAATCTGAAATAATACACAATCTTATCTTTATAGATGCATGAAATTATCTAGGAATGGGTAAATACATTTTATAAATAATTAGAAACCTATATTGAAGAAAAAGGAACTAACTTGAAATATCTTATTCTACTTAACCAGTGTACTACTTTTCTTTGGGAATTTATTGGAAAAAAAAACTGATAACAAAAGATCAACTTGCAATTATTTATCTGTGAGTTGTTTCTGAGTTTATAATTAATGAGCCCAAAGAAACAAACCTGTTTTGTTTTGCAGCATTGGTTGAGGTGTGAGCTATTAAAATGTGAACAATCAATCATTTAATTTATCATCTTTCTCACATTATGTTCCATAGATCACTGATGTGAGAGCCTTTAATTCAAGCTTTAACAAATATTTATTGAATGATGCACAGAATGAGTCTTAGTATTTAGAGGGGATATGTGTCAATGTCAAAACTCTTTCAACCATGCCCGATTGTTCTGGGTCCTCAACAATACTCAATTCATTTCTCTTAAAGACATCCATTTCAAGAAAATCAGAACTTTGTTCAACCAACTTGATGGTTGGGTGCATTATCTTTCCCATCTGCATTTTGTTACTAACAGATGATTCATCTCCACACATACAATTCACAGATTAATAAGTGAAAAGGCTTCCATTAATAATTAATGACATTTTCTTTATTTGCCAAAGACTGAAACTCAATGAGCTGAGAACTTTTCCTAATCTTTTTAAACACTATAGAGCACAATTCTCTATGAGTTCCATTACCTTGTATTCCTATGATATTTTAAAGCCACATACATCTTGTCAAAATATTTTGAATGTGCTAATCAAATTCATCCAAATTTCATTAAGTCTCCACTAAAAAAAAATGCTGGGTAGGATACAGAAATGAATTTTTTTTTCTCCTCAGGAGTTCTTTCAAGGAGTCATGCTGTTTTACTGCTTGTGTTCATTAATGTGTATATTCAGCAGATGACTGTGTAGTTTCTTCCTCTGCCAGCACCATTCATGAACCTAAAGACTGAGTGTGGAAGATGATACAGATGCTTTTGCTTGTGTTTTTGTTTGTTGGTTTTTGCTGTCATTTTATTGTCCTCCTACACTCACACGAAAAGAAATCCAGAGATCAGATGTAAATTTAATAGTGAATAGACATTTTGTCTTAAAACAGCATGAAGTTATTTTTAAATAAAACATATTTGGAATTAAAATTCTGTATATAGTCAGAGATTTGCATTTTTTGGCTGTATAACTAATTGATGAATCGGAGTCTGTCTAAATCAACAATAAAATAATTATTTAGCTTCCAAAAGTCCTTCTTGAACTAAGAAGTTTTCTGGAAGTTTGTCTCCCCAAAGTGACAGTAAATTTTGACTCATAAAGTACTATCAGAACCTCATAAATGATTTTCATATAAAAGGGAAAATACTGGCTTGTGATTTTTAGAGTCACGGTGTAGCATACTTGCAGAAAGCATATACAAATGACAAGTTTAATGCTTGCTGGTTCTCTTATGACAATTCTCTTGCCCATTCATTCTGTCACTCATCTGAAGGAAAAGTTTCTTATGTAATTTTCTCTCTCTTCCAAAACTTTAGGCTTCTATGAGCAAGTGATGGTTTTCTTTCCTGTCTTTGCAAAAAGACTCGAAATGAGCGTAAACGACATTTCCCACGCATCTGTCACTTTTGCAGTGGCAGCCATGAGCCCGCTTTCCTCCTGCTGTCATAAATGAACGGCTTCTGTTTCTAGCTCTAGTCTATCAGCTTGCACATGAGAGCCCATCCTCTTTTGCCTGCTAGAGTGTACTGTATCAATAACATTGTTTTTTAACCATGAATTCTTACAGCTATCTTCAGTACCTATATTCTATTCTCTCTACTGTGTTTCCCTCTGGCCATTTCCCTTATTCTTCCCATTCCCATAGAGCAGAAGTGCTCAAGAGCCTTGCCTACATTTGCTAATAATGTCTTTCTATCTATCTAGTTTAAACTGACTTAAACAGAATTTCATTTAACAACAGTCTCCTGAAAGTACTTTTTTGCATAAGCAATGATATTTTTGTAGATTTTACACAGAGACTGAAAACAGCTGTATCTATATATCTGTGGAGAGACTCAACCAGGGGACATTTTTGGTGTTAGCTTTTCTTCTTCGCCACATGGTCTCCCCTACAGCAGATTGACTTTCTTTCCTCTCACACGCTATTCACAAGTTAGCTGCGTTTAGCACTGTCACTACCCAGTCTGCACCAAGTTCTACCATCATTTAGTTGATCTGGTCAGATGATTTTCCAGGGAGAGACATTTCCATAAGCAATGTCTTTCATGTTTGATATTAGATAGTATCACTAGTCTTTTATGGTAGATATGCCATGGTACTTTGTTATTATCTAGTTTATAGAATATTGATTAGTGATAAATTTTCACTTATTTGTGTCTTTTCCAATTTTTTAAATTATTTTATGAACGCTCTGCTTCACCTTTATTGCATTTCAATATTTATAAAATTTCTCATCGATATTGGAAGGGGACTAGGGTGGGGGCTACAGCTAGGATGCAAAGTGAATAAATCGTAATAAGTAAAAAAGAATAAAAACTAAAGACAATTTTTATAAATTCTAGATATAAAATTTGTTGGTTACATGAGTTTTGAAAATCCATTATTCAGTGGATGTAGTTTCCTATTATGACAATTATTTATTTATGTAAAGGTAGGATTTCCCTTTCGCAGTCCAATTTTCAAACAGATGCTATCCCTACATTGTTTTTCATGAATTTATACTATCTGAACAGCGGTCCTCACTTCTACAAGACAAGTGCTTTATAGACTCGATCATCTCCCCATCTCTGCAAAGAATTTTGTCCATCAGAATATTAGGTTATGGAGATGAGTGCAATCTGGCTCTCATATCTTATTAGCTATAACAGGAATGCCATAGATTTCAACCTGCATATTTATCTTGTTCTGGTGTTTGGACATGCTTGACAAGTCCTGTGAAGACACAGTTCATTATAATCCCAAGTAACTTATGATGCGACTAAAACAAATATAAAGAGCATTACTTTGCTAAAGATCAAATGTAGTAATTTTTTTAAAAGGCTGAAATTTGATCCTAGATAAACTAACTTCAAATGTCAGATGGCTTCTGACTAAATTTTACTGCATTCTGTGAATACCATTCACTGGTATAGTTTTATCAGTACACTATTAGAAATAGCATAAATGCCACGGGATAGAGAAAAATATTATCAAATACCTTTCTGCAGTGGAAAAATCACCAGGAGAAGAAATTATTGGGAAAAGCTGCTGCCATCTATATATACTGATAAAGTAACATGAGAACCCATGGCTCTGGTGAATTCAGAGGCACATCCTAAAACTCTAGAGTCAGCAGCAAACTTTGGCATCACACTGCACACAATCTAGCATGGCTTTACTTGCTTACTTTTATGTTTTGCCATAGGCATTTAAACCTGTTTTAGAAATTATATATATATATATATATATATATATATATATATATATATATATATGATGAAAACAAATGGCTACCCTTTGGGCTTACACTAAATATGGTAGCTGTAAAGGTAGCTCTCATTCATCTTTAGTGATCCAGGGATGTAGAATCCTCGGAACTATGACTGTACTGATTTTTTTTTTCAAATCAGAACCAGGCTTTGTTTTACCTTGTCACTTAGTTCTTAATTTAAAGGTATCCGTGATAACCTGAAGGCAGTTGGTGCAAGTGGTGGTGAGCTGTAACACTTACTGCTGGGGTCTGCTATGACTTCCAAGAGTTCTAATCATTTATTCCTCAAAAGAAATGTCAAGCTGCTCATGCTGTCAAGAGAGCAGATGCTCTCCTGACGTCTTTCAGGAAGTGACTGGAAAATGGATGCCAAATGCAGAATAAAAATCTTTTTCTTGTTCCAAAGTCCCATGTTTTCTCTGTCCTGGTGTGAGGTTATCAGCACCATGCATTGGGGTAGGTAAGGTCTCCAGTTGTGAGCAATGCAAAAAGAAAAACAAAATCATACCGGTTGTCTCTGCTACTTCCTCTGATGCTATGATAGGACACAGGACAAAATCAACTCATGGGAGAAAAGCTTTATTTCCCTTCAAATTTCAAAGGTGCATTATATCATGACAAGAGAGGCAAAATGGCAGGAACCTGAGGAATGTTCCCATTATGTACACAGACAGGCAACCAAAGAGCAATGCATGCTTGGACTCAGCTCTCTCTCCCCTATCTGTACAGTCCAAGATCTAGCCCCAGGGAAGGTTACTGCCTACTTGTTATGTGGGTCTTTGCACAGCAATCAATGTGATCCCTTAAAGGCATACTCAGAAGCTAAATAGTCTCTCGTAGGTGAACCTTGAGGTCTCCTCGGTGATTCTGGATTCTTTCAAGATGACAACGAAGATTAACCATCACACTGGGGCTTCAGAAGACTCTCTAGACTTGCTCTTCTGACTTACTGTCCTGTTTGGTGATCAAGAATGCTCTGTGTCAGCTATTTTCCTTTGTAAAGGTTCTCCTCAAAAAAAAAAAAAAAAAGGTTCTCCTCTTCTCTGACAGTTCATATCTTTATCCCTTGCTAAGACAACATACCTTATAAAAGTAAGTTAAAGAAAGAAGAGTTTATAATGTCCAGTTTGAGGATACAGTTCTTCATGTTGGTGAAGATGTGGAAGCAGGAGCTTAAGGCATCTAGTCACAATGTAGGCATACTCAGGAGGCAAAGAGTAATAAATGTTAGGACTTTAATCACTTTCTCCATTCTGTTGATTCTGGAACACCGATCCTAATTGTGTTCTCCATTCACATTCAAGCTGAATCTTTCCACTACAATTAACCTAACAAGAAATTTGCATAATGCCCAGAACTTTGCTTCCTTTGCGAATCCAGGTTCTGTCAGGTTGACCATATTAGCCATCACAGGATTTTCTTTCCGCCCCCATATGTTAAACAAAAGTCCTGTATCCTATGCTTTATTTTTCCTGCTTCATATTTTTTAAGATTTATACTTTTCTAGGGAGCCTTTCTGTGGACAAAAATTAAAGAGTAAAAATGACAGAAATTTAAACTGAGAAAATTAAAATTAAAATGTAACATCATCTTCACTGTTCAGAAAGAGGACTGGATAGATAATTCAGTGGGTAAACCACTTGCTGCATATGCTTGAAGATAAGAGTGCAGATTCGCAGGTCAGAAGTAAAAGCCAAGCAGCTGTGTCAGTCTCCAGTAATCCCTGTGCTTAGGAAGCCAAGACACTGAATGCCAAGCTATACTCACCCTGCTTCAATCAATAACAAGAACAGCAATCAGTAATTCTGATGTAAACTTTGTTTCCATGCACACACTCACACATTTTTACTTACACACTTGCAAACACAAATGTGTGAGTGCACGTCTACCCCATATTTCTGTATGTATGTATGTATGTATGTATATATATATGTGTGTGTGTGTGTGTGTGTTGTGTAAAACAATGTGTGAAGATTTTTCAGAACATACAAAGCTAACCTATAGAAATTTCCTTACTCCATGAAGAGTGAAATTGTCACTATATTTAGAGTGGAAGACATTTTACCATTTGATTTTTTAAAGAGACAGGTGTTTATAAAGCTAGAGAAAGTAATATTAATCTATTGTGAACTTTACATTGGATATAAGATGTAAGATGTGGAGTGATAAAAAAAAGAAGAATGCTGTTGCAATACTAGTCTCATAACCTATGCAAACATAGAAGACAATGAGCTCAAGTTAATTTATCAACATTTGGGCGAGCACTAAAAGTAAAATATCATGATAATTTATGAGCTAATAGGAAAAATTTTGAGGTACTAGAAATAGGATCAAACAAAGGGAAAAGACAAATAAGGCAAAAGATGGAACAAGAGAAAAATAATAATTTTGGGAATATAAATACCTTCAATAATAATCAAAATAAAGAAAAACATTCAAAATAAAGGAAAAAAGCACTGAAGTATATAAGAAATAATAACACAACTATAAGTTATCTTAAAGTAAATTCTAGTGTCTTTTGATGTTAAAAAAATGAAGAAAACATACAGGGTGGGAAGAGTAGCCAGAAGGAAACTTCCATGTACAATAATAATATTAGATAAAGCAAACTTTGTGAAAAGGACAATTCCCATAAGCATGCTACTCTCTGAGGATAATAAAGTGTCAAATTCTCAAGAATGCAGAATGCAAAGTGTGAAAAATATGTGAGCAAACTGAAAGCTGAAGGAGATAAGCAAACATACCATCATGTCTGACCATTTACACTTTCAAGTTTTCAGTGGCTTAAAAGTTAGAAAATTTGAACCTCATAAATATCATAACAGCCCTTGCAAAATACTTTTTTACATACAACAATGGCTAAGACATTATTTTCACTTTATGGAGAACATTACTAAGATTAATTCATGCTAGGCCATAAAATATGCCTTTGAAATTTTAAGAATCAATGTCTTTATATCTTCTCTGGTGAAAGTGAAGTATCTTTAAAAAAAGAACAGAAATTTTTTAAACACTGTAAAACTAAATAAAACATTATTAAATGGTTAGTAGATCAAAGGATGTATTTTAAGATGAATTGTGAAATACATTAAATTGGACATAATAGCAGGCATACATAAACATGATTTTTATTAAAATTAGAGTTGATAACTTTAGGCATTTTGTAAGTCTTTAGAAATATAACCACAGCTACAGGAATGAAAGCATGGAAAGTTATCACATGATTATGAAATGGAAGACTGAATGTTGTTAAACCATCCATACCACACACACACACAAAAAAAATGACCTACAGATTCAACACAAAATCAAGATCTTATTTATAAAACAAACAAAAATCCTTAATTTTGCATAAAATTACACAACACATACTCACATGCATGCCCTCATACAAAGATACATGCTTGGCACAAGCGCCAAATAGCCACAGCAGAGTTGAATATAAAACAAACATATGCACAGACCAAAGCAAAAGATACTGTACTACTGGTCTGAAATCATACTACAAAACTCTTATAATCCAAACAGCATGATGCTGGCATTTAAATAGACATGAAATATGATATAGAGCCTAAAAGCCAAACCATGAATTTTCAGCCAGCTGATTTTCCACAGTCTTACCACACAGATATTAAAAACAGTCTTCTGTATGAGGTGCTAAGGAGGCTTGATGGAGTCAAAAATGATAGGAAAAAGGCACTTATTTGTTCCAACATTATAAATTCTAATGGATTTAAGAATTAAATGTTATCCCAGAAACTGTAATTAATAGAGAAAAACAGGAAACTTTGGAAAATTGAAAAAAGCATAGCTTTTTTTTAAATAGGACCCCTAAAAATAAATTAGACAAAAGCAAAAACAGACATATGGGATTATATCAAACTAAAAAAAAAATCCTCTTCACAGGGAAGGAAAAATCAACATACTAAAGAGGCAGCCAACAGATTGGAAAGAAAATATTTGCCAACTGAACACTTGAAAAGGTTTTGATAGAGGAAATGTCTGAAATTCAAAAAATTCAATAGCACCAATAACCACAAAAACATGAATTGAAAAATACTCAAATGGCCTAACTTGATATTTTTCTCTTAAAATGTACCCATACCGAGGAGATATATAGAGACTGCTCGATTCACTATCATGGAAAGGCAAATCAAATTCACAACAAATGACAAGAATGACAGACAAGAATGTAGAGTAAGGCAGTCTCTGCCACTGCTGGGGGGCAGGGGGAGGCTTTAGATCATGCAGCCACTATGGAAAACAAATGTGAGGGTTTCTCAACATTTTTTTTTCTTTTCACAAAAAGGAAGCTACTATATAATTGAATAGTCTCAATATTAGATAGAAGATAAAAAAATTTTCAACCAATGATGTTAAAATGACAACCAATCTATATAAAGAAGAAAACTTAGTCTTGATCAATACCTTGCATGACTTGAACCACTAACCAAGGTCAATACAAGAAGCTTCACAGAGACACTAACATGAGAATCTTAGAGCAATAAAATTTCTAGAATTAAAAATAAAAAAGAAGACTGTATACACAACATTGGCAAAAGCAAAATTTTCTTATAGAAGGGACTATAAAATCTTAACTAGATTCTTTAGGTGTACAGATTTTAGTAGGTTTATCCTGTATTATATGTCTATATGAGTGAGTATATACAGTGTGCATCTTTCTGCTTCTGGGATAGCTCACTCAGGATGATCTTTTCCACATCCCATTTACTTGCAAATTTCATGATTTCCTTGTTTTTTTTTTTATTGCTGAGTAATGTTCCATTGTGAAGATGTACCACAATTTCTGTATCCATTCCTCCACTGAGGGGCATCTGGGCTGTTTCCAGCTTCTGGCTATTACAAATAAGGCTGCTACAAACATGGTTGAGCAAATGTCCTTATTGTGTAACTTGAGACTCTTTTGGGTATATGCCTAGGAGTGGTATAGCTGGATCCTGAGGAAGCATTATTCCTAATTGTCTGAGAAAGTGGTAGATTGCTTTCCAGAGTGGTTGTACAAGTTTACATTCCCACCAGTAGTGGAAGAGGGTTCCCCTTCTTCTACAACCTCTCCACCATGTGTTGTCTCTTGAGTTTTTGATCTTAGCCATTCTGACCTGTGTAAAGTGAAATTTTAGGGTTGTTTTGATTTGCATTTCCCTAAAGAAACTAATCAAGAGGGAGAACTCTTGCTAAAATGATCAATTCCTATCCAGAAAGGAAAGAGGATGGACATCAGAAGAAGGAGAAAAGAGGGCTCAAGTCAGGAGCCTGACACAGAGACTACTACTTAGCACCTTCTGTATAAGGTGCTAAGGAAGCTTGATGGAATCAAAAATGATAGGAAAAAGGCACTTATTTGTTCTGAAATAACAAGGCTCTGCCCTGCAGACTATCAAGGGAAATGCTCTAGACTTATGGGCAATTTTTGGGCAGAGTGCAGGGAATCTTATGAAAGAAGTGGGAAGCAGTAAGATCTGGAGAGGACAGGAATTCCATAAGGAGAGCAACAAAACCAAAAAAATCTGAGCAACAGGGGTCTTTCCTGAGACTGATACTCCAACCAAGGACTATGCACGGAGATAAGCTAAGACCCCTGCACAGATGTAGCACATGGCAGTTCAGAATCCAAGTGGGTTCCATTGTAATAGGAACAGGAACTATCTTTGACTTGAACTGATTGGCCTGCTCTTTAATTACCTCCCCCTGAGGGGGAAGCAGCATTACCAGGCCACAGAAGAAGACAATGCAGCCACTCCTGATGAGACCTAATTGACTAGGATCAGAAGGAAGGAAAAGAAGACCTCCCCTATCAGTGGACTTGGAGAGGGGCATGCATGCAGAGGATGAAGGAAGGGAAGGGTTGGGAGGGGAGGAGGGAGGGAACCACAGGGGGGATACAAAGTGAATAAAGTGTAATTAATAAAGAATTTAAAAAAAAAATCTTAACTAGAAAAGACACTTATGGTAAACTGAACTCACTGAAACAACCAAAAACCTTAACAAAAGGTAAAACATAAATAAGCAAGTCACAAAGTGACAGAAAATAATCACATGTCTCTTGATAATGGTTTGCTCTAAATACACAAGTAATTACCTCACAAACAGAAGAATGGGGACCTGCAAAATTCTTTCAGAAAATGCTTAAATGTTTTACAAAGGAAATCTTTCATATGACTTACACACAAAAATGTGCTCTAAACCCTTAGTTATCAGAAATGTTCTACTAAAAACAACAATGAAATATCACTCTATATTCAAGAGAAATAGTATTGTCACACATTTTACCAAGAGTTCAGGGCTACAGAAGCAATCATATATCCCACATGAGTTTTCATACAATCTCCTACATATCAGGCCCATTTATAAACCCCTACTCTAAACAAATAAAATATAGATATACCAGAGGGTGTGTCTATCATAAAAGAAGTGATGAGTAATTGCATTTCTCAACAAAGAAATTCTATTACACAATAAAAATGGATAAGCTAATGTTTTATGCAAAAGCACACAGTAAATCTCAGAAGCACTCCACTGGATGAAAGAAGGCAAACACAACAAAGATGCAGGCTGTATAATTTCACTTAAATAAAATTTCAAAGCAAGCAAAACTAATATGTGGTAAATAAAATCTAAGCAGTGCTTTATAGGATTAACTAGAAAATAGTACTAGGGCTCTTCTCGGGAACTTAAAATACAGTTTTGACAAGAGATGAGTTATAGGTTGTACACAGCTCAAAACCCATAGATAAACACTTCTGATACACAATTTCTTTATTTTTTTAAATTTATTTTTTAAATTAATTACAGTTAATTCACTCTGTATCCCAGCTATAACCCCCTCCCTCAACCTCTCCCAACCCCGCCCTTCCTCCCTCATTTCCTCCCATGCCCTTCCCCAAGTCCATTGATAAGGGAGGTCCTCCTTCCCTTCCCTCTGACTCTAGCCTCTGACCCAGGTCTCATCAGAACTGACTGCATTGTCCTCCTCTGTGGCCTGGCAAGGCTGCTACATCATCAGGGGGAATTATCAAAGAGTTCATGTCAGAGACAGTCCCTGTTCCCATTACTAGGGTATCCACTTGGATACTGAGCTTCCAAGGGTTACATCTGAGCAGGTTATATCCATGAATGGTCCTTGGTTGGAGTATCAGTCTCAGAAAAGACTTGTGGGCACAAATTTCTTGGTTCTGTTGCTCTCCTTGTCCTGTCCCCTCCAGGTTGTACTATCTTCCCCTTCTTTCATAAGATTCCCTGCACTCTGCACAAAGTTTGATTATGAGTCTCAGCATCTGCTTTGATACCTTGCTGGGTAGAGTCTTTCAGAGGCCCTCTGTGGTAGGCTCCTTTCTTGTTCCTTGTTTGCACCGGATTCCAATGTCTATCCCATTTCTGAATGAGGATTCATCATCTTACCCAGGGTCTTCTTTCTTGCCTAACTTCTTTAGGTGTACAGATTTTTAGTATGTTTATCCTATATTATATGTCCAATCTCCACTTATAAGTGAATATATACCATGTATGTCTTTTTGCTTCTGGGATACCTCACTCAGGATGATCTTTTCCAGTTCGCACCATTTGTCTGCAAATTTCATGATTTCCTTGTTTTTATTTGTTGAGTAGTATTCCATTTTGTAAATGTACCACAATTTCTGCATCCACTCCTCAGTTAAGGGACATCTGGGTTGTTTCCAGATTATGCTATTATGAATAAAGCTCCTATGAATATGGTCTTGTAAACATCTTTGTTGTACTCTTGAACATATTTTGGATATATGCCTAGGAGTGGTATAGCTGGATCTTGTGGTAACACTATTCCTAATTGTCTGAATAAGCTCCTGATTGATTTCCAAAGTGGTTGTACAAGTTTATATTCCCACCAGCAATGGAAGAGGGTTCCCAGACCACCATGGCCTAAAACTAGACCTCAACAACAACATAAAAAACAAAAAGCCTACATACACATGGAAACTAAACAACTTTCTACTGAATGACAGCTTAGTCAGGAAAGAAATGAAAAAAGAAATTAGAGACTTCTTAAAATTCAATGAAAATTAATGCACAACTTACCCAAACTTTTGGGACACATGAAAGCAGTGCTAAGGGGAAAATTCATAGCACTAAGTGCCTTCAGAATGAAGTTTGAGACATCTCATACAAGCAACTTAATAGCACACCTAAAAGCCCTAGATATACAATTTCTTGAAAGAGAAGTAATAATTGTTCAGTTTTTAGAAAAATGGAATATTTAAAAGAAAAATATTTGAAAATGATAATAATTGTTGAATGTAAAGGTTGATAATGACATCATATTTTTTTCTATTGCTATAATAAAATACCCTAACAAAAGTAAATCAAGGGAGAAGGTGTTTCTTTTTCTTTTTTTTATAAAGAATATATCGAAATTATTAGGTCAATTTCTGTCCCAATCATTGGCTTGAATTTTGATAACTCTTTATGCCATTGGCTCCTGGAGTTTTATATTCAGATGTCTTTTTACTTTTTAATTTATTTTTTATATTAATCACAGGTTATTTACTTTGTATCCCAGCCATAGACCCCTCCCTCATTCCCTCCTAACCCCACCCTACCTCCCTCATCTTCTCCCTGCCCCTTTCCAAGTCCACTAATATGGAGGACCTCCTCCCCTTCCATCTGATCCTAGCTTATCAAGTCTCTTCAGGACTGGCTGCAATGTCCTCTTCTGTGTCTTAGCAAGGCTGCTCCTTCCTCGGGAGGAGGGAGGAGAGAGGAGGCGAAGAGCTTGCCATTGAGTTCATGTCAGAAATAGTCCCTGTTGCCCTTATTAAGGAACCCATTTGAACACTGAGCTACCATGGGCTATATCTGAGCAGGGATTCTAGGTTATATCCATACATGGTCCTTGGTGGGAGAAACAGTCTCATGAAAGACCCCTGTGCCCTGATATATTTGGTTCTAGTGGTGCTCCTGTACTCTTCAAGTCTTGCTAACTCCCCCATTCTTTCATATGATTCCCTGTACTCTGTCAAAGGTTTGTTTATGAGTCTCAGCATCTGCTTTGATACACTGCTAGGTAGAGTCTTTCAGAGGCCCTCTGTGGCAGGCTCCTGTCCTGTTACTTGTTTTCTCCTACCCTAGAACTCATCGGCACAGAAGACTACTTCCTGAACAGAACACAAACAGCACAGGCTCTAAGATCAACAATAAATAAATGGGACCTCATGAAACTGAAAAGCTTCTGTAAAGCAAAAGACACTGTCATCAAAACAAATCACAGCCTACAGACTGGGAAAGGATCTTCACCAACCCTACATCTGACAGAGGGCTGATATCCAGTATATATAAAGAACTCAAGAAGTTAAAAAGCAACAAATCAAGTAATCCAATTAAAAAATGGGGTACAGAGTGAAACAGAGATTTCTCTGTAGAGGATTGTAGAATGGCAGAAAAACACTTAAAGAAATGCTCAACATCCTTAGCCATTGGGGAGATGCAAATCAAAATGACCCTGAGATTTCACCTTACACCCATCAGAATGGCTAAGATCAAAACTCAAGTGACAACACATGTTGGAGAGGATGTGGAGAAAGGAGAACCCTCCTACATTGCTGGTGGGAATGCAAACTTATACAACCACTTTGGAAATCAATCTGGTGCTTTCTCAGACAAATAGGAATAGTGATTCCTCAAGATCCAGCTATACCACTCCTAGGCATATATACAAATGATGCTCAAATACACAACAAGGACATTTGCTCAACTCTGTCTTTAGCAGCTTTATTCGTTCCAGCCAGAACCTGGAAACAACCCAGATGACCCTCAGTTGAGGAATGGATACAGAAATTGTGGTACTTCTACACAATAGAATACTACTCAGCAATTAAAAACAAGGAAATCATGAAATTTGCAGGCAAATGGTGGGACCTAGAAACAATCATCCTGAGTGAAGTATCCCAAAAGCAGATAGACACACATGGCATATACTCACTTATATAGACCTATAAGATAGGATAAATATACTGAAATCTATACACTTAAAGAATCTAAACAAGAAATAGAACTTGGGGTAAGATGACCAATCCATACTTAGAAAGACAAATGGGATGGAGAAGGTGTTTCTTACAGCTTACATTTCAAGGGTGCAGTCCACCTCTGCAGGGAAGCCAAGGCAGCATAATCTTGAAGCACTGAGGTACACCACATCCACAATGAGGAAGCAGAAAAGGCTGTATGTTTGCTCAGGTCCCTTTCTCCATTTCTACCATCCAGGACACCAACCAGGGAATGAACCATTTCACCCATACGGAATAAATCTTCCAACTTATATTAAAATATTTAAACCTAAATAATCCTATAAAGAGATTCCTAAAAGACCATCTCTCAGTTGGGTCTAAGTTTTTAAAATTGATAGTTAAAACTGAAAATCACAAATGGGAGACACATTTCTTTTTTTTTTTTTTTTTTAAAGTGTAAACCTTTTATTATAAAGTGTTCATGTTAACATTTTACACACCAGTTCAGCACGTGTGGAACATAATCTTTTTTTTTTTTTCAATGCTGTTTATTCAGGAACATTGAACAATCCTCGGACCCTGGGGAAAGCCAGCCCACAGCTTAAATAGCCTCTGGGTAGCCAACCCAGGCGTGCCACGGGGGCAATGCAGATAGGTCCACATACATGGAAGCAAGCCAGATCCTCAGCCTTAGCCAAATGTGGAATTGTTCATGACAGAGAGCACTCACCATCGGGAAGGTGAAAGGCGGAAACCAGCTCCATCTTTAAGGCATAGCATTCCGCAGCTCTCTACAGTTCCCCCTTTCTGTACAAAGTCCCAATTTATTTCTAATATCAGAGATCAGACCTCTACTCTTGCCTGATGCGTCTAAAACAAAAAGGGGGAGACACATTTCTAAGAGTTGATTGATTTTTGCTTGGTGGTTCATTTATTATTTTTAGATGACACAAAATTACATATATTTATTTTACACATTTTGTGGCTTTGAAGAGGATATATTATATAGTGGATAAATGAATATAATTTAGATATATTAACTCTGATATAAATTATGGTTGTGAATATTTAAAATTCATTAAGATTTACTATTCTTGTTTGTCGTCCATCCTGTATCTTGAAGTTATTCCTTTTTTTTTTTTTTTTCAATGCTGTTTATTCAGGAACATTGAACAATCCTCGGACCCCGGGGAAAGCCAGCCCACAGCTTAAATAGCCTCTGGGTAGCCAACCCAGGCGTGCCACGGGGGCAATGCAGATAGGTCCACATACATGGAAGCAAGCCAGATCCTCGGCCTTAGCCAAATGTGGAGTTGTTCGTGACAGAGAGCACTCACCATCGGGAAGGTGGAAGGCGGAAACCGGCTCCATCTTTAAGGCATAGCATTCCGCAGCTCTCTACAGTTCCCCCTTTTTGTTTATTCCTTTTATCTAACTGAAAATTTGAGTTCTTTGACCATCTCTCCTTCATTTCCTAGTAACTCCACTATAGCCCTAATTACTGAATTCAATATTTTTGGATTCTACACATAAAATATGTATCTGGCAACTACACTACAATAATACCCTCAATATCAATCCACATTGTTGTAAATCACTGGACATTTTTTAAGACTTAATTTTGTTCTGTTGCTTGTGCCGTTAACAAATTCCTTTTCTGTTTACTTGTCGATACACAGGTTGATCCAGTCTTGGCTATTCTTAATAATGCTACAATAAGGGAAGGCAAATAACTTTTTGAAATAGTCATATCAGTTCCTATTAATACATATGTGTACATACAAATACACATATGTGAATATATGTTTACCTCAGTCTGATGTTTTATTCATGTTTTTTTGAGAAAATATCACTGTTTTTTGTAATGGCTGTCTAATTTGAGTCATTTCTCAACAATGTTATCTCTCAATGGCTTGCTTTTCGTTATGGCCTTTCCATCCCTTCTTCCCTCCTGCCCTTTGAGTAATTCTTCACACGCAGTCATAGAGTAACATGTAACAGTTTTTAATCAGTATTTAGCTAATAATAAGTAATGTTGAAATGTTTTGCTCTTCCATATACCACCTGGCCTTCTAAGACTCTGTTCTTATCCTTTGCCAGCTTTTGATCTCCTGATTTTCTAATTGATCTGGGTCAAATTTGAAATTCTTGTATATTTTATGTATTACCCTCTTATTAGATGCAGAGCTTGTAAATTTTTTTCTCTTCACTTTGTTGATAATTACCTTTAATATGAAGAAAAATTTTAATTTGATTCAATCTCATTTATCTGTTTGCAGTTTTAGTACCGTTATTTTGGGGGTTATTTAGAAAAAAAAAACTTGTTGATTGCCTAAACAAATTACACAGTGATTCACATGTTTTCTTTACAAATTATTTAAGGTTTTAAAATCTCACATTTAGCCTTTGATACACCTTGACTTATTTCTCATATGTTTTGATTGTGAATAGTGTGCTGTTGTTGCAGAGAAACTAAATTTGATGGCCAGAACCAATATCCAGCAGTTCATAACTGCCTGAAAATCCAGATCTAATAGGTAGACATGCTCCTCTGGCCTCCTTGAGTACAATAAACACATGCACACACACACACACACACACTCAAAAACACAAAGACACGCAGGGTACTAAGATAGAATAATAATATTTTAAAAATCAACAGTGTAGACTGCATGAAAACTCACTCCCAGCCAAGTCTCAGCATCCTTTCTCAGGGTCAAGCCCAATTTGTCTCTCTGAACTTTTCTTCAAGCACCTGCCAAACTACCAGATATATCCTAGGTTTCACATCCAGTTCCTAAGCTTAGTCTAACCAGCTCTGCTTATGCCCCAACCAATCTCTAGGCTTTTGCCAGGACCCACCCTGCCTATCCAAGAGCTCACAGGCTGCTTTCATGCCACATCAAATCTTTCCACCATTCAGATCTACTGCCACATACAAGGTTTTAATGAGGAGGCATATTCTGCAGAACAACACACTCCCTTCTATTCATCTAATTTTATTCTACCCAATCCTTTTCTGGCCTCTAGACCCAACTTAGCCACACATCTGCTCTTCCGCCCCTACTCATTATTTCCATATCAGAATTAGAAGTACCAAAAAGAAGCCCATATATTCATATCCTTTTGCAAAAGTACCATCAATGTGAAAGATTTTGCCAACATCTTCTCTCCAAGCCTTACCAGCTCTGTAGAAATGTTCACCTAGATGAGCCCTAGGACAAAGCAGGATTTAAAAGATCAGTCATAAATTCCATGAAATAACTGAAGGAATTTAAGGAAGACACATGGAAACATATCAATGAAAAATGAAAGTACAAAGAAAGACTTAAAAAGAATAAACATCTGAGTGATGCTCAAAAAAAAAAAAAAAAAAAAAGTAAATTTGATGGAAAGGATGAGGACAATCCAGGACCATTGTCAGAGCAGGAACACATAGGGGGAGCAGCACAGAGGGAGCTAGCCGAGCACAAGTGATCTGATCAGAGAAACAGAAACATGTGAAGGTTTAACTAAGGACAGAGGGGATAGCTAAATATAAAAGGAGGGTAAAATGCTAGTAAGGATTTATAAGTGTTTTATTAAAAATCACACTATCAATTAGCTACCTAAAAGCCCTATAATACACTGAGGTCTGTATATAAAATTACATATATTGTTTAAAGGAAGTTTTTTTTTTTTTTTTTCATCTCCTGGGATGCTAATGTTCCATACAATAGTCAAATCCATCATACAAAATCCCAACACTAAGCACGAGACTCCCTCTTTTTAGTTGTTAGTCAGGGTTGCCCAAGAGACTCCAATGACATCAATGGAAGTTTAGTACCAGTTGTTTATGACATCGTGCATCTCAGAGTCCCCTGAGCAGGAACCTGCCTGAAAGCCTGATTGCCATTTGTTAAGTTGTGATTGCAAGGAGAATAGAAGAAACTGAATATCCTGACAGGAAATATCAACCCTGCCCCAAGGAAATAGATGCCCCTAATCAGTAGGAAGTAGCCTAAGGAGATCTAAGCCTTCTTTCCCCTCTTACGTTCTTGCCTAAGTAGTGTTAGGTGGTTGAAAGGGATTGGGATAGAAAAGGAATACTGAGATTCATAACCAAACCTTGGGCAGAGTGCAGGAAATCATATGTAAGAAGGTGGAGTTAGTAAGGCATGGAGAGGACAGGAGTCCCACAAGGACCAAATATATCTGGGCACAGGGGTCTTTTCTGAGACTGATTCCCCAAACAAGGACCATGCATGGATATAACCTAGAACCCCTGCTCAGATGTAGCCCATGGAAGCTTAGCATTCAAGGGGGGGTTCCCTAATAAGGGGAACAGGGACTGTCTCTGACATGAACTCGGTGGCGGGCTCTTTGCCCACCCCTTGAGGGAGGAGCAGCCTTACCAGGCCACAGTGGAGAACACTACAGCCAGTCCTGATGTGACTTGATAGACTAGGGTCAGATGGAAAGGAAAGTCCCTATCAGTGGACTTAGAGAGGGACAGGAAGGAGATGTGGGAGGGAGGATTGGATCGGGAGGGAGTGAGGAAGGGGGGCAACAGCTGTATACAAAGTCAGTAAACTGTGATTAATATAAAAAAATAAAAATTAAAAAGTGGTAAATATAGGAAACCAATAAAGTAGCCAAAACCATGCTGACAATATATATGCATTCAACAATTAATGGAAAGTGAAGGCCACACATTTGAAAGAGAATGAGGAAGAGTATATGAGAGGAGGTGAGAGGGTTTGGAGAAATAAAGAGAAGGAGGAGGTTGTGGTATAATTATAATATAACCTCAAAATAAAATAAACTATTAAAACTTAAAAACAACAACATTGTATAGTCATTATGACATTATATTCTGATTCATGAACATAGAATGCTTTCTAGTTTTCCTTCTTTCAATATATCTTGCGGTTGAAAAAAATCTTATTTCTTTTTTTTTAATTTTTATGTACTAGAAAGATTTCTGTAGACCACAGGAGCATTTGGTCTCTTGGGTTTCCCTTTTCATTTAATTTTATTTACATGTTTATTTATTACAATTTAGTCACTTTGTATTCCTGCTGCAGCCCCCTCCCTTGTCTCCTCTCAGTCCCACCCACCATCTCTCTTCTCCCTTTATGCCCTTTCCCTAGTCCTCTGATAGGTGAGGTCCTCCTCCCCTTCCATCTGACCCTAGCCTATCAGGTCTCATCAAGGCTGGCTGCGTCATTTTCCTCTGTGGCCTGGCAAGGCTGCACCCTCCAGGGGGAGGTGATCAAAGAGCCTGCCTTTGAGTTCATCTTAGAGACAGCCCTGTACTCCTTTCTTTTGTTAAATTTATTCCTACTTATATATTTTCAAACTATTACAAATGAATTGTTTTTCTGATTGCATTTTGAATTCTTTATTACTACTGGCTAGACATGTGGTTGGCTTTTATCTCAGTTGATTTTATATTGATGGTGAATTATCTGAGACTGAGCAGAAATTTTCTTTTTATTATCAATTTTTAAATAAATAAGGATTTAATGAAATATATGTGTGCTTTGTTGTTTAATTTTCATCTAACATGAAACATCTATCTTGACGTAGTAATATGCTGCTTAACTGTTTTATTAGAAAACATTTTAATTGGTTAAAACAAATTGAAATCTTATGTTCTATTGTAATGAACTACTGGGATCTTTTGTGTAGAGCCTGATGGACAGGATCTTGACAACACATTGGATTTTGTCCAACAGTAACCGGTCAGATCAATGCAACTCAGTTCACCCTTATGAGACATGACAAGAAAGTTGTCTATCCTTTAGGATATAGTTCACCTGCTGCTTCCTGTAAAGAGTGACCTCCTTAACTTTGCTAATTACTGAATCCAGACCTAATGTCTGGTCTCATTTAAAAAGCTCTGCTTGCAATGCCTAAGCTAGGGCCAAGTACAGTAGTCAGTGAACCACGGGAGCTGCCAACAATTAGGACTTTGAAACATATCTTTGCCAGCAGATTATCATGCCTGCTTCCGTTAGAATCAACATTGCTTTTTTTGGCTCATAATGTAAAATGCAATTCAGTTTCAAAGATAACTACTTTAATTCACAAATGGTTACAGTGGCAGTATTATAGTGTAGGCTCTAAGCTTAAAAATAGTTTGGGTTGGGTTTTAAGTATCTCTGCATTAAGTAGTATTCCACAGGACAGCAGCTGAGGAGAAGATAGCAGTACGTGGTTTTATCAGCTTATGAATAAAGACACCTGAGGGTGTGACAATTGAGTAATGGGATTTGGAACTGAAGTCACAAGCTTCTATTTCATATTAGGAAACATTTTGAAGAAATAATGTATAAGTTTCATTAAAATTGATGCTGTGATTTATTTGATTAAACTTCTAGAGTGATTTATTAGGCATAATTTCAAGGAAGAGGTGGTTCAGTTTCTCCCAATTTGGGTGGAAGTTAAGTACTCTTGAGTCTAAACTTTGGGGACATGTCCTCAGTAAAGCTGAGCTCGTAATTAACATTTCTGAGCATTTCCTATAATGCAAACATGCGAGAGGGAACATTTAAATGCTTCGCAATTAAAATGAAAACATTTCACTTTTACTGGCAGCCTTTTAACTTTTCAGTTCATCATATTTATGACTATCATTATTAGACATCTGGAAAAATATGGTTATGCTTGCTATTTATATTACAAACTAAAGACTTTGAATCACTTTGTAGACATGATCTCATTAATGCTCTCTACATCTCTGTGAGGTAAGTGCAATTATCTCCATTTTATTGAGTTTAAATTACTTTCCAAGGTGTCAAAGAAAATTGTGGCAGGATTGGGGGGAGGAATCGAGGTCTCTCAGTGTCCACTGTGATGTTAAATTCTGTTAAGTAAAATTGGAAAATTAAGAATCAAGTTGTAAGTGGCTAAGGCATAATTTTCTATAAATAGTGATTCAATACAGCTTGTGTGAGATGTACCGTTTAGTGATTATGCCATTTCCAGGATAATTTATCAGCTTGACTCTAATGTATTTGTCAAACCAATATTTTTGCAGTGATGTTATTCAAAGTTTTCTAGAAGAAATTTTGTAAAGAAGAAGAAAAGAGCAGACCTAAAGAAGCTAAATAACAAAGAGTACCCTAAGGAAGACACTTAATTCTCACTCAGAAGGGAAAACAGGATAGACACCTGAAGCTGTAGAAGAGAGGAAACAGGATGGGCACCTACCACAGATTTCCTCTAAAAGACTCCACCCAGCAGGGGATCAAAGCAGATGCAGAGACTCACAGCCAAATACTAGACAGAGCACAGGGAGTTTTATGGAAGAAGGGTGATATAGAAAGTCCCAAAGGGGACAGGCGCCCCACAGGAAGACCAAAAAAGCCAAAAAAAAAAAAAAAAAAGCTGGGTCCTGCACAGACTGATGCATCAACCAAAGACCATGCATAGAGAGGACATAGATTCCCTGCTCAGATGTAGCACAGAGACAGCTCAGTCTCTATGTAGGGTCTCTAGTAATGGGAAAAGAAACAGTCTCTGACATAAACTCAGTAGCCTGCTCCTTGATCACTTCTCTCTGGTGGGCTGACCTAGCTAGCCCATAGAGGAAGAGGATCCAGGCACTCCTGATGGGATCTGATATGCTAGAGTCAGACAGTAGCTGAGGAGTGCTTCCCTACCAGTGGACTAAGGAATGGGAATAGGAGAGAAAGAGGAAAGGAGGGTGGGACCAGGAGGAGATGAAGGAGAGGTCTACAACCTAGACACAAAGTGAATAAGTTGTGTGTGTGTGTGTGTGTGTGTGTGTCTTTCCATGAACATGGTGACTAGTCAAAATTGTTTTAACTTTTTAAATTATTTCTTTTCTTCTTTTCTCTTGTACTCACAGCCACACTAGTAATTGAAGTTTAGTTTTTAAGTAGTTATTTATTAGGGAATGGGATGGTCTTCTCAGTATTCATGTTAGTTGGTAATTGGTTTACAACTGTTTGTCCCAACTCTAAATATTCCCCACTTTTAGTTGATTCTGAAGATAAAATACTAGGTTGTTTGTTTCCTCTTAAACTTTACTTTTTATGTTCAAATATAGGAGGGATTATAACAAAACAGTTTGTTTTGTCTTTGGTTTTCCTTTTATTTTCAACAAGAGTTCTGAGACAATTCCATGAAGCAGGAAGTGGATCCTCGATAAACTGTGCTGTAAATGTATACTCTCATATAAAGGATGAACTTGAAAACATATGCCAAAATAAATCTAAAACTAAACCCACAGCTAACTAGTCTCATAATTTTTCAAAACGAAACAAAAATAAATGTGGGTAATCTTCATGCTCGGACTTAACAAAGACTTCTTAAATTTGCAACACCCACTAATTGAACTCAAGAGGTTATTAATAACAGTAAGAAAGCATGAACTTGGAAGGGTTATGTGGTATACAACACTAGGAAATTTTAGAAGGAGATAATGGTAAATGGCTACAATCAAAGTACTTTGTATGAATGCACAGAATTTATAAACATTAAAAATATATGCAAATTACACTGTGCTGAAAATTACTATGAAGACTAAAAAGACAACGGACAGAATGGAATAAAATACTGGCAAATCAGAATTTGATAAGGACTCAATATTCTGAATATACAAAGATAACTGCAAACAAGCAAACAAAATGGATGTTTTCCTAAATATTACAAGACTATCAGATGCAAATGACAAAAGAGCCAGAAAGTCAGTAAGCACCATGAGTTATTAGGAGAATCATGTGATACTCTTTTTACTTGACATAAAAAGGAGCTTATACATGTACACACATTATATATAATAACATAGGTGAGCCTTTAAAACTTGCTAACTACCAGAAGCCAGAAATTAGTAGCAAATATTTTATGATTCTACTTAAATTAAAAACTTCAAGTAAAGTAAATTTATGGAGCTAAAATATAGAACATCAGAGACAAGAAGTACAGAAAAACGAGAATCATTGCCTACAGTGCAGTGTATGACATTGGTGTAGTTTTGGAGACAGTGGTTATGACCATGCAAACCCTTGAATGTAATTAACAATACCAAATTACACAGTGAAAATTGAGAAATGAGAAATTTTATGTATGCATATATTTTACTTTCGCACCCCTAACTTTATTTCAACCCGAACTATCCTGCACTACATACAAATAAAACATAAGTATTTAAGTTTGTTTCCTGAAAAAAAATATTAATTTTATGTGGTAAGTTTAATTAGTTGACTCTCCAAGTCATATCTTATAAATGAGAGTGCAGAAATTTCTTCTACAGTTATGCCAGATGATGCTGAAAGCCATTCTTTCATTGCAAATATTTAAAATAAGCATCACTTAATATTTGGTGAAAAAAGCATTCCCGGTTTTATTACAAAAGCAAGCACATAGCACAGAGTGAATTCCTAACCTTCTTTTAAATGAATACTTAGCACATACCTAAAGTACTTATTCTGATTATTTCTGTTAATTGGAACACAAAGAAATATTATAATAGAAAATCTCATTACATAAATGTGTGTACGAAGATATCTAAGTCAACGTTTTCAGGAAACAGATATGAACTCTTGAATACGTGAGGGGCTCACAGTGGTATTATACTATTTAATATAGTCCTCCATGCTTTGTTTTGTATAAATAATGCTGCACTCTTTATCCATTAACGGGTCATGTTACACTGTTTTAAAATGTAAAACAGGAAGTCTAGGAGGGATCTCTGCCATCAAAATAAAAAGGTGTGTGTAATGAGTAGCTGACTGTATTTTTGCATCGTGATAACAAATGACATTCAACCTGAACATTATCAGAATGATTCACTAAGTGGCTCCTGCATCTATAGAGTCTGTGCAAAGGAGAGATTAATGTGGGTTTCCTGTACATCTGATTATCTGTGAAAGTAAAAGTTTTGTTGCAAATGGCAATCAAGTTCATCAAATAAAAGGAAACTAAATATCTTCAAAAGTGCTATATTTAGGTGTTTCATAAAGGGGGTGAATTTTGCCGGTTGGTGCTAGGACTGCAGAAACAAGATAAAATAGTGTCACAGAAGACAAGATGGCTAACTTCCTTTTCCCCCTTCCTCTCTGCTTCCCTCCCTGTTTCTCCTTCCTCCTCTTTCTACTTCCTTCTATTTTCCTGCCACTTTCTGTCTCTGTCCTACATCTCCCCATATTTTTCTGTTTTATTTCTTCTATGGAAATACAAGGTGAGAAAACAAATTGGTTAAAACATCAGGTCGCTTCTTCTTTGCCCTGTAGTACTACAGTGTCTAGCATTAAAAACCAGTAGTGAATATAAGTGACAGAAATGAAAATATTTTGCTTCTAAACCTGAAATGAAAAAAAAGTACCCTTCCATCCATAAACATTTGCAAGTATGTCTCCATTTCATACACTAAGGGAGGGTATTTTGCTGATCCTGCTGCTTGCTGTTTAAGCTAACTTGAGCCAGCTTGCTCTGAGGTTTCTCCATCTCTGTCTCTAACACAATCAAATCTAGCACCCCCCCAAAAAAAAAAAAACACACACAAGGATTTTATGTGGCTTCTAGTAATCTAAATTGTCTTCTCCACAATTACTGGCCAAGTGCTTTAACCAATGAGAAACCTCCATGCCATATTGATTCTCTTTACTAAGAATCAAGTTAATTTTTAGGAAGTTGTCTCCTATGCTCTAAGATGAACAATCAATAAATGGGACCTCATGAAACTGAAAAGCTTCTGTAAAGCAAAGGACACTGTTGTCAGAACAAAACAACAGCCTACACACTGGAAAAGGATCTTCACCAACCCTATATCTGACAGAAGGCAAATATCCAGAATATATAAAGAACTCAAAAAGTTAAAAAGCAACAAATCAAGTAATCCAATTTAAAAATGGGGTACAGAACTAAACAGAGAATTTTCTGTAGAGGAATATAGAATGGCAGAGAAACACTTAAACAAATGCTCAACGTCTTTTGTCATCAGGGAAATGCAAATCAAAACGACACTGAGATTTCACCTTACACCCATCAGAATGGCTAAGATTAAAAAAAAAAAAAACTCAAGTTACAATACATGCTGGGCTGGATGTGGAGAAAAGGGAACCCTCCTCCATTCCTGGTGGGAATGTAAACTTGTACAACCACTTTGGGTAGCAATCTGGCACTTTCTCAGACAATTAGGAATAGTGCTTCCTCAAGATTTAGCTATACCACTCCTAGGCATATATCCAAAAGATTCTCAAGTACACAACAAGGACATTTGCCCAATCATGTTCACAGCAGCTTTATTTGTAATAGCCAGAATATGGAAACAACCCAGATGTCCCCCAACAGAGGAATGGATACAGAAATTGTGATACATTTACACAATGGAGTATAACTCAGCAATTAAAAACAAGGAAATCATGAAATTTGCAAGCTAATGGTGGGATCTAGAAATGATCATCCTGAGTGAGGTATCTCAGAAGCAGAAAGGCACTCGTGGTATATATTCACTTATAAGTGGATATTTGACATGAATATAGGATAATCGTACTAAAATCTGTACACCTA
Organism: Meriones unguiculatus; assembly: GCF_030254825.1. Lineage (NCBI taxonomy): Eukaryota > Metazoa > Chordata > Mammalia > Rodentia > Muridae > Meriones > Meriones unguiculatus. Next base: position 113,016,777 of record NC_083349.1, read on the forward strand.
AAGAAGCTAAGCAAGAAGGAGGAACCTGGGTAAGAAGATCAATCCTTGCTCAGAAAGACAAATGGATGGACATTGGGAGAAGGAGAAAACAGGAAACAGGACAGGAACCTACCACAGAGGGCCTCTGAAAGACTCTACCCAGCAGTGTATTAAAGCAGATACTCAGACTCATAACCAAACCTTGGGCAGAGTGCAGGGAATATTAGGAAAGAAAGGGGAGATAGTAAGACCTAGAGAGAACAGGAGGTCCACAAGAAGAACAACATAACCAAGAAATCTGGGCCCAGGGATCTTTTCTGAGACTCATACTCCAACCAAGGACCATGTATGGATATAACCTAGAACCCCTGCTCAGATGTAGCCCCTGGCAGCTCATTATCCAAGTGGATGCCCTAGTAAGCGGAAGAGGAATCATGTCTCTGACATGAACTCAGTGGCTGTCTCTTTGATCACCTCCCCAGAAAGGGAGAATAGCCTTGCCAGGACATATAGGAAGGCAGTGCAGTCAGTCCTGATGAGACCTGATAAGCTAGGGTCAGATGGAAGGGAAGGAGGATCTCCCCTATCAATGGACTTAAAGAGGGGCATGGGAGGAGATGAGGAAGGTATGGTGGGATGCGGAGGGGGTGAGGGAAGGGGCTACAGCTGGGATACAAAATGAATAAATTATAATTAACATATAAAAAATTAAAAAAATATTTAAAATTATATTAAAAGTAAAAATTAAAAATAAGATATTTATTTTCACAAAAGCATTGCACACATGCGGAAATTATGATATATGAGATAAATATAGCAGGATTATCATCACATGTGACTAAACCTTAAACAACTTTTAAGAGAATAAAACCAGATGGTCTCACTTAAAGAGCAGTGTAGAAGCTAGGCCAGGTGGCACGTGCTTGTAATCCTCACACTTGGGAGCCAAAGGTGGATAGATTGTAAGATTGTGACTGCCTTGAGCTGAATAGTGAGATCCAGGTCTGGGAAAAAGATATAGAAAGTCACACAAAATACTGTGATTCAGAAAGTCAAAAAGGCATGGATGAGCTCAGGCCAGACAAAACAAAATGCAAGAAGAGAGAACTAGGGCACAAAATTAACGAAAAAGAAACACCTTGTAATTCTAAAGGCCATTGCTGGCAATGCAGTTATCATTACTAGGAATAAATCATCTCAAACAACACAGAGATTGCTGAAGGTATCAGGAAGCACAGAGGCAAGATAGTGAGAGACTTTAACACTCTATCTTGAGTCTCTTTGAACTCTCCTAGAAAATGACTGGAAAAAGCAAAAAGAACAATACCAAAGTATAAGCAGTAAGACCGCTTCCATATCTTGAAATGCAGTAATGATGATATATCAAATATGAATGATTAAAATGCAAAAAATATGTTATTCCGTAGAAATACATTGTTAAATTCCACAAAACAAACTGTTTAACCTGTCTATAAACTCAATATAGTGAAACTAGAAAGCAACTGTAGATCTACATGGTCTAACATGTTAGAATCATAGTATTTCATGATGTAGTACACTAAATTGATAAATGATGATTTTAGTGTATGGGTAACTTGGGAAAGCCCATGCTTATCTAGAAGGATAAATCAATTGATAGTATAGAAATAAATCCAGATAAGGCACTGTGACCATGTTGTAGTACGAGATCATGAAAAAGAGAAAACTAAAGTGGGGGATCATAGAGAGAGGGAAGAGCAGACGTATATGTATATGTATATATGTATATATGTATATGTATATGTATATGTATATGTATAAACTGTGTTCTTCTGATAGGCTTATTTAATAAATGTTCTTTAGGGTAATCTATATATGGTTTCTGTTTGGTTGGTTGGCTGGTTGGTTTTGGCGTTTTGAGACAGGATTATTTTGTGTGGCTTTGGTTATCCTAGAACTAGCTCTATAGAGCAGGCTGGCTTTGAACTCACAGAGATCAATCCTGCACAGATGTAGCCCAGGGCAGTTCAGAGTCCATTTGGGTTACATAGTAATGTGAAGAGGGACTGCCTCTGACATAATTTGATTGGCCTGATCTTTGATCACCTCCCCCTGGGGGGGAGCAGCCTTACCAGGCCATAGTAGAGGACAATGCAGCCACTTTTGATGTGACCTGATGGACTAAGGTCAGAAAGGAGAGGAGAATCTCCCCTATCAGTGGACTTGGGAGTGTCTTTTGCTATTTTTAAATCAGATTTGTCATTTATTTATGCTGTTGGAAATCCTCATGTAATTTAAAGAGTAACCATTTTTTGGATATATGCTTAAAGATATTTTGGTTGTTGTTATTCTGACCACAACTGCTGAGGTATTCAACTATGTGAACTGTTCATTCTACACAGTGAACAGATGGCTACTGCTGGACTCACAGTCATTATTATCCAAGCCAGTCACTATAATATGCATTTGTTGCATTACTTCTATTTCTCCAGAAAAATCTGTGCTAACACTCTGATATTTTTCACATTCTGATGGCTCCAGATATTCTTTCCATCCAGGAATTGTATTAAGGTTTTTTCTTGTTTTTGAGTTTTGTAAAAACAACCCATTGGAAATTTTATCATTGTGTTGGGTTGCATTGACATTTTATGACTGTGTGTGTGTTTAACATCTACGTTAATATTAATTTCAGAGGAAATGGCCTTTGTTGGTCAATAAAACTGATCCCAGAATATACAGATTGTTCAACAAAAATCCCAGTGCCTGGAGTGGAATACCTCCCTAGAAGTTTTTGGAAAAGTAGGGAGAGCTCTGAGACACCAAAATGAAATGAGCTATTGCTATTTCTCTTTGTTGTTCACACAACTAAGATGATAGTAAGACTCTGTTGCTGAAGACACTACACAACTTGGGTTTAGGACAGAACACAGTTGAGCTGGGACTGAGTTGGAAGATTCTTTAATGATGTGTAGCTTTATGATGGCAGAAGGTGTTATGTAGGCTTCCAGGGAGAAAATAAGCACCAACAGTCTTACCCATTTATATATTTATTATGCTGTTATACCAAATTTGCAGATAAAATGAGCTCACTCATGCAACTGTGAAATGACTTTAGTAGGATAACTTCTTTCATATGGACTCTAGATCTGTACTCTTGGAGGGGATACAACCTCGTGCTATAATCACCCGTGTTTGGAGCAGTCATAGGTTCTGGGAGAAAGCTAACATGCCATGTTTTGCTCCTCAAATCAAGCTGCCTTCTAAATGTCTTTGCTTTTACACATGGACTTGGGCTGGTCATTGTTGGTCAGAGAAGCCTCATGTTATTGTGACCAATGGTTAATGCAGACTTAAGACTGGTTCACACTAAGTGAGTAAGTGACTATTTTCTATTCATCCCTAAAATAATATCATTCCTTCCAAAGTTTTAATACTATCACATAAGAAGAGACAAAATGAATATAAGAGCTGGAGGACAGAAAATAATGGATTTCATATATGACCTTGCCATTGAGCTCATGAAACCACAGAAGCTATCTGCAAAAAAAAAAAAAACAAAACAAAAAAACAAAACAAAAAAAAAAAAAACAAACTGGATGATATGAGGCCTGTCCACAGCATCTCATGGATTTTGTAAGGGTTCTCTGATGAACCACAGAGGTTAATGGCTGCTGCAACAGTCTGGGGAAAGTTTGGCTTAGTGTCATAGCCCCTGATAGCCATATTCAAGCAAATTACCCCAAGCCTATGTAGACACAAGAACTTCAATTAAATACAGTGGGTCACATACACCAAAAGACATAAATGAGGAAAGGGATGTAGATAGAGACAAGAGGGTTAAGGGGGAGTTGAAAGGAGATAGGAAAGAGATGAATTTATTATGATCAAAATAATATGAACATGTATGAAATTGCAAAACTATGAAAATAAAAGGACGAAGAGTCCTTTAAGGATAAAGGAGTGATTATACATACCAGTATTCTTGCCACATGGACTACTGATGAACCATTACAATTTTGAGGCTAGGGTATGTATATCTGAGATCCTGTCCACACAAAATATCAAATCATACCAAAGGTACAAGAAGAATTAACAGCAGTGCTAGAAACCCAGTAGACAACTGAAGAGCCCAACACGCAACTGTAGATTCCAACATGCAACTGCAGAGCCCAACATGAACTGTGGAGCCCAACATAAAGCTGTAGTGTCAAATATGCAATATATAAATTCAGAGCCCTACATACAAAAGTAGAATCCAAAATACAACTTCAGAGTCCAGGGTAGGACTGCTATACACACCTGACACTACCCAACTCTGAAGATCACGAGTTTATAGAGTTTTCACAGTTATCTGTAGATATCAATAAATCTGATAGGTAAAAAAAAAATGGCTGTTGGTATGTGACAAGCACTTTGAACTTTTCTGTTTCAGTGATTTGCTACTTGCAGAAGGGAAGAATATGAAAAGGCATGGGCTTTCTAGGTTTCTAGGCATTCCCTGCCTGCTGTATGAAAGACTAGCCTCAAAGAGCTTGTATTGCACAGATTCCAATGTGCGCTGTCAAACCGTAGCCATTACAAAAGATAGCTAAGAGAATCTGTTTATCTGAAAAAGAAAAAGAAACAGTTCTGAGCCCTAGAACACATGAACAAATTTTAATCTTGGTTTCCCTCCTTTCATTCTATAGGGACAAAATTTAATTGGGCTTATTTTTTTTAATTTAACTGATTAATTAATTTTATATCCAGACCACAATTTCCCCTCCCTCCTCTCATCCCAGATCCTCCCCTAACACACACCCATCCATTCCTCCTCTTCTTTTTCTTCAGAAAAGGGCATGCCTCCCAAGGATATCAACCAGCCATGGTGTGTGCAACTTGATAAAGCTACAGAAAGACTAGGTGTATCCTTTACTATTAGAGCTGGTCAAGGCAAATTAGGAAGAGGAAAGGGTCCCAAAGCAGGCAATTGAGTCTGAGACAGCCCCTCCATCCACTGTTAGGAGACCTACAAGAAGACCAAGATACACAACTGTAACATTTGTTCAGAGGGTCTAGGTGAGTCCCATTCAGGCTCCCAGGTTGGCGGTAGAAACTCTGTGAACCCAGGTTAGTGATTCTGTGGGTTTTCTGGGGTGTCCCTACAATCCTCTGACTCCTACAATCCTTCCTTCCTGTGTATTCCACAAGCACCTTCTAATGTTTGGTTGTGGGTTCCTGCATCTGTTTGCATTAGTTGATGGGTGAAGCCTCTGTGATGACAATTGGGTAGGCATGAATCCTACTTAGCAGAATAACATTAGGCATCATTTCATTGCCTTTTTTTGCCAGTTATGTTTGGTTCTATTCTATATTTCTGGGCTGTCTGGCCTATGGTTCATGGTCTTCTAATCAGTGTTAGGTCTGGGCTCCCTCTCTGGGCATGGATCTCAAGGTGAATCAGCAACTGATTGGCTTCTCTCCCAATTTCTGTGCCACCTTTACTCCAGAACATCTTGTATGCAAGACAAACTTCAAGTCAAAGGTTTGGTGCCTGGGTTGGTGTCTTAATCCCTCCACTAGACGTCCAGTTACAGCAGGTGTTGTGCTCAGGCTTCAGATTTCTCCACTGGAGTCTTAGCTGCTGAAAGCAATGTATTTAGATTTCTTAGATCCAGGATTTCCCTATTTTATTGTCAGTTCCGCAGACACTGGTACATTTCTCTTTCACATTTTTTGAGTGCACAGAGCATTAGGACTATATGATCCTATTGTGTGACAGCCCACTAGAATTTATTTACTTACTCATATCTTCTGCTCTGTTTGTCCCTTGTACATATCACTGGGTTATGTGAGAACTTTTCCTGTAAGCACATATGCACTTTGAGTATACTAACCTCAATACTTTCCCTCTTTATTTCCTCCTCTCTTATTAGTTCACTTTGTCCATCAGACAGCTTTCCCTCTACTTTCAATACATATGTACATAGGTGATTTTTTAGGTACCTATAGGACTGTAAATCTGAGAGTCACATATGGCAGCAAACATGCAATGTTGTCTTTTTGAGACTGACTTACTTAATACCATGCCCTCTAGCTGCGGTCATCTCTCTGTAACTTATTTCTTCTTTATGCCTTAAGAAGCTACACTATGTCCAAGTACTGCCTTTCCTTTATCCTCAACATCTATTTATAGACACTTGTGTAAGTTCTATGCTCGCCTATTGTCACTAGTGCTACAAAATACATTGAAGTGCAAGTACCTCTGGGATGTGCTGATTTGAAGCCCTTCTAGTGAATACCCATAAATGGAATGGCTGGGTCATATGATACACCTATTTTTAGATTTATAAGAAAGGCTTGAGGAGGGGCAAGATGGCGGAGCCGGGAGGACTCTCATTCTGAGCAGCAGCACAGCAGGATCAGCACAGTGACCAGCAATCAGAACTCTCGGCCATAAAACACAGTCATTGTGTTTCCCAGGTGAGAGGATACCCCACGGTGGGGGATTCAATCAGCTTTTAACTCACCTGGCTAAACCGCGGAAGAGATCCCGGTTCTGCCAGACGCTTGGCTGCCGGCCACCAGCCCCAGCCCCAGCCCAGAGCCACAAGCCAGTGTCTCTGGTCACGGTCCCAGACTGAACCATGGGCACCACACTATCAGAGACTGGAATTTTCAGTCGAGAGATAACCCCAGGGTACAGGAAACGATTGGGACCGCCTTAGGTCACCCAGACATCCCCTGGAAAAGACTCGGGCGGGTTCCACGGGCAACCCAGGAGCCAGCCTGGAGCCAGAGCCGGGGACCCAGGTTCCAGCACAGAGCCCTGCCTGCCTGCGCTCCTGATTCGCCGCCGGAGATAGAAACGGCGGGTCTGATCTCAGAGCTCACCCCCAACCTGAAAAGGTCCCCGGAAAATTACACAGCTTAGGGAGCCACTCGGGCTCCCAAAAGCCGCAAAGGCAGACACAGGCAGTTTCTGCGCACCAGACAGCTGGCAGAGACTGAGCCGCCATCACAAAGCTGTGCTCCAGGCACAGGCAATTTCTGCGGCCAGCCAGCTGGCGGACACTGAGCAGTGTGCACCAGGGCAAAAAAAGACACTAGGAGTCCTTGTCTCCAGAGAATCCACGGGGAAGGAAGGAAACTGTACTGATCTAAATCACCCAATCCTTCCCTAGAAAAAGTCTAGCAGTCTAGTGGGGCCGAGGCGCCAGCACTCAGCTGTGCTCCAGACACAAGCACAAACAGTTGAGGTGCGCCTGATGTCCAACTGGGTCACAGCAGCTGATCATTAAATTTGCAACAAGAAACCCAGAAACAGGGCAGCTGCCCTCAGGACTTCCCTGGGTGAGAGGAGAACCCTCTCGACTAACAAAGACCACAGTTACCACTCAGGTCTATATCCCTGAGGTGAGCAACTCCTGAAAAAACACCAGCCATCCAGGGACTATACCCAAAAAGCTGAGAAGACATCCTTCAGGAAAAACCAGCTTTCTGCAAAGGGGATTCTCTCCACCACAGGATCCACAGGAACCACCAGAAAATAACCCCAAACACCTAAGATAACACAATGGGTAGAGGCCAGCGTAAAAGCTCAAGCAACAAAAGACAGAGCAATATGGCATCTCCAGAACCCAGTTACCCAGGGGCAAGTAGCCCTGGACACCCCACCATAACTGAAATGCAAGAAGATGACCTAACAAGTATGCTCATGAAGATAACAGAGGAAACAAATAAGATTCGTAAAGACATAGAGGAAGATAAACTCAAACAGAATATTGCCATCCGTAAAGAAATAGAGGAAGCTGCAGCCAAACAGTTTATGGCCTTTAGAAAGGAAATGCTTAAAACACTGAATGAAATGATAGAAACAGAGTTGAAGGAACTAAAAGAAAAACAGGAAAGTACAATCATACAGGTGAAGGAAGTAATCAAAACAACTCAAGACCTGAAGATAGAATTGGAAAAATTAAAGAAAACACAAATGGAAGAAATAATGGAAAGGAAGAATCTAGGGAAGAAAACAGGAACTACAGAGGTAAGCATAACCAACAGACTACAAGAGATGGAAGAAAGAATCTCAGGTGTAGAAGATACAATGGAAGAAATCGATGTATCTGTCAAAGAAAATGTTAAATCCGAAAAATTCCTGACACAGACCGTCCAAGAAATGCAAGACAATATGAAAAGACAAAACCTAAGAATAATAGGTATAGAGGAAAAAGAAGACTCCCTTCTCCAAGGCCCAGAAAATATTTTCAACAAAATCATTGAAGAAAATTTCCCCAAGCTAAAGGAGAGGCCAATTAGAATACATGAGGCCTACAGAACACCCAACAAATTTGACCAGAAAAGAAAATCCTCCCGCCACATAATAATCAAAACAGTAAGTATACAGAACAAAGAAAAAATACTAAAAGCTGCAAGGGAAAAAGGCCAAGTAACATATAATGGCAAACCCATTAGAATCACACCTGACTTTTCAACAGAGACTATGAAAGCCAGAAGGGCCTGGACGGATATCATGCAGACCCTAAGAGAACACAGATGTCAGCCCAGGCTACTATACCCAGCAAAACTCTCAGTCCTCATAGATGGAGAAAACAAGATATTCAATGACAAAAACAAATTTCAACAATACCTACAAACAAATCCAGCATTACAGAAGACACTGGAAGGGAAAATACAACCCAAGAAAGCTAGCTACATTCAAGAAAACACAGGAAATAAATAACCTCACTTCAGTAAAACAAAAAGCAACCAAGCACACAACCTGATGACCACAGCCAACATCAAAATCAAGAGATCTAACAGCCACTGGTCATTAATCTCTCTCAACATCAATGGACTCAACTCTCAAAAAAAAGGACACAGATTAACAGAATGGATACGTAAACAAAACCCAGCAATCTGTTGCATACAAGAAACACACCTAAGACACAAAGATAGACATTACCTGAGGGTAAAGGGTTGGAAGATGACTTTCCAAGCAAACAGACCCAAGAAGCAAGCAGGAGTAGCCATTCTAATATCTGATAAAATAGACTTTCAACCAAAATTAATCAAAAGAGATGGGGAAGGACACTTCATACTCATCAAGGGAAAATTCCACCAGGAAGACATCACAATCCTGAACATCTATGCCCCAAATACAAGGGCACCCACATTTGTGAAAGAAACATTGATAAAATTTAAAGCACATATAGATCCACACACATTAATAGTGGGAGACTTCAACACCCCACTCTCAACAAAGGACAGGTCAACCAAACAGAAATTAAACAAAGAAACAATGTCTCTGACAGAGGTCATGAATCAAATGGACCTAACAGACATTTACAGAACCTTACACCCAAACACAAAAGAATTTATCTTCTTCTCAGCACCTCATGGAACCTTCTCCAAAATAGACCACATAGTGGGTCACAAAGCAAGCCTCAACAGATACAAGAAGATTGAAATAATCCCATGTATCTTGTCTGATCACCATGGAATAAAGCTGGACCTCAACAATAACAGAAATAACAAAAAGCCTACAGACACATGGAAACTGAACAACTTGTTACTAAATGACAGCTGGGTCAGGGAAGAAATAAAGAAAGAAATTAAAGTCTTTCTAGAAATCAATGAAAATGAAGACACAACATACCCGAACCTGTGGGACACAATGAAAGCAGTGCTAAGAGGAAAGTTCATAGCACTAAGTGCCTTCAAGAAGAAATTCGAGACAGCTCATTCAAGCACCCTAATGGCTCACTTAAAAACCCTAGAAAAACAAGAAGCAGACACACCAAGAAGGAGTAGACGGTTGGAAATAATCAAACTCAGGGCTGAAATCAATCAATTGGAAACAAATAAAACAATTCAAAGAATCAATGAAACCAAGAGCTGGTTCTTTGAGAAAATCAACAAGATCGACAAACCCTTAGCCAGGCTAACTAAAAGGCAGAGAGACACCACCCAAATCAACAAAATCAGAAATGAAAAGGGGGATATAACTACAGACACTGAGGAAATCCAAACAATCATTAAGACTTACTTCAAAAGTCTATATGCCACAAAATTTGAAAATCTAAATGAAATGGACAATTTTCTTGATCGATTTGACTTACCAAAGCTGAACCAGGACCAGGTAAATCAACTAAATAGACCTATATCCCCTAAAGAAATAGAAGCGATCATCAAAAGTCTCCCATCCAAAAAAAGCCCAGGACCAGATGGCTTCAGCGCAGAATTCTACCAGACCTTCAAAGAAGAGCTAACACCAATTCTCTTCAAACTATTCCACAAAATAGAAACAGAAGGAATATTACCAAATTCATTCTATGAAGCCACAGTCACCTTGGTACCTAAACCTCACAAAGACTCAACAAAGAAAGAGAATTTCCGGCCAATCTCCCTTATGAACATTGATGCAAAAATACTTAATAAAATACTTGCAAACCGAATCCAAGAACACATCAAAGATATTATCCACTATGACCAAGTAGGCTTCATCCCAGGTATGCAGGGGTGGTTCAATATACGGAAATCCATCAATGTGATCCACCATATTAACAAACTGAAAGAAAAAAACCACATGATAATCTCCCTAGATTCTGAAAAAGCCTTCGACAAAATCCAACATCCATTCATGTTCAAAGTATTGGAGAGATCAGGGATACAAGGCACATATCTAAACATAGTAAAGGCGATATACAGCAAGCCTATAGCCAACATCAAACTGAATGGAGAGAAACTTAAAGCAATCCCACTGAAATCAGGGACAAGACAAGGCTGCCCACTCTCTCCATAGCTCTTCAACATAGTGCTGGATGTCCTGGCTAGAGCAATAAGACAGTTGAAGGAGATCAAGGGGATACAAATTGGAAAGGAAGAGTCAAATTATCACTATTTGCAGAGGATATGATAGTATACGTGAGTGACCCCAAAAACTCTACCAGGGAACTCCTACAGCTGATAAACACCTTCAGCAAAGTGGCCGGATACAAAATTAACTCAAAAAAATCAGTAGCCCTCCTGTATACAAAAGACAAAAGGGCTGAGAAAGAAATTAAGGAAACAACACCCTTCACAATAGCCACAAATGACATAAGGTACCTCGGAGTAACCCTAACCAAGGAAGTCAAAGACTTGTATGAAAAAAATTTCAAATCTCTGAAGAAAGAATTAGAAGAAGATATGAGAAGATGGAAAGATCTCCCGTGCTCATGGCTTGGTAGGATTAACATAGTAAAAATGGCCATCTTACCAAAAGCAATCTACAGATTCAATGCAATGCCCATCAAATTACCAACACAATTCTTTACAGACCTGGAAAGAAAAATTCTCAACTTCATATGGAATAACAAGAAACCCAGAATTGCTAAAACAATCCTCTACAATGAAAGATCTTCCGGAGGTATCTCCATCCCTGATCTTAAGTTGTACTATAGAGCAACAGTTTTAAAAACTGCATGGTACTGGCATAGAAACAGAATGGTGGATCATTGGAACTGAACAGAGGACCCAGAAATAAACAAACACACTTATGGACACCTGATCTTTGACAAAGACGCCAAAACCATACAATGGAAAAAAGATAGCATCGTCAACAAATGGTGCTGGTCTAACTGGATGTCTACATGTAGAAAAATGAAAATAGATCCATACTTGTCACCCTGCACAAAACTGAAGTCCAAGTGGATCAAAGACCTCAACATAAAACCAGACACATTAAATCGGCTTGAAAAAAAAGTGGGAAATACCCTAGAACTCATTGGTACAGGGGAAAACATCCTGAACAGAACACCAACAGCACAGGCTCTAAGAGCAACAACCAATAAATGGGACCTCATGAAACTGAAAAGCTTCTGTAAAGCAAAGGACACCGTCATCAAAACAAAGCGACAACATACAGATTGGGAAAGAATCTTCACCAACCCTTTATCTGACAGAGGACTCATATCCAGTATATATAAAGAACTAAAGAAGCTGAAAAGCAGCAAACCAAGTAATCCACTTAAAAAATGGGGAACAGAGCTAAACAGAGAATTCTCTGTAGAGGAATATAGAATGGCAGAGAAGCACTTAAAGAAATGCTCAACCACACTAGCCATTAGGGAAATGCAAATCAAAACAACCCTGAGATTTCACCTTACACCCATGAGAATGGCCAAGATCAAAAACTCAAGTGACAACACATGCTGGAGAGGTTGTGGAGAAAGGGGAACCCTTCTCCACTGCTGGTGGGAATGTAAACTTGTACAACCACTCTGGAAATCAATCTGGCGCTTTCTCAGACAACTAGGAATAGCGCTTCCTCAAGATCCAGCCATACCACTACTGGGCATATATCCAAAAGAGGCTCAAGTACACAAAAATGACATTTGCTCAACCATGTTTGTAGCAGCTTTATTTGTAATAGCCAGAAGCTGGAAACAACCCAGAGGCCCCTCAACTGAAGAATGGATGCAGAAATTGTGTTACATCTACACAATGGAATATTACTCAGCAATGAAAAATAAGGAAATCATGAAATTTGCAGGTAAATGGTGGGATCTGGAAAGGATCATCCTGAATGAGTTGTCCCAGAAGCAAAAAGACACACATGGTATATACTCACTCATATAGACATACAACATAGGACAAACCCACTAAAACCTGTGCATCTAAAGAAACTAAGCAAGAGAGAGGACCCTAACTAAAATGTCCAATCCCCATCCGGAAAGGCAAAGAGGATGGACATCAGAAGAAGAAGAAAACAGGAAACAACCTAGGAACCTACCACAGAGGGCCTCTGAAAGCCTCTGCCCTTCAGACTATCAAAGCAGATGCTGAGCCAGATGGGCAACTGTTGGGCAGGTGAACGGAATTTTAGGTAAGAACTGGGAAATAGTAAGAGCTGGAGAGGACAGGGTCTCCACAAGGAGAGCAACAGAACAAGAACATTTGAACACAGGGAACTTCCAAGAGACTCATACTCCAACCAAGGACTATTCATGGAGATAACCCAGAACCCCTGCACAGATGTAGCCCAGGGCAGTTCAGAGTCCAATTGGGTTACATAGTAATGTGAAGAGGGACTGCCTCTGACATAATCTGATTGGCCTGCTCTTTGATCACCTCCCTTTGGGGGGGAGCAGCCTTACCAGGCCATAGTAGAGGACAATACAGCCACTTTTGATGTGAACTGACAGACTAAGATCAGAAAGGAGAGGAGAACCTCCCCTATTAGTGGACTTGGGGAGTGGCATGCAAGCAGAGGGAGGAGGGAGGGTGGGGTTGGGAGGGGAGGAGGGAGGGGCTTATGGGGGGATGCAGAATGAATAAAGTGTAATTGATGAAAAATTTTTAAAAAAAGGGAAAAAAATAATTTAAGAACCTTAAATGACTTTCAAAATTTGGGGAAAACTTGGAGTTAGTCAATTGGCATGGAGCACGTCTCGCCCCTGGGGGCAATGGTCTCCTGAACCTACTCAGACCTCGGACACCACCACTGCTAGTTCTAGAACTGATGCAGGATGTTCCAACGAGGGATTAAGGCTTCTCATAATATTTCCTATAAGCCCATACCTGTTTGTCTATATCCCCCATTTTTATTCATTATTAGCCAGATAGAGCCAAGTAATTATGGTAATGATACTTGCTTTTTTGCCCAATGCTGGAATGCTAGTAAATTTAGGTATGCCCTGGTTACTCGCATGCCTCACTGGGTTCCTGTGCCCATTGATGCCCCTCACGCTATGACTCTCTTCAGACAGAAAAGGGATCTTGGAACTACAGCCACCATTGTTACTACCATCTCATTGGCAGCTGTTGGAGCTACCACCAGGGCATTAGCCATGAGTCATACTAGGCAGACTGCTCAGACCCTGAATAATCTTTAGCCATTGTAGCTCATGCCTCAGTTGTACATAAAGGAATTAATGCTCAACAAAAGGAAGCTTGATGGTGGTCAATCAGAGGATTGACCTCTTGCAGGAGCAAATTGATACCCTATGGCAAATCGCTCAACCTGGCTGTCAATGAAAGTATGCTGGACTTTGTGTCACTAGCATACAACATGAGAATTTTTCCTGTGCTGCAAATCTGTCTAAACAATTGTCGAGCTATATTTTAGGTAATTGGACTGGAGAATTCGATACTACAATGGAGCAGCTGAGAGTGGCCATTGTCACAGTAAATTCTACCAGAGTGGACGCAGGACTAGCCACAGGATTATCAACATGGATTGCTGCAGCCATGAATCATCTGAAGGAATGGGCGGGCATGGGAGCATTAGCAGGCCTTCTGGTGTTGGTCTCCTTGGTTTGCCTGTGGTATATATGCAAGATTAGAGTCTCACAACAGTGTGATGCAGCCATGATCATTCAGGCCTTTACAGCCATCGAAGCAGGACATTCTCCCCAAGCATGGTTGGATACCATAAAAAGCTAAAATGATACGCTCAGGATGCCAGGCTAAGCACTGCACTCAGGGTCAGCCGCTTTGGACCCAGAGAAGAGCATGTCTGATTGCATGCGGCTTGATGCCCCAGGTCCCGCTTCTGAGAAAAAGGTATCAGACGGGTCTGATGCTCTTGGGGTGGATGACACCTAAATGAACATCGGTACAAAGTCCCAATTTATTTCTAATATCAGAGATCAGACCTCTACTCTTGCCTGATGCGTCTAAAACAAAAAGGGGGAACTGTAGAGAGCTGCGTAATGCCGCACCTTAAAGATGGAGCTGGTTTCCGCCTTCCACCTTCCCGATGGTGAGTGCTCTCTGTCACGAACAATTCCACATTTGGCTAAGGCTGAGGATCTGGCTTGCTTCCATGTATGTGGACCTATCTGCATTGCCCACGTGGCACGCCTGGGTTGGCTACCCAGAGGCTATTTAAGCTGTGGGCTGGCTTTCCCCAGGGTCTGAGGATTGTTCAAGGTTCCTGAATAAACTGCATTGAAAAAAAAAAAAAAAAGAAAGGCTGACAGTTCTAAACCACAACCTAGCCAGCACTGGCTCTCCTTCCAGCCTACCTGTACTCTGCCCTTCCCTACTAACTCTCAAATTCATGAGTTACATTGTTATTTTTTCATTATTCTTCTTACAGTTGCTTTATAAATGTGTGACTTTCCATTTTCGCTCCATTTAAATGTCTTATTTTTAAATGAGGAATAGAAATAATCTCTGTTGTAAAGGAGGTGAAGGAAAAGGTATGTTCCTGGTTTTTAGACTCGGTAGCTTTGTCTGCTAGGAAAGTGAGACTAAGCCTTATCATACAGAGTAATTCTTTTTGGGGTTAGAGGTATCAATGTGCCCAATAACCTCCTTTTTCTCTGGAATCATTATCATTCATCCCTTTCATGCCTTTCCTATATTTTCCAATTGATGTCTGTGTCTTGGAGTTGACCTATTCATTCCTTCCATAGTGATTTCCCCAGGACATCCCAGTTTCTATTCTTTCCTATTTACAATCTTTGACATCCACCTTTCAGTATTTAACTACCTGCCTCCCATCCTTAATTATATAACTTATAGAATAAATAAAGCATAAATTATATGGCCCTAGTAGTTTCAGGAAGATTGTGTGTGTGTGTGTGTATGCAATATACAGTGTTGATCTACCGTATTAGTCAAAGACAAATAAAGTCAATTTTCACAGTGACATCCTGAGAGACTCAAGCAACATCCCAGCAGCTGTAGATGTCAAGCATTCATTCCACAGGCTGCAGTTCATCTTCTTTGCCTGGTTCACACACTAACTCCAGTAAAACTTGGAGAAATATTTTGCCGTTAAGCTGAGAGTAAAAGGCCATGTTGCAAGTATGAGGGTAGGGGAGATACTTAACACCAAAATGCAGAAGGTGTGCTTCCTCTGTTACAGCCTCGGCACTTGGGAATGGCAAGAGAAGGACATGATGGAAACAGTCAGCAATCTTATGCTTCATTGTTGTTATGTGAGAGCATCACTTTTGAATAGAGTTGCACAATAGTTTGAAAAATGTTTTTCCGTAAAAATCTAGTTACTAAATCTGTTGTCTCATGATCTAGTGCATTTTATGAATGTTTTGGACATTACTGAAGTTAAGACTAAGTCCCTTTGCACCTGTCATAGCCTATGCTAACCAGTGGTAAGCAGATGCATGGAGGATCATCTGGGTAGCTATTGGATTAGTATTAACAACCTTCCATAGTGTGTCCAGAGAAATAACATTTTTACACGACTGACTTACTTATTATATCTAAAACATTTTACAGCTGCTTTTACAATGCTAATAACCCAGGCAGGATTCTGAGTATTCTTTCTTTGGAGTCATCTGTGAATTCTCATAGCTCTGAACAATTTCGGTGTTGTTTCATGTCCCTTTTCTGTACAAAATAGTGTTAATCAAAAAGTGTATCAGTCGTGTGCACATATCTGTGCCTTTTCAGTTTGCTAATATTTCTATTATCATTCTTCCCCTCACTCTCATCTCTCCTTCTGACTTTTTTTTTTTTAATTTTCCTGATATCCCATATATACTGGGCAAGTGCCTTACCACAATGAAAAATACGTCAGCTGTTCTCTCATTCCCTCCCTCTACTTCCTTCCTCTAGCTTTCCTCTCTTCCTTCATTTTGTTCAGTTTACTTTGATTTTTCTTTTCCCTTCTAGTGATATTTCTTTGCAAGCTATATTCTAAGTAAAAACACACATTTTGACATTTTCTTCAAAAAATAGTATTTTAAAATTAATCAGACTTAAGGTATTATTCTCTATCCTCACAGTCAACGATATTCTGAAGAAAAGCTTCAAAGTCAACAAACCACAGTGTCTTTGGAAAATCTTTGGATATACTATTGAATCCTATAGCCATCACTTGCCCCAAAGAGCAAAACATGCTAAAAAACGTTTGTGTTGATAATACGTTTTAGTAATTTTACAAATTTTAAGATCAACCAATTCTGATATTTGAAGCTATAAATACATTATTGTGGTTGCTATGATCTACAATGAATTTAATTATTACAAGCTTATTCTGAAAATTTTTGTAGATTTTCTGGCTTTTTTTCTGTTTCGTTTTTTGTTTTTTTGTTGTTTTTTTTTTGTTTTGGTTTTTTTTTTTTTAATATTAGTTACAGTTTGTTCACTTTGTATCCCTGCTGTATCCTGCTCCCTCATTCCCTCCCAATCCTACCTTCCCTCCCTCATCTCCTCCCTGCCCCTTTCCAAGTCCACTGATAGGGGAGGACCTTCTTCCCTTTCATCTGACCCGAGTTTATCAGGTATATTCAGGACTGGCTGCAAAGTCCTCCTCTGTGACCTAGCAGGGCTGTTCCTCCCTCAGGAGGGGGGTTCAAAGAGCCCGACATTGAGTTCATGTCAGAAACAGTCCCTGTTTCCCTTATTATGGTATCCACTTGGATACTGAGCTACCATGGGCTACATCCGAGCACAGATTCTAGGTGATATCCATAATGGTCCTTGGTTGGAGAAACAGTCTCATACAAGGCCCCTATGTCCAGATATATTTGGTCCTTGTGGAGCTCCTGTTTTCTCCAGGTCATATTAACTCCCCCTTCTTTCTTATGATTCCCTGCACTCTGCTGAAGGTTTGGTTATGAGTCTTAGTATCTGCTTTGATACACTGCTAGGTAGTGTCTTTCAGAGGCCCTCTGTGGTAGGCTCCTGGCCTGTTACTTGTTTTCTACTACATCCAATGTCCATCCCATTTGTCTTTCTAAGTGAGGCTTGATCATCTCACCCCGGGTTGTCTTTCTTGTTTATCTTCTTTAGGTGTAGAGATTTCAGTATGTTTATCCTATCTTATAGGTCTATATAAGTGAGTATACTGTGTGTTTAGGCAAATGGTGGGATCTAGAAATGATCATCCTGAGTGAGATATCCCAAAAGCAGAAAGATTTTTCTGGCATTTTATTAACCAAAATTAAGCAATATTTCTTAGTAGATAACTTGTATAAATGTATAACTTTTTTTTCTAAGAAAATACTAATAATATAGTTAAAATTCAGATAAATGTTTAGGAGACAGAGTATGTTAGTTTTGAACAACGTTTCTTCCATATTACATTCCAAATGACTTATTTTAATTATTTTCTCTTATATGTGTATGTTGTTTCAGGGTGAATGTATGCCATGAGTGTGTAAGTGCCTGTGGAGGCCAAGGATGACATTATATGCCCTTAAGCTGAAGTTGTAGGAAGCTGTGTTCTATCTGGCATGGGAACTACGACCTGCACTGTGTCTTTAGAAGACTAGCAAGTGTTCTTTTTTTTTTTTATTTTTTTTATCAGTTACATTTTGTTAACTCTGTATCCCAGCCATGTCCCGATCCCTCATTCCCTCCCAGTCCCTCCCTCCCTCCCTCATCTCCACCGTGCCCCTTTCCAAGTCCACTGATAGGGGGGACCTCCTCCCCATTCATCTGATCCTGTTTTATCAGGTATCTTCAGGACTGGCTGCAAAGCTCTCCTCTGTGGCCTAACAGGACTGCTCCTCCCTTCGGGGGTGGGGAGACCAAAAAGCCAGTCATTGAGTTCCTGTTAGAAATAGTCCCTGTGCCCCTCACTTTGGGAAACCAATTGGTTACTGAGCTACCACAGGCTACATCTGAGTGGAGGTTCTAGGT
Source organism: Meriones unguiculatus (assembly GCF_030254825.1). Lineage (NCBI taxonomy): Eukaryota > Metazoa > Chordata > Mammalia > Rodentia > Muridae > Meriones > Meriones unguiculatus. The sequence goes on from NC_083349.1 coordinate 113,035,314, forward strand.
TATATCCATACATGGTCCTTGGTTGAATGTCAGTCTCAGAAAAGACCCTGTGCCCAGATATATTTGGTCCTTGTGGAACTCCTATCCTTTCCCCATCAGACTAACTCCCCTTCTTTCTTATGATTCCCTGTACTCTGCCAAAGGTTTGGTCATGAGTCTTTGCTTTGAAAACACTGCTAGTTAGAGTCTTTCAGATGCGCTCAGTAGACTCCTGTCATAAGTCAAGCCCAACCTCAACATTGAAACATGCCCCTCTCTAGAGAAGGGCATTTATTTAAATCTAAGCTTGACCATAAAAACATTTTTGGAATTCTTTCTTTAAAGTATTTTATTTTATCTTATCATTTATTACACAGAAGCAGAAAGACACACATGGTATATACTCACTTATGAATGGGTATTAGCCATACAATATAGGCTAAACATACTAAAATCTATAGTAGCCCTAAGAAAGTTAAACAACAAGGAGGATCTTAGGGAAGATGCTGAATCCTCATTCAGAAGAGAAAACAGGATTTTTAGAATTCTTTACTGTGCTTACATAACTTATTATATCTACGTGAAGTTTTATTTATCTATTTCCAAACTGCTACCTGTTTATGTTTTTTTTTTTTTCTGTAGAAATGTTTCACTCTATCTTAAAATGGGACATGTCTTTTATTGATTTTTAGAAATTTGTCCTTTAAAATATTTACTCAAGAAATGCGTTGAATCCCTCTCTGGTGTAAATTGTCATTTTGGGTTTTAAGTTTACAGCGGCAAAGGAGATGGAGTCTGTGTTCTCAGAGATCTGTCAGGGAGACAGAAATTAAAAGGGTGAAACCTGAAGTGAATGTATACGTCTGAGAAATAGATATGGAACATTGCAAAATAAAGAGGCACTAAGCAGCAAAGTTTGAAGAGGGCATGTGCATGGGTCAACCCAATGCTGTGCAGATCAGACGATGACGGCACAGGCTTACAGGAGAGTCATTGTAGGTGAGCCTATAACCTTAGCTGGGGTTTGGGTTATGTAGGATCATGTTAATTATGCTGATGACGTGTATTTAATTCTAAATGTGTTGAGAAGTTATGGGTTAATATTGAGACGTAATCTTTTATCTTCCATATATTTAACACACGGTTTAAGTTTGTGGTTCTCTATGGGGAGTACTTTTGCACTTCATTTGGCAATGTCTGGGGACATGTTTTTTACTTAGTTATGTATTTATGTAAGAATTTATTTATCGGGAGCAAATGGGAGGTAACACTGAATAGTCATAAAGGTAGGCTGTGGCTTAAACTCTGTCAGGCATAATATTGCAATCCCACAAAGTTAATCTAACGCTAAATGTCACAATGCTCAAATTAATAAGCTGCTTCTCATCTTAAGTAAAAAGCAGAGTGTTGATTTAGAGACTTCTCTTGGGGTAATACTTATTTGCTCCTTATTTTCATGATGACTATTTCAATGGTCCACTTTTAGTTATTTTTATTTAACATAAAGTTAAATTTAACCTAATTGTAAAAAAATGGCATGTATATTTTAAGTAATTCAAAAATTCTGGTAAGCCATTTTTGTGTTTAACATGTAAAGGAAGGAATCTTTTTGTCCTAAAAATATTGTTGTTGTTGTTGTTTTTTAAATTTTCAGTGTTTTTCCTTTACATAGTATTTTTATGTTTCTCTGTGTGTGTGTTTCTATAGTTTCTAAATATGCTCTCATAAATAGTATTTGGAGTAGATAGTGATACAGTAGTTGGAACCACGGTATTGATGATTACTGATCTTGCTCACTGGCCTCCCTTTGATAATGTGAATGACAAACAGGTGTGGCTTCCTGAATCTTCTCACAGGGAAGATCTCTTCCTCCATTTTCTTAGCATCTATCAAGTGCTCCAATGATACATTTTGTCCTCTATCATATCACTGACTGTTATGAAAAATGCTGTTGACAAAAAGAGATTTATATAAAGTCCTTGTGACATACAGCCAATTAAAAAAAAAAAACAGGACAAAATATATTTGTTAGAAACCTTAAAGCAAAAGTAACTCAAGTTTGCCAAAGCTATGTATAGGAAAAAACAGAAACAAAACAAAACCTAATACTATCTCATTCTGCAGAAGCAAACAGCATTTTGCAGTGTTTGCTCTAGTGTAGTTCCTAGAATAGGAGGAGGTTGATTGAAAAAGAAAAATAGGTCATTCTTAGCCATAATTTTTTTTCTGACAAAAGAGTCTAGAAAATAAAAGCAGTTTATTGTTGATTTGGTTCTTCATCTTTATTGTTCAAATGGAAAAATATAAATGTAAAATTATTTAAAAATTAGAATTGTGGCTGTTTTGTTGAGCGCATATCTGTCCTATCCCTTTCGTGTATCTAGCTACTCTTCAGTGGTTTGTATATTAAGAGGCGAAGTATTGAAGCTTTATGCAAAAAAAAATCATACAGATGCTTCTATGTGATTTGAATGTTCAGTTAACTATAGTGAACACAATGCTTTATCATCCATTCTAAATGTTCTCCATGTTTCTCTTTTTTTCACTAAAACATATCTTTTCAAAAGATTTGTGTTCTCTTGTCAAATCTGATTATAGTCCCCATATTTTGAAAACTTCATATTCTCGTTTCTACCTGTTTGCTTAAGTGGAAGTTATTTATTCTACAATGTGGTAAAAAAAAACCTGATTCTAAAATACCTAATAGATTACTTAGACTATATTATCTTATCTAAGTAAATGAATGTTCATTCTACCCAATGAAATAATGAATATGTGAAGCTCATTTGGTAGATGTAAAGAAATTATAATAAGGGGGAAATAAGGTAGAGCCACTTTCCTATGGGATTAAAAGGAACAAATTATTTATCAATGTGTATTTCACGGTGATAACTGATTGGGTAAGAGTTAAATAGTCTCGTGATGATAAAAATAATTCCATTAAGTGAAGATGAGATTTTCTGTAAAAATTTTGCTCACAGAGTTTAGACAAAGGTAACTACTAAAATTCCAGACAAAAAGAATTATGAACATAGAAAAATAGCCATTAACTACAAGTTTGAGAACTGTGAGAGATTTCACACTTTTTGCAAATTACTCACTTCAGAGAAGCAATGCTGAAATTGAATTCCACCACTAGCAGCGTTTTCCAGGAATCAAAGTAAAATTATCGATTGATGACTACACAAATTCATGAACAAAAGTTATGCTAAAAATTTCAGCTAGAACAATAAGATAAGTAAAGAAGATACAGAAGACACAAATGTCAAAGGAACAAGTCAAAGTGTCTTTACTTCAAATGACATGATTCTATAAATCTCCTGAAAAAGCCTACAGCTAATAAACACATTCAAAGGAGTAGTATGATACAAAAGTAACATACAAAAATCAGTGGCCTCCCTACATACGAAAGACAAACATGACAACCTGGGGCATCAGTAACCTTGTCTAATATCATTAACATTTTCTGGAAAAAACAGCCAGCAGCAAAGTAAGGTCTGTATGTAGGATGTGGGTGAGCTGGGTAGACACTGCCCAGGCTATTTATAAATTATCTCTTTACATAGAGAGATATTATTCACTTGCTTGTAATTTATTTATTTATTTTTTTAAAGGAGAAAGAGGAGGGTTCAGCCTTTTGTGGTTTTGCTTCTGACCAGCGAACAAAGACCAGTTAATTTTCCTGGGAGAAGTAAAGCAGACATGACTGCTTTCACAGTAGAAGCATTTCACTTCAATCCCTGGTGTCCTTCCCCTGAGGCGGGGGTTGGGGAGAGATCTCTGATTTCCTTGGTTCTACCAGAAGAAGAGTTAAAGCAAAGATGCCCAATCAGTATGGCAGCTTGGGAGTTACTGTGCATCAGAAGTTGCTTCAAAGTACCTCGGATGGCTTTTTGCCTCTAGAGACTGTTCTTCCTGGATTTTGTTTCACAAGAAAGTAATATAAATGGAAAACAAACTAGGCTGAAGCACACTTACTTACTTCTCCATATAACAATCTCATCTTTTTCTGAATATTATTTTATTGTCATATATTCATTACACACAGTGATGGGTCTCATGAAGGTTTTTACATATAAGTACATGTATGTCATAAACATTGACTATGTCCATGCATATATATGTCATGTGTACTGAATATATTTACACGAGTGTACATTCTATACAGTGATTATATTTACACAGATGGGCTTTCCCCTTTCTCTGCCTTCACACTTCTCCTGGTCCCTTTCATTCTCCCAGACAATTCTGTTTCTCCTTTAAGGGCATGTACACATAAATTTGCACATTAGTATTCTTCTATGGATTAAAAAGAAAATTGCACATTAATTAATAAAAAATCAAAATTAAAAACAAAACAAAACACAAACATACTGAGAAAGAAACCAGTAAATCTTTCTGCTTATTTAAACATTTCCAGAGATTATGCTGGTTTAGTAAAATGGGGGTTCTAAGTTCTCCTCCAAGATTTACTATGTAATTTTGGAGCCAACATGAAGTTTTATTATATTTTACAGGTCTCTAGAATGTTTTGATACTTCCTTCACATTTTGAAATTATAACATAATTGCATGCCTCACCCTTGCTTTCCATCCCCCAATACCTCCCTATACACTTGTCTTTGCTTTGAAGGTCATGGTTTTCCTCCATGACTTCACTAGCCCTGGGTAGTTGACTGGGTTTCCAATAATAGGCATGAGTTCCCTATTGTTTGTTAGATCTTATATCCGATTAATTGTTAAACACTTCCACGTATGAGTGCCTCTAGTGTAACGTTAGGGTTATGATGCCATGATGGATATTATTGTAGGCCATGGATTTCATATTTGTGTAGGACATTTTGTTGATGGCATAGTAGTCATGGATAAGCCCACAAGGCCTCAACTCTACCCAAACAACCATATGCAACTACGAATTGCTGAGAGTGGGAGAAACAGTCTTCTGCATGTAAGAGTATATCAATTAACTAACTAATAACCAAGAGCCATCCATGACAACACATGTATAAGTAAATTATATCTACTGATAAGACTGTGTTTAGAAATATATATATGTGTGTATATATATATATATATATATTTGTATATGTATATATGTATATGTGTGTGCATATGTATTTCTAGGGTCCTCTAGAGTGACAGAACTTAAAGAATGAATCGCTCTGTATGTATAGAAAGGGGATTTATTTGAATGACTTATAAGTTGTGATGGAGCTGACCCACAGTGGGGGACTATGAACAAGACATCAAAGAATCCAGTAGTTTCTCTGTCCACAAAACTGGGTATCTCAGCCAGTCTTCTGTTTTATGCTAGAATCTTTAAAAAAAAAAGTAGGGTCTAATGCCAGGGAAGGGGTACATTAAGTAAAGTGAGAGTAAACAGGAAACAAGGAAAATCTTCTATCTTTCATATCCTTACATAGGCTTCCAGCAGAAGGCATGGCCCAGATTAAAGGTTGCTTTTCCCAGCTCAAGGGATCTAGATTACACCTTTGTCTTCCTACCTCGTAGATCTGGATTAGAATTAGATCTTCCTACTTCAAATTAAGCAAAACTCTCTCTGGGTGTGTCCTCAATTTTTGAGTTTTTGTTAATTCCAGATGTAGTCAAGTTGGTAACCAAGAATAGCTGTTACATCATGCTACAACAATTAGAAAAAACAAAAACTATGAATCTGAAAGACAGCAAAGGGATGCGTATAGAAAGATGTGGTAGTAGAAAAAGAAGGATAAGGCATGTAATTATAATTTCAAAAGTTAAGTAAATAACAAAAAATTCTAGAGACCTATAAAATGTAAGAAATCCATATGTTAGCCCCAGTATTACACAATGGCTGAACATGATAGATGTCTTTCAGAGGGAAAAGGTAGGATTGTTGTATCTGTCAATAGTTAATAGAAGTTTTGAAATGTTACAGGCCAGGGAAATTTCTTTGGTAATGCCCCATTTCTATTTTTTTTTGGGGGGGGGAGGTTGGATTCTTTATTTGTTACTAAACTTTCTGCATTGTCTTTTATTCTAATATTCTGTAATAATCTTCATTTGCAATAGTCATATTGGCCCACAACTAGAGACAATGGGTAATGTACTTATAAGGTGACTGGGGAGATTTGTGTTTTCATGGCTATTCTCTTTTAAAGTCTGCATTATTTAGGATAAAAGATATGCTCTCAAAAATGTTTCTGATAAAAAAAATAAAAAATAAAAAAAGAAAAAAAAAGAAATTTAAGTTGAAAAGGTAATGAAAAATAAAATTACCAACTGGGTTTTCCAGAAGAGAAAACCAAAATGTTAGTAATAACCATTACTTAGGTGCTAACTTGAATATCTTCATTTGTCAGAACAAGCTCTATGTATAAAGCAAGTTGATAACACATATTCTGGAGCCTTTATTCTATATAGAAATAGAAGGAACAGAAAAGACAGCAGCTCATAAATAATTCAATAAATTTATTAAATTTTATGCAAAAAATGTTTCTGAATTTATTTTTTTAAAGAAGATTTGTTTATTTTTGTTTTATGTACATTGGTGTTTTGCTTGCATATGTGCCTGTGTGAAGGCATCAGATCCTCAGGAGCTGGAAGTACAGACGGTTGTGAGCCACCATGTAGGTGCTAGGAATTGAACTCAGGTCTGTTGGAAGAGCAGCCAGTGTTCTTATCTGCTGAGCCATCTCTCCAGCCTGTTTCTGAATTTCTAATGTCTTTAATTGAAGACAACACCATGCATAAACTCTGAACTTACATTCTTTTGAGACATGCTTTCATTGAATATTTAACTTTAGCTTACCTTGAGTGTGCTTTATGCTGTACTCCACACTCACGTCACAGCACTAGCAGAAGACAGAGGAGAATCCGATGCTCACAAGTCCATCTTAAGCTTCAGTTTTTATGATACTCATTAATATCAGGTTGGCCAAGTGTGTTATGAGTTTAGACACAATCTCAGAGAAGCACAGAAATTGTTTGTGTTTAAGAAGGTAATCAGTTTGTGCTGGAGAGTACCTTAAGCCACAGCCACCAGGTTGCTAGTTAGCAAGGTATCTTACACCCAGGGCTGCAGGAAGATCAAGTATCTAGTCACTATAGACTCATCGAATTAAACAGCAAACACATCTCACATTCAGTAATTTCACAGTGAGTGATGGTGGCTACCTATGCAATGAAGACCAGGAATTGTCAATTCTTTATTAGCACTATTGCCAGTAAGATTGGGATGTGGAATATGACCAACTTAAGTCAAATAATCTGTGTATCAATTCTGTTGTTAAATAATTTACACAACTTTTCTGTCCATTAAATAGAAATGTGTATGGCATGCTTTATAAGACACTATATTAAATCTATATATATTCATATCTGTCTATAGAAAGAAGGAACCTATGTTTCAATGATTATTAAAGTATTATATTCCCTTGCTTTCTGCTTTTGGACACAAATACATTTACATTTGTTTTTCTCATTATATGAAAAGCAGATCAGCTATTAATGAGAACTTTCGTCAACCCAAATAGATACAAAACAACATAGTTGCTATGGTAAGAATATTGTCAGGCTCAAGCTTTATAGGAGTGGAGTAATTATCCGGTGTGGTGATACATAGTATTGATTATGTTCTGGATTGTAAGCTGGAGAATACCTCAAATACAAATCATGTTCAATGCAAATCTACTCTGCATATTTACACTGGTTTTAATTATTACACTGAAGATTTGTAAAAACAAGTTTGGCATTGTACCCTTTCTCTAAGGGAAAAGTTAAATTTGTTAAACTTGGAGACAAATACAAATCTATGAACCATTTTTTTTTTTTTTTTTTATTTTTTCAATGCAGTTTATTCAGGAACATTGAACAATCCTCGGACCCCGGGGAAAGCCCGCCCACAGCTTAAATAGCCTCTGGGTAGCCAACCCAGGCATGCCACGGGGGCAATGCAGATAGGTCCACATACATGGAAGCAAGCCAGATCCTCGGCCTTAGCCAAATGTGGAGTTGTTCGTGACAGAGAGCACTCACCATCGGGAAGGTGGAAGGCGGAAACCAGCTCCATCTTTAAGGCATAGCATTCCGCAGCTCTCTACAGTTCCCCCTTTTTGTTTTAGACGCATCAGGCAAGAGTAGAGGTCTGATCTCTGATATTAGAAATAAATTGGGACTTTGTACAGATGTTCATTTAGGTGTCGTCCACCCAAAGAGCATCAGACCGTCCGATACCTTTTTCTCAGAGGCGGGACCTGGGGCATCAACCCGCATGCAATCAGACATGCTCTTCTCTGGGTCCAAAGCGGCTGACCCTGAGTGCAGTGCTTAGCCTCGCATCCTGAGCGTATCATTTTAGCTTTTTATGGTATCCAACCATGCTTGGGGAGAATGTCCTGCTTCAATGGCTGTAAAGGCCTGAATGATCATGGCTGCATCACACTGTTGTGAGACTCTAATCTTGCATATATACCACAGGCAAACCAAGGAGACCAACACCAGAAGGCCTGCTAACGCTCCCATGCCCGCCCATTCCTTCAGATGATTCATGGCTGCAGCAATCCATGTTGATAATCCTGTGGCTAGTCCTGCGTCCACTCCGGTAGAATTTACTGTGACAATGGCCACTCTCAGCTGCTCCATCGTAGTATTGAATTCTCCAGTCCCAATTACCTAAAATATAGCTCGACAATTGTTTAGACAGATTTGCAGCGCATGAAAAATTCTCATGTTGTATGCTAGTGACACAAAGTCCAGCATACTTTCATTGACAGCCAGGTTGAGCGATTTGCCATAGGGTATCAATTTGCTCCTGCAAGAGGTCAATCCTCTGATTGACCACCATCAAGCTTCCTTTTGTTGAGCATTAATTCCTTTATGTACAACTAAGGCATGAGCTACAATGGCTAAAGATTATTCAGGGTCTGAGCAGTCTGCACAGTATGACTCATGGCTAATGCCCTGGTGGTAGCTCCAACAGCTGCCAATGAGATGGTAGTAAAATGGTGGCTGTAGTTCCAAGATCCCTTTTCTGTCTGAAGAGAGTCATAGCGTGAGGGGCATTAATGGGCACAGACACCCAGTGAGGCATGCGAGTAACCAGGGCATACCTAACTTTACTAGCATTCCAGCATTGGGCAAAAAAGCAAGTATCATTACCACAATTACTTGGCTCTATCTGGCTAATAATGAATAAAAATGGGGGATATAGACAAACAGGTGTGGGCTTATAGGAAATATTATGAGAAGCCTTAACCCCTTGTTGGAACATCCTGCGTCAGTTCTAGAACTAGCAGTGGGGGTGTCCGAGGTCTGAGTAGGTTCAGGAGACCATTGCCCCCAGGGGCGAGACGTGCTCCATGCCAATTGACTAACTCCATGTTTTCCTCCAATTTTGAAAGTCATTTAAGGTTCTTAAATTACTTTTTTCCCTTTTTTCTTAAATTTTTCATCAATTACACTTTATTCATTCTGCATCCCCCCATAAGCCCCTCCCTCCTCCCATCCCAATCCCACCCTCCCTCCTCCCTCTGCTTGCATGCCACTCCCCAAGTCCACTAATAGGGGAGGTTCTCCTCTCCTTTCTGATCTTAGTCTGTCAGTTCACATCAAAAGTGGCTGTATTGTCCTCTACTGTGGCCTGGTAAGGCTGCTCCCCCCCCCCCCCAGAGGGAGGTGATCAAAGAGCAGGCCAATCAGATTATGTCAGAGGCAGTCCCTCTTCACATTACTATGTAACCCAATTGGACTCTGAACTGCCCTGGGCTACATCTGTGCAGGGGTTCTAGGTTATCTCCATGAATAGTCCTTGGTTGGAGTATGAGTCTCTGGGAAGTTTCCTATGTTCAAATTTTCTTGTTCTTTTGCTCTCCTTGTGGAGACCCTGTCCTCTCCAGCTCTTACTATTTCCCAGTTCTTACCTAAAATTCCATTTTTTATAAAAAATTATAAAAAATCCTAGGTGAGTAATATATAAAATACATTTCAAAACCAATCTACCATACTTGTGTATAAGTTAGAAAGGCAATTTGAGCATGACTTAAATTTCCCCTACTTATTCTAAGTGAATAATAATGCTATGTAAAATGAATAAAAACAAATATTAAATATACATATCTGCATCCAATAAAAGAAATAGACAACCAGAAAATAATTACTACCATAAAATAGACATTTTCATGACAGCACAGTCTAGTGACTACCTAAAAGAATGATTGTGAACACCAGAACCCTGGGCCGTATGATACTAGGTCTATGGTACTATTCCTTCGTTTTGTGAGCTCTACAAGGAGGTATGTATCCTACCCTTAAGAAGAGTCAGATACATGTTCATGGAAAACACAATGAAACTGGCACTGAGGGTATTTTTTCTGAGACGTGACAGATTCTTTAGTGAAGAGATGATTTCCCAGTGTATTTCAGAGTAAGTGTTTCTCAGAAAGCTGTCATAGCAGCAATAAGAAAAGTACCCTCAGGGTCATAATTTACAAGCAACCAATTAAGATTTATACAAAGTATTTCTCATGCCAGAATTAAACAAGATGAAAGTAAATAAAAACCCTAAACAAACAAACAAACAAAAACATAATATAACACGGTCTGAAGAACCCATTAGTTGAAAGAAAAAAAACCTCAAGTGCAATTTCTGTTTACTTTGTTTATAAAATATCTTTAATTTATTCTGGTTCAGTGAGGATGATAATTAGAAGCAAATACCTTTAAGTGCATTTTCAACACTGTGAATATTTGATAACAAATTACCTAACCACTATAATAAAGATCTATAAAAAGTCAACAGGTTAAATTTAAAAAAAGTAAAAAAAAATGAAACAAGTTTAAAATATTTAAACAAAATAGAGATAAGTGCGTACATCAACACTATTACAGACTAGAGAGGTGTATGGATAAGCCTGTGTAACTATGGTCAGCTGACCTTTCTAAAATTTTTTATTAATTACACTTCATTCATTTTGTATCCCCCCCGTAAACCCCTTCTTCCTCCCTCCCAGTCCTACCCTCCCTATCAGATCTCAGCAGAGAGATAACAAAAGGGTGGATGAATTATGTTTTAAACACATGGAGCTGAGACAACCTTGCATCTACATGAAAATGTTTTGAATGTCTATCTCACATTATATACAAAAAGGCACCCCAAAATAAAAAAATAGGTAGATTTATGACATAAAGCAATAAAACCATATGAACAAAAGTGGTGTAATCTTCATGAACTTGGATTACATGAATTTTTCTTATAGATATGACACTAAAGTCACAAAGATAATAAGACAAAGGAGATAAATTGAGCTATATAAAATGAAGAATTAGTTTTTTCTCTGGAGAATATAATAAAGTGAAATGATACTGAATGAAATCTGAAAAATATTTACAAGTCAACTATCTCACAACAGAATTTCCTCTAGAACACACAAAGAACCCATGCTCAGTGATAAAAAAAAGGAATGATTAGGAGTGGGCAAAATGTTTTCATAGACATTTCTCCCTAGAGTACCAAATTGCTACTGATCATACAAAATTGCAATACCATTAATTGATATGAAAGTACAAATAAAAGCCAGGCTAGCACATTACCTGGTATTCCCAAAGTTGATCAAAATGTAAAAAGCATGCTGATAATACTCAAAAAAATGCTGACAGATGGAAATCATCAAGTCTTGCTGTGGGAATGTGAAATGACAGACACATTTTTGTAAACAGTGTGTCAGAGCCTTCAAAAGTCGAATGTGTGATTATCATGATTCAGGAATTTCACTTTTACACATATGTATAGCCAAGTTAAATACCACATACATTGACTCAAATACTGTATATGAACATTTCTGATAATATTACATATAATGTCCATGTTCATACAGTTTAAAAGCTTCTGTGGTCCATAAAATAAAATATTAATATTCAAATGTAAAAAAAATCACTGAACACTACTATAACTTACATGAACAATAAAACATCTACCAAAGAAAATAATTTTGTCATAAATTTTAAAGATGCACAGTTCTATTCATAGAACTATGTGGTAAACAGAAATATGTAGATGTGTAGATTAGCAGTTGATTAGAATTTGGAGGAAGAGAATGAGCATTGAAATTGAGTAAAAATGAGTAAAGGGTTTGCAAATAGGATGGAATGTTCTAAATCTATGCCATATTAATAGTTACACAACTGTTAGTACTTCAAAAACACTAAATTGTATATTGCATAGAGATTTAGTTTATGAATGTGTTATCCATGTGGCCTTACTCTATTTGTATAAAGATAATTATCCAATATGGAAGGTGTGTTGTTTTGTATATGCAACATGTTTATTCAAGTCATTATATTATTTCTGTGCTTTTAAAACTATAACTTATTTTATTACTTACTATAGCTTCATTGCTCTGGATCATTCCATAATACAGACATGAACATTTTTATATAGCTCCAGATAATGGGTATTTGAATTATTTTTAGTTTTGTCTATAATAAATATTTCACAAACATTTTAGTTTGTGCATGGGTGTGCTTTTTTTATATGTTAGGTTCTTTGTTAGACTCTTAGGAACGGCATTTCTAAGTTTTATATGTGTTAAATATGGGGTTCATTCTTTAGCCAAACCTTATATATTCTTAGTGCTTTGACTATCTTTTTGAAAATCATGACCAATTATGATTTTACAGTAGTCTAAGGGGTGCTGATCAAAATCACATTATCATAAACAAAATAGTAAGTTATACCTCATTTTTATGAAGTATTTTGCTCAAAGTTACGTGTTTACATTATTACATTGTAAGCAATCTTTATACTTAGAGTTTCAGCCTCCTATAAGATATATGAATTAAAAATATTTTCATCTGTGGAGTTCCAAGATGGCATGGACCATTGTGCACCATATCTGAGGGGCAAAGGATCCAAGATTCTGTAACCGGTGAGTGGACCAGCGGCTAGATTCAGAACACCGACATTGGGGCTTCCCAGGACTAGAGGAGACAACCTGTAAGTTGGTGGTGATATGGTGCAGACCCCCTTCGCCATCTGCCGGTCCCAGGAATCAAAACCTGTAAACTCCTGGCATTTTCTGTACAACCCAGCGAGTACAGAACCCCAGGATCAAAAACACTCAGCTCTAGCAAACATACATTGAATGCCTCCTTCTCCTGTCAGGTCAGCTTCAGGTTTCCTAGGATATTTTGGGCCAATCAGATCCAGGTCCATGCGTCCTTTTTTTCCTGGTCTGAGAGTCATGGAACCAACCGAGTTCCCCCAGCACTTTCCACATACTCAGCGAGTTGGAGGGAACTGTGTTCAGGGACCCTCCTTTCTAGCAGTCAGATGTTGGACCCCTCCCAAACCCCTGAGGGCAGTGTCAGGATTTCTGGGGCAGCATTCCCAGCATTCAAGCCACAGTTCTGCTGGTCACCTCCAGGCAAACAGTGGAATTGCACAGATCTTGGGTACAGGATAGTTCAACCCAAAGAAGTCTGAGTTCTGGAGTCACAGACTATGGTGTGCTTGTGGGCTGCTTCCCAGTTCCCTTTTGAAACACCCGGAGATTGCCAGCCACACTGAGCCCATCTGGGCAGCTGCTCGTGATGCACCCACAGCCTAACCTGCTCCTGCAGCCAGCCCTTCAAAGCGATTGTGCACATGTGCCCCCTAACTTTCAAGGCACATTCTTGCCCACACGCATGCCTCACCCAAACCTGTGCACACTCGCACACATGTACCCTGCACTTCAAGGCACTCACCCTAGTACCCAAGCCATGCCTCTCAAGACAATTGTACCAGGGCCATCCCTTCCTCAGTTGCATTCGATCCCCAGCACCCATCCTTGAGCCCCTGGGCCTCTCTCATCTTCCTGAATACTACTTCAGACTCCAGAGACAAATGGAGCCAGCCTGGAGTACTCTGAAAAAACAGTCAGAGTACAGACAACCAGATGGTTATAAGCCAATGTAAGAATATAATCAACAAAAAACCAGGACATCTTGTGTTCAACAAAATCAGCAGGTATTCTAATGCAGCAGAAACACGGGAAAAATGATCTTAAATCTATGGTTATTCAGTTATTAGAGGCACATAAGAAGGAAACGAACAAACAAATAGAAGCCATCATGGGAAGACAAAAATCCACATTCAAACAGGTGAAGGAAATGAATAAAATCATGCAAGACAGGAAAACTGAATTAGAGTCTATAAAGAAAACAAACTGAGGAATCCCTTGACATGGAGAATTTAAAGAAGAGCTCAGGAAGCATAGAAGTAAGCATCACAAACAGAATATAAGAGATGGAGTAGAGAATCTCAGGTGCTGAAAATACAGTTATAGAAATAGATACATCTCTCATCAAACATATAAATGGAAAAGTTCCTGACACAGAGCATCCAAGAAATCAAAGACACCATGGAAAGACGAAACCTAAGAATACTAGGAATAGACAAAAAAGATTTCAAGCTCCACAGTCCAGAAAATATTTTCATGAAAATCAAAGAAGAAAATTTACCCAACCTTAAGAAAGAGATGCCTTTAAACATACAAGAGGCTTACAGAACACCAAATAGACTAGACTAGAAAGAAAAATTTCTCCTGCCACATAATAATGAAAAAACTAAATCTACAGAACAAAGAAAACATATTTAAAGCCACAAAAGAAAATGGCCAAGTAACATATAAAGGCAGATCTAGCAGAATCACAGCAGATTTGTCAACAGAGACTGTTAAAACCAAAAAGGTCTGGGCAGATATCATTCAGATTCTGAGACCACAGCTGCCAACTCAGACTATTATATCCAGCAAAACTTTCAATCAACACAAATGGAGAAAACAAAATATCCCTACAATATAAAACAAATATAACTAAATTTCAAACAATATACACACAGCAACCCAGCCCTATAGAAGACATTTAGAAGGAAAACTACAACTCAACAAGATCAACTAAATTAAGAAAACACAGAATATAAATAACTTCACAACAACAAAAAGCAAAAGAAAACAAGCACACAAAACACACAATCACCACCAACTCTACAATAAAAGAAATTAACAATCATTGGTTCTTCTATATCCTCCTTCTTCCATAAGATTCCCTGCAATCTGTCCAAAGTTTTGCTGTAAGTCTCTGCATCTGCTTTAAGAAGATGTTAATGTGTTTTATTTCTTTTAATTTGTTTATATGGTGGATTTCATTGATTGATTTCCTTGTACTGAACCACCCCTGCCTGCCTAAGATGAAGCCTATTTGGTCATGGTGTATGATATCTTTGATGTGGTCTTGGATTCAGTTTGCGATTATTTTACTGAAAGACAGAGAGGATAGGGGAGCTCCTTCAAGGAGACCAATAAAGCCAAAAAAGATTGGCCCAGGAGGGCCTTCAAAGACTGATGTATCAACCAAGACCATGCATAGAGAGGACCTAGACACCCTGCTCAGATGTAGCCAATAGACAACTTAGTCTCCATGTGGGTTCCCTAGTAAGGGGAGAAGAGAAAGTCTCTGACAAGAACTCAGTTTCCTGCTCCTTGATCACTTGTTCCTGATGGGGCAACCTAGACTGCCCACAGAGAAAGAGGATGCAGGAAGTCTTGATCAGACCTGACAAGCTAGAAAATAAGGGAGGGGAACCTCACCTAACAGTGGACTAGGGCAAAGAGATAGGGGAGAAAGAGGGAGGGAGGGCTGAACTAGCAGGAGATAAGGGAGGGGGCTACAACTGGAATACAAAATGAATAAATAATAATAATAGCAAAAATATATATTTTATCCCATGAAATTTATATTTATTTTACAGTGGTGCACATCAATTTGAACCAATTTTAAGTATAATACTATTTCTATTTTAAGGTGGTCCAACTTACCATTTTGTAATGTATAGCCTGTTTGTTTGTTTGTTTGTTTGTTTGTTGATGTTATATATGAAACCTCTGCCTTATTAAAGGTCAAAGTGATTGGATTCTCCATTCTCTTTTTCTGTCTCTCTCCTCCCTCCCTTCTTTACCCTTCCTTCTCTCTTTCTCTGTCCCTCCCTTTCTTCCTTTTCTCTCTCACTCTTTCACTCTTGTGTGTGTGTGTGTTTAACTTAAAGTTCTCAGTTTAAATGTCCATTTTTAGAACTTTAATCTACTTTTTAGGCAGCTCAGTATCCAAGTGGGTTCTCTAGTAATGGGAACCGGGACTGTCTGATGTGAACTCAGTGGCTGGCTCTTTAATTCCATTCCCCTAAGTGGGGAGCAGCCTTACCAGGCTACAGAGGAAGACAATGCAGGCAGTCCTGGTAAAAGCTGATAAGCTAGGGTGCCCCCTGTCAGTGGACTTGGAAAGGAGTATGGGAGTAGATGAGGAAGGGAGGGTGAGATTGGGAGGGATTGAGGGAGGGGGCTACAGATGGGATACAGAGAATAAACTGTAATTAATATAAAAAATAAAAAAAATAATAACAAATTAAGATTAGACATAGTTTGCTTGGGTTTTGCATGTGTATACCAACATTATATACAGAAATAATGGTTGATTCCAAATGGGTCACAGTGATTCCTTTGTTAAAAAATGTGTGTCACATAGTTCAGAATTGAATCATTGACTACTTATTCAACTCCATTAGTTCAGATACCTACCTATACAACTCAGCATTGTAATCACTCTATTTTTACAGAAGCCTTATCATGTCTCATGTGTTCTGTTATACGTTTTTGTTTGTTTGTTATTCGAGACAAGGTTTCTTGGCTCTTCTGGACTTGCTTTGTATACCAGGCTGGACTCGAATTTGCAGATATCTGCCTACCTCTGTCTCCCCAGTGGTGTGATTTCAAGTATCTGGCATTCTAAAGGATAATTTTTCTACACTGAACTCTTGGTACTTATATATGCCATTATAAGGTTACTATATTAATTATTGCCAAACATCCTGCTAAAATTGGATAACTTTTGTGTAATCTACAAGTGAACAAAGAATTCCCCAGCTGTTGATATTTGCTCCTAAAACTAATAAAACTTGGAAGTTATCTCTACTTATTAGAAAGTTTTATAATCCCTTTCAGTTGTATTTTCGTATTTTCAACACACATATATACTTCCTGCATTATCCATCTTTAAAACTTATTTGAATGTTGCTTTTAATCAAAATACTTTCTTAATTTTATACTTTGCAGATTTTTCAGATCTAGTATATCAATTATTCTGAAAACTTCCAAGTTTTATAAAAAGAAATACATATTTGATTTAAATATATATTTTATATATTATCCATCAAACATGTATAACATAAATTTATTTTTATCTTAAGTCATTTAAATATCAGTCAAAATTGTTCTAGAGGTCAGTTATTCAGATTCATGGTTAATAGTCTTTCAATGTATGAACTTATTCTGTTTTCTTTAATTTTATACACTTTTATTACTGGCCATTATTAATTATATCCTGTCTATTCAGAAGTCCAAGAGAATGTGTTAATAGAGACAAAATGGATGCAGAGTTTGATAAATTCCCACAGATTAAAGCTTTCTGCTATTCTGTGAATGTCAACATTACCTACTATCAATCTACCACCATAGAATATCATCTCCCTTGATTCTAACTCCATTCAAACAGGAAGAGTTATACTTATCCCATTTCCATGTCTCAATTTGGAACTTACATTGAGGATAGTATAAGGGAACAGGCCTTCTTTTTGATTAAAAAAAAAAAAGACTTGCAAATTTAATAGGTAAAGAACTACTTTGCAAATGGAACTGCCAGATAAAATGTACTACAGTACTATTTTTAGAAGTCCAAGAAAATTCTCCAACATATGATCAAATTAGAGCTGAACTGGAAGTCAGTAGACTTACACTTATATAACTCAAGAAGTAACCCAAGAATTTGCTATGGTCTCAGAATCCCTGGAAGCAAGACTTGGGCAAGATAATTGGAGCAGAGCTCATAAGAATCCAATTTAATATTTTAAGCTGCTAGTAAAACTTTCTCAGCATCTTTAAAAACTGAGGTAAGGAAACTAATCAGACAATAGTAGTCTCTCTCTCTCTCTCTCTCTCTCTCTCTCTCTCTTTCTCTGTATATATGTATATAGATATTACATATAGTCTTAAATAGTACTTGAAAAATATTTAGATGTATTTTGTATATATTCCTACAATATAACAAACCAGTATTAAATAAAAATAACCACCATGTTTAATGCTATATTTTTGTCAAGGCCATGCAGAATAAAATAAACAAAGTCTTACCTCACTTCCTATTGGTAGTGCTAAGCATATGTATGGGAATTAGATTGTATGTGTCGCCAAACTCTTTACTACAGTAGCTTTACACTGTGTTGATTTTGGTAAGCAATATAGTCAACACTTACTTGTTTCTACTACACAATGTCAACAGATTGCAGAGTTTTGTCTCAGAGATGTACAAAGCTCTATTTCTTCACACAGTGTCACATTTACTCCTTCTGTGCTCATGTCTAAAGCATCAATGAAGTTTTGAATATCACATTGACTTTGTCCACTGTCACACTGCACTATCAATTCCTCACTGAAAGATGGGCATACAGATTCCTGGAAAAGAAGCCCAAATACTTCAGGTCGACGTGTGTTATTTCATTCTCCATCTATGCTAGAACAGCATTGTCTCAGGAGACATCAGAGATTATTCCAGAGTATTCAGATGAACTGATTCTGAAGGCCAAGAGTGGGACCAGCTCTTTATGAAATAACAAGTCATCTTTTCTATTTTACTAAATAGGACATAAAAGTTCAAATCCCACAAATGTCATAAACATGACACCTTTCAATAGCATATTATTAGATTTGGTTCCATAGCAAGTTATATGTAATTTACTGTAATATTCTTGAGAATATTGTCAATTGCTGACCTAGTATATATCTTTGCACATTCATTAGCTTTTGCGTTAAATAAACTATTTCTAATATATCTAGGTAGAAAGAGAGGCATGTCATTTTATAATAAAAGAACATTATATGATCTCATATTCTTGCATATTAAAGAACTCTTGCATATCTGAATAACGTACACATAATCCTGTAGGGTAATTCTTGCATACATTTTAACACAATTTACTCCTATTTTACTAATATTATTTTCATGTCTGCTCATGAATGAAGTTTCTGGTTAGTTTATATTTCAGTGTTTTTAAGTTCTGATACTAAAACAAAACTTGTCTCTTCCAGTAAGTTCTCATATTTTCACTGCTTTGGGGTGCTAAAAGTATCATAAAGACATTGTATCATTTCTTCTTAAATATTTGGTAGAATTCAACAAAGCTATTTGAGTCTGATGGCTTTATGGAGAAGTTGCTTCTATTCAATGTGATTCATATATTCAGATAATAATACATATTATTATCTATGCGAATTGTGTTATTCTATTTCTTTCATGGAATTGATCCATCTCATGGTTATCAAATTTATAAATATGTACATTTATTCTCTAATTCCCAATTAGTGTCTATAAATTATCATTGTCATCCCTCTTTCATTGCTGATGTCTGTGATTTTTGTCCTCTGCTGTGTGTTCATCCTCTTCCTGATTTGCTATTTCATTTATCACTTGATTGATCATTTCTAAGAGTAATCTTTTGAATTTCTATTTTGAAAATATGATACTATTTATTAATCTCAAAAATAGTTCACCATTCTAAACCTACAAAAGTGATAGCATTGCAAGCCACAAGAACCCACAGAGGCTCTGGAAGTTTTGTTAATAAAGTCGTTCTTTGCTTTTCTGATAGTGTGGATTTCTACACTTGATTTTGCAACAGTTTAATAATCTACCACAATAACTAAAAAACAATCCAAACAATTCTTATATATCAATCCCCTTAAACCTTTTTCCATAGCCCAAAAGGCCAGTTAAAGTACCACATTGAATACTAACAAAGGGAAAAACATTACTTGATTATATTGTTACAAAGAAAATAGCATTTGACAAATGCCACAATTACATTATGATAAAAATACTCAATACATTGTAACAGATGAAAGCCTCATCCAGGTAGTGATATTTGTGTTAAGATTTATTTTTGTGTGTGTGTGTGTGGTTTGCTTGTGTGTGTGTGTTTAAACTTTGACTTATTTAATTATAAACAAGTATCACTGTGTGGCCCTGGCTGTCCTAGAACTTGCTGTATAGATCAAGCTGGCTTCAATCTCACAGAGATCTGCCTGCTGCTGCCTCCTGCGTGCCAGGACTAAAGCCTTGTGCCATTATGCCTAGCTAGGAAAGGATATTTGTAAATCACATATAAAGAACACCATACACAATAATGACAAACTGGACAACTTCTTGTATTACTGTAGGAAAAAAAAAACAATGTAGGACTTTTACCATCCTATTTGGCATTGTACTAGAAATCTGAAGCAGTATAAAAAGACAAGGCAAGGAAATAAACATTGTGCTGTTTATGTAAAATGTTTTGCTCTGCTTTCTAGTAATATGATTGTCCATGCAACAAACTGCCAAAAAAAAAATAGACAACCCAAAATGGCTGAAATAAATGAGTATGTAAATTTAAGAAAGAAAAAAACAATCGCTTTCCTGCAGAGCAATAGTTATAGTAGAAATTTAAATTAAAAATACATCATCTATGTTTTCAGTAATATTCAAACAACAAAAAAATAGAAAATAAATGTTTAGCTATATTCCTAGAATAGGTACACAGACTTATATGATAAAAACTGCACTATTCTAATGAAATAAGCCAAATAAAATCTAAGTAAAAGGAGAGACTTTCTATGTTCATGAACTAAAATATTACCTTTCCTGATTTGGGTTCACAGAGTCAGTGCAAACATGGTCAGCACCCCACCAAGCTATTTTCTAAGCATGAGCAAAATGATTTTAAATTTTGTATGAAAAAAACAAGTAAATTTTAAAGAGGAAGGAGTCTGGTGAAATTTTTGAGCTGTAAAGACATTTGTTCAAATTCTCTCCTCAGGAAGTAGACCCTTTATCAACAGTTACGGATATTGGCTCCTTTTAGAGAATGCAGTATGGAAATTGGGAGACTCCTGACCAGCATTCCTGGAGTAGGTTTGTAAGTTTACTTTGCTGTTGCTCAGATAAAATATGCTAACATCAGCACCTTAAGAGAGAAAGGGCTTATTGTGGTTCCTCTTGTAGGAGATGTCCATCGTGGTGGTAGCGGTTATCTTGGCGGTTTATGGGACTCACTTTGTGTCTGCGGTCAAAAAGCGCAGTGATGAGTGTTTGTTTTAGACAGTTTTCTTGTTTATATGTAGTCCCAGATTCCAGCCTTTGTGAGGGTGTTTTAAAATATGTCTTTTCACTTCAATTCTGCAGAATCCTTTGCAGACATGTGTGGAAATATGTCACCATATAGTTTCCTGAGCCAACACATCAGGGGATCGAGGACACCAATGCTTAGGCTTGGTCGGCTGATTTGATGGTCTATTTTCTAAGTGTAAACTGATGAAAGTATCAGTTGGCCATTATGATACTTCTCCAAAAAATCAGAAGGATAAATTAAGCATGAGGGTAACATCATATGACTTTCACATGACAGAAATTTCAAGAAATACCTGATCTTTCAGTTGGTCCAAGTAAGGACTAGATTTAGCCATTAAGCGCACCCATAAGGAAACTCATTTCCATCCATTGCTCCACATTGGTCTCCAGGACTCACACAGTAGAGGGAGGGAATTGGTTCCCAGGGACTGTCCCTTGACTGCCACACATACTCATTGGCATGTGATTCCTTCCAAATCATTTATTATAAAAACATGGAATGAAAACTAAAAATCTGAGCAAAATATCCACTGCAGTTAGGAATAAGATACCCGATACACCATACCCAAATAGTGCACTCAGGTTGGAGGAAATATGGAATTCTATAATCTCTCAATAATTTTTGTTAATATGATCAAAATTCAAAGTTTGCATTTTTAAAAAGAAAGCAGGAGTTTTGTATGACATTTCCATAATCAACTTGAGAGCAAAATGCCATTTATCAACGTTAGACAAAACATTGAAACACTTATAATAATACCACCTGTGAAAGCTTTGGTCCTCAATGAAGAAGGCTGTAAAAAGGGAAAGCAGGTAAAAAAATAAGAAATAGTTATTTCATTTTTCTTGTCACATGTGTTTTGTATGGTACAACAGGATCACTATGTGGGTAGGGCATTTGTCACACAAACCTGACAACCTGAATTGGATCTTCACAGGCAAGGGCAAGGAAGAAAGATAGAAGTAACCCACAGTGTTGGCTTCAGACATCTGTCCCCACACTGTAGGGCATATTTCCCCCATCTTATGGACAAGTAGTAATAATAATAATAATAATAATAATAATAATAATAATAATAATAATTGAAGCTTTAAATTGGCGATTCTAGACCTTCGTAAGACTGAGATCCTTTAATACCACATGATGCATTGACTCCCAACCATAACTATGTCATGGCTGTAGTTTTACTTACTGTTGTGAACGGTAATAGAAATATCTGATATGCAGGATAGCTGATAGGCAACCCTGCGAAGGGGTCATTCAACCTCTCAGAGAGGTTGTGACCTACAAGCTGAAAACCTCCACAAATAATTATTATAAGTGTGTTTATACAGTCATGATTTTGCTCTTGCTGGGCAGGTGAATTATGAAGCTCCTCTAGGGAAATGCATAGTTAATAGTTGCTAGGTGAATGGGCTACTCAGCCTGGGATCCACAAAGGCTGAAGAGAATGAGAGGGGACGACACAACCATAGCCACGTGAATTCCTCAAATGGGAAACTGCTTTGTATGTACTTCACAGAATGAATGCTCAGTTTGTCTGACACAGATGGGATAAAGGATGAAACTCATTTCTGAATCTTCAGGGAAGCACTGTGTACAGTGTGCAGACAGAATATCTAGACAGGGGTTACAGGTACGTTTGTGCCTAAATCATACCAAACAGCCTCTGTCCTTTTATTATAGGAAATGAGAGCATTTTCTGAGCTACCTATTTGTACAGCACCAAAGAGGTTTGTCTGAGAAATCTGAACAGGCATTTTCAATGACATTGATTTTTTTTCTTTCTTTATAAGAAACTAAACAGTTTAAGATCGTGGATTCATTTGTTACTACCTCCTTTTTATAGGTAAGGGATCCTTCCTTTGATTTGTGGTTGTTTTATGGTTTACAAGTTAAAGTATATTTTTAAGACTGATTGGAGGCTGATGTAAAGTAAAATATTGCCTGGAACCAAACGTTTAGACTTTTAAACTTGTTTCTATTTTCTTGATTTTTTTTTCTTTAAATGTGAATAGAATAGTCACTACAGAACTAAGCTTTTATTTATGTCTTGAATGAACCCTGGTAACTCCACAAAAGCTACTGAGAGCTGTTAAGGAACAAGAGAACGGCATGCCTCCAAGGACTTGTCAGCACTTAGAATTGCCTGTTTTCTGTTCTCTTTGTTTTCAACAAGAAACAAACTTGAGAATTTAAACGCGGAGAGCAGTCCTCATTAAGTGGAGCCTGCGTGGGAAGCAAACGAAGAAAGAGCCTTTACATGGGGCTTACGGCCAGTGGGAAAGAAAATGGTGTGAACTCCAGACTTGCTAGGTGGTGGCGCTTAGGGATGTATGCTCTCAGGAAGACTGTCTGCAGGTTTGGAAATCAGGGTAAATCTGAGAAGGTGGAGTCTTGGTTGTTTTCCTATGCTTTGTTCACTGTCTTAAAATATATGTATGAGATTATAAGGTGTTCTTTGTTCTGTTCTCTGTGAGGCTATGACTAAAATGTTATGAAGGCACCGGGACTTTAGTAAGGTTCTCTGAGCCTGTATAACAGCATACTCTTTCATTGCAAGTTGTGTTTATGCATCGCATTTACAATTTGAGCACACATGTCTGTCCAGTGTCCAGTGTGACTCTGAAAGACTTTCTTCTATTGGCAGTGACCAGTCCTCCATGTTTCTCTGGATACCACTCTTTTCCTATGATTCAATATGATTTTTCTTATTGCTAATTGACTCTGTAAGACTTGATTTTGTTCCCTTATATTTCTGTTTCAGTTTGGTGTGATGTTTGACTTTCATGCCATGTTTCGAATCCAACTTGAGCCAAGCTGCCAAGCATCTTCAAAACCTTCTCACCATAGTCTGTGGGAATGTTTCCCTGTATGTCCCAAAGCTTCTTTCTTTAACTCTATGGCCCAAACAGAGACATCAACCTTTTTCACAACCCTGCTGTTTTTTTTTTTAATCTGTACAGATATCATTCAGCCATTATGCTATCACTCATGAGTCTACCCTGAAATTTGTATTATGAAACATGTTTCCATCTAGTCAGTTACAAGGTTGTCTTGATTTATATCACATGGGGAAATTGCCTGGAAATCCTTTTACCATTCCCACTGTAAAGGCTCTATTTTATACCCTTGGCACTGTTATCCTGGACTCCAAAGAGCTCCAAGCCTCCGTTCTTTTTTCTCCCTCAGGTGGTGGCTTTTGATAAATCTGAAGGATCACATCTAGAATAATATTGTCCTCTATCTAGAAAAAATAGTGCTCATTTAAAAGTTCTACTGGCTGTACTATGTGATTGGTAAAGTTTACTATAGTGCATCCCTCAGTCTTCCTGCCAACAACACATAGAACATCCCCTTTCTGGCTTTTATATTTCCAATTAACTCATCCTTCTTGCTACCTTTAGAGTCATACCCCCATCCTCACTGGCTCAGGGATTCGCTCTTAACCTTTTCTCAATTAACATGGAAGAAATTGACAGTAAAGATACCTACTGGTTGATCTTTTCTGTATTCTTAGACTCTAGAAGGCTTCTTGTGGGTTCTAGGCTTGCAGACACCTTAGAAAACTGTGAGCAGGCTCCATATTACAAAAAGGTGACCATAGCATTTCTTTTCTAATGATCAAATTCTCGAGGTCATTGATATTTAACAAAGGCTCAAAATATATGGCTTATGCTTCATGGAAGATGTCTCTTGTTAATTATAAACAGGTACTTTCTCTCAGTGCTTTTGAATAGATTTTTGCCATTGTTCTTCAAAAAGCTTCAGTTTGATAGGTATATCAAACTGCCAAACCAGAAATGAAAAGGGGTGGTTCACATTGTGTGTGTGTGTGTGTGTGTGTGTGTGTGTGTGTGTGTGTGTATGTAATAAAGAATATGACTGTGCCAGGCCATGTATTAATCTAGTCTGGATTAGGTAAGCACAGGGTATTATATAGCACTGTGTTATGCATGATATGTATTATGTGTCCCTTGTCTTTCTTATGTGAATCTTCTATTTTTTGTTTTGTTTCTCTTTCTTCCCTGATACCTGATGGCATTCCTGGTATTTGTTAAGGAAATTTAAACTGCCAGGAAAACAAAACAAACAAACAAACAAACAAAAACAGCCTGTGATACTGCTTAGCTTAAAAGAAGAAATAGAATGAACAAAATCATATCTCTAAAAAGGTGTTCAGTTTGTATCAGATCCTACTATAATACTATTGCAAAAATATATTGATTTGATCTAATAAGATTATGATCCAATTGCTCTACTGACTTCACCATTAAGTGTCATGGGATGTGGTCCCTTTAAAGTCGTGAGTAGGGATATTGCTTTAAGTATGGAAATAGAACTCCTAAGTTTCACATAGAGAAGTTTGGGCACACCGGCACATCAAAGAGGAGGACAAAAATAACTCTAAAACTATTTAAAGACATTTCCTTTCTCTGCAAGTCATTTTGTAGAAACCATAATTATCCTTGAGATAACCACTTATTAATATAGACAACTTAATCATAGTCACTGACCCATGTGTTGTTTTGTTTAAAGGACAGTGAGTGTGATGACCCAGAACTAAATTCAACCAACAGGTGATTTAATCTGAATGAAAATAAACCCAGAAGTATTTATGAATCAAGGTATCTCCAGGCTTTGATATGAGGTAGCATTCAGGACAAAAGGCCCTTTATCACTTAGAGAACATACTGTGAATTTTCCGTGTAATTTATCTGAGAAAAAGCATCTGTAAAAAGGCCAAATTCAGCCCTTGTGGATCTTGTGAGTCTTATTATTAAAATCGTTTCCTGTTTTACAGGTTGCACCTTAAGTCTTGAAGGACTGTTTTGTTTCATTTTGTTTTGATACTCATATCCTTCACCAAGCAAATCCATCCTAGTAGGATAGCCCTTTGTCAGTGTGGCATAAATATCATAATAGTTGTGATGTCCATGGCTTTGATTCTCATATTTTAGTATCCTTATGAACTCCAGAAAGACTATTTTCTTTCTGATTAACTGTAGCTCCAAAATATCTATAAAACCTTTATACAAACAATTTTTCTCTTTTTCTTTGCAGGTTATTTTGCGTAGCCACTTTTCCTGTCTTTTCTTGACCTTGATTTTTTGCTAAAAACATATAGGCAGTAGGATATCCTCCTCTGGTCCTTTTGTCTATGCCGTTTTATTATTAGACTCTTTATTGGGTGGTTATATGAAGATCTCTGCTTCAACATACATATGTGTTCATATTCTAATCATGTTTACAGGCCCAATTCTTTCCAGAATGTTCTATGACTTTGTCTTGACTTACCCCACTGGACTACCTTACCCTCCAAAAGCACACTTAAATTTTGTAAGAAATAATATAAAAGATAAAACTATGGTTGATAATATGCAAAAGAAGAAAGGGATATTCGACGCAATGTGGAGTGTCAGGAAGATTCCAAGACATCGGTAAATCAATGATGAAACCCAAGAGCCAGCAAAGATGACCAAAGACAAATGGATCCAAATCCCTAATGGTAACATAGAGGAAGTTCATGAAACTCAGCCTGTCAGCAGGATAATGGGAGAGAGGATAATGCAGAGAAACGTGGCTTACAGCGTAAGCAGAGGCAAATTCTAAAAAGCTTACCCTTTGAATACTGTCAGATAAGTACTTCAGAAATATGACTCTCCAGTGGCATGAGAAATTAGATTTTGGAAAAGCAAGACAGGAGTCTAGAAGACCAATCATGATGCTATTGAAGTAGGTCTCATGACAGAGACAGACTGAATTAGGATAATTAGACGTAAGGTTAGAGATAAGTAAATGGATTCAAGAAATAATTTAAAAGGTAAAAGTGACATGAATTTTCAATTGGAGGGATGTTATATGCAAAGAAATATCTCAAAAATAACATATAGGGATTGAGTAATTAGAGTAGATCTACAAAGAGATTATAAGAGTTAGTTGAGCATGCAACACTGGTTAGTTTTTGCTGTAAACTAGTCTTAACCTAGAATAAAACAGTTTGAATAGAGGGATTATTTAAAATGGGCTGGCCTCTGGGGTAATTTTGGACAATTTCTCTGATTATTAATTGATATAGGAAGACCCAGCTCAAAAGAGTATCATACCCTAGGCAGGTTTTCATGAATTATTTAAGACAGGAAACAGTTAAATTAATAACTAGCAAACAAGGAAGGCCAGACATATACTTCCATTGCTCCTGTGACTAGTTGCTTAAGTCCCTCACTTGACATCCCTGAAATGTGGGACTAAGAACCCTTTCTTCCCCTATGTTGCTTTTCCTTGAAATGTGTTACCATGACAATAAAAGTGAAAATATATACCATGTGTGTTTCTTTCTGCTTCTGGAAAACCTCACTCAGACGATCCTTTCTAGGTCCCACCATTTGCCTGCAAATTTCATGATATTCTTGTTTTTAATTGCTGGGTAGTATTCCATTGTGTAAATGTACCACAATTTCTGCATCCATTTCTCAAATGAGGAACATCTGGGCTGTTTCCAGCTTCTGGCTATTAAAAATAAAGTTGCTACAAACAGGGTTGAACAAATATCCTTGTTGTATACTCGAGCCTCTTTTGAATATATGCCTAGGAGTGGTATAGCTGGATCTTGAGGTATCATTATTCCAAAATTTCTGAGAAAGTGCCACATTGATTTCCAAAATGGTTGTAATAGTTTACATTCCCACCAGAAACAGTGGAGGGTTCCCCTTTCTCCACATCCTCTCCAGCATGTGCTGTCACTTGAGTTTTTTATATAAGCCATTCTGATGGGAGTAAAATCTTAGGGTCAATTTTTTTTTTAATAGTAGGTACTTTTATTTTCCTCTTTTTTTTCTTTTTTTCCCCCATAAGCTCCTCCCTAATCCCCTCCCAGTCCTACCCGTTCTCTCCCTTCTTCACACATGCCCCTCCCCAAGTCCACTGATAGGGGAGGTCCTCCTCTCCTTCCTTCTGATCCTAGTCTATCAGTTCTCATCAGGTGTGGATGCATTGTCATCTTCTGTAGCCTGGTAAGGCTGCTCCCCCCTCAGGGGGAGGAGATCAAAGAGCAGGCCAATCAGATTATGTCAGAGGCAGTCCATCTTCGAATTACTATGTGACCCACTTAGACACTAAACTGCCATGGACTACATCTGTGCAGGGGTTCTAGGTTATCTCCATGCCTGGTACTTGATTGGAGTATGAGTCTCTGGAAAGACCCCTGTGCTCAAATTTTCTCGTTCCGTTGTTCTCCTTGTGGGGTTCCTGTCCCCTCCAGATCTTACTATTTCCCACATCTTACTTAAGATTCCATGCACTCTGCCCAACAGTTGGCCATAAGTCTCAGCATCTACTTTGATAGTCTGCAGGGCAGAGCCTTTCAGAGGCCCTCTGTGGCAGGTTCCTAGGTTGTTTCCTGTTTTCTTCTTCTTCTGATGTCCATCCTCTTTGCCTTTCAGGAGGCAATTGAGCGTTTTAGTCAGGGTCCTCTCTCTTGATTAGTTTCTTTAGATATACAGATTTTAGTAGGTTTATCCTATGTTATATGTCTATATGAGTGAGTATATGCCATGTGTGTCTTTCTGCTTCTGGGACAGCTCACACAGGATGATCCTTTCCAGGTCCCACCATTTACCTGCAAATTTCATGATTTCCTTATTTTTCATTGCAGACTAATACTCTATTGTGTGGATGTACCACAATTTCTTCATCCATTCTTCAGTTGAGGGGCATCTGGGCTGTTTCCAGCTTCTGGCTATTACAAATAAAGCTGCTACAAACATGGCTGAGTAAATGTCCTTATTGTGTACTTGAGCCTCTTTTGGATATATGCCTAGGAGTGTATGGCTGGATCTTGAGGAAGTGCTAGTTCTAGTTGTCTGAGAAAGTGCCAGATTGATTCCCAGAGTGGTTGTACCAGTTTGCATTCCCACCAGCAGTGGAGAAGGGTTCCCCTTTCTCCACAACCTCTCCAGCATGTGTTGTCACTTGAGTTATTCATCTTGCCCATTCTGTGGGGGGTAAGGTGAAATCTCAGGGTCGTTTTGATTTGCATTTCCCTGATGGCTAATGAGGTTGAACATTTCTTTAAGTGTTTCTTTGCCATGCGATATTCCTTTATTGAGAATTCTCAATTTAGCTCTATTTCCCGTTTTTTAATTGGATTACTTGGTTTGCTGCTTTTCAGCTGCTTTAGTTCTTTATGTATACTGGATATTAGCCCTCTGTCAGATAAAGAGTTGGTGAAGATTCTTTCCCAATCTATAGGCAGTCGTTTTGTTTTGATGAATGTGTCCTTTGCTTTACAGAAGCTTTTCAGTTTCATGAGGTCCCATTTATTGATTGTTGCTCTTAGAACCTGTGTTGTTGGTGTTCTGTTCAGGAAGTTGTCTCCTATGCCAATGAGTTCAAGGCTCTTCCCCACTTTTTCTTCTAAGCAGTTTAGTGTGTCTGGTTTTATGTTGAGGTCTTTGATCCACTTGGACTTTAGTTTTGTGCAGGGTGATAACTATGGATCTATTTGCATTTTTCTACATGTAGACCTCCAGTTAGACCAGCACCATTTGTTGAAGATGCCGTCTTTTTCCATTGCATGGTTTTAGCATCTTTGTCAAAGATCAAGTGTCCATAAGTGTGTGGGTTTAATTCTGTGTCTTCTGTTCGGTTCCATTGATCCACCATTCTGTTTCTATGCCAGTACCTTGCAGTTTTTATAACTGTTGCTCTATAGTACAGCTTAAGATCAGGGATGGAGATACCTCCAGAAGATCTTTTATTGTAGAGGATTGTTTTAGCAATTCTGGGTTTCTTGTTATTTCATAAGAAGTTAAGAATTTTTCTTTCCAGGTCTGTAAAGAATTGTGTTGGTAATTTGATGGGCATTGCATTGAATCTGTAAATTGCTTTTGGTAAGATGGCCATTTTTACTATGTTAATCCTGCCAAGCCATGAGCATGGGAGATCTTTCCATCTTCTGATATATTCTTCTAATTATTTTTCAGAGACTTGAAATTTTTTTTTCATACAAGTCTTTGACTTCCTTGGTTAGGGTTACACCAAGGTACTTTATGTCATTTGTGGCTATTGTGAAGGGTGTTGTTTTCCTAATTTCTTTCTCAGGCCTTTTGTCTTTTGTATACAGGAGGGCTACTGATTTTTTTGAGTTAATTTTGTACCCGGCCACTTTGCTGAAAGTGTTTATCAGCTGTAGGAGTTCCCTGGTAGAGTTTTTGGGGTCACTCATGTATACTACCATATCATCTGCAAATAGTGATAATTTGACTTCTTCCTTTCCAATTTGTATCCCCTTGATCTTCTTCAACTGTCTATTCCTCTATCAAGGACTTCCAGAATTATGTTGAAAAGATATGGAGAGAGTGGGCAATCTTGCCTTGTTCCTGATTTCAGTGGGATTGCTTTAAGGTTCTCTCTGTTCAGTTTGATGTTGGATATAGGTTTGCTCTATATTGCCTTTACTATGTTTAGATATGTGCCTTGTATCCCTGATCTCTCCAATACTTTAAACATGAATGGATGTTGGATTTTGTCAAATGCTGTTTCAGCATTTAGGGAGACTATCATGTTTTTTTTTTTTTCTTTCAGTTTGTTAATATGGTGGATCCCTGATGGTTGTTGAGCATTTCTTTAAGAGTTTCTCTCTTTGAAAGGTTCTCTCTCAATATTCCTCTATTGAGAATTCTCTATCTTTCTACCCCATTTTTTACTTGGATTAAGTGATTTGTTGCACACATTGTATATACTCACTTATAAGTTGGTATTAGACATGTAATATAAGATAATAATACTAAAATTTTTACACCTAAGGAAGCTAATCAAGAAGGAGGACCCTGGGTAATTTGCTCAATCCTCATTCAGAAAGGCAAACGGGATAAACATAGGAAGAGGGAGAAAACAGGGAACAGGACAGGAGCCTACCACAGAGGGCCTCTTAAAGACTCACCCCTGTAGGGTATCAAAGAAGATGCTAAGACACATAGCCAAACTTTGGGCAGAGTGCAGGGAATCTTATGAAAGAAGGGGGGATAGAAAGAAATTGTGGTACATTTACACAATGGAATACTACTCAGCAATTAAAAAACAAGAAAATCATGAAGTTTGTAGGCAAATGGTGGGATCTAGAAAAGATCACCCTGAGTGAGGTATCCCCGAAACAGAAAGACACACACAGTATATACTCACTTATAAGTGGATAATAGACATATAATATAGGATAAACCTACAAAAATCTATACACCTAAAGAAGGTGAGGTAGAAGGAGGACCCTGGGTAAGATGATCAATCCTCATTCAAAAAGTCATCAGGATAAACATTGGAAGAAAGAGAGAACAGGAGCCTACCATGGAGGGCCAGCATTGAATAAAAGTAGATAATGAGACTCATAAGCAAACTTTGGGCAGCATGCAGGGAATCTTAGGAAAGAAGGGGGAGATGGTAAGAACTGGAGAGGACAGGACTTCCACAAGCATAGCAACAGAACCAAAATATCTGGGCACAGGCATCTTTTCTGAGACTGATAAATCCAACCAAGGACCATTCATGGATACAACCCAGAATCCCTGCTCAGATGTAGCCCGTGACAGCTCAGTATCCAAGTGGGTTTTCCTTGGATACTGGGACTGTCTCTCTGAACTCAGTTGCTAGCTCTTTGAGTGCCTCCCCTGGATAAGGGAGCAGCCTTACCAAACCATAGAGGAGGACAATGCAGCCAGTTTAGATGAGACCAGAGAAGCTATCCATGAATTTGGAGAGGGGTATAGGAAGAGATAAGGGAAGGAGTGAATAAACTGCAATTAATATAACAAATAAAAATTTGATTAAAAAAGAAAGATCTGGAGGGAACAGGAGCTCTACAAGGAGAGCAACAGAACCAAAACATCTGTGCCCTGAGGTATTTTCTGAGGCTGATATGCCAACTAAGGACCTAGAACCCTGCACATATGTAGCCAATGGCAGCTCAGTCTAAAAGTGGGTACCCTAGTATTGGGAACAGGGACAGTCTCTGATATGAACTCGGTGGCTGGCTCTTTGATCACCTCCCGTTGATGGGAGAGCAGCCTTACCAGGCCATAGAGGAAGACAATGCAGCCAGTCTTTATGAGACCTGATATACTAGAATCAGATGGAAAAGGAAGAGGACCTCCCCTATTAATGGATTAATGGATTTGGGGAGGGTCATGGGAAGGAGGATGGTATTGACAGCAGATGAGGGTGGGACCTACAGCTAGGATACAAAATGAATAAACTATAATTAATAAAATAATTTTTAAAACCTTATAGGCATAAAAAATAACTAATTAATTAATTTTTAAAAAGAAAATATAAAGGATGGATTCTGTTTGAGCTTTGTAGAGGAGGATGCTTCTGTGTAACATTTAAGTTGAGATGCTCAGTAGATCTTTATGTATGTGAATATGGGAAACATAATGGATAACTGACTATAGTTTTGGTTTGGTATCTATGGAAGGAATCTCATAAAACCTTGTACATGGCCATTGGTTGGCCATTAACAAATATCCCCTATGACTGGAAGAGAAAGGGCAAAAACATGAAGAATGTGAATATATCGGTATGTGAGGATGTGGCATAGGTCTGATATGACTTCCTAACTACCTCATAATGTAGACATTAATAGCATCTACTACATGATAAAGTAGTACATGAGTAAGACTGGACTGTTGCTTTTGAACAGTATGAGTTTGGAAATGGTGCTTACAGCAATGGTGAATGGCTTAAGGGGAAGTCAAGTGTGTCTGTTGAAGTGTGTACATGAAATATCTTCCATTCCATGTGTTTTATTCTTGGATCCCAGGTGGTGGCCCGTTTTAGAAGGCTGTGACATTTTAGGAGATGGGGCTTACCTAAAGGAAATAGACCAGTGACAAAGAGTTATTATAAGATTCACACCCTTGGCTGCTCCCTGGCTGTGTCTCTGGTGACTGTTTGATGTGAAAGGAACAACTCTCTTGTGCCATGGGTTCCACTAGGACTGCTCAAGTGAATGGGGCCAGTCAATCATGGGTTGAGCTCTCTCAAACAAACAGACAATCAAGTAAATCCTTCCTTCTTTAAGCAGCTTCTTTCAGGTATTTTAGTCACAGGTATAAATATTAACTTACCTAGTTTCTATTGGTATACAAGCTCTAACTGAATGTTGAGTGTAGAACCTCATTGTGGTACTTACTGATGACAGACAGGAACTCGGTCCAGTTTCTGGCCAAGGTTTTTGATTAACAATGAATCTTTGCACATGCTATGCAAAGGATGTCAAGGAGCTATAACCTGAGACAAATAATTTATAATGTGTGGAATTGCCTCAGCCCCTACACCAGCACTCTAGAGTAATACAGACAACTTTGCCAATCTGGAGATACAATGAATGATATGTAGAGAGAATTAGTTTCATCAATATAACCCAGAATGTAGGAGTGAAGCCAATGAGGCAAATGATGAAATGGCAGAGTCCCATACGAACAATGTTTATGTTTGTTAATTGAAGGCTGTTTTCCTGAAGCAACTTCCCTCCTGTGAGCAGCATTGACCAGCATTCTCTAGTCAAAGGAAGTATGTAAGCTAAGGCTGGTGTCATCAATGTGGAGTCAGCAAGGGACTCCTACCAAGGATAGGGGTGGATTAAATAATTTCTAAAGCACCTTCTGAATTTGAAATTCTGAGTATTCTCCCTTTTTAAAATGCTAATTGGTTTCTAAGTTTCACCTCATAATGTAAAATTCTAGAAACGTCTGAAATTTTAAGTAACTTAATTGCCACACTCACTTACTGCTAAAATGAAATACAAGTTAGTTTAGTGGGGTGTTGGGGGAAGGCATGTGCTCACATACTCACAAAGCCAGAGATTTGACTTTTGCTCTTTATGGCAATTCTTAAACTAGCTATGCTAGGCAATTCATTTGCATCAATAATTGAAAAGCCATCAGTCTCCTCTTGTCTTGCATGCTTTGCTCTGCACACTAATGATATGCATGCTTGGCTATTGCCATAAAAATGCACCATAAATTTTTTAAAGATAATTCTACTACAGAGAATGAATCAATATGAACTACAGTGATAGCATATGAAGGGCCGATTCTAATGCTACTTAAATGGAGGTACCACTCTTTGATGGGAGCCAGTCACTGTCTGCAGATGGAGTTTTAAAGCAGTGATTTCATACTGTCTTCATTAAGAACTTGCTTAAGGAATTGTTTTCTCAAAGATTTTCAGTTTGTAGGTCACTCATTACATTTCCTTGCATCTGCATTTTTCATTTGCATTGCTTTTAGTGGCTTTCAAGGAAAAAGAACCTGTTGTGTCTTATGCCTACCATCAAGTTGAATGTAAAATATGGTATCCGTTCAACTATTTATTTGACACTGTCATTTGTTTGCCCTTAACTGAATAGCAGTCTCAGAAGCAGCACTGCCATTTATTAGGAGACACACATCTCAGGGCAATCTCAACTAAAGCCAGTTTTAAATCTGGCCAGGGCTCAGCAGGTCGATGTCAGAATTGAGTGACGTAAGCTGAGTTCAACACATATGACCACGTAATGTACTTTGTAATCTAAAGCTGGTGAAATCCTACCTGAAGGACACCCATCAGCTCGAGACACACACACAGAGAAGAGTCAGCAAGCAGGAAAAAACACTTCTTACCTTCATTTAGGTCAGTCTCTTTAGAAGTCGTATTTCAAAAATTCTATCACAAGCTGGGTAATGAATGAAGAAGTGTGACTCTGCCTAACCCTCTTCCCTACACAGATCTTACCAGATATCATCTTTAGATGGATCTAGTAAAATGTGACCTATGTCTGCAAAGCCTGGGAACTCTGCATATCAAGACTCAGCAGGGAGAGGGTGGATGCACACTCTAGCTGGAAGTTGGAAGCAAAGATTTTCAGTTGTTTTTTAACTCAGCCCTAGGGGAGAGCTTTTTCCAGGAGAAAACAGGCACACATGGCATATGCACACACAAACATCCTATGAAACTCCATGTTTAGAAGTATAATGTCCCCTTTAGAGTATTTGTCAAGTATCTGAACAGGACTAAAACTTGTCTCTGGAGTGCATTCAGTGACTCATTTAGCCTCAGTTTCCCAAGTGTGTGTCCAGAAAGTTTATCATTAAGGCACTGTTTATTTTCTTTTTATTTTCCTTCTGTTTCTGAACAGTTTTTATTGCTTTCCCAGGTTTGCCAATGTAAATTATATATGTCCATCTGGATACATGCAAATACCTATATTGGAAAATGTTATTTGAAATATACAGTATTATTTGCATAAATTTAGAGTCCACTGTTTTCATAACATGTTATATTGGGTATGTAGCATATTACTTATCTATCCTCCTACTATTTATCCTTAATTACAATAAACACACACACACATCATTGCGTCCAACTATTTTGTACAGGTCCCTTATTGAAATTCTCTGCAATATGTGCTCAGGAATGAAAGCAATTAATTATAATTATAAAGCATATGCCCACTTAATTTCATGAAGGGCCATGAGCACAATTTCCACAGTGTCTGAGGTCCTTGATATATGGATGTCCTAGAGTCCTTATCTAACCACATCTTCCCTACCAGGTGGTATTTTACTATCTTTCCATTTTTTTCAGTGCTAGAGAGAGCTTCCTGCTATTACACTGTTGCTTATATTACTTTTTTTTCCTGATTTCTAAATGGTTTGGATGATTCATTGGAGAAATTTAATGACATCTCTCTGAGTTGACTTTTCTATTTTCCTTTTCAATTTCAAGAACCACTTTCCCCCATCCTCCATTTTCAGGAACAGCTGTTTGGTAAAGGGAGATGAGATCAGTGGCAAAAGAAGGTGTTTCTGGAGGCATGCAGCTTAATTCCTGTATCCCCTGTTTACTGTGACATTAGGCAGGCTGTATAAGCTCCTGTTCCTCTTCTTCCTTGTGAAGGAATAAGCCCTTAGTAAATGTTAAAAGCAGTAATGCATTTATTATGAACACTGAACTGCCAAAACCAAGTCTTTGAAATGTTAAGTGTCATTGTTTGTGTTAAAGAACTTCTCAAATACACTTCCCTACCTTATGGGACAATTTCACAATAAGGATAAAGCTACGTAATGAGAGACTAATTTATATTAATTGTCATGGTGACTTTAATTTTTAACTGAGTAATATTTTACTGATGTATAATTTATACATAATTAAATGTATAGATCTTAGAAGTTAAGTTCATCATTTCACTTTTTAAGACTTATTTTTCTTTATATGTTTGTGGGAGTATATGCCATGTGTGTGCAGGTACCTGCAGAGCCCAGAAGAGGATGTTGGATGACTCGGAAGTAGAATTACATGCTGCCATGAGCCCACCGAGGTGGGTGATACAAACTGAAATCTGGACTTGTAGAAAGACAGTGAGAACTCTTGGTGCTGAGCCATTTCTTTAGCTCCAAAGTACACCATTTCTTATAACTTAACTGCAGAAAGGAACATTTCTCATGTCCATTGTAGCCCTTTCTTCTTATTTTCTCTACAGCTAACCCTGATGCAATATTCATTTCAGGAGCCACACAGTTGTCCTTACTGAACTTGAGTTTCATGTGCATGGCATTATACTGTGTTTACCCTTTTGTATCTGATTTCTTTGGCTCAATGGGTTGGTTTTTAATTCATTCATATGTTGCCATTATCAGTAATTCACTCTTATACACCCTTAGCACTCAATCATATTCATGCACTACAAATGTTCAGACATTCGCCTGTTGAGAGTACGTGGGTTATATTTAGCTTGGTGACATTTTAAATAAGGATGCTAAAAAGGTATTTTGTGAGAAGTGTGTGTGTGTATGTGTGTGTGTGTGTGTGTGTGTGTGTGTGTGTGTGTGTGTGTTTGTGGACAAAGGCACAGAAGTAGAGTAGCAAGCCTAGAGAATTTACAAGTAACTGCTAACGGTCCTTCAACATGCCTCCTCCATTTTCATACTCATCAACAAGGTGATGACACTTACTTTAATGGGCTTGTCAATAATTGATTTTATTCATTTATCTCCTCCTCCTTGTGCTACACACAGTGGAAAAGTGGTTCTCTGTGGTTGGGATTATGGTAGGTTTTAATTTGTTTAACATGATCTCTTTTTTAATTATATTTATTTTTATTAATTACAGTTTATTCTCTTTGTATTCCCCTGTACCTCTCTCCTTCCTCCCCTCTCAGTCCCACCCTTCAACCCTTTTCCCAACCCATGCCCCTCCCCCAGTCCACTAGTAAGGGAGGTCCTCTTCCCCTTCCCTCTGATCCTAATCTATCAGGTCTCATCAGGAATGGCTGCATTGTCTTCCTTTGTGGCCTGGTAAGGCTACTCCCCCACTTAGGGGGAGGTGATCAAAGAGCAGGCCAATCAGTTTCTGTCAGAGACAGTCCCTCTCCCCCTTACTATGAACTCACCTGGACACGAACTGCCATGGGCTACCTCTGTGCAGTGGTTCCCAGCCTTTTCCATGAGTGGTCCTAAGCTGGAGTATCAGTCTCAGAAAAGAACCCTGTGCCCAGATTTTTTGGATCTGTTGCTCTTCATGTGGAGCTCTTGTCCCCTCCAGGTCTTTCTATTTCTCTTTTCTTCCATAAGATTCCTTGTACTCTGCCTAGCAAAGTTTGGCTATGAGTCTCAGCATCTGCCTCAATACTCTAGGGGTAGAGTCTTTCAGAGGCCCTCTGTAACATAGTCTCTTATGTCATCCCAGCCCAGAACCCACTAGGTAGCTGAGAGTGACCTTGAACTCTTCATCTCCCTGCTTTTTCTGGAATCACAGACCATGCCCTGCATGATAAAAATCAAACTCGCGGCTTTCTGCATACTAGGCAAGTATTCTGTAGGCTGAGCTACATTGCCAGTTTTCAACAATGAAGTTGTTGAAACTTCATTTTCTGACGATTGATTCTCTACACAAATGTTTATTGCTGTTTCATGTTTATTTGTAGAATATCCAAATGCATGTTTATTTTTATTTCTATTGACTATATTTTCCTCTCCTTCTTACCTTATTTTCCCTTGGTCTTGATCACTCTTTACTTTCCATACAAGTATGTATGTATATGTACGTATACGTATAAATATAAAATATACATATATAAAACATTTATATAAAATATGTAACATATACATATGAATGTGTTATATAGTAAGTGTTGTTTCAGATTGGTTTTTCACCTTCAATAATTGCCTTTTGAAAGAGAAAATTTTAATTTAACATTTTTTTTCTTTTTAAAATGCTTTTTGACTTTCTGAAATATTTTAACTGTTTTTTTTTGTTTTGTTTTGTTTTGTTTTATGTACTCTACTGTCATGAAGCCATACCCTGGGCCATATCTTTTAAATAACTATTGTTCTAATATTTATGTTAAGATATTTACATTTAGAATCCATCTTAAACACATTTAGTTAGTACTTGTAATAATTTAGAAGTCAGTATTTATTTGTTATAAACAGAATTCTGGAGGCTCCAATATGCTTCAAATTTTAATTTTTTTTTCATTTTCTGGTTAACTGTTTTGAAACTTGGTAAAAAGTAATTAAATGAATATTTATAGACAACTGCAAATTCCCTCCATTCTTATTACACTGTCATTGTCACTAGGAAATTAATGTTTAAAATCAGGTAATATAAACCCTCCAATTTAGATCTGTTTTATTTTTTTGAATTATTCTTGGGTACTTCAGATAATATGCTTTTCTCTATAAAGCTTATAATCAGCTTAACGGGTTCTTCAGGAACAACAACAAAAGCCTAGCGGAGCTTAACTGCAATTGGGATTTATTTATAGAAAATTGCATGAGGATTGACATCTTAACAATTCTCAATCTTCCAATT
Organism: Meriones unguiculatus; assembly: GCF_030254825.1. Classification (NCBI taxonomy): domain Eukaryota; kingdom Metazoa; phylum Chordata; class Mammalia; order Rodentia; family Muridae; genus Meriones; species Meriones unguiculatus. The sequence goes on from NC_083349.1 coordinate 113,074,368, forward strand.
CATATACGTGACATATCTTTCTACCTACTGAGATCTTTAGGTTTTCCTATCAGCATTAGGTAGTTTTCAATTTTGAGGTCTTATATATCTTTTATCCAGTTAATTATTGGGCTCAAAAGTGTTTGAGAAAGTATTACTATACAAAGTGCAATATAATTTATAAGTACTTGATTGTTTCGTTTTCTTTTTTTCAGGTGTTTCAGACTTGTGATGCATTTGTGTCTCCATCAGTCCATGATTTGTAGAAGATGTCATAAATTTAAAATGCACTTTGTTTACCAAATATTACAAATTAGCAGGAGTAAACTACAGAGAATGGATGGGTTCACTGCTGATTGAGGGCCGACTGGTATAGCCCATGGCTTGCTGTAGCTGAGCAGTACACTAAGCAAAGGAAGTGTTCTTGTTCCTACCAAATACATCTTCTTTATTTGTCCCCATTAATTTATTTATCTAATCAATTTAGGCCTCTGTCCTCTCCTCTCATCCCACCCTTACAGCCCCTTCCTCCAATCCCTCCTCCCCTATTCCTCAGAAAAGGGAAGCCCCCCACACCCCCATGGGTAACAAACCACCCTGGCTCCTCAAGTCACAGCAGGACTAAGAGCATCCTTTGTTACTGAGGCCAGACAAGGCAGCCCAAGTCTGGGAAAATGATCCAAAGGTAGGCAGTTTTTGCATCACCACCATGAAAGAAAATTATTAAGTCAGGGATTGTCTGCTTAAAGAAATATAATTAATTTTTTGTGCATTGACCATGTATCCTACCTTGCTAAATTCAATTATTCATCCTAGAATATTTTTGTACGTTTTGTATTTTATGCATACTAAATAAATCATCATTGAAGAACGATGGTCTGGTTCTTCTTTGGCTCATTTGCACCTCTCACTCCCTTCTCTTGTTTGAATACATAGCACTCACAGTGTGATACTTAGTAGAAATGAAACAAGGGAACAACTTTTCTCACACTTAGTTAAACACATTCAATCATTCCGTACCAGGAAATATAATCCCAAGTGTATTTCTTATGCATAACCTACATCAAAATTGAGGAGTTTTCTGTTTCACCTGGGTCTATAGTTTGAGGTGAGTTTTTAAATAAGCAATCCTAAAAGCAAGTAACATTGAACACACTGAACAGGTTCTATTTCAGAATATATATACATATACAAATACACATGCAGCAAAACTTAGTGACAAAACAGGCTATGTATATAAAAGAGAGTGGGCCGAGGCATACCGAAGGGTTTGCAGGAAGGAAAAGGAAGGGAGAAATGTTGATTCTCTTATAATCTATAAGAAAGATAATACAAATGATATACAATGTATTTTGTGCTTTCTATATTCTTGCTTACCCTATTTTGCTGGTACCCCCATCCCCCACGGTGTACACTATGTGTCTGTATTTTATTGCCTTTTATGTTTTTAAATGGGAGAGAGGGAGTAAGGTTTACACAGAAAGAGAAGGAGACAGAATCAGAGACACGGAGAAAGAAAGACAGTGAGACCATGTCTTTGGATTGTTTGTATCTTTGTTTTTTGCTTCTGTGCATATGCCCTTGAACATGCATATCTATTCTTTTGAGCCTGTGTTTCTAATTATTTTATGTAAATGCCTAAAATTATATTTATACGGCAATTATATCCTAGTTTTGGAAGAATCATCAATTTTTCTGTACATTGTAGTTTCGTCTATAATCTGAAGAGTCTGGTTTTACTATTAACTAGCCAAGTCTTATTATGTCCCGCTTTTCTTAGTAGCTCTCCTAGTATGCTTGCAGTGGCACATCATACTATTTTAATTTCTATTTTTCTTAATAATTTTGGATACTTTAATATACTTAATGAGCTTTTGTACAATACATTTGGATTAAAAAAAAAATGTCTCTCTAGTCCATAGGCACTTTTAAAAGTAGGTGGTTTAGCATTCTGTCATTGATTCCCAGAATTCTTTATATATGTACATGTTATAGATTCTCTACTTCAAGTTTCCTTTCACTTCTTTTAATAATGTGTTTTATGGTAGAGTCGGTTTTAATTCATTTCTAGTTAGTATTTTTACCTTGCTGTGTACTGTCTGTGTCATACTTAAGAATCTGTTGATAAATCCGAAGTCATGAGGATTATTTAACCCTGTGTTTCCTTCCATCACTTTCATTATTTAGACGTTTATGTTAGCCATTCTATATGAGACTATGATTACACATTGCAGCATCTGTCTGCAGCTTGGACTCTTTCAGACCTTGATCCATTTGTCAGTCCATACACACATTTTATACATTTGCAGAAAGAATTTTCTTAAATGCCTCAACCTCCAGTCAGAATACTCTCACAGTTCTTTTCTGCTAGTTTATGGAACCTTTCAGTCCTTTACCTCCTAGCAGGAACTTTTAATCTGTTGTTTAAATCGCTTAGTCTGTCTGATCGTGTCCAAATAAGTTAGCTGGTTTCCTGTTATATAGGAACATGGTCATTTGCAAATTCCTCCATTGTGTTTCTATTTATTATTAATACATATTCATTTCTGAGACTAAATTTCTTCAAGAAGCCCAGACTGAGGTATGTCTTGCTTTGAGGACTCAGAAATTCTTGTTAGAATTTACAAAGAGAGTTTTTAGCAGACTAACATGATTAGTAATATTAGGGATAAGGGCAACGTTTATTCTGGTAAGTGAATATGTCTAAAAGTCTAAAATTATTAGATCTACTCTCTTCCGAGCTATAAGCCATTAGGGTCTTCACATATGACATATTTATTTTCTGACTGCTTTATCCAATACATATATCTCCTCTCACATGCAAATATTCTATAATTCTCCATGATATCTGTAACATATGTTACATGAGACCATACTTGTCTGTGGACAAGTGGACTTGAGGAGGGGCATGCATGCAGAAAGGGGAGAGAGGGTGGGATCGGGAGGACAGGAGGGAGGGGTTTATGGGGGGATACAAAATGAATAAAGTGTAATTAATAAAAGTTATTTTTTTAAAAAGGGTATATATTTAAAACGGAGTTGTAAATAATACTGGTTTAGGAAAATGACAGTAATAGGTTCTCATCCTCCATGGGTAACAGACTATACATGGGTAATAGCTTATACAATCAGACATAAATTCCCTCCTGTCTTAAATGTATTTAGATAGCTGTTATCTCAAGATAGATATTAGTGCCACTATTGCATCTTTCAAGATGTTCTGTCATTCTGGACATTATTTTGGTTGTTAGGTGTTATAAATGAGTAATATCATTTATTACTGTTTTCTCAGTTGTCAGGAATGGGGATTTCATGACAAATAGATCTTAATTCCTCCAAGATGTGTCTGAGGTATGTGGTGGCTTCATCAATAGGGTTTTACTCTTAATTTCTTGGAGGCACCCAAGTGCAAAAGCAGTAGTAATATTGTTTTGAAATATTCTTTGATTTTTTTTCTAGCCAACAATTTGAGTAGGGGTTTCCCATGTATAGCACCTGGGTTTTGTAAGATAATCTATAATGGGAGATGTAGTGTTATCACCTTAGTGGCACAGTGTGTGTGTGTGTGTGTGTGTGTGTGTGTGTGTGTGTGTGTCTGCCTGCCTGCCTGTGTCTGTGTGTTTGAAGTAATTTTAAGGTAACATTGAATAATATCCCCTAGAGCTTTTACAAACACCCTTTAATGGTATTTATCCTTCCTCCCATTATGTACTGTTCTTCTCTATTACCTTCTCTCTCCTTGCCCAGTTAAACTCTTTCCATTTTTCCTCCCACATCCCCTTTCTCAACACCTATGTCCTTCTATTCCCTTTTCTGAAGGCCCCACAACACTGTCTTCTTTCTTTCCTGGTATAGCTTTCACCTCTCATTAAAGATGCATTTTTGCACAGCAGATGGATACAATTAGAGAAATACACACATGTGGTTCAGAAAATATCATGGAAGATAGGGAAGAAAGATTGTAAGGGACAGGAGAGCAGGAAATCTCCTAGAAAAAATAGTATTGCACACACACAGACACGCACACACATATGCACACACACAACAATACCAATCTACATGCCAACATAGATAGGGAAAATCTCACAGGCCCCCATCCCCTGTTGGACAGCTACAGACAAGTAATGACTGTTGAAAGGAGAATCATTCTACAGTGATGAGACTGATGGATTATCCGATTGCCACCTCTAAACACACAGACATACAACAACAGTAAATGGGTACAACAGTTTGTGTGTGTGTTTGTAACAATAACACTTAAACAACAAGAGGCAATAAATTTTAGGGAGAATGGTGGAGTATGAGAGGAATTGAAAAGATTAGAGTGTGGGGTATGGTATAAGTACAATGTATTAAGTCTCAGGAAAGTAATGAGAAGACAACGATAAGCATCTTAAAAAGAGGAAAATGCTAGAAAGGAAGATAATAGGGTAGAGACTGAAACAGAAGAGGAAAATGGGAGAGAGGTGACTAAAACAAAATGAATAAGAGAATAGACAAAGAACTTGAAAGAAAACCTTGTCATGATTCCACAGAGCAGTCTAGAGCTCAGAACTCAGAGCCCACGTATGTTCAGTTTTGACTATGGAGAAAGACAGCCAGTGAAGGATCAGAGGAGGCTGGCCCTTTTCCTGTAAGTTATTTCTGGATGCATTATTCATATTTGATAAATCATTTAGATGCAGATACTTTATTAGCTTATAAAGCACATTATATGGTTTTAAATTGTTAATACAGGCTGTTGTGATGCATATTGTACCTCTGAAAAGCCATGCATCACCTTAATTCATAGCCTCATTATAAAGCTTGTTACAAAGCGCTGCATTATTGCATGAAGTATAGCAGGGCAGCATTTCTACAAGGAAACAATGTTTTATTTACATCATCATCGGCTTGGATTAGCCCCCTCAGAAATGGACTGGGAGATACAGCCAGATCAGAGCTTAAATTTCTTGAGAATAAAGACATTCATTCTTAAGAGTTCTCATGAAGACCTGGGATATGGGTCTAGTCTGTTTGCATGGTAATTATTCAAAGATTCTTGCTTGAGTAATATCTTGAATGGTGACATTGGGCAAATTGACTTGTCTGCTTCTGACCAATATTGGAACAAGTGTTACAATACTAGGCACAGTTTTTCACTTTTTGCAAGGCAGGTGGGTGATTAGAAATAAAATAGCATTAAGTGCTTGTCCATGGCATCATGGAACTTAATAGTGCTACTAATAAGATAGAGAAATAGAGAGCTGCAGGACTGGAATGATTTAATTTATTGAAGTAAATAAAAAATAGGAAACAGGAAAGTTAAGCAAATATTGTGAGTCTAAATCATTTGTAGGCCTTTATTGTAATCAAGTATGTCTTCCACTGATAGCTCACCTTGACCTCAAGTTTCTATCACCAAAACCTGAATCTGTGTTTACTCACTAAGTGCATGTGCTTGGGCAGATCACCTATTCTCCTAGGTTCTCAGTTTTCCCATATATGGCAGGAGGCTAACTGACAAGTTCCTAAGAATATTAAATGAACAAATGCATAGCCAAGATCTGGAAACACTGAAGTCGATCAATACACTCTTGTCATCACAGTTGTTCAGCACTTGAAGACAGGACATAGAGGTGCTTCTCAAGGTTCTGCAAAACATTCCCAGGGGGCATTAACTGTGGTAAAGCAACTGGGATGTAATTAGACTTTGCTGCAGTGAAAAGGCTCCTTTTGTATTAGGCGTCATCCAAGTGAGCACTCTTTGCCTGGTTATCTTCGGTTTCACAAACTATACAATGTGCACTTTTCTCGACCTGGGAGTGATTTTGGTTATGAGTGGAAGCTTTGAAGAACACTGATATCTAAGCTGATGTTCGAAACGTGCACAAGATCAAGCCAGTCAGGATCTCAGCACTGAAGAAGGAGGGTATCATGACCCACCTATCCCCTTCCCTAACTGAGGAGCAAATGATGGTTGATGGCCTCTTGGGTAAGGAAAATATGTTTTCTTTAAGGCTGTGGCACCTGGTAGGTTTTCATGTTGCTCTGAATGGCCGCATACACATGAGGCTATGTGCACCAAAAATTTGACCTGGTGTATTATTAAAACAAAAAAGTCACAAATGTGCATGGGGGCACAGATGGTGGGTCTGGGAGGAGTCGTGGGAAGGAGTGGGGCTGAATATTATCCAAAAGCACTGCATAGAAATCTCAAAAAAATAAAGTTTTAAAATACATTAAATTAAAAACAAAAATTCCAGGCCGAATGTTTCCATGTGCATGGGGGCCTCTCATCACGGTGCATCAGCTACAGTAGTGGAGGAGTGCTGGAAGATACGGTGTTGATTCACTTTGCAAGCAACCCCTAATGTGCCGCGAATGTTCCCATGTTGCTCCTAAAACTCTGTGCACACTGTCAACACTGAGTAGATTCAGTGGGTTTATAAGAGGATATACACATTTTGGAGTTGGAGGGGAAGCAGAGCAGTGGATTTGAGCAAAATGTATTAATTTTGTCTATGAAATTCTCAAATGGTGATTTTTTTTTAAGGTATGAAAGAGAATGCAGCCTGATGAGCAGAAAATAATGAGCCCATGCAGACTACTAAAGGCATAAAATGCTGCTTCCTCTGAGTCTTGCAGTTGAAAGTCATGAATCAACATGAAGTGAGTTAGCACCAAGGTTAGATTAGAGAGGAGACCAACCACCAACCCTCCAGTCTACATGTTTGAATATTGCAATCGCACTATCACAATCTGGACTTCAATCCGGCCTCCCCTCTATTTTCTTGACACTTTACAATACCCGGGTTAAATGGGGAACCATAGTCTCATATTGACATTACTTTTTCTCCACGCTAGAAAAAAATTATATTCACGTGTCAGCAATTTAGGAAATACTTGCTACTGGTAGTCCCCCAAGGGAGTCTAGGAACAGAAAACAAACAAACAAACAAACAACAACAACAACAAAAAACAACTTTGGAGAGGACAGATCAGCATGACCTGATCTAATCTACCACCTTTGAGTCCAAAGATGTTTCTTTCATGTCTGTGAAGAATCTAATGTTCATTGCCCTTCCACTTAGCTATTTTAAAGAATGGTGTAATGCAGACGGCCGTGTCCCAGAGCACCTGCATGCTATGACTTTAGTGTTTGATAGAAACATTTTTTTCATAATTTAAATAGCATTTCTCCATGTTGGAAACAGAAAAAAAAAAAAGAAGACAAATCTCACATATTTCAGTTAATGAGATTGGGTGTTAGCGAGTCATTTACATCAAAAATAAGCACCGGAGGGAGAAAAGGGATCTGTAGAAATCCCTCTTTTTAGATGAAGTCTGTTCTAACAGGTGAATCTCCAGACCAAAGAAGCAATTTCATCTGGCACTCTTTGATTTCTGAATGCATGAGATAGAGAAAGAGGAATAGGAAGCCCAACCATGCCCCCAGAAAAGAGTTGTGAACATTGGCTGACTTTCTTCTAACTTACTACTTACAAAGTGTAGCACCTGTGTGCCTTTCCTCTGATTCCAAAACCCTGACATTTTTACTAAACTGGGAGGCAGCAGAGTGACATCTTCCTCCTTCATTCACTCGGCATAAGGGTTGGGCCAGTGCAGAATGTGTGGAGTATAAATTGGCTTGCTGAAACTCATGTGTGCACAAGGGCACTCGGGCACCATCCACAACATCAAACTGGTCAGTATGAGCAGGACTGGGTTGTTGTTTCAAAATGCCCTGATATGCACACATCCTTGAACAACTCCAAATTCAAGGTTCCAGTCCATGAGTTACTCAGAAATGACTCCCAAGGGTACTATGTAAGTTGTTAAAGGGATATAAACTCTTCCATCCAGGTTTTCAACACAGGACCTCATTTCTTTGTCTGAAACCCTGAAACCTGGGGGACTTCCACTTTGCTTTCTTCTTTCTTGTTCAGATGCTCATTGCTAAAGAAGAAGAAGAAAAAAAAAAAAGAAACGGGATTTTTTTTGGTCTTTTTAATATATATGTATATGTGTATATATTCACTTATTTTGTTTGTGTTTTTTGTTTATTTGAAAAAGGGTTCCTCCCTCTGTTTAGCCCTAGTTGTCCTGGAATTCACTCTGTTGATCAGGCTGGCCTCAAATTCAGAGATCCACTGGCCTCTGCTTCTGCCTCTGCCTCAAGTGCTAGGATTAAAGGTGTGACCACCACTGCCCAGCTATTTGCCTTTTGTTTTTTGAGGTTTTGTTTGTTTGTTTGTTTTGCATTATAATTATATAATTTCCCTCTTCTCTTTTCTCCCTCCAAATCCTCTTTTGTATGATTTTTCTCCTTTATTTAAATTCATGGACAATTTTTTTTCATTAGTTGATATTACACACAGAGAGATGTATATATGGTACTATTATTTATATTTCCTTTAAAAAATAAACAAAACATATAGGTTTCTTTTAGGATTTATATAATTAGTATAGAAAAATGAAAAAAAAACAAAAGGATTAAGAAGTAACATTAAACAATGTACATGTTTTCAAATATACACAGAATATGCAATCCTTTACATCCATTCAGGTATCTTGAAGGGGACAGTCCGGCTGTCCCATAGGCAGGGTTTCATGAGGACAAAGAATTCCTACTCCAGGTATTTCTACTTCACATATACAACACCAGGTCCTGAAATCTTTAGCTTTACTTTGCAGCTGGAAATGGTGCCGTGATGGAATGGTGCTAGCTATGTCCAGTGTCCTGTCTGTCTGATTCCAGCTAGTCGCTCCAGGGTGTCCTGCTGGTTAGTTTTAATTGATAACCTTCTACAATCTACTATCGCCAGAGAAGAGATCCTCAGTTGAGGAGTTCTTTAGACCGGGTTGACCAGTAGGTACATTTGTTGTGCACTGTATCGACTGTTCATTGATGTAGGAAATCTCAGCCCGTTGTAGATAACAGCGCTGTCTACATATGGAATTCTGAACTAAAAAGACAGGTAAAAGCTAGCAGAGACCAGCTGTCAAGGAGCCATTCATCCCCTCCACTGACGGTGGTAATGCTATGCAGCTAGTTGCCTCAGTCCTGCCATGATCCCCTCAATGGCAGACTGATGCCTGTAATTACAAGCCAAATTGCCCCTTTCCTTCCCTTAAGGTTGCTTTGGTCAGGGTGTTTCATCACAGCAACAAAAATTGAAACTGTAACAGGGCTCACAGAAGGTTCAGTAGATTACTGAACTATTTGTGGTGTAAACCATATTATATCGTTATGATCACATTAAGCATTCACAAGTTGCCAAATAAAATATTAATATGTAACTATTTGGAAATTTGAGCCCCAAAACAAACCTATAAGCGTTTACGAGTTTTGTTTTTTTTTTTTAACTTTGAGTTTATAAAGTAGACTGTTGTTATTTCTTAGTCAATGTTGACCATCACATATCATCACATTCTGTGTCTTTCCATGGTCTCTAGACGATTTCCCCAGGAGGGTCAAGCTTGTTCACATCCTGTTGTAGGCTTGGACGCTACTGATAAGAGAGGAGTAGAGCATGGCTTCTACTCCTTCCACCACTCACAATCCACAGCCCACCAGACTCTTTCAGGCTCATACTCTTCTTGTCTCTGATCCTCACCTTAGACAGTGGCTTGAGCCAACTTGTGCTCTGTCACGTGACTTACTGCTGCCTTTGAACTTGTGCTGATTGTGCACTGAAATTCTCGAGGCACCTTTTACTTCTGTAGTTGCAGCTGATGGGTACTTGCTGACGGATGGCCACAAACTGCCAGGAAAATAAAAAAGTGTGATTTTTCATCACTTACACACATGCTTCAGTTGAGCTGCAGGGCTGTAACCTGTTTTGACTGGACAGCTTCAGACAGGGACCAAGTGCAGTAATCTGACATTGTTTCCTGCGTAGGAACTTTTTTTTTTCCTTTCAATCATCCAAATGTTTCATGGTATTCATTCCAAATAAATGCTCCATGTAATTATTAGAGGCAAATGAGTATATTATTTTCAACAGATAACTAGCTTCAGTCAAGTCTAAACAAGAAACATCTTGGCAGGAAAAAAAAAACTGTGTCGTATTTGTCAGCTCTGTACATTTTTTTAATATTTCTTTCGCAGTAAAAAAGTTTCTGACATTATAAGCAGATTCTGTATTCAAATTAACTTAACAAATGGAAAAGAAAGTACCCTTTCAGTCACACTCCCAACCTCTTTTTGGTAACTGACTCTTTGAGCATGACCATGTTTTATCTCTTTTGTCTGTATTATTCCTAGGGATAAGGAGCTTCCCTGTTACTTTGTTTTGTTTTGTTTTTATGTGAACATTCAGATAGGAACCAACCATCTTTTGCTCTGGGGCGTGTACACAACCTATCCTTTACTCTTATGGATATAGTTTACACCATTTTATACATTTAAAGAGTTTCTTGTTTTCTTTAAGATAAATTTTATGAAATAGAATATTTTGATAGAACCCAATTAAGTTTAATGATCTTACAAAACAGAACCACAGAGTTGTTTTTATAGTCATCACAGAAGCATTTGAAAAAGCTTGTATCACTACACTACTGCTAACCTTGAAACGATTTCATAAAAAATAGAATACCCACATATTTCAATATGCATTTTTGTGCTTCCTAAAGAAGTTAAGCATTCCTTTACATGGGTTTTAGTGACATTACATTTACTTTTCCCATTTAAAATCATCCCCTTTTGTTCATAGATCATTTGTCTATTTTTGTGTTAGTGCTTTTCATATTTCATTTCAAGGGCACATTACTTATTAATGACACTAGTTCTTTGCTTATCGTCTTTTAAAAATATATTTCTGAGTTGAGACTTTTAATTACCTTTCCTTACTATGAGAGTGCCCACAATCTTCATGTTTGTAATATATTGAATTACATAGTAGTTTAGAGTTTCATATTTAATTTTAAAAAATCATCTTATATATTCCAGAGTTTATGTGTTCATACGGCAGCTGGCTCAGTCAAGTGTCTCACGGCTAAGTGCCCAGTCGTGCCCTGTTGGTATATGACAGTTTCTTTACTCTTCAGTTACCAACTTCCTAGATGCCCAGTTGCCACACACATAGTCCTTGCTGCCACCTCATGCAGGCTCCGAGAAAGCCACTTCTCATCCTTGTGCTCATCCTTCCCTAATTGAGTTCTAATTAAAAAATTAAAAATATGCTATGTAACTGAAGGGAAATATGACAGACATTTGCATATTTATAATTTTGTTTTCATGTGATAACACTGGACTGTGTTTTAGCAATAAAATTTGGCAGCTATACGAAACAAAAATAGTAGAAATATCTTGTTAGGACAGAAAATATCTGTGCAATTATCTAGGAAAGAGAATTCAAGAGGAAAATTGATGATGATGAGTGACAATTAGGGGTATATTTTTGTTTTCTTAAGTCAAGAAGTCTTATAAATTATCTGGCTTTCATTATGAAGGTAAATATCACATAATTAAATATAGGAAAGCAGCAGAAGCATTGGGGCTTGGTGAAGGCTAGATGGTTGTGAGAGCATTGGTCAGCTCAGGAGAAGGACACAGCAAATAGTCTGGGCCCAAGGTGCTTGACAATCAGTTAGAAATAGTTGTTGGGATATGCCTATTCTCCCTTTTGATTTCAAATACTGCCACAAAAGTTAATTTGGTTGTTTCTTAACATTTAGCTGTTAGAATAATATATATGTTTTCTATCTTAATTTTATTATAAGTTTATTTATGTTTACTCAATATATCAATTAAAGTTATACATCAAATAAGTTTGTGTTTATTCAATATATCAATTATACAAGTAAATTTTTAAAGGACAACAGCAATTTTAAAAGATATTTTCTATACCCCACTTTAATTACTCCCAGACTCCACTCGCAACATCATAACCTGTTCATTTTTATTTCATTTTAATCCAGTGAATCCAGTTAATACTGACAGTACTGATATGGGCACAGGCCATCAATTGCCACATTAAAAAAACAAAAACAAAAACAAGTGAGCATATTCCTACAGAAAACTAAGATTGCTCTCTGAGATAACTAACGGACATTGCTGTAGATTTTAGAACTCACAGACAACTCTAAAGTGTGGATCTCATCATAGGAGGCTGTGTTATCTAGAGTGAAGAAATGTGAACTTGTATCAATGGTTAATGGTTCAATATCTTCTGTCACTTACTTGAGCAGTTGACACATTTTCTGTGCATGGTTATCAGATGCACACCCTGTAAAGTTAGGTGGTGATCACTGTGTACAATCCAAGTCTTTGGGGGGGGGTGTGGAGGAGAAAATCACAAGCCCATCTCTTGTGTAGCTTTTACTACTTTTCTGGAACATGTATCCACTGCAAATTTGCTGCCGTAGAGCAGATGCAATGTTCTCTGGGGAATGTTAGATGCTATCTCATTGAAATATGGAAGAAAATGAAGATTACCTAACCTCAAGGGCATAAAATCTTATTTCAGCAAGAAGAAATTTTGATATATATGTATAGAAATAAATATATCTCTCTATAAGTTGATTGACAGTCTCATATGTATTTTTATATTTGTCACCCACTCATCAAACTTTATACTTAAGATCCGTGCCTCTTATTGTATACAGATTTTACATTGGTTGTCAACCTGACAAGATCTAGAATCGCTAAAGAGATAGACCTCTGGGATGTCAGTGAGAGACTATCTAGTTAGGTTAACTGAAATGGGAAGGACCTACCCTAAACCACCAGTCCATGGCCTAGAAGCCAGAACCGAACTCTTTGCTGACTGATTCCTGACCGTGGTTGAAATGGGATCAGCTTTCTGAGACCCTATCACAAAAATTCTTCACCAAGTGGGCCAATAGCCTTGAATTGTGAACCAAAATAAATCTTTCATTCCTTGAGTTGTTTTGGCCAAGGGATTTTGTTACCTAAATAAGAAAATTGACTAATATAGGCCTGTATCAATTATATTTGAAACCACATGAATTCACTGAGACTGAGATCATTCAGTGTTCCCAGTGTTCAGAACATAATTTGTAGTACTTATTAGATGATTGATAAATTCTTTTTAAACTGAGAATCAAATTTAATATGTTTTTAGTATTGATAAATAAGCACCTGCAGAATTTTATTGACTCTACATATTTGGCTGAGGGCTCTAAAGACTTGATTCTTCTTTATTTTATTGCATTTTCAACTTTATTTTTATTTAATTTTAAACTTCTAGTTAATAACTAATTTTATAGACCTAAATGCATGGTAAAGTCTATCTATTTTTTATTCAAATTCTCACTGATCTCAATTTCATTGCTTGTAAATATGAAGAGGACCATAAAGCAGATATTCTCAAAACTCCACTATTTGTATGATGCTAAAATTCTCAGACTTCCCATCTTTCATCTCCTATGTTCAAGAATAAAAAACTTTGCTCTCTGAAAATACTAAAGGCAGTGCCAAAGCTGGGGCTATATGCAAAATGGGATGCTTCCCAGCACAGAATCCCCTGCCTCATCCTTAAAGCACAATGCTCATGATGTCAGCCATCTTCCCTGTGCACATAAATGGAATACCACAGCATTACAGTGGCAACATAAACAGAGCATTTATCCCAGTCACTTTTAATAGCCTTCCATTTGTACATTTGCATAGAGCGTAACTTTCATACAAGCCATGGGAAGCTCATAAAATCTCAGCCTGCCCTGACCATAAAAAGGGGGGGAATTTTATATGTGGCTGGGTTGTATACTTCCTTTCACTACTACAGGAACGCTACAGCCTCTAAAACTAATTAACAGCCCCCCATTGGGGCCATATCACTTGGCAGTGATTTATTTTGGGTGGGAGAGCAGCACTGCGCAATTAGAATTTCTAAAGCCATGTGAAGATCTGAAGGGATTTACAAAGTGGTGTTATTTATGACAGACACTTCTTATTACCCACTTTTCGGGTGTAAACTTGAAGAGCATTACTTTATACATTTATATCCTAGTAAGTGGAACTCTCCCATTTCCTAAAACTGGTATTGCATTTCTTATTACAGTCAGGTAAAAAAATGTTCTCTCTGCCAGGATCTGCTGTACCCAAGACATGTTCTGAAGCGTGTGTGAATCTGGGACCTAGAGCAGTTATGCTGCTGCAGTGATTTGGGTCAAGTGTTCTCTCTGTAATGCAATAGGACACCACGAAGCTCTCCATTCTAGTAGTATTTTCCCCCTCGGCTAATTTTCTATCTTCAGAAGCAGAATGATTTGCAGTGGTTAAGTTTCTTTCAGAGGGGCCTTTAAAAGAGAGCTTTTAGGAGCCTGGGGGAAAGCGCCTGTTTCTGCTCTAACCAACCCCTTGTAGGAGCTCTTTCCTCAGATAAGAGAGTTCCCAACTGACCTCTAGGAGCATAAGGGCTGGAAGCCAAGCCAGAGGGTCAAAATAAGCAAACCAGAAGAAAGTTAGGCAGATAGGCAGGCAAGAAAGAAGAAAAAAAAAGGAAAGAAGGAAAACAGAAATGCAAGGAAGGAATTCAGCACCAAAACAAGCACAAACACAAAATTTCTGAGCATGCGTTGAAGAGAATCAGTAAAACTCGAGGCTATAGATCCATCCATTCTGACTCTCAATGCAGCCGGGTAAACATTAAAAATTACTAGAGCTTTTCAATTTTGGGCTTTTGACCAATATTACTTGATTGATCAAATTAAAGAAAAATGCTTTGTGGGTTGGAATACATGGCCATTCTATACTTGGATCATAAATGACAGAGGCAGTGACTATAGAAATCCAGGCATTAGAGAGCTACAATCCCATCTGCACTGTTCAGCACCTTCAACTGGAGGAGGTGCTTAGAGGTGGAAAATCTACAGGGCAGGGGAGAAGCAAAAGCACACATCTTTGTTATGTTATGGCTTTACTAGATTTAATAAATCCTGTTAGAACCTTGCACGTGGAGGTTTGACCATAGTGTTTAGCCTTATAAATCCATCTGGCATGTGAGTGATAATCAATCTAGGTTTGGGCTTTATATATCATCTCTAATAATAAGTTGTCGTGTATATTAGAGCTTTTCTCACCTGTGCCCACCATGAGTATTCACTCCAGATCTCAGCCTGAATTTATCTTCTTCACCTTTGAGAGGCCACGTGGAAATAATGCTCATTTCTTTTTTTTAAACTCATAAATAAATATTTATGTGAGTATATGAATATATAATTATATGGATATATAATAACAATTTCCAAACCTTAGCAGCAAGTTAAATTGTCAGGACCCCGTGTGAAGTATGCTATGGTCATAGCAGCATATAGACACCTCAGGTAAGTTGCCATCTTAAACTATGAGAGGGGAAGCTTGAGCTATTTTCTATAGAAGTGTATTAAAGTCATTTTTTTTTTCAAATGTCCTATACTTCTTATGTACTTACTAGCTCCAAAGAGAATTCTCCTGCTTTTGCCTGGCCAATTTTAGTCCTGAAGTAAAAGAAACACGGATACTAATGTGACTATAACAGCATGAGCCCAACAACTTCCACCACATTCTACAGAATCACCTCAGAAGGAAAGCATTAAACTCCTTTGGCTATTCAAAACCCTTTCTGAGCTAGTCATCTCTGCATACTCCCTTTTCTTTTGTAACAATGAGCTAAAAGACTTGATCCTGAATAAATGAAATATTGATGAAACTTAAAAGGTAAGAAAGGAATGTCTTTGGAGTCAGAGCTCTGAACACTTTCTCAGATTCAAAACCCAGACTTCTCACTTACTGGTTTTGTGAATTAAGTCTAGAAGCTAGCAGTCCTCTGCTTAAGGTCCTCTCTCCTAGAACTGTGGTAACTACTGCCCTAGGTTTCACCAAAAATGCAAGAGATAATGCAGAGTGCCATAAAAATAATGTCCAGTGAGCATGACCTTAAACTTGATCTCATTAGCAATTTAAGGGCCTGATGACTTCATTGAAAGTGCTAGACAATGACAGTTGTGAGGACAGAAAAAGATGTAGTATTAATAATGAATGAGAGGAATTTGACAACTAAGAGAGGGAAGATAGCTTAGACAGTGTGGTTATTAAAATATCTATCTGATTAAATAATCCAGGGGTAATATTTCTAGGATCTGTTCAGCAGCTCACTTTGTCATTGCGGATTGGGTGGGGGGATGATCCTACTTTTGTTTAAATATCCCCACATTTTAATTTTTGTCCTATGTGTTTGCTCTTGCACCTCTCAGCTGGAAGTGGATGGTGAAGATAAAAAAATGTATACACAATTTTGTGTGTGTGAGAGAGAACAAATCATTATCTTTCAGCCCAAATAATTTGTCTCATGTCTTATTGCCCAGATACAGACCATGAATCCATAACTATGTTTAACCCAGAAAGCAAATATTTTAATAATGGAATGCAGGAGGTATGTTCCATTCTCAAAAAGGTGACTACATTGTTATAGGAATGAAGTTACGTCAGTCTGGTCAGTGTTATGGAGGATACAACCTTGTGAGTACACAGTGTCTGACAGGCAAGGATGTAAGTGGAGGAGATTCACAGTACTCCATTTGAGTCATAGGGGCTGCATTTGGGTACCACTTACCTTGAGAACATGATATTCCAAGGAGGGCAGTTTTAGTAGAAGCCACCTCACGAAACTGCTTTTGTGGAAAGGGTGTTATAATTGTCACTCATAACAGCTTAGCTTGCATAACTGCTGATAAATCCTAGCTAGCACATGCTTTGGGTAGCATGGAGACATACCTTCACTGAAACAAATGTTTTTAATAATAGTGCTGCAGAGGCAATGATCACATCATCTCTGAGGAATTTGCAAAGAACTCCAGATTTTATTTGCTTGGTGAGGTTTAACAGTGAAGGCTAAACTTTCTTAATTGATTTTATTACTTGTTTCAGGGAAATCTCATTTTGCAGTACTTTGCACATTACCACAGAACTACAAAGCCAGAAATCACCTATGGTTTAGATTTATGGAGGTGTTCACATATATTACAAACCTTTTTTTCTTTTTACTATGTCTAATGAAATGTGTTTATTTTGTATATGGAAAAATAATATCTCTTTTTTGGAATGCTTTACTTAAATCCCTAATGATTTATGAGCATTGCAGTTTAGATACCACGTGCATTTATCTGGCCACCATAGAACATGATTTTTTTTTTTCCCTGAGCAAGCCTGAATCGGGAAATCTCAGCAATCAGCACTTTTTCCATTTTGATATTATCTCTACTGGTGGGGGGGGTCTATTTAGTTTTTGTTTGCTTTTATTATTTCCTTCAAATCTCCGTCTGCTTATTGCATTCCTGTATCATTTTGAAATTTATAGTCTATTTAATAGCATTTTTATTTTTTATGATTATGTCAGTCTTATCTGTAAGAGGGTCTCGGGGAATATGTTTTGAGTTTCTTTCAATAGCAACCCCATCTAGAAACTACCTAACTGAATTATGAGTTTTATTTTTTTTACCAGAGGGAGCTATGAAACAGAAATGGTTTTAGATGTAGATTATAATAATAATTTGAAGGCATCTTTATGATCTGTGAGTTTCATATCACTCTCCTGCCCAGCGCTCCCTTTGATTATTACCATTTTCATAGAATGCTGAAGCACTTCACAAATACAGAAGCAACCTCTCTGTCAGAGAGGTGCCAGGAAGGAATTCAGTGTACTGAGCACTGAATCATTCACCAAAATGTCAAGAACGTTTTGTTCAAGCTATCCCAAAGGACAGCACAAAGTGCTGTTTCTTCCTTGGAGACTATGTGTTACAAGAGCTGAGACATTAAAGCATCATTAATAGAAAACTTTCAAACAGGATAATTTATTGGAATACTTCAGGGAATTCAGAAGCACATAGTAGCCTAGTGCAAGATCAGTTAGGAAAGAAGAAAATTGCCAGAAAGCAAGAAGTCCCCCTGCCTGTCGCTCTGACTTGAGGTTTCATAGGTTTCACGTCACCACCCGTACAGATTCAGACAAGTGACATTGGAGAAAGAATGGTCATAATTAACAGTAACATTATAGAGGCTGAACTAGATGCCAGAGCCCCTTCCAAGTACCTCACATGTATTGACCCAGTCACCACAATGAGAGAGTAAATGAAATAAGGAGAAGTTAGACATCTTGCTTCAGGTCATAAAGCCTTATAAACAATAAGCAGGAAATTCCTGGCTTGGTCACAGCTGCCTGGCTTCTTAAATGACTTTTGTTTTTCTTTCTCTGCCAACCTTCTTTGTCCACCTTTTTGCTTCAGACTTACAGAGCACCCCAACCAACACTGCACATTTTTTTTTTCCAGTTCAAGTGTCTGACAGAGATTGACTAGGTTCTCTGTGTTCCAATTCCAGCTTCTAGGACAAACAATTCATTAGGTCAAACTAGGTCAGCAGTTCAGCCTGCCATGCTGAGGGAGACGGGGTCACAGAGTTCTGACCTACCTACATGATTTTGCTGCAGCTAGCTGGGGACACTCTCATGGAGGACATGTAACTTCAGCATTCACTCATCATGGATGTAATTAATAAACTTGTAATATAAATAATCACATTGAGAACCTTATTTACAATATTCTCTGTACTGCTTCCTATATCTTCAGTCTAATTTATACTTATAATCATTCTACTTTATATTTTTTCAAGAACAATTTTTGATGGTATGAATTGTGATGTGTATACTTGAATAGTACATTTTATTTCTGTTCCCTTGTGTCCATCGGCCTCTAGATTAGAGAGAATTTATGCACCAAATAAACACGGTGGTGCTCTAGCTGAGTACAATTTCCATTAGACAAAATGGCTAAAATTAATTGCTTTGCTTAGCTCTTACAGCCGGTCTGTAAAGAGAATCTATACTATTCCCACTTTAATGACAAGGAAACTGAAGCAACATGATTTAAAATTAACGCTCCAGATCACACCGTGAAGAGGTGACAGAGTCCAGACCCAGCCCAGTCTTCATGTGAAAACTGAGATTTAAGTATTTATGCTGAACAAAATGAATATTAACCCCATGGGCCTGTTTTATTCATTTAAGTTGGTGTTGTGGGGCACTTTTACATGAAAATAGATAAGAGTGTGAGCATTGCAAATCACTCACAGATCAAAGTCTCTTTGGTTAAAATTGTGCCTGCTTGGCTTAGAAGAACAATTCTCTGTGAATCCTGTGATTTCATGGGTATCTAGTAGGGGGCTGGCTCGTGTCTGTGAAGTTACAGGAACGGGAATGAAGCGTGCCTTAGCGGTGGGGACACTGGTTCAAAACGAGGTTGTTTAAACTGAGGTTCCAAATACACTTTATCAAACAGTACAAAATTGACCCAAAATCCGACTAAACTTCATTTGTAATAAGATCAGTATGTTTAGGTTACTTGGCGATGTTAAGTAATGATGCTCACTGTAGCACTTCCCTGTATCCCCTGCTCCTTTCTGCCCATCTCCACTTGTAGTGCAAGAGACTATGAACCTCATGATGCTTGGGGAGAAGTTGAAGAGGCAGTGAGGAGGTGTTGGAGGTGCAGTATGACCTTCAGAGTACATCCTCAGTGATTTTTACTTCAATTTTATTTTTATGTATTAATTAAAGTTTGTTAATTTTGTATCCCAGCTGTAGCCCCCTTCCGCATTCCTTCCCCATCCCACCCTCCCTTCCTCATCTTCTCCCATGCCCCTCTCCAAGTCCACTGATAAGGGAGGTTCTCCTCCTCTTCCCTCTGACCCTAGCTTATCAGGTCTCATCAGGACTGATTGCATTGTCTTCCTCTGTGGCCTGGTAAGGCTGCTCCCCCCTCAGGGGGAGGTGATCAAAGAGCCAGCCACTGAGTTGTTGCCAGAGACAGTCCATGTTCCCCTTACTAGGGAACCCACTCGGACACTGAGCTGCCATGGGCTACATCTGAGCAGGGGTTCTAGGTTATCTCCATGAATGGTCCACGGTTGGAGTATCAGTCTCAGAAAAGACCCCTGTGTCAGTGATTTTCTTCATTCAGTTCTTTCTCACATCTTGAAACTTGAAGAACTTCCCCAAATAGTATTTTCAGCTGAGGATTATACCCCTAAAACAGGAGACTCAAGGGAGCCGTCAAATATTCAAACCATAACAGCATGCCACAATCTGAGTGGTATAGTGTATGAGGAGTTCTGTTGCCATATTAATTCATCTATTACACTTAAATTAACTTTGATTTAAAGTCTCTGGACAACAAATAAACACAGACACATACTCGCTCGCATGTGCGTATAACACATGTGTGTGTTATGAACACGTGTGTATAACACAGGTGAGCTTCTAGCTCATTTTCCAGCAGGGTTCTCATTTCCATTTGAAACCTCACAAGGACAATAATTATTGGCAATATTTCTATCAGCCTTCTAACATTCTACACCCCACCACCACCAGCCATTAGTGTCTCTTTGCAGCACTAGAGGGCTTTCCTACCTGGTTCAGTCTGTGCTCATTTGGTTCTGGGATTCTGGGCCCCTTGTGATATGGGACATCTTGACAGTGGCTGTACCCTGGGAAGAAGACATTATTCCATAATGCGCAGGAAGCACAGATAGTGAGGAAAGGGCCAGAAGCAAAGCATGACGTTTGAAGGCATATCCACAGTGACCTATTTTTCCGTACCAGGTCCTACCTAGTAAAGTTTACAAATTAGGTCGGCCAGCTAGTGACCAAGGCTAGTGACACCAGAGCCTTGGGGTGTCACTATGATGCTTCATATCAAAATCAAAACAAATCTACAATTCCAGGTTCTCTAAACTCTATAATGTAATGACATTCCGAAGTCGTATTACATAGGCTCAACTGTGGAGAATTCACCAGGTTTCCATAGACTCCCTCTCTGGTATATCCCTCATGAAGAAATAAGATACTCCCTTCAATCATTTTGTGGTCCTTCTGTTGTTTATAGGCAGGTTAATTCTTTTTCTTCTGCTTGATATATATGACAAAAGCATAGTTGATTTTTACTAGATGATGTAGTTTTCTTTTTTTACTTCTGAGATTTCTGTGAGTCCTTTGATGGTTGGACAAATGAAAGAAAAATATACACATCGATTTTCTTGTCAATTTAGATAGACAACATTTTGTTCAATATCATCCTGTTTGGCAAGAGCTGATATATGCTGAGTGCATTCAGCTATAGCTGATGTCGCAACGCCATGGGTAGAGTAACCTGGAAAAGAACAGTGGAAGTGAACACAGAACTTCTGGAAAGAAGAGTTATGTTGCAGCTTGCCAGATGAAACACAGACAGATCAAGGCTCATATGCCACCGGGAGGTTATATTTCAGTCACTTGCAGATAGTAGTGGGGACTGCCACACCCATTTCTTCATTAAGTTAACAGTAAGAGAGTGTGTCTTAAAGGAGTTGACACAATGCTTGTTCCTCCATCCCACGCGCACGCATAAATATAATTAAATATGAAAGGTGGTGAGAGTGGTTGAACATCTGTCTTTAGCTTTCAGATTTTTCACAGTCTGTTGATTAGGTTATGTTTTGTATTATTCCAATGTCCACAGCTGTCAAGAGAAATGGGAACATGCCGGCTGCATCAGGAAGCCGAGGTCTGCAGCAGCTCTTCATGTTCCACGTGGTAATAGCTGGTGACAGCTTCTACTCTGAACAAATTGTTTTCTGTTGGTTGATGGGTCTCAGCTGTTCCAACCTGGGAAGTGATGAGTTTTGCTTTCATTTGGAAAGCAAGATCTGTTCAAATAGACTCTCTGGCTTCTTTGGGTGTTATTGTTTGTTTGATTTAGGGGGAGAAAAACTGTGAGCATGTGTGCATGTACATGCAATGGTACTTTGGTCCATTTTAGATGAGAAGTAATGATCTCACCACAACACTGCAACTGGCATTTTCCAAGGTCTGTCTGTTCCTGATATGAAAGAGGGAGAGATCAACAAAGGGTGAAAGAAGCATTTCAGACAACCTCATTCCTACTGCTCCCTCACAGCTTGATTTCTCATCTTGACTGGGGGCATTTGTTCCCAGACTGATGTTTTTCCTTTGTGAGTAAGGTTAGTCACAGCAATATCTTTATGTAACTCCAAACAGTAAAGCGCTAATTAAAATGGCATGGTCTAGCGACATGGAGTTCCTTCCTTCATGGGTGTTAGGTAGTCAGACTTGATTATGTATGATGTGAGTGTGTGCACCTAGCACTGAAGTTGAACATGTTCAAGAAGAAAAGGTCAGAAGACTTTTCCAAGAGCTTCCATCTTTCTTCCTCTTTCTCTGTGTAAAAAAAAAAATAGAGACTTAAAAAAAGATCCAAGTATGTTTTGACCCAAACATGTAAATACTGAAGAAATGTTGGTTAATTATGCTTTAATAAAAATAAACAATAAAAGTTGTCTGTCATTCAGGAACTATTCTGCCTGTATAGAATCCTGAAAAATATAGCTCTTGAGAGTCTACATTCACTAACAACACTTTAAAATTCAACATTAAGCAGTGACTAGTATGACTAAGGAATTAAATTTTTGCTTTTATTTCATTTAAACTAAATTAGTCAGATGTGGCTTGTGAGTACAGAAATAAATCAATAATGATGAGCCTTTAGGCTTTCACCTAGCATAAATAAAAAAGGTATTTCTGAAAGGTTCATTTTCCTGACAAGACTGAAGCAGTACTAATGTCATCTGAAAGGGGATCTGTAGTATCTGTTATGGATGAGCTTGAATCATAGGCAACACTGAGAAACTTAAAGGATAAACATGTAATATATAGTAATAAAAATAATACAATTTGCAGTTTCCCAAAATCGAGCCAGACACTGAAAAAAAATAACATTTATTACCCATCTATGGAATAATAAGGGGAAATGCACATATTTACCATCAAAATTTTACATAGAAGGAATATGCAGTATAGAGAAATTATGACCATACCCAAAGATAAACTAGATAGTAAACACTGGAGCAATGTTCTCAAACTACCTTGTCTCTAACATTCCCCATCACAATTGCCTTTACTGTTTTGATGCTGAATTCAAAAAGTCAGTTTATTTTAGGTGAGATTATTAAATCCCATATCTGAATGCAGGGCTGCTGATCCCTAAGGTACCCCTTCTTTTCTCTTCTTGATGACTATGATGAAAAGAAAATGATGTCTGGATGCAACTCACACAGTACATAGTCCATAAAAGCCACTTGCATCACGTTTCCTCTCATCGTAACTAGGGCATTACTGTAAAGTCTAATTGCATGTGTGAAAGCAATCAGAAGGGTCACTGAGTCAGGTATGAATATCACAAGTGGCACTGCCCTCAGTGTCACCAGTGACAAAAATAACACAAAATTATAGCTTTAAAGATTTAAAAGACCCAAACAGTAAGACAAATTCTGCGTGGTCATGGACAGTGTATTATGGGCTGCATGGGATTCCTTTCTTCACTCAAGATCACTCACATGGTATTTGTGAGCATGCTTACTAATATTTTCTAATTTTAGGTATTAAAAATGCCATCCTTCATTGTCTAAATAATCATTACACAGGGAAGCTATGGGAGAAAGGGTGTGTGTAAATTATACTGAATTATTAATTGAACTGGGAATTGTTTCTATGAACATTTCCACTGGGTATAGTGGTTTGCTGTCATTCATTTCCCCTAAAATGTATTTCCTGGCATTCCTACCCAAAGGACTTGTCAGCTACTATGCTGAGTTCTGAGAGTGAAAACTGACCCACTGGTTATATTAACAAGGAGGAGAAAAAAATCTACCACAATACACTTAGCTGTCAGCCATATGATCTGAAGTAAGTTCAATGAAATTGATTTGTTTTAATTCTTCAGTATTTCTAATTGTTCCCATGTTGATTGCCAGTTAGTATTCATGCATTAAATTCATATTAACCATTTGCTTGCTAACCTTTGTGTTATCAATAGATTGTGATTTCTGAGCTTCTTAATTGGATTGTTACCTCCTTGTGGACACATTAACTTTTTAAGATCCTCCATGACACTTAAAATAGTTCTGAGGACACACAACACACTAGCCAACTGACAACTGCAAGGAAAAGGCACGGACCTCTCATAGTTCAGTAGCAATGAACAGATGTGGTCCTCTTTTCACTGAGATGAAAGTAAGAACGTATTACCAGAGACATGTAGACCTGTAAGTCTGGAAAATCTACAATGAATTAGATAGAACAACCATTGCACAGATGTGCTGGTTGTGACTAAAGCTTAGTGTTGAGAAATTTTCATCCAAATAAAGTTAAGGTATTTTAATTACGGGTTCTATTGTTGTGATAAAATACCAGGGCTGAAGGCAAGTTAGGGAGTAAAAGATTTATTGCACCTTAAAGCTTGTAGTTCATCATCTAGAAAAGGCAGGAAAGAAACTCAAGAGAGGAATCAGGAGGCCAGAAGTGATGCTCACTGGCTTGAACCTCATGGCTTGCTCAACCAGCTAGGCATGGTGTCACCCAGAATGAGCTGGAACCTCCCACATCAATCATCCATCAATCAAGAAAACACCCCACTGGCTTGCCAAAGGCCAATCTTTTAGGGGAAATTTCTCAATCGATGATTCCCTTTTTCAAAGTAACTTTAGCTCAGGGCAAGTTGACATAAAATCATCCATGAGAGAAAGGAGCAACCCAAGCCAATGAACCTGCTTGGGGTGGGAAATAGATGAAGCAGCAGAGTAAAAATGAATTCAACTGCTGCTAGGGTCATTGGCTTTGTCTCTACAAACCTGAGTGCGGCATCTTATTTAATGAGTGCGATACCTGGTTATTTAGTGTAGGTTTTTTGTTATTGTTGTTAAATATAAATGTGTATGTATTTAGTCACAATCACATGAGCCAAATAGGACTGGTAAGTGAAATGCATGGAGTGTTTTTCTAAGCGAGCATGGTAAATAAATAATTGACGCATTGTACTGATTGCTACAAAGTGATGATCCTGCTTCTTTCCTCTAGTTTAGCTTATAAGGGATGATCGTGTAGGTACTTATTTGTGAAGTTGTTTAATAGAACATTTGTCTACTAAAAGCTGCATGTATGTCTATAGTTCAGCTTTAGAATCAAATAAACTCCCACCAGAAATTAGATGCGTGTAGGTATTAGAAATCAAAATACCTACAAAGAAGAATGAAAGGAATATATGCTAGAAGCCTAAGTAAAAGCCAGAAGGGTAGATCATTGCAAATGATGCTGTCAGAACTCAGTGGGCCAAGGAGTTGTGTTAATAGAGAAGCTGTACAGGGAACAGTCTCCAGGAACATTCTTGTCAAAGGTTCCCATTTTATCAAAGAACTTAGGACACCACAAGCTGGAATAAGATTTCAAAAATAGAGACCACAATGCCACAAAAAAGTTTTTCAACTGTATCTGCACATTAGCACGTTTTTCATGGAGTGCTATTCCTTACCGTGTTTCAGCCTGAGATCTCCTCCCTTATCAGGGCATCAGTTTTCATACAAGCTTGGAAATCTAAATATGTATTCATATGTATGTTTTATTTCAGAAAAGGGCATTGGCTTTGTACATGTTTGACATCAATGATTTCCTGACATCTGATAGATTATTTTTTAACCTGATGATTCAGTGCCTAAGACTGTGTAGAGCAGTGGTTCTCAACCTTCCTAATGCTGTGACCTTTTAATACAGTTCCTTGTGTTATAGTAAACCACAACATAAAATTAATTTTATTTCTAGTTCATAACTGTAATTTTGCTAGTATTATAAATCTAATTGAAAATATCTCTTTTCTGATGGTCTTGGATGAGCCCTGTGAAAGAGTCATGTGACAACAAAGTCTACTTCAGGTTTCACAATTTTTTTTTGAGATTTTTGTTTAGGTAATTGCAGATTTCCATTAAGTTCTAAGTAGTAAGAATGCAGATAACTTTTCTATTCTCTTCTAGCTTTTGCACAATGGTAATCATGTAAAATTTATAACATAATACTAAACAAAAGTCAATGGAATTAACACGATAGACAGATACACACACACACACACAGCGAGAGAGAGAGAGAGAGAGAGAGTGAGAGAGATTCATTCAGTGAATACAACTGACACTTTTCTCTTGCTGTGATAGAATACCCAGCCTAAAAGCAAGTTACGGTAGAAAGATTTTTTTGTTTTGTTTTTTTTTTGTTTGTTTGATTAGTTTATTTATTTATTTATTTATTTATTTTTTACTTACAGATCCAGAGGGTTAGAGACTATCATGGCAAGAAAGATGTGGCAGCAATAAGAATGTGATAGCAGGAAGCAGATTGATCATAGGAGACAAAGGGAGAACAGTAAGTTGGGGGTGATTATAAAACCTCAATACCAATTTCCAATAATGTACTTCTGCCAGAAAATCTCCTCCTCTTAAACTTCCCATAACCTTCCTAAACTGTTGCCACCAGCTAGGAGCCCTGTAGGGGACATTTCATATTTGAACTGCAACAGTAACTATCTGGTATGACTTCTGACATATGCCTTCAACACATCTACCTTTCCTTGTTTTGACATCATTGTTTGCCTATTGTAGCTTATTACCCTTTAGCAAAAAAACTACTGTGATTTAAATGAAAACATTTCAGAAATGTTAGTCATCGCTTCTTCCAGTATAAATCATTCATGTAACTACTTGTTTAACCTCCTTAAGGGAATAATGTATGTTAAAATTATCCTGCATTGTATTTGTAAATTTTTCTTGTAGGTAGTCTCTTTCTTCATTTATACTTTTCTTTCTTTTATTGTTAAAAACACATTTTGGGACATTGATTCTTAATGTTTTTTTTTTCTTTTGTATTCTTTATTCAAGTCTTTTCTTAAGGATCCCACTGAGGTTGCTCAGGCTTTCTCACATAGATTCTGCAGATTTTAAGAAGCTTGGAAAATTCACTCAACTCCTCATATACATTATTAAACACACACAAAAAAATGGTCTGCATTTCTCTGTACAATTTCATAGGTCTCTTTTTCTGTTCCTTAGTTGCATGGTGGAAATGATTGTCAGAGTGTTAATAGTTGGGGAAAGAAAAAGGAATAAACTGGTTGTCTTTGATGGGAACTCTACGTCTTACTTGTACTGACACACACAAGCGTTCGTGAACATCAGTGGATGAACTAACTAGGATAAATATCCTCAAGAGATTCCAAGAATAAGTTATCTTTAATTAAGACATTCTCATTTTTCCATTATTTTTCTTTGTATTATCATTAATATACCAAAGTGATGGGACATGAAGCATGTACCAGCAGCAGCTCAGAGGAGTTAGTGGATGACAACGATGTGGCAAAGAAACAAAGAGAGTTCACATTAACCACGTTCTTGACATGTAGAAATTTGACAAGGTGTGATTCCAGTGATGCCAGTGCACTTTCCAATCATGGATGACTGTGTGACTAGGTTTATTTTTTTTCCAGTGAGTCATTATCAGGGAACATTCATAAGTCCAGGAACATCCAAAAGAGAACAATTTCCTCACCTTTCTGCATTTCTCTTGTGGTGCCTTCCTCTAGATTTCTTAAGAAAAGGAAGAAAGAAAATTATAATCATATGTTAAAATATAGTTTCTTGGTTTTACTAGTTAGTAATTGCAGCTGTACCTAAATTATATATATATAATGTATATACAAATATATTATATGTATCTACATATATATGTATGTATGTATATATATATCAGGTATTACTCTTCTTGGAAGAATTCCAAGAGTTTTTTTACAAAAAGGTTTGCATGAACAATATCAGTGGGAAATAATATAATGTCAAAATACAAGAAAACAACTTATCTTTAATGCTTGTATTAGAAACTTTCTACAAACTGAAAAGCCCAGAAAACCCTTTTATCTGTGGGAGAAATATAAAGAATACAAATAGTAAATAAATGGTGAACACTTGGCCAAGATGTGTATGACATCATTTTCACCATGTGGGATACATAAAACCGAAAGTAAAAGTAGGAGTAAGGAAGCTGTGATGAAATGCCTGATGCTGAGCACTGACTACTCTACAAAGAAATAACATTGACAGAAATGTGTTTTCAACATCTTGCCAAGAAAATGACTAACAGAACCTTCACAGTGAGAAAAGAGGAAGTAGGAGAAGAGAAATTGCCAACCTTACATATACACTCAGGTGTGGAAAAGCGTGCAGCGAGAATTTAGTCATTCTCTACAGTGTAGTCCTTTCTCACTACTTCCTGTCAGTGACAAATCATGTCGGCCACCCATAAAAAAATGTTTAAAAGACACAGGGGTTACATTTCATAAAAAAGTAAAAACCCTTCCTTCTTAAGTATGAACACATGCCTGTCTATCCTTCTGCCTCTTAAGACTCACCATTCTTCTCACTCACCATCCCCAGATTCATGTTGTCCTCTCATAAAGAAGAAGCAGTTTTGCTTTCAAGTTCCTGATGGTGGGTTCTTAAGGCTGTGACCTCTGTAAGGTCTACTGTTCTCCAGATGTATTTCCGGGTTGCTAAATTAAATGTACAGATGAAGGGAAAGCCAACTTACATATGCCTCGTTCAACATTACCAAGGAAGACACTTTCTTGTGTCTTACGTTATTTTGGGGAGTAATATGGGTGTGTGGTACATACAAACATGTAGGGGTACATGTACCTGGGTGTGGGTTGGTACGTAAGAACATAGGGTATTCGCCTTCACAGCTCCACACCTTAGACCCTTGAGAAGGGGTTTTTCACTTACCCTAGAGCTTGTCACTTTTCATCTAGGATGGCATCCTGCAAGCCATGACGATCCTTCTGGATCTGTCCCCCAGCACTGGGGCTACAGGTGTGAGTGATCAGGTCCTGGTTTTCATGGGTCTTGGAGATACACACTTGGGTCTTCATGCTTATATCAAAAAGCCCTCACATCCTCTGAGCCATCTCCCTATACAGCCTCTCTGTCTCCTTACCTAAGTTTTGCATGTACTTTAGAAGTAAATAATAGAGTCTCATGATCCATCTCTTCTTTCTTACATGTCATTTTTTGTTATTTCTGGCTATGTGGATAAAAGACACTTTACCAGGACACTTCAGTTTAAAATGTTATGTAAACTTCATGAGTCATTTGTTTTAAACACGTCAGTAGGTAGTGCCTTTAGGGTTTGATTTGTGGAGCAACTGATGAAAACTTCATCACATGCTGTTTTTTACCTCCCCTACACACATATGTACAAAAAATATGTTACTCTCAAATTTTTTATGGTTTTCTTATATTATCTCTGCATTTTTGTATGCTCTTAGCAATATTGTTTTTTTTTCCTTTTCTTTTTATGTTATCATAATTATGAAGGTTTTTAAGTGTTTCTTCTAGTGGTTACCTACAAGTAACTATAACTTTTTATAGTAACCCCTGTTTTAAAAGCAATATCTATTAATCAAAAATAAAAATTTATATTTCATTTTTTTCTCCCTCCCAATTTTTAAACCAACTCATTTTAATTGAATTTTGGTGATAGATGATAAAGGGATTATTATCAATACTACTTCCTAACATTTGCTTAGTGTAAGCATTCTAACATCCTAAATGTTTAATATTCTTTCTGTAACCACAATCCATACTCTTGTTATACATCAGTTGCATAATTAAATTAGTTTGATGACATTTAACTGCAGACCTGGTTTTAATTTTCAGTGAGGTAATGGTTTAGAAATAGTTTGTGAAGAATTTCTTTAACTTAGCTCTCAGATGTTTTTACTGAGTCCCTTAGGAGAAAATTCTACCAAGGCAACAAATACAATGATCGCCCTAAGAGAATACATGCATTTTTAAATTCCCATCTCTATTGCATTATAATGGTCAGCATTTGAAGAGGAAGAAGTATGCTTTTTAGTAACAGAAAGGATTGTAAAGGCAATAACAGAGAATGGTCCTCAGAAATGGGCTACTATTGTATTTGAAGCTCTGTCATTTACTATCTAAGGTAACTATTATTATTTTCTTGATCAATGGAGATAAAATAGAAGATTATAGTCTTCATGATGACTATATAGAAAAAGTAAACATTTGGAATCTACGGTCACATATTCTAAACTCAATGAAAGATGCGTACAATGGCATTATGCATCTTAATGGTTGCTAGTCAGTTTGGGGGCAAAACAGCAGCTAGTTGCTTGACATTTAGCTTCAAGATCAAGAATGACACTAAATGGGTTGTATTTTTTCTGTCTTCTATATCTTTTAATGTCTTTATCCCTTTGTCTCCTGGATTTTCTTTTCTTTTTTTTTCAATGCAGTTTATTCAGGAACCTTGAACAATCATCTGACCCTGGGGAAAGCCAGCCCACAGCTTAAATAGCCTCTGGATAGCCAACCAAGGCGTGCCACGTGGGCAATGCAGATAGGTCCACGTACATGGAAGCAAGCCAGATCCTCAGCCTTAGCCAAATGTGGAATTGTTCGTGACAGAGAGCACTCACCATCGGGAAGGTGGAAGGCGGAAACCAGCTCCATCTTTAAGGCACAGCATTCTGCAGCTCTCTACAGTTCCCCCTTTTTGTTTTGGACGCATCAGGCAAGAGTAGAGGTCTGATCTCTGATATTAGAAATAAATTGGGACTTTGTACCGATGTTCATTTAGGTGTCATCCACCCAAAGAGCATCAGACCCGTCTGATAACTTTTTCTCAGAGGCGGGACCTGGGGTATCAACCCGCATGCAATCAGACATGCTCTTCTCTGGGTCCAAAGCGGCTGACCCTGAATGCAATGCTTAGCCTCGCATCCTGAGCGTAACATTTTAGCTTTTTATGGTATCCAACCATGCTTGGGGCGAATGTCCTGCTTCAATGGCTGTAAAGGCCTGAATGATCATGGCTGCATCACACTGTTGTGAGACTCTAATCTTGCATATATACCACAGGCAAACCAAGGAGACCAACACCAGAAGGCCTGCTAACGCTCCCATGCCCGCCCATTCCTTCAGATGATTCATGGCTGCAGCAATCCATGATGATAATCCTGTGGCTAGTCCTGTGTTCACTCTGGTAGAATTTACTGTGACAATGGCCACTCTCAGCTGCTCCATCGTAGTATCGAATTCTCCAGTCCAATTACCTAAAATATAGCTCGACAATTGTTTAGACAGATTTGCAGCACAGGAAAAATTCTCATGTTATATTCTAGTGACTCAAAGCCCAGCATATTTTCATTGACAGCCAAGTTGAGAGATTTGCCATAGGGTATCAATTTGCTCCTGCACGAGGTCAATCCTCTGATTGAACACCATCAAGCTTCCTTTTAGTTGAGCTTTATGTACAACTAAGGCATGAGCTACATTGGCTAAATGATTATTCAGGGTCTGAGCAGTCTGCCCAGTATGAATCATGGCTAATGCCCCGGTGGTAGCTCCAACAGCCGCCAATGAGATGGTAGTAACAATGGTGGCTGTAGTTCCAAGATCCCTTTTCTGTCTGAAGAGAGTCATAGCGTGAGGGGCATCAACGGGCACAGGCACCCAGTGAGGCATGCGAGTAACCAGGGCATACCTAAATTTACTAGCATTCCAGCATTGGGCAAAAAAGCCCAATTGGGTATCATTACCACAATTACTTGGCTCTATCTGGCTAATAATGAATAAAAATGGGGGATATAGACAAACAGGTGTGGGCTTATAGGAAATATTATGAGAAGCCTTAACCCCCTCGTTGAAATATCCTGCGTCAGTTCTAGAACTAGCAGTGGTGGTGTCCGAGGTCTGAGTAGGTTCAGGAGACCATTGCCCCCAGGGGCGAGACGTGCTCCATGCCAATTGACTAACTCCATGTTTTCCTCCACTTTTGAAAGTCATTTAAGGTTCTTAAATTATTTTTTTCCCTTTTTTTAAAAATTTTTCATCAATTACACTTTATTCATTCTGCATCCCCCCATAAGCCCCTCCCTCCTCCCCTCCCAGTCCCACCCTCCCTCCTCCCTCTGCTTGCATGCCACTCCCCAAGTCCACTAATAGGGGAGGTTCTCCTCTCCTTTCTGATCTTAGTCTGTCAGTTCACATCAAAAGTGGCTGCATTGTCCTCTACTATGGCCTGGTAAGGCTGCTCCCCCCCCCCCAGAGGGAGGTGATCAAAGAGCAGGCCAATCAGATTATGTCAGAGGCAGTCCCTCTTCACATTAATATGTAACCCAATTGGACTCTGAACTGCCCTGGGCTACATCTGTGCAGGGGTTCTGGGTTATCTCCATGAATAGTCCTTGGTTGGAGTATGAGTCTCTGGGAAGTTCCCTGTGTTCAAATTTTCTTGTTCTGTTGCTCTCCTTGTGGAGACCCTGTCCTCTCCAGCTCTTACTATTTCCCACTTCTTACCTAAAATTCCGTTCACCTGCCCAACAGTTGCCCATCCGGCTCAGCATCTGCTTTGATAGTCTGAAGGGCAGAGGCTTTCAGAGGCCCTCTGTGGTAGGTTCCTAGGTTGTTTCCTGTTTTCTTCTTCTTCTGATGTCCATCCTCTTTGCCTTTCTGGATGGGGATTGGACATTTTAGTTAGGGTCCTCTCTCTTGCTTAGTTTCTTTAGATGCACAGGTTTTAGTGGGTTTGTCCTATGTTGTATGTCTATATGAGTGAGTATATACCATGTGTGTCTTTTTGCTTCTGGGACAACTCACTCAGGATGATCCTTTCCAGATCCCACCATTTACCTGCAAATTTCATGATTTCCTTATTTTTCATTGCTGAGTAATATTCCATTGTGTAGATTTACCACAATTTCTGCATCCATTCTTCAGCTGAGGGGCATCTGGGTTGTTTCCAGCTTCTGGCTATTACAAATAAAGCTGCTACAAACATGGTTGAGCAATGTCTTTATCCCTTTGTCTCCTGGATTTTCTTTTTTGAAATAAATTTATTGAGCTATCTTTGAGTCAACTGTAGTAAAAGTGTATGTATAACTTTTATGAATGCTTTCTCTCATCCTCACATATATAGTGCTAAAATGTTTTTATTAAAGTAATACATACTCAGAGGAAGGTAGTTTGGAGAACATTCACAATCTGCTCATATCTGCAGCCAGCATCCAAATCACAGAGAAAACAAAACAAAACAAACCAAAAGATCAACAACAATTAAAAAACAAACAAACAATCAAACAAAATCCTGAAGCTTAGAGCTGTTCTTGCTCCCAATCTGGCCCAAACTCTCTTATTCCAAACACTGCAAAGGAATGTGTCCTTGTGTTTCCTTACTCTGAACAATTGCACTCAAACAAAATGGTACTTTTTTGTGCTTGGCTTTGATGATTTTGACATGTGTCTTGCTAGGCGTTTTAAAATGGTTAGCTATTAAAAATTTAATTAGTGTAGAGCTTAATAAGTAAATAGGGGAACTATACAACTACATATAGTCAGAGATCAGGAAGAACTGTTATGTACCTTAGTGTATTTGTAATGTCCTTAAGTAATTACTTTCCTAAAAATTATTTTTTAAAGAGAAAATAGAGTCTGATAGTCGCTATGTTTCTAGTTTCCAAACAAAGATCAGTTAACTTCTATGGAGTTCCTGAAAATTTTGTGCAGTAGAATTTGCCGACGTCTTCATTATTCTGTCTTCTTCTCTGGACAGCCCATAATGGCAAGTTTCTATTGATCGCCCAAACTTTTATTTTCTTCTTTGCATCTCTTTCTTTCAGAGCTCCCCTCTTGGTTCTCCTTCTCTGTTTGAATCCTCATTGTTCCTGATGTCTATCTGTGTATCCATTTGTCTTGCACCCAGAGCATGCCATGGGAAGAATACAAGTCCCTCAAAACATGTCTAAGAATAAAACAAAGTACCACAATATCATTGTTAACAACAGGAATATAAGCTATTGACAACATTACTTAGGAATGTAATTGAAATAATTTAATGCTGGAAATAAGGATGGGTTCTAGAACAGTATAAAGTAGTTTGGGTTGCATGAGGCAAAGCACATTGAAATTAGAAAGCAAAAACAAAGCAGTAAGCGCAGTGAAGCCTGGGAAGTGCTGATGAAGTGTGTGAACCAAGAGGAGTTTCTAATGGGTCATCTGGGTGATCATTTGTGATGTAGAAATTGTTCCCATTCAAGGAAGATTCACAAAACATTTAAAAAGAATAGGCAAAGGAGAATTTATTAAGAAGAAAAACATCAAGATTCAGGTAAGTGGGAAGGTAAAGTTTTCTCATCAGACCACAAAGGGACATATTAAACAGAAAATGCCTAAATTTATTCTGTTAGTACTAGGGTGTCAAAAGAATACGAGGGACAGTTTGGTTTGAGACACATCACTGCTAATGACAGATTTGAAACACAAAGAACTGAAGGAAGAAATATTTTTGAGCTTTTGTCTCAGCAGAATTGCCAACCATCTTTCTATCTACTACCTCTTCCTAATAGACCAGTCCTGAATGGGTGTCACACTCTGTCCAGATTTCAGATTCCATCCACATGCTTGAGTGACAAGCTGAGTAAAACACCACCATCATGGTAGATGATGCAGTAAATTTGTATTCACCTGCTGCTGGGAGAACCTCAGGATCTCCCAAATTGTTTTTCTTCCCAAGGGTGACTTCTCTGAATCTTCTGAACAATGAATGATTTTACATCTTGGAAAATTTTAATGCCTGTTATTCAAGTACACTATTTTATCATCACTAGACAAATTTGCTTTCTGTTTCTTGTAGAAGGATAGAGAATCCGTGTGTAGTTTCTATAATCAGTTCCTCTCCTTCACTAAGATAACATGTGGTTTATCTTCAAAACTATCTTTACATTTCTGTTCCAGGTTCAGAGATGCAGAGCCCTGTCTCCTTCTGGATACAATATATCTACTTATTCTCTTGACTCTGTAGCCAAATACTTTCTCTCTACATTGTTCATCTGTTCACTTATTCTCTTTCTTAAAACTCTAATCGCTCCTGTTTTATTTAATTTGGTTTATATTTTTGGATAATAAATCCTAAATTTACACCTAGGTTAACCAAGAACTTACTGCTTAGCTAGATGAGCAGCCTGACTCTAAGAAGGGCAAACGCAGTAAGTTACTTTCTTCAGCTAAAGAACTCTCTTCTATCATACCTTGGCTCCTGTCACACTTGCTCTTTAGTTCTAGTAAAACATCCTTAAGGTTACATTTGAGGTAGGCTTCACTATGCATCTCAGGGGGTCCTGGAAGTTATTAACCTTTCTCTTGACACTGCGTTGTGGATCCATCTTGGATTCTCAACCTGTAACCTGAGAGCACAAATGGAATGTATGGCACTGTGTGCCTCTTTCTGTGCCTATCTGTGCCTATCAGTCTTGGGTCAGCTGGCACTTTTCTTTCTCAAGATCTACTTGCATTTGGTTTTTCTTTAATTTTAAGTGCTCATAAATATTTTCTGGATTTTTGCATGTTTTGATCAATCAACCCAGGTATGTCTTTGTTGTTGTTTTGAAAAAAACAAAACAAAACTGCCTTGTCTATTTAATATTCTAGATTTTGAGATGACAAAAGGAGTAAGAGAGTCAGTATTGCTGTGCTGGTGGAACTTGCACATGGGAAGGTAGAAAGCAAAAGTCTATCAGAAAACCAAAGATCTGACTAGGTAGCTCTGATGGTAACTTTTTACAGCACTCTTTCCAAGCAGGCCTTTCTCACTTGTGTGATTCACATCTGTTCATCTGAGTAGATATGGACTGCTGATGCAATGCTCACTTACAGACAAGGTTTTGTCAAAATGTAAGTAAAGGGAGTAAATGGAAACATAGATGAATGTCATCTTGTAACTTTGAGTATTTTAAAAATGTATTCTCTAAGATCACATGAATTCTGTGATATTGCTTAAGTCAAAACTCACAGAAACTAAGCAAGAGAGAGGACCCTAACTAAAACGGTCAATCCCCATCCTGAAAGGCAAAGAGGATGGACATCAGAAGAAGAAGAAAACAGGAAACAACCTAGGAACCTTCTACAGAGGGCTTCTGAAAGCCAGAAGAAGAAAACAGGAAACAAACTAGGAACCTACCACAGAGGGTCTCTGAAAGCCTCTGCCCAAAGACTATCAAAGCAGATGCTGAGCCTGATAGGCAGAGTGAATGGAATTTTATGTAAGAACTGGGAAATAGTAAGAGCTGGAGAGGACAGGGTCTCCACAAGGAGAGCAACAGAATAAGAAAATTTGAACACAGGGAACTTCCCAGAGACTCATACTCCAACCAAGGACTATTCATGGAGATAACCTTGAAGCCCTGCAGAGATGTAGCCCAGGGCAGTTCAGTGCCCAAGTGGGTTACATAGTAATGGGAAGAGGGACTGCCTCTGACATAATCTGATTGGCCTGCTCTTTGGTCACCTCCCCCTGAGGGGGGAGCAGCCTTACCAGGCCACAGTAGAGGACAATGCAGCCACCTTTGATATGAACTGATAGACTAAGCTCAGAAAGGAGAGGAGAACCTCCCCTATCAGTGGACTTGGGGAGTGGCATGCATGAAGAAAGGGGAGGGAGGGTGGTATTGGGAGGGGAAGAGGGAGAGACTTATGGGGGGATACAAAATGAATAAAGTGTAATTAATAATTAAAAAACTAGAAAAAAAAGGTGAAAAAATCACTGAAATTAAGAAGCTCAAGATTGCTAATAGCTCTCACATGCAATTTGTATGGGGAAATGTGAATAGCGTATACGAAACTAAGAGTCTTAAAATATCCAAACAGTTACATGGAATTGTCTTATTATTTGGGTTTTCATCAGACTGTTAGGTTAGGGTTCAAACCTCTATCTCTTTCTGGTAAAGGAAGGCAGGAAGGGAAATCTTATAATACAGC
This sequence comes from Meriones unguiculatus, assembly GCF_030254825.1. Classification (NCBI taxonomy): domain Eukaryota; kingdom Metazoa; phylum Chordata; class Mammalia; order Rodentia; family Muridae; genus Meriones; species Meriones unguiculatus. Next base: position 113,111,029 of record NC_083349.1, read on the forward strand.
AACCCTTCCTTATGGCTATTGGCATGGGAGCTTGTTTTCCTCTAATGCTTCATCATCAGAAAGAGGAAATTCACTGTACTATTCGTGTCTTACAACCTAATGTTAAGCAAGATATCATGAAAAATAATGAGTCACTTTAATATATATATATATATACATATATATTTATATAAAATATCCATTTATATTTAAAAATCTGGGCGTGTGGCTTAGTGGTAGAATACTTGTCAATGTGGCTGAGATTCTGGGATTGATCCCCAACACTTCACAAAGAATTTTTAATTTACCAGGCACAGAGGTGAATGCATGTGATCCCTCAGTCCTCATGAGGCTAAGTCAAGAGGACCACAAGGCTAAGGCCAGTCTCAGATCCATAGCAAATACCTGTCTTGAATCATTAAATACATCAATGAATCACATATTTAATGAGAAAATGAACTTCACTTTGGAGAATGACACTCATGTGGCTGATTTGGCAAAATGAGAAATGAGTCAAATCAACTATGCACCAGTGTAAAGATCAAAGCCCTAGCTGTTCAATTGTATTTTGACTTCCCAACATTGGTTTTTATCATCCTGGGTTCTTGGGGAAAAAGATTCAAGGGACTTCATAAGACTATTCTATCATCTCTTATGTTGCTAATAATAAAGAAAAACACTTTGGAAAATGAACAATAGATATGACTGGACACATCGCTCAGCGGCTCCCACAAAAGACAGGCTCATGCAGCAGCAGAAGGGACCCTTGAAGCCGAGCAACGGTGTGGAGCCTGATAGATGAAGTGTTCACATAGCAGTTTGTAGATATTTCTCTTTGGCCTTTAATGAGCTACTGCTGAGAGTGGTTTTGTTATCTCCACTGGAGCCTCAGAATTGGCGCTGCGTGGTCAGCAAAAGATTAATAAGACACAAGATGTGAAAATTGGATGTTTTAGGCTAATTCTCTATACTCAAGCAGCATTTGTGAAGAGATGGGTGTAATAAAATTGGGATATTAAATATGACATCTTTTACCACAAAGTGGACCTAGGAAAACACCTCTCAGTTTGTTGGCAGAAAATATCCTCTTGGCGATTGATATGTATTCCTATGTTCGTATGCATTTGAGTCACGGACTCCAGATTGATTATTTTGTATCTTTAAATTTTTAGTGGCTAATTTTATGTATCAAATTGAATGGGCTGCAAGATTCCCAGAAATTTTGTCAAGCAATGATTGGGTAGCATCTGAAGGCATTAAACAAGTGATATTTCAGCTCCAGGCAGCTGAGCAGAAGTCTCCCTCTACTTCCAGGAAGCCAGTTCAGGTACTCAACTGATTGCATAACGCAGCATGTTTGGTAGCTTGATGACTCAGTATCCTTGTTTTAATGTGATTCTCAACTAGGAATGCCATCCCAGATACAGCCATAGTAATATATGGTGAAATGTCAGGTAACTGGTTCTCAAGCCATCATAAAGAATCTTCACTTAAAATTATTATTTTGAATGTTACACACATGAGAACTCTATTTGCATCATTTCTAATCCTCTCCCTGTCCCTTCTAACTCCTTAATTGCTTTCTGACTCCCTCTCAACCTCATGACTTCTCTCTTTCTCTCTCTTTCTTTCTCTCTCTCTCCACCTTGTGTGTGTGTGTGTACGTGCACACATAAACATCCTGAATCCATTCAGTTTTGCTCCACTAAAGCAAAGTACCACACACACAATACACACATTTAAATTAAGAACTATATGCATTCAATGGCTCCTAGAGAGAAAAAAAAATCAGTTTCCTCTAGGAATGGGCTCTCTGACATTTGCTATTCATCCAAATAAATGTATGCAACACAGTTCATAGTGTTCATTTAAGTTTTTGTTTCTTCTTTTATTAATATTAGTATTAGTATTATAATTTATTTACTTTAAATCCTGGTCGTAGCCCCCCTCCCTCATCTCCTTCCAGTCCCAACCTCCCTTCCTCTTCCCCTCCATCCTCCTCTCCTAGTCCACCCACAGGGGAAGTCCTCCTCCCCTACTGTCTGACCCTAGCCTATCAATTCTCATCAGAACTGCCTGGATCCTCCTCCTCTGTGGGCTGGCAATGTCACCCAGCCAGGGGGAAGTGTTCAAATAATAACTCACAAGTTTGTAGTTTTGAACCAGCTACACTTTTCTGATAATTCCCTATTCTTCCCCATCAATGTCTTTAATGCCTTCCTATACTCACTCAACTAGAACACTTGCGTACTTAATTCCCTAATGCTTAACTTCCTCACAGAGTTCATGCTTTCTCTCCTTCAGAAAACCTGTCTGAAAACCCCCTCCTTTCTCAGGTACTTAATACAAGCTGTACTGAATACTTGATGCCATTCAATGTGTAGCTTCTGCTTAACCATTTCTCTTTATTTGATTATTCCCCAACGAAACTGCAAACTTTAGGCTAAAAAGTTCTGGTAATTTTTCTCTCAGTAAAAAATAAAACGTTTGATCCATAGAGATGTTCAGTAAATTAAGGAGTTTCAATGAGGTGTTCCTGAAAGCTAACAATATTTTAACTAAGAATTTTAAAATTGTTCCACTCAAAACCAACCCCTTAGTTATGATATGGATGGAGTGGCCATTTTTACACTTGTCTGGATCTTTCCTTTCCTCTTGTCAAATTCTGAATCTCCAACCTTGCTCACAATTATCTACCACTAGTAAAAAGAAGCCCATTAATTTACAATCACCCCTATTTCCCCTAATAAAGAGTGTCAACCCTGGGATTTGACTAGAAAGCAGATGGCTGCTCATTAACAAGGATTTTCCTTCATGCTGACATAAATTCAATTGCATTAAAGCAAAAAAAAACCAAAACAAAACATAAAATATAACAATCTACATACCAAAGTGTTGATATAATTTCTTTGTTTGCTATTTTTGTCAAGTGCAGTGGGCTCAAAATTGGAAGATAACGATATTTTTCCCCCAAAAGGTTCCCCCCACTTTGTGCCATTCTGTGCCCTTATATCTTGTTGAGATTTGATGGTGACCTCACAGATATCTTATTAATAATGAACCTGAGGGGATCAGCATGGCTTGGTCTTAGGGTAATAAATCAAACCACAAGTGCTACGTTTGCAGATTTGTAATTTAGAGAAATATAATAACTAAGATTGAGGGTCTGGTGGGAGGTAAAACTGAGTATGGGTGGAGACTGGCCTTTCATGGGGCTGGTTCGTACTCATGGACATTAATCACTTTTATATGTTACCTTCCTAATTGATGTTATTCTTTCCAGTTATGCTGTAATTGAATTTTTTTTTTAAAGATGGTTCAGATGTCAAGTTTAGATGCTCCATGGTGCTTCTGCTCAGGGAAGGTATACATAGAGTCCAAGTCATTTGGAATGATGGATAACAAGGTAAACTTCGTGGTGCCTAATGATATGCAGGGCAGCAGATATGCAGCATAGGAGATTCCATGAGGTGATAAAGGAGGAGTAAGATTGTGGAAAGTGAGCATGTGGATTTTAACTAGTCAATTAACCACCATGCAATTTTGTTCGTTTATCAGGAAACTTCTTTTAAACAGCAGGGAAGATAATTGCTACTGTAGTTCCGTGTCAATATACTAGTGAAATGCAGGCTGTTTCCCATGAATTTTGTGCCTGACACTGTGCTGAATAGGAAGCTATTTGGAAGGCATTTTGCATATGTCCTCATATCAACTTAGCTACCTGGACTGCATAGCATAATTCAGTGTTTGCTGTCAGACTGGAACTCTTGGAGAGTCTCTGAAAAATGTGCACAACTTCATGCATAGGAGTGTATATCCACCAGAATTTGGCTCATGGTGGAGACGTAGAGAATTCCTAGGTCAGGGTTTGATGTTCCACCAGAACAGAAATGGTTGATATAATGACAAACTGATTGGTGACTCACCAGGGTCATTTTATTACAAGTGAGAAAGACAATACACAGTTTAAGTATGTCAAACCAAAGTGATTACATTTTTAAAGCACTGTTGATAATGTAAATACTATTTACTCCATAGAAGAAATGAATAACAAATGTGTATAAATGGAGAGTGTGGTTCCCTGTTTCCACAGTGGTTGTTGGCCTCAGCCCACAAGAACAAGGGGATCAAAAGCAATGGGCAGAGTTCTGAAGGCCATGAGTATGATGGAGAAAATTTCTGGGAGTCAGCTCAAGGGTGAGGTATATAAGAGCTCTTAGGATTGCAAGGAAGAAGGGCTGATTGCTTGCAACACAGTACCTGATTATCATATGGGCAGGAAGGAAAAGGAAGGACTTTTGCCTTTAGAGGAAGTTCTATGCAAGATCATCTTCTAAATAAGGTTAGGTACCTGTTCTTAGAGATGCTCACCAAATAAGATCAGGCAGAGAAGAGGAAGCCCTGCTGAGGAAGGGAGTCCTCCATTTTGTGCGGAGCTCTGAGAGCTATCCAGACATGGTGAACTGCAAGGCTATTTGCAGGGTCCTCCCACATAAAAGAGCATTTTTCTGGTTCCCAAATACACTTAGCAGCGTAGAGCCAGTGTTGTTTGACAATCTTCTTATATCTTCTCTTGATGTTAGAAATTTCCCTGTGATCAGCACTACATACATTCTTGAAAATACCACCATTCTCTGCCATGTGAATCTTGAAAAGTAAAATGGTTGCTAAAGAGTTCCTATAGCATACAACCTTCCTGGGACTTGAGTATTCTCCAGATTTCACACACCATAAATTCCAGACTTCAAAAATGAAAGAGCCTGCCAGTCCTAAATAGGTTATTGGTTTCTCTTGGTCTTTAGTCTGACTTGGTGTTGGGAATGAAAGTAGCTGAGTGCTTCTAGAATAGGGAGAGTTGTGGCCACTGGGAATTGAGATCTTTGGGAATCAAGAAGCTGGAAAGCAGTATTATTTGACCCTCACGGGGGAGAGGAGCCCCCTGCAACTGATCTAGCAGAAGTTTATGTCTAATAGATGTGCTCTTCAGTGCCTCTCTGTAAGATGTGATCCCTGTGACAGCATCTTTGAAATTACAGCACTTTGTTCTAGTTTCCCAGGAAATACTCTGGTAGCTGTGTGGGCTCCCTTGGGTTTCTCCTTTGCTGTGCTGTGAAAACACACTGCCTATGCATCGCTATTATCATTGTTGGTAAGGACTGAGCAAGCATGAATTTCTACCTCATCATCTACACAGGGAAGAGGACAGCAAACCCTGCTGCCTTGTAATAACCCTCTGTATGTAAACCAGCCAAAGCGAAAAATCTATCCAAAATATGGTAATGTACAAAAATACAACCCTCATACACATCAGCATGGTCATCAAAGTGAGTTAGCTGCTCATTAACTTTTCCATCTTCCACAAGGGACACCAAATTATAGTATAAAAATGAAAACATTTGATGCATAGAGACTATCTTAGAAATGGGAAATGAACAAAGAAAATACTATTCATTAATGGATAATACCATCACGTGGAATGCTGATGCCCAGGTTTCTGAGTGAAGAAAAGTACTTCCTTCCAACGGAGACAATGATGAAGGTATTTGTCCAAGATACTTACATCTAACACCTTAGCCAATGAATATTTACTTAGTGGTTACTATATGCTGGTCACAAAAAGCAGAGCAATTGTTAAGGAATTTGAGGACAACTGCATATTCTTGCTGCATTTTACAAGTTGTATGTCTTTTTTTTTCAGCAAAATAATTTTGTTCTCATGTTGAGTGTTGTTATTTTACTTTTAGCTGATTTACCTTATTCATATAAGCTTTGTTAGAGGTGAGATGGAGAGCGGAAGTTGTTAAAGTAGATGCCTTTAGTTGCAGAATTATGAGGAACACTTGTGGCTTTCTGCAGCTGACTTATTTCTGTGTGACTAATGCACCTGACCTAGTTGACTAAGGTCTCTCAAACACAGGCAAAAGATAGCCACTATCACCAAACTGACCTTTGTAACCTGCTTCCCCAGCACTGAGATACTCACTCCCTGTGATGATTAATGTTGATTGTCCACTTTCAAGCTCTGCAATCACCTAGGAGACAAGCTTTCAGATATGCCAGAGAGGGCCTGTTTAAATCAAGTTAGCCTCTGGGTCTGTCTGTTTAAGTCTTCTCCTGATGAGAAAAAAAAATGAAGGTGGGAAGAGACACTGTAAAAGAGGAAATGACATTTCCTGAGCTCTACGTCTGGGTTGCAGAAAACAGAGGAAGCTATTGGAATATAAGTATCCACTTCTCCATGTGTCTTGACTTTACATCAGGTGTGGCCAGTAACTTCAGGTACTTCCCTCTTGACATCTCTTTTATGGTGGACTGTATCCTTCTTCAACTCTGGACCAAGAGAAAACTTTCCTTTTTTGAGATTTTTCTCCCAAATCTGGGTTTTCTCATTGCAACAGGAGTAGTAACTGAGACACCCTCTCAAAAGCACTTGCAAAAGAGACCTGGCACATGAATGATACTTTGCCTTTATATTAAAGACCTTCAGGTAGTAATTAAATCTTTGAATGATTGTATCATTTTGAGTTAAATTGAGAAAATGTTGAGCAAATGTTGTAGTCACAGAGGTCATAAAATAATTATCCTATATGCAGATCTGTACATCTCTTAGGTAACCAAAAGCTTGTTCATATTAAAGCTAATGCTATGTTTTCAGGAGCCTTGTGTTCTTCAGGAGAAGTCTCTGAACATTTGTGCATCTAATACCCAGTTCATCAGTAAAAACTTCCATCAAATCCCATACCCTAAAAATTAAGCTTTCCTGTTAAAATCAGTTAGCTCGCTGCTTCCCTTTTACGTTTTGATAATTATCTCTACCCATGTACTTTACTAAATATTGTTAAGACTATTTTATTTAAAGTGTTGTTGTCTGGACTATAGGGTTGCAGTGAATTGGAAAGATGTTTGGCCATGTTTCAGCATAGAAAGCATGTGGCCAAAAGACAACAGACATATAATTAGTGTATATAGTAATAGTTAGTTGTATTCACAGTTTGAGTCATAGGTGTGCTATAGACTCCTACATAACAGAAGAATCAATCCTGTACCCCTTTCAGCACCAAACAAGGAAACAGTCATAAAATAATTGGTAGTTGAATTAGTGGTTGGTTGGTGAGTTGGTTGACCAGCTGGGTAGTTAAAAGCCATGAAACAAACAAACAAACAAACAAACAAAAAACAGAAAGCATCCTGGACTTGGTGTTCTTTTGGATAATTTAGATCTCAAGAGTTTGAATCAAACCTTCTAGGTCATAAATTAATCAGGTATTCAATAGTCTAGATATAGAGACTAAACTTTAGTCTGGCAATCAAAATCTGTTATTTGAAAAAAATTTTTATAATTAGAAAAATATCTGTAGACAAATTGGGTGTGTTCTTCCCGCCCGGATTGTTTTCAAATGGTCAGGAGATCAGATGTAGTTGGGACCTCAACACCATACAGACAGGACACTGAATGCCAAAGCTGACGGACCTACTAGCTATGCACAGAGCAGATCATCAATAGCTCCATTACACTGATGCCCATGACTCAATAGTTAGCATCCTCTTCCTTTCAGAGCCTATAATTAATATAATAATTTATCCCATTTACTTTATTATTTTATTAATTAACCCTGACAGACGTGACAGTTTTGATCAGCCCTTGTCTTTGCTATCTATTTTCAACCCTGGGCCTTATATGTTATTATAGTAGATACGTATTTCCTGAGTACATAGACTTGTTCACTCCATACCTTCCAGGAATCAAATCCATTCCTGTGATTCATGTCATCACTTCTCTGCTTAATAATACCTATGCCTATGGCTCGCCATAATTTGTTTTCCAGGTTTTAAATTTGGATATGTAAATTTATGATAAATACTTCCGATTGACTACATCATATAAACTATAAAATTGTGTGTTTTAAATTCACTTTATTGTGGTGTGTTTTTGTTGTGTTCCAGGACTCTTTGAATGGCATTATTATTCACCCTGCCTCTCAGCCAGAATCCTGGTAATCATCTTTTATTTTTCATCTTGTCCCCCCCCAAACGAAATCAAGCAAGTCTCATATCCTATAGCATTGCACTTTTTTTTGAATCTGTACTATCATCCCTAATAACCTATGAGTCCAGGATTTCATCACAATTTTTATTACTTCTGACATAGTCTCTAAAGTACCATCTCTGGTTTGAGCATTCTTCCTCACAACACCCCTTGCATCAAATTCTTATTCCCTTCCCTTAAATACCCACCAGGATATGATTAAAGATGAACATTTTGAAGTTCCTCTCTGAAATTTATAATCATTCTGTGATCTTTCTTTAGGCACACATGTATACCTGACCTCTCACTTCATTCTTTAACATGGGGCCTGCCCTGTTACCTACATCCTATGCATGGTTTCACCATCCGAGCTAGTCTCTTCCAATCTCTCGAATGTATTTCTACTTGATAGGAGCTTCTTTCAAACTAATTAATTGTTTCATCTTTAATATATGGCTTAAGTGTTGCTTGCTCTCAGAGACTTTCCTGGAGCTCTCTCAGAGGGGATAGATTTCTTCTTTGCGTATTCATATCACTTTATGCATATTCTCTAATTTATATTCACTCGGTTATCCAATATCTTACGATTAAGCATTTAGAACAAAGTATTTACTACCCTATAAAAGATTATTCTAATATTTTATCTTCTTGCTATTCTAAATACTTCTTGTACTTTGTAACCTAAGAATCCAGAAAGCAGTGGCTAGGGGAAAGCCAGAAGACCCTGTGTTTTTTCATGTTTGACATTTTTCTGAATAGAAATGAAAAAGAGTAGTTCTTTGTAAATATCACTATGACCTCCATAAATAGATTTTAGTAAATACATTTAAAATACAAAGAAAAATGATGAGAACGTGTACAAATGTTTCTAAGACAGAGCATGGGTAAATGTGAAATCCCAGGAATGTTCTCCCCTGCTTCACTTTTTTTAGTTGATTATTTTTTTATAATAATTACAGTTTGTTTACTTTGTCTACCAGCTGTAGCCCCCTTCCTTATTCCCTCCCAAGCCCACCCTCCCTCTTCTCCTTTCTGCCCCTCTCTAAGTCCACTGATGGGGGAGGTCCTCCTCCCCTGCTTCACTTTTTCTATCTACTTTCATTTCAAACTTATCAATTCTCTGTGTTCGTTGCTGTTTTTCTTGCTCCTTAGTTGACATGGAGGGAAAAAAAATGTATTATCATAAAATCTCATAATTGCATGACCTTTGTGCCAAACAGCCAAAGCAAAACTCACTTTCTTTTCATTTTGTCTACAAAAGTCTTAGGAAGGAACTTTGACCTATCACTGAACCAAATGGTTAAATTAGACTATCATGGCAGATATGTGAAGACTCTGGGTATTGAATAGTAGGAATATATTTACTTTATTGAAGAATAGACATCAGGGCTGGGTACATAAAAAAAGAGAGCCACTTACTCTAACAATTATCAACATTTGGATGATCTACTTTTTGGCTTAAAGAATCTAGTAGGTCCTTTATTTGTTCCCTACAGGGGTTTTAATGTGTCCATCTTCATTTTACAGATAAGAAAACTAAGCTAAAAAGAGAATATTAAAAGTAATCAGCTTCGAAGAGCTGATATGGTTAGAGCTAAGGTAAGAATTATTGCCCTCAAATGCTTGAAATATTGATAACCTTGTGCACACATGGGGACCTCAGAAAGTCGGGATTACTCAAAAGCCTGAGCACCATGCTAGACCTAGACAGAATATATTTTCCAAAATAGAGTGCCCTTATCTTTGCTTCTGAAAGTAAATCTTGAAATTAAAAAGGCATCAATGAGAACATTGCCTCTGCAGATCCAATATCTTGGTCTTGAAGTTATATACCCAATACTTATTAATTTTCACTGAGAAAAGTACTTCCTCTGTAAGCATCTATTTAACAAAACTTTTGAACACTTACAGTGAGTTAGGCCATGTCTTCCACAGTTTTGAGAAGCATTAATCCCTGCCCCTGCCATCAGACAAATCTTGGTTAGCTGAGTCAGGGATGGATACATACATAGCAAAATTAGATAAGAAGAAAAGTCCACTGCCCAGAGGAATCACTGAAAGCATCAGTGCGAAACTTTGCAGTGCAACCTTGGGAGTGATGTGCTTGGAAAAGCGCGCTCACAAGGGGCGTGCTTAGCAAAGCTGAACTTGAGTCCCGCAGAGGTCCATCAGCTCAGTGCTTACACAACCCCCCACCAAGACTGCATCTTCAGTGTGAGCTTGACTAAGTCTGCCCCACTCTCTCAGATGTGTGACAACTTTGGGGATGTTCACAACTCCTTTTCAATGTTGACTAAATTCTGTAGTTTTGTTTCCTTCACTCCATATACTATGAGGGCTAAAATTTAAAATTTACTGTTCACCGTTGTAGTAAAACTAAAATTAAAGAATCTGAGTTTTAGGACAATAATTTACTCTTACAGAGTTAGTCATTAAAACTAAAAAGAAACCAATGGTAGTGATAAATGTCTTTAATCTTAGCACTCAGCAAATGCACCTAAATATCTGAGTTCTAGGCCAGCCAGGTCTACAGAGAGAGTTCAAGAACAGACAGGGCTACATAAAGAAACCCTGTCTTGAAAAAAATTAAAAGGAAAAGGCATATTTCTAGAAAGTAATAGGATTCTTACTTATTCCTAGTCACCGTGTGCATCTATGTCAAAGTCAGAGGCAACATTGAAGCTGAGGTTAAAGACTAAAGATTAAAAGTGTCTCATAAATAAATATTTATGAAAAATAATTTTATTCAGAAATACAACCAAAATTTTCACAGTATCTTTATGCCTAAATGAGCATGGCTGCACAGAAAGCAAAAAAATTAGAAACCCTTGGTTGAGCATATACTGTACTGAAAAACAGACACTAAAATAAATCATGTAACATAATGCAATTTCAGCTAATAGTGCATGGCTGTTACTATGCCAAGTGAGAGAAGGTTTGGATAGAGAATATTAGAGATGACCTGGGGTAACTTTTGAAAAGAGGTATGAATGAGAGGAGATGAAGGACTATTGGTGGTCTGAAAGTAAACTAGAATTGGCAAAATAAAGATGTTAAGACTACAACCATATTGGGTTGTTGAAAACGTACAGAAAACCTGCTGAGGCAGGAGCAAACTGAGTGAAGGGTAAGTTGAATGATGAGGTTTAAGATATTCCTTACTGTTGAGTGAAGAGGCAACTGTGCTGGTAGGTAGGAGCAAGGATGAGAAAGAGGAGCTTGGTGCCATTTGTCAGGATAGGGGAGTGGACTCTAGTAGTAATTGTGTATGAGGGAAGGCACAACCTTGGAGTATACTTTTGAATGCAGATTTGAAAATTAATTCAAAATTAGGAAATGGGAGAATTATAAAATTTGAGCTATCAGCTGGAACATTTATGCTATGAGGACAGGGAAGAGGCATTGTTGGAAAGGACAAGAAAGATGGGAAAACTAAAAGAACTTAGTGGGTAGAAGGTGATGATTCATAGGGTCCATGGAGCTATTGAGTTTACATTGGTGCTCAGTGACAGCTCAGGGGACTCTAGGAGTCATTAGACTGTGGGTGTTATTTACAGCCACAGGGATGAATGAAACCATCTGCATGAGCGCTGAATGGAAGCTCAAAGATTGAAATTTCTGGCCCTCAACCACAAAAGTGAACTGATGTTTCAAAGTCATCTTGGTTTAGTCCAGACTCCCAAAAACCTTTAGCTCTGTGTGGTTTATATTTGGTTTGCCCTCTCCATTCTTCTCTGTGCTAACCTGAACTGCAGAGGGGAAATATTTAAAATGTGTTTTAACCAGATCCCTTAGCTCCTGACTTGCTTCTATTGGGAGCAAGCCAGCCAGGGGAAATCAGTAGGAGGTTAGAGAGGCAGGGCAGGAGGTTGGGATGCTTATTTTCTTGTTCTCTCAAGATATTTGCCTCTCAGTTCCCACAGAGAATTTGTTTTTAGACTCTATGTGCATGAACAGGAAAATTTACAGATTTCTAAATTCCCAATTAAAATGGCATTGTATATACATATAATCTATAAATATCACACTTTGTATCTAACATAATCTCTGGGCCACAATAACACCTTCAAAATGTGGATGCCCTGTGAACAAGGGAATATTTTATCACTACTTCCTTGCTATCCTAAAAGGTCTATTTTTACTGACAGTGTAGGCTGTTAATGAATGTATGAGTTTTATTTTGCAGAAGCCCAACATCAAGACTGTATAAGTGAAAAGACAGATACAAACAGGGACTGAGGTCAGAGGGTACCATTCATGAGAATCTAAGAGGAAAAACAGTCTCTTTTGCAATATCCCATGAATATTTTCTAGAGAAAGGGTGACTGGGGAACCAAGCATACTCATGCACAGTTGTATGCTCAACACGCTACCAGGAGCAAGAGGATAGTGAGTTCAAGACCAGCCTAAACTATGAATACAAAGGAAGTTCCAGACCTGCTTAGATTACAGGACAATGTCTCATCACAAGGATAATAAAGACAAGAAAAATCTAGTGTGGTACTGTATCTACTATCTGCAATCTTCTGTGTCTCACCATTTTAAGTTGAGGCTGGCTTACCTTTCATCTGGTCATCTGAGACAAAAACACTTTGAAGTCTAATATTTGCCTTCTTACATTGTCTAGGTCATGCCTGCAGGACTCACAGTCCTGTGAGCCATACTCCCATGATAGCTAAGAAGCATTAGGCAATGGATAATATAAACATCTACACTGAAAAATTGGCTACACCAGAGTACAGTGGGGTGACCATGGTTATGCTAAATGAATTATCCCATAGGGGGAAAAAAACTTTCAAAGTACTTTTGTAAATATTAAGCATTTACTATGGTTTTCATTATTTTCAATGCTACTTCATAACTGTAAGTTTGCTACTGTTATGAATCACAATGTAAATTCATGATATGATAGATATGATATGTGATCCCCAAAGGGGTTGTGTCTCACAGGTTGAGACTCCACTGCCCAAGACTCAGCTATTGTAATATACAAAACAAAATGTTCAAGACTGATTTTAAGAATTATTTTTTAATGAGGAAATGAATTACTACCTTTGACTTTCTTGCTGCCTTTGCATGCCATCATATATTGATGATGATGGTGATTATGATTATTATGATGATGGCAGTAGTGTTGGAACACTTCATTTCTTGAAAAAAACATAAGAGAACAGAGATTACATGGCAGCAAGCAGCTTTCTGTCAACTACCTTGCTTCGTTTTAATTGTACCCAAACAGAACACTAAAGACCATTTTATGTCTGATCTGTAGCTATGTATATTTTCTTGGATCCCATCTTCTGTCTCTTAAGCACTGGGGCTAAGTGAACTGCTCTAAGGACAGTCTCTCACACCCTGCCCAGCTCACATTATTGACAACTCCATTATCCAGCACCTATGTTGATTAAAGATGGATGAACTACCGCCCTGTGCTTCCACCTAAACCTGGAATCACTGCAGCTGTACAATAACTGTCGCACGTTCCTCATTCCTTTTCTTTTATTAATAATACATTAAACCTCAGTCACAAAAAACTCAGAGAAAAGAGGGGGAAAGGATGATAATGATTTCCTGACAGATCTTGAATGAAAGGCTTTAACTAGTATTCTAACTAAACTTGACACACCATTTTTTAATGTGTGAGTCCCTCTATTTCCCACTCTCTTTAGGCTTAATTGAGAAGCCCCATTTAGGAAAGAAGTGAAGGATTTAATGAACCCTTTCCCCTCAAATCTTTAATTCAAAATATCTTTTGTTGACTCTTTGGTTTCTGGTAATAAGTGCTTTCACTGTTAATGACTGCACCGAAAAGGGCCAAATAACTGGGTTTTGTGGATAGAACTCACACTGTTCAAATTGGAATGTTTTATTAATTACATTTCTTAAAAGATATTGAACAGTGGAGGGGGTAGATCAAGAAATAAATAATACATAGTCTTGAAATGGCCCTGAGATGAGTCGCTGTTCTCTTTATAAATATTACAAACCTCACATAATCCCTTAGGTAAAGACACAGTATTCAGCACACATAATGATGAACAACAACAAAACAGCATTTTAATTTGAGCCACAGTATCCCTGGTTGTGGTTGGCTCATCCTGCTCAAAGCATACTCCCTAGGGGATTGCGAGCTCAGTGATTAGGAGCCTCAAACAGAGGAGAATGCTGAGATAGAATGATCAACCCATATTTGGTCACTAACAGTGATTAAATGATATTAACTATGAGAGATAAAGAGATAATCCCGATGGGAGAAGATTTATTTAACATTTTAGTATCATGTCCAATACTTGCTGAATACCTGACCAAAAAGTCAAACATATTGGGAAGTTATGTGTGCATACTTTTATTATCATCGTCCTATTTTATAAATATTTGGCTGTTTGTAAGTTGGAATATATTTTGATGACATTCATCTTTCGAAAGGAATTTCATGGCATTATAATAACAATACAGAATTAACAGCTCTAATTAGCAAAAGTTATCAGTGTCAGATTAACATATACTATATTATTTTTCACAGTTTAAAAATAATTTTCTATACCTGTATAATGTACATTGCTCATACTCCCTCAATTTTCTCTCTTATACTCCTCCAATTCCTCCTCAACCCCTTCCTTTTCCAAGCCAGTGCCCTGACTTTAGTGCACATTTCAGGGGTTCTAATGAAGATTGAATACTTGGATGGAAAGATCTCCCATGCTCATGTCTTGGCAGGGTTAACATAGTAAAAATGGCCATCTTACCAAAAGCAATCTACAAATTCAATACAATTCTCATCAAATTATCAACACAATTCTTTACAGAACTTGAAAGAAAAATTCTCAACTTCATATGGAATAACAAGAAACCCAGAATTGCTAAAATAATCCTCTACAATAAAAGATCTTCTGGAGGTATCTCCATCCCTGATCTCAAGCTGTACTATAGAGCAACAGTAATAAAAACTGGATAGTACTGGCATGGAAACAGAATGGTGGATCAATGGAACTGAATAGAAGACCCAGAAATAAACCCACACACTTAGGGCACCTGATTTTTGACAAAGATGCCAAAATCATACAATGGAAAAAAAGATAGTATCTTCAACAAATGGTGCTGGTCTAACTGGATATCTACATGTAGAAAAATGCAAATAGATCCATACTTATCACCTTGCACAAAACTAAAGTCCAAGTGGATCAAAGACCACAACATAAAACCAGACACATTAAATCGGTTAGAAGAAAAAGTGGGGAAGAGCCTGGAACTCATTGGCACAGGAGACAACTTCCTGCATAGAACACAAACAGCACCGGCTCTAAGATCAACAATCAATAAATGGGACCTCATGAAACTGAAAAGTTTCTGTAAAGCAAAGGACACTGTCATCAGAACAAAACTACTACGTACAGATTGGGAAAAGATCTACACCAAACCTTTATTTGACAGAGGACTAATATCCAGTATATATAAAAAAACTAAAGAAATTAAAAAGCAAGAAATTAAGTAATCCAATTAAAAAATGGGAAACAGAACTAAACAGAGAATTCTCAATAGAGGAATATCAAATGGCAGAGAAACACTTAAAGAAATCCTCAATGTCATTAGCTATTAGGGAAATGCAAATCAAAACGACCCTGAGATTTCACCTTACACCCATCAGAATGGCTAAGATCAAAAACTCAAGTGACAACACATGCTGGAGAGGTTGTCGAGAAAGGAAAACCCTCCTCCATTGCTGGTGGGAATGTAAACTTGTACAACCACTTTGGAAATCAATCTGGCAATATCTCCGACAATTAGGAATAGCTCTTCCTCAAGATCTAGCTATACCACTTCTAGGCATATAGCCAAAAGAGGCTCAAGTACACAATAAAGATATTTGTTCAACCATGTTTGTAGTGGCTTTATTCGTAATAGCCAGAAGCTGGAAACAACCAAGATGCTCCTCAACGGAGGAATGGATACAGAAAGCATGGTACATCTACACAATGGAATACTATTCATCAATTAAAAAAAAAAAAAAAAAAAACAAGGAAATCATGAAATTTGCAGGTAAATGGTGGGAACTGGAAAAGATCATCCTGAGTGAGCTATGCCAGAAGCAGAAACACATACACGGTATATACTCACTCATATAGACATATAATATAGGATAAACCTACTAAAATCTGTACACCTAAAGAAACTAATCTAGAGAGAGGACTCTGGCTAAAATGTTCAGTCCCCATTCAGAAAGGCAAAGAGGATGGACATTAGAAGAAGGAGAAAACAGGGAACAAGTTAAGAGCCTGCCACAGAGGACCTTTGAAAAGCTCTGCCCTGCAGACTATCAAAGCAGAGACTTATGGCCAAACTTTGAGGAGATTGCAGGGAATCTTATGAAAGAAGTGAGAGTTAGTAAGACCTGGAGGGGACAGGAGCTTCACAAGGAGAGCAACAAAACCAAAAATTCTGGGCACATGGGTCTTCCCTGAGACTGATAGTCCAACTAAGTAGCATGCATAGAGATAACCCAGAACCCCTGTACAGATGTAGCCCATGACAGTTCAGGCTCCTAGTGGGTTCCTAGTAATGGGAACAGGGACTGTCTCTGACATGAACTAACTGACTGGCCTGCTCTTTGATCACCTCCCCTTGAGGGGGGGAGCAGCCTTATCAGGCCACAGAGGAAGGCAATGCAGCCACTCCTGATGAGACCTAACAGACTAGGATCAGAAGGAAGAAAAAGAAACCCTGCCCTACCAGTGACTTGGGGAGGGGCATGTGTGGAGAAGGAAGAGGAAGGGAGGGGTTGGGAGGGGAAGAGGGAGGGAACTACAGGGGGGATACAAAGTAAATAATTAATTAATTTAAAAATGAGAAAAAAAATTGTCTTTACAAGGATGGTATTTTAAAATACGCATACACATGTCTGTCAGATTATGTTAGACGCAGCTGCCAATGGTTCCTCTTCACTGACTTCTGAGTCCTGTTACTAAGATCAAACAAAGTGCTGTGATTCTCTTAAGTCATTAGTGCTCCATTATCAGCATTTTTCTATCTACGGATATTATCTTCACTCTTGTCTCTCACTATTTCTACTATTAATAGTCTGATGGCATATTTTTTGCTTGTTTTCCTAAGTAAAACTGGAAACTGCCATCTATCTTCATTTGAGACTGGGATGTGACTTCTAATGTCTGTAAGTTAAGGTAGGTCTAAGAAAATGTGAGAATTTATGCTATTGTATTTGAGTGACAGAATCTCTGTGTGTGTCTCTGTCTCTGTCTTTCAATCTGAGGTCTGCAAGTTAAAGGAAGAAAATATATTTATTAATTCTTACCTTGTTTAGATTTTAAAAAAAATCGCAGGGCCTTATACATTTCTCATAAAGAAGTACATATTCAAGAGATAATAAAAGCAGAGGATGAGACTCATAGCCAAACTTCCGGCAGAGTGTGGGGAATCTTATGAAAGAAGGGGGAGCTAGAAAGACTTAGAGGGGACAGGAGCTCTACAAGGAGAGAGAGAGAAATAAAAGCTGGGCACAGGGGTCTTTTCTGAGACTAATACTCCAACCAAGGACCATGCATGGAGATAACCTAGAACTCCTGCACAGATGTAGCCCATGGCAGCTCAGCGTTCAAGTTCGTTCTCTAGTAATGGGAACAGGGACTGTCTTTGACATGAACTCAGTGACCAGCTCTTTGATCATCTCCTCCTGAGGGGTGAACAGCCTTACCAGGACACAGAAGAAGACAATACAGCAACTCCTGATGAGACCTGATAGACTAGGATCAGATGGAAGGGGAGGAAAACCTCCTCCATTAGGGACTGTGGGTGGTACATGGGTGGAGAAGAGGGAGGTAGTGTGGGGTTGGGAGGGGAAGAGGGAGAGGGCTACAGTTGTGAATAAACTGTAATTAATAAAAAATAAATTACTTTTAAGAAGAGAAGATAACTTTTTGCTCATTTTGCTAAATATTTCCTGTGCTTACTATAATCAAGTTAATGAAAATACAAGAATATCAAAAATTAGGCATTGACCTCAATGTGCATATTGGATAGTACAGATACAGAAAACAAACTTGAGATAGAATAAAAATAGACATGATGTTTTCTGAAATTTGGGTTTGTTCTGTGAATTGAACTTGCAAATCTCCCAAAGAGATAGGCTTTAATTTCCTATTATGTCCTATTTCACGTCATATCTTTCCAAGAGAATCATATTTTTCAACATTTAGCCAAAAGTTTCTCGTAGATATTCTTTGTTGTAGTTCTACAAGCCAATTAGACAACTATTGATGACCCCCAAATACAAATGCCACTATTGCATCATTGTAGATATTTTGGTGATCCAATTATTGTTGTTATTCTTGTGGTTTATAACTGGAAGGGGTTACCAAATATACCAGGTCCATTTACAAGGCAGATAGCATTATGATTTCTTGTGTTTTGAATTATGAGCATCTCATACCATATTCTTTCAGGGTTACCCACATCTCCACAATGCTCAGACATTCCTCTAAACAAAGATGTGCCTTCTGGCTGGCCTTATTTGCTACCTTGTGTTTTAAAAAGAAAGTCAAGGTCATAGAGTAGATTAATATATCCACCAACTATTTATTATATACTTTCTCATTTCTCTGAATATACTCTTAAGTAGATAATGAAAGCACACTACAAATGAACCTCCATAAAAGGGAAAGGCTTCACTATGCAGACACAAGCAGACAAAAGCTCTTTCATTGTTATTTATGGCTGGAGTTCCACAGAAGAACGTCCTAAGCTGGGAAAATTATAGTAGCTATTGACATGAAGTTCATACCTGATCATAGCAAGCTGGCCAAGAGTCATGCTGTGGGATGCCCACGAATGGCAAAAACCTATACTTATTATCATCATTGCTTTTTGATACTGTGTACTCTGGTATATTTCATACTAGTATTGACTTTAGAAAATAAGTGTGTTCAGCTAGACTCTGTGAAGAACTACAAACCCAGTCTGAATTTTCAAACTGGTAGAGCCTTGAGTAAAACAGCCTTTCTCAAGATTATAGTTAGATCCCCACAGCACAGTCCATGTAGAAGCCTGAGGTGTCTGAATGAGCTAGAGTATGAAGCAATATACTATTCCTCATTTGATATATCAGTGTAGACCAATAATCTTGATTTATACTTCCAGATCTTGCTTGTAATGATTTCTGTGGGATCCTGACAGGTTATTTTTAAATCTGCACTTTTGTCTCCCTCTATGATCCTCACCTGCTGGTATAAAACATTTGCAAGTTACATCATAACTTTTGTTTGTTGGAAGCATCTGAACCAATATTTTTGTTCAGCTAAGATAATATTGAATTGGTAGATTATTCAGAACACACAGTCGCTGTGATTTCAGGAATACACGGGACCTGAGTAGGATATAAAGAATCCTATCTACTTTAAGATTGTTGAGAAGTGAGTCTTCTTGAATCTTCACAGCCTGAAGGAAGACCTGCTGTGGGCACAGTTCTCTCCCCACTCTCCAAGTTTGTTTATCTTTGGAACAAATTTGTGGTGACTTACAAACCATGCATGTCCTCTCTTCTATTTCCTTCTAAACTTCTAAATGGATGTTTTTCACCTTTGGCACAGTTTGTAACCTGGAGTTCTGCCAAGAGTGAAAAGAGGGAGAGATCAGTCTAGCAGGAACCAAAGCTGTGGGATCCTTTCCCCAGCAACCCAGGGTGTTTTTTATTTTTATTTTTATTTTTTTTAATTTTTTTTGTCAGTTCTGTGGTTTGCAGAGGTGAGAGTGCGTAGAAAGCTACCGTATGCCCAGTGGTCCATACTATTTCCATTGGGCCCTTCTGTTCTGACTGCAATTTGCACCTCAGCTAGGTGTGAAAACTTCTCCTGAGGAGCAGGGGATGCAAGCCCTTCTGCCAACAGCAGGTGTACTTCACTGTCCTCCTTGTTCCCAGAAAGGGAGTCTGTGGCTCACACTCCGACTTTGCTCAGACCCTTGAACTATTCATACTCTATTAGACACATATGAAGGAAGGAAATTGGACTTTCTCGGGTTTCAGATGTATCAGCAGGGGTGTACGACTGAAAATTAATTCCTTGACACAGACTGATGAAAGCAGCCATTCCCTGAAACACTGAGATATATTTTATATTTTTAGTAACACAGGCTCTCTATGTTACATGCTTTCCCTGGTTTAAATGCAGATGCCTTTAAAGTCAGATCCAGAATCTTCCATTTCCATTAACAATTTTCTTGATAATTACTCGACATATCTAAAAATGGTCTGTGGAAAATCTGCATAATCTATGTGTTTGTAATAATCAAAGAATGCCACCTTGCTATAAAATGCAGGAGGAATTAACATACTAGTTAAGGGGGCTGGAGAAACAGGTTACTAGTTAAAAATACTATCTGCTCTTTCAGAGGACCCAGGTTCAGTTCTCTGCACCCTACTGGTGGCTTATAACCATCTGTAGTTCTAGGGGATATAATGTCATTATCTAGCTTCTGTGGTCACCAGCTACACATACATACATGCAGGCAAGCATTTACATAAATAAAATAGAAATTTAAAAAACTTTCAAAAAATATGCTAGCTCTTCTACACCTTAACTATAAGTTGATTTGTAGGTCCTTTCTGTTACTGATTTTATGCTAGTTGTCTAGAATTTTATATATGATCTTTCTTTTTCTTCCTTCTTAGGTGAGTGTGAATGTAAGTATAGAGAATCACAAAAAATTCACTCAAGAAACTCCAATAATTATAATTAAAATAACCTGTTATTTTTTACATTTTATTTCATAATGTTTTATGTGTTTTCATTTAAATAAAGTGCCACATCAAAAACCTCTAAAAGTTAAATCTTAGATGACACTTACTATACACTCCTCTAAAGAAAGTTTTTAGCCATTTTTTTTATCCTTTCTCTTTCTACTTGCCGCAGCATTTCATCTGCTTGCCTTGACGAACTTATGGCTGGTATGTCAGACAAAATCAAGACCTATGAAAAGCACAAATGCATAAGGCTATGGTTGTTACTGTGTGATTCTATTAAATCCTATTTTACTTTTCAAGAGAAGTAACCATCTACTCAAGATGATTAAAATCTACGACAGGAATAGCAACCGAAGGTGATTAATTCATTGACTGAAAGATAGAACTTAAGGGTTTAATGGGAGTTGGCAGAACTCCCTTGACTGCACAGTGAAGAGAAATAATTGGAGTCTCTTCTGCTGCATACACCTGACATCACGAGATGCTTCTAGGAACTGAGAAACATGTTGGAGAGTAGAAGCTGGAACAAATAAGACACAGAGGTTACAGACATCCTGGAAATGCATCCAAGAGCAGCTTTATCTTCAAACCCAGTAAGAGCTTTTGGTGGGAAGTATTTCAAAGATTAAAAGTGGCACTGCTCTGTGAGCTTGAAAATACTGAGTAATGCTGGAGATGGTAGGCCTGCAGTCACCCATCAGTCAAATCCTTCCATCTCTCTGAGTTTTAAATAAATTGCTTAGTATAGAAAGTCTTAAAAGAGGGTTTTAGTAGACCAGACAATAGCACTACATGAAGGAGCGCCCTACTACTTCAGAGGCTGGCCTTTTAGAAGATAGTGTGTTTATTCACTTGTGTGACCATATTATATTTCTTTCTGGAAACACAAATAACAACTATACAGAGGCTTATGTTTTTGGAAAGAATCTTCTATGCAAGTTAAAGCATTTTGTTAGAAATAACAAAATCTGGAGTGCAATCCGATGAAGTTTCCTGCAGTTTATGGAAACTGATAGGATAAAGAAAAGAGGAAGGCTGGGAATTCCCTTGTATTACCTTATATAA
The DNA here is from genome assembly GCF_030254825.1 of Meriones unguiculatus. Taxonomy (NCBI): domain Eukaryota; kingdom Metazoa; phylum Chordata; class Mammalia; order Rodentia; family Muridae; genus Meriones; species Meriones unguiculatus. The sequence goes on from NC_083349.1 coordinate 113,132,847, forward strand.
AAGGAAAGAAATAGAGGAAGAGGGTAATCTTCAGTGTGTAAACTACCTGCCATTCAAAGCAAAGTTAAGATATACAGAACCTACATAAAAATTCACATCAAAGCCAGATTCAGTAGTTTGTATGCCTATGGAGAAATAAAGGCTGAGAGGGAAGAATGGGCAGAAGTTTAAAGACCACCTAAGATTGTTCTTAAACCTCCATATCTGTGCCATGGCATGCCCACACTCACAAGCATACAACATATAAACACATGTACAACATAAGATAACATTCACAGGCATAAGCACACACACACACACACACACACACAGAGAGAGAGAGAGAGAGAGAGAGAGAGAGAGAGAGAGAAACAGAAAGTGTGAAAGAAAGCCAATAAAAAGGATAGTTGCTATAAAACTCTGAGAAAAGCTCATCTTGAAATGTTTTCAGCATTTAAGGTAACAGGATGGTAGCAGGGCATTTGTTAGGTTGTAAAGACTCGTGTTTCAGTGGCAGCCAAAGGACAAACACTGTCAGTCTTTACATTGGATTCACCTTGGTCTTGATGATGAACAGGAGTTGACGTTTCCTTAGATCCAAATGGAAAGGAGTCACTGGATTCTTTATATTGAACTGTTCTACATGTGTCAGTCCATGATATTATCCTCTTTTTCTGTTCAGTTTGTTAATCTTCAGGATCAATAATAATGCAAACTATCTTCAAAGATTCAACAAGCTTTCTTGAGGGTGTCTGTCTGGTGCTAAGTATGTGGAATTGTACATGAAGGCATGCACTATGATAACAGTGTAAGAATAACTTCCACATTATTGAGACTTAGTAGTGGACGCTATGCTGAGATTCTGTATTATCTTTAAAGAAAAGGAAGCTCAATGGTGCTAAGAATGTTGTGAATTGTTGGGTTAGTAAGATTTAATACTAGACATGTAAGAGGTTACTAGACAGTAGAAACTTCAGTTCAGTAAATATTTATCAAATTCTGTATGTCTCTTCCTGAAGACCTACCATGCAAGCATCAGTCATAGCTCATAACATTTGCTTGCTCAAAAATCCTTAAAGAAGGGATAAATAGGAAATTCAAAATAAAAATATAGGTTGGTAGCAAAGCTGTTTTTTTAAGATTTGTTGTTTTAAAACTGTGTGTATATTTGTGTGCCTATGCATGTGTAAGTGTAGTTGTGCATGGAGTCCAGAAGAGTGTATTAGATAGACTGAAACTGCAGTTATGGGCTGTTGTGAGCAACCTTGAATTGGGATCCTCAGCAAGAACAGTACACATGATCTTAACAGTCAAACAGTCTCTCTAGCCTCAATTGCAAAGCTTACATTTTTACATGGTAAAACCACAAATTAATTAAAGCTAACTCTCTTCTGCATACCACCCAAGTAGCCCATTTAAAGCATGATGTCTCTGCTTTGCTAAGTGAAAGATATATTTGCCTGCAATTTATCTGGGAGACCATATGGCAGAGTGGGGAAGGGCTGTACTGAGTTATCTTGATCTGGTAACTGGTAGGAGTTGCCTAGCAGACAGCCAAAGCCTTTTTGAAATCTCATTCCCATGAGTTAAGATATTCTGAAAGTGTGCTTTATTTTCTTCTTGTACCCATGATTACTCCAAAGACCTTTTGTTCACAAAAGGTGAGAACTGGAAAGAAGGGTTTTGGGAGACTCATTGGTGTAGAAACTGAGACCCACTATTACTCTTCATTTTCCTTGACATGCCCATAAAGTACTATTAAGAACTACCTCCCGGAGAAGTGAGGGCTCATGCTTGGTTGGAGAATCAGGAAAGGTTGCACAGTGTGATTGGAATTTAAAAAGAAGTCTAAAAGCAGATTAAGATCTTGATGGAGCAAATAGTAGAGAATGCCCATTTGCAGTAGAAAATATGAGTTGAGGCAGGCAAGAAATCAAAACAAAACAAAATAAAACCAAAAAACAATGTAGCCCATAAAAAACAGTGGCATGTAGCTAGATGTAGCGAGAAGTTCTTACATCCAGATGGAAAAGTATGTGCCAACTTGACTACACACTGGATAGCTTTATTGCCAAAAGATTTGTTAAAGCCAGAAGTCAGCATTGTAGACAGAATTTTTACTTGTATGACAGTAATGTAGTTGAGGTTTTTCTCAACAAAATGAACAGGGCTTCCGTGCCTGGATTTATCTGATCAGGACACATATAGGTATTAAGGAAGCCATATAAAACACTACTAAGTTGGATAAGACAGAATGAATTAGATGACAAAGGGGAAGATGAGATCAGTATTGCACTACTGTGGGGAAGAGCTGTGCATGGCTTGGCCTGCATTACTTGGAATACTCTGCACTGCCCTAGTGACTGTGAGGAAACTGCAAGCTGCATGACCGCGACTTTTAAACTACGTGTCTAACTGATTAGAGAAACTTGGACAAGGAAGCATGGGGGGTGGAGGGAGGGCTCGTGTTTCCAGAGGAATTGAATTTAGTTTAGCTATAGCCACAAAAGATCCAATGCCTTCTTCTGGCCTTTGCAGGCACTGTGCACACACCCACACACCCATAAAATCCCCCAGCCCCAACAGAGACAGAGACACACAGAGAAACAGAGACAGAAACAGAGAGAGACACATATTCACATATACAAAGAGAGACAGAGAGAGCCCTTTGGATGCCTAGATGTTTTAGAGGCTATGGTGTAGAGTTTGAAAAAAAATATTTTAAATGACAAACTTTGTGGTTAATGGTGATTTAAAGAAGGCACATTGTCAGACATTTGATGAAATGCTATCAAACGCCAGTATATATAGAATTAAAAGGGGGCAATTAACAATATGTAACTGTGTAAACAAAAAGATGTTGAGTCTAGAAAATCATCACACATGACCAGGTACAATGTTGTAAGGTGGGGGTCCCAGCGCTGGAAGGCAGAGACAGACCAATCCCTGAAGCTCAGTGTCTAGCCAGCTGCAGAACAGTGAGAGACCTTTTTTCAAAAACCAGAAGGCTTGATCCTGGAGTGGGCCTAAGAGAACTGGAAAGGGAAGGTGAGGAGTGGATATAACTGAAATATACATTCATATGAGTTTAAATTTTAAAAATATGTGAATTGAGCTCTGAGTATGAAAAAAGAGCAAGGAGGAGCCAGTGGACAGTTCGGAGACATGCTATCCAAGGTTGCGTTCTAGCCTCCATACACCTGCACACGCATGTGTATAGGAAGACCTGGACACAAACGTGTATAAGAACACCAGCACATCCATGTTTACATGGAGACCAGCACACACCTGTGTATAACATATAAGCACCTGGCAAACAGACGAAACAGTAGTCACATATGTAGATTGTTTTAAAAAAGAAAGAAAGTACTGGGAAAGTGGAGAGTCTCCATGATTTAAACACAGCAGCCAGTTCCTACCCAGAAAAGCAGAAGTCTTCACTAATCTTTCTGGGAGGCATACTCAACTTCACGGGCAAAGAGGAGAGGACTCTGAGTATTTTTATTGAGGGCCCCCCACAGTCAAAAGATAAAGACAAGAAAGACATATATTGATAAAGAAATTTTAATAACTAGAAGGAAAGGATAACACTTTGCAGCTTACAGAACTCGAGTACAATTACCTGACATCAATTTTTTAAGAAAGAGAAGGAAATTTAATTGAATGCACAGTTAGACATCTATCAAAATGAATTTTCTTTAAAAACCTCATATAACAATATCCCATTTCTTTCTCGGCATAATGATTTCTTACCAACAAAGCCTGTCAGTGTTTCCTAGAAGCAATATTGAAGTGACTTCTTGCTGGAAATGCAGCAAATGAACTTTTTCTGCTCCCAGAATCTCTCTCCTCATTAGGCTAGTTAGAAATCTGCCCGGGGCTCCCGTCCCTTCTTTCTGACGGATGATAAGTGAGGAGCAGCTAATGGACACTTTAACTGTTCGGGGGTCTTTCGATTCTATCCCTGGCAGCCTGGCAGCTCACTCTGAGCCCTTTCAAAAAAGCTGCAATAATATGCACAAATACGATGGTTAAATATGGGCTGGAAGGGAACTGGCTTTTTTTTTTTATCTCTCTCTCTCCTTTTCCCATGACTAAGGTGGATACTTGTTAAAAACAGCAAATAATTTGTGAAGGCTCCAAGCAGGCTTAGACCCTCTTACCCCTGGAAAAGATACATCCCACCAAACAGTCCTTCCAGTAATTTGCTCTTGCACGGAGCTCTCTCTATAGTTTTCACTTCTGCAGATAATGCCTCCTCCCAAGGACCACTGTATTACATAATTTTCTTTTAAAATTATCATTTAATAACAATTGCTAATAGAATAAAACATTCCCCAAATATCCTGTATTTTGAAGGAAGGAAAATTGATAAGTACCTGGTAAGTGCAAAATATTTTCATGTAAATAAGTATTCCTAAGAAGTGGCATAATTAGAGCTTTTCAATATTTTGATCGCTTTCTCACACTCCATGCTTTCTTTGTGTTCTCCTGGCCCTGAATAGCAGCAGGATAAATTGGTCAGCAGCTGTTCTCTTGCATCATGTCTCTTCCATGCTCCATCTGTTGGACAGTTGTGTTAGTAATTATAGCTCTTGCACTTCCCGGTTCCTCTCCAGCATCCATGGTGCAGAGGCTCTGCTTGTAAAATTCTTGACATCATCCTTTATCTACAGGGTGAATTAGGTTTCAGAAGGACATTAGTTAGATGGTTCACATCATTTATATTCAATAACCCCTACATGTCTAGACATTCAAATGAGATCAGAAGAAAAAGTTTATTTAGCAATTCTAGACATAGATAGGAGAACGTGTAAATCTTCCACACGCAACAACAGGAAAATAAACTTCTGGTTCTAAATATGAATGAAGGTGGCAAGCCCCAACTAGCTTGTCTTTTGAATTTTAAGAACTTTTTTCAGAGCTGTGAAGATACTCCTGCAACATTTGCTGATGCAATCGCATCTAGGCATGATTTATCTAAGACAATCCCTACTAGTAGTAAGAAGCCAAATGTCAGAGTGAGGCGCCTTGACAAAGCACTGCAGTTCGAAATTTGGTTTTGATGGGGTCCTGATTCTCTGAATGTTGCCTCACAAAAGAAGGAGGGAAGGGAGGGAGGGAGAGAGGGAAGGAGGAAGGAAGGAAGGAAGGAAGGAAGGAAGGAAGGAAGGAAGGAAGGGGAAGGAAGGAAGGAAGAAACATACTATAATATATTTGGAGTCTCTCAAGACTTTGGTGCTGCAAGATCCATCTGGGGTGCCTCCTAAGACTGTCTTAGAACCACGGGCATTGAATTTGTGGCACTCTGTCTGCTGCTATTGCAATAGTATGTATCACTCTTGGCTAAAGTGGCATGACCTAATGTAACATGACAATATCATGAGACATAAGGACAGAGTGGATCAGACCGGTGATGTTCCATGTGACGACTGTGACACATCATCATCTGAAAGCAGCTAGCCATGATTTTAACACAGATACCACTCAGAAGACACATCACTTGTGGCCCCCTTCAAACTTGGTGCCACAGGGCTATGTAAGAGCCACATTTGTCATGTGTACAGAAATAAAAGGAATCAAAGGCAGTGACCAAATATGATCTTTGAGAAATTATATGACCTGAGAATCACTCTAAGAAGATATAATTAGGATGACCAGACAGATATCCTGGCACCTGAGCTACATAGTCTCTGGGACTTACATGTATGATGCTTCTGTATTTCTCAGTTAAAAGGAACACTGCTCACTAACCTCATATTTTATTATAGAAAACCTTCTATAGTTTAAAAAGGTGTATGTGTCCATGTGTGCATGTGTTTCTGTGCACCATGTGCATATAGGTGCCTATAAGGGAAAGAAGGTGTTATATTCCAAGCATCTTTACTTAAAGGTGAGCAGCATGGTTGGGAGATGGAACTGAAACCAGATCCTCTGCAAAAACAACTAGTGATCTTACCACGGGAACTCCTCGCCAGCCCAGAAGTGTACAATTTTATCCAAGCTTAGTTCCTCATTTGACTGGCAGAGTCCATCCATTTATTACAGATAAAATCCCTAGACCTTGTGAGGAATATAAGAATCATCCCACATATGTCATAGAGAAGGGAATTTAGTGCAGAAACGTGTTTGTTGTTGGGAGTCAAGGGGGATGATGCCAAATGGTGGTTGGACCCAGTCCAAAGAAGTACCAAGATGAAAAAAATTCATTTATTACTCTAGGCTATAGATGGTACTTGAGCCCCAGGCTTTTGGTTTGGTTTGGTTTGGTTTGGTTTCATATCTACCACTTCTATTGCAGGGACTTAAGAAAATACATACGATAAAGAAATACAAGTGACTCCTATTTCCTAGCCTCTTCCATACAAAGCAGGGGCTGTGTGAGAATTGAAGTACAGTATAGGTAGTCCATTTTTGGATGATGGTGCTTTAACTACTGTGAAGGATGCTAATCAAAAGAAGCATGCATGCCATATGTGTGTGCCATATATATGTAACTATCATAATTGTTTATGTTCACATGGTATTGGTGTTGGAATTTTTCCACTGCTTTGTTTCTTTTTTATTTAATTTTTACTTATTTACAATTTATTTATTTTATGTCCCAATTGCAGCCCCATCCCTCATCTCCTCACCTCCCACCCTACCTTCCTTGTCCCCATCCTGGTCTCCTAGTCCACTGAAAGGGGAAGTCCTCCTTCCCTGCCATCTGACCCCAGATTATCTAGTATCATCAGGACTGCCTGGATCCTCTTCCTCTGTGGCCTGACAAGGTCCCATCACCAGAGGGAAATGATCAAAGAACAGGCAACCCAGTTCATGACAGAGACAGGCCCTGCTTCCCTTACTGAGGAGCCCACATGGAGACTGAGCTGACTATGGGCTACATCTGAGCAGGGGATATAGGTCCTTTCCATGAATGGCCCTTTGTTGGTGTATCAGTCTCTGCAGCTCCCATGGGCCTAGATATTTTGGCTCTGTTGGTCTTCTTATGGAGCTCCTGTTCCCTCTGGGTCCTTCTATTCCCCCTTCCACCTTATTCCATAAGACTCCATGTGCTTTGCCAAAAGCTGGGCTATGAGTCTCTGCATCTGTTATATTCTCCTGTTGGGTGAAGACTTTCAGAGGAACTCTGTGGTAGGCTCTTGTCCTGTTCCCTCTCTTCCACTGTTTCTGGTGTCTATCCTGTTTGCCATTCTGAATGAGATTTAAGCATCCTCCCTAGGGTCATCTTTGTTTTATAGCTTCTTTAGGTCTGTAGATTGCAGTACAGCTATCTTATATTATATGGCTAATATCTGCTTATAAGTGAGTATATACTATATGTGTCTTTCTGCCTCTGAGTTAACTCACTCAGGATGATATTTTCTAGTTGCATTCATTTGCCTGCAAATTTCAGGATTCCTTGTTTTTAATAGCTGGGCAATATTCTGTTCTGTAAATGTGCCATTATTTCTGCATTTTTTTTATGAAGGTAGGGTCCGAGATGAGGAGATGAGGGATGGGGCTACAATCAGGATATAAAATGAATAAATTGTAAACAAGTAAAAATAAAATGTACTAACAAAAAATGTGCCACATTTTTGGTTGAGGGACATCTAGGTTGTTTCCAGATACTGGGTATTATGAATAAAGCTGCTATGAGCATAGCTGTTTCTTTTAAAAATTAATCCCAACCCCTCTCTCCCTTCCCCCATCTCATGGGATTTTCTTAAAGTTTATATTTAAATTTTTCTATAGACATAAAATTATTTTTTAAAAAAGAGTCTATAATTTCATTGGTGAAAGAGAAATAGAAAAGAGAGTTTAGCAGTTAGAATTGATAGAATTTTCCAGTATAAAGAAACATTGCATAGTAAACCATAGATGAAGCATTTATTCTCTAGTTATTGTCATGGAGTCCAGCAGAGAAGGCAGGGATTTTCATAAACAGATGTGTGAACTTATATAAGAAGAGGGAATCAGTACCTATGATATTGTGATGAATACTTGAGCTAAGCACTTACTGAAACCACCTTCACTGATTAAATACTGGTTCTGATCTGATTAATGTTCTCATTATTCTGGTGTAGGAGAAACACTATAATGTAAAGTTAAAATATATCTCCACAAAGCTCATATTATATGCTTATTGGGGCTTGGGTACTCATCTCATTTGGCAAAGTTTTTCTTTTTCTTTCATTTTTTAAATATTAGTAGTCTCAAAGTTTGGAATGGACGTGAAGTACAGGGTAAAAACAAATTCTTGGCTGTTTACTGCTTCTTAATCTTTGCCCAGTAAATATTCAAAGTTTAAATTGTTGATTGATCTGAATGCTCATGCAAGAGAGCTAAATATTATGAGCATATTATGAAAAATAGTGTGAAACATTCTAGATCTTTTCAATTTTTATTTTTTATTAATTTTATTTATTTATTACAATGCATTCACTTTGTATTCCCACTGCAGCCCCCTTCCTCATCCCCTCCCAATCCCATGCTCCCTTCCACTTCTTCAATGCCCCTCCCCAGACCACTGATAGGAGAGATCCTCCTCCCCTTCCACCAGACCCTAGCTTATAAGATCTCATTAAGAATAGCTGCATTGTCTTCCTCTCTGGTCTGGTAAGGTGTCTCACCCACCCCTCAGGAGATGTGATCAAAGAGCCATACACTGAGTTCAAGTCAGAGACAGCCCCTGCTCCCCTTACTAAGGAAAACCATGTGTACACTGAGCTGCCATGGGCTACATCTGTGCAGGGCTTGTAGGTTATCTCCATGCATGGTCCTTGGTTTTATCTCAGTCATAGAAAAGACCTCTTTGCCCAGATATTTTGGTTCCATTGTTCTTCTTGTGGAGCTCCTGTCCCCTCGAAGTTTTTCTATCACACCTTCTTTCATAATATTCCCTACACTCTGCCCAAAGTTTGGCTATGAGTATCAGTATCTGATTTAATACCCTGTTGGGTAGAGTTTTTCAGAGGCCCTCTGGGGTAGGCTCCTGTCCTGTTCCCTCTTTTCTTCCTCTTCAGATGTCTATCCCATTTGCCTTTCTGAATGAGGTTTGAGCATCTTACCCAGGGTCCTCCTTCCTGCTTAGCTTTTTTAGGTGTACAGATTTTAGTATGATTATCCTACATTATATATCAAATATCCACTTATAAGTGATATATATATATATATATAAAATATATATATATATATATATATATATATATATATATATATATATATATCATGTGTATCTTTCTGCTTCTGGGATACCTTACTCAGGATGATCTTTTCTAGTTCCCACCATTTACCTGCAAATTTCGTGATTTCTTTGATTTTAATTGCTGAGCAGTATTCTATTGTGTAAATGTGCCACAGTTTCTATATCCATTCCTTAACTGAGGGTCATCTGGGTTGTTTCCAGCTTCTGGTTGTTATGAATAAAGCTACTACAAACATGGTTGAGCATGTGTCCTTGTATACTTGAGCATATTTTGGATATATGCCTAGGAGAAGTATAGCTGGGTCTTGAGGTAGCACTATTCCTAATTGTCTGAGAAAGTGCCAGATTGATTTACAAAGTGGTTGTACAAGTTTACATTCCCACCAGCAATGGAGGAGGGTTCCCCTTTCACCACATCCTCTCCAGCATGTGTTGTCACTAACTTTTTTATCTTAGCCATTCTGTTGGGTGTAAGGTGAAAATTCAGGGTTGTTTTGATTTGCATTTCCCTGATGACTAAGGACATTGAACATTTCTTTAAGTGTTTTTTGGCCATTTGACATTCCGCTATTCCTCTATTGAGAATTCCTCTATTGAGAATTCTCTGTTTAGCTCTGTACTCCATTTATTTTTTAAAATTGGGTTACTTGATTTTTGCTGTTTAACTTCTTGAGTTCTTTATATATTCTATATATATTAGCTTTCTGTCAGATATAGCTTTAGTTAAGATCCTTTCCCAGTCTGTAGGCTGTTGTTTTGTTCTGATGATAGTTTCCTTTGCTTTACAGAAGCTTTTCAGTTTCATGAGGTCCCATTTATTGATTGTTGACATTAGAGCTTGTGCTGTTGGTGTTCTGTTTAAGAAGTTGTCTCCTGTGACAATGAGTTCAAGGCTTTTCTCCAATTTTCCTTCTAACAGGTTTAATGTGTCTGGTTTTATGTTGAGGTCTTTGATCCACTTGGAATTTAGTTTTGTGCATGGTGATGAGTGTGGATCCATTTGCATTTTTCTACATGTAGATATCTGGTTAGAACAGCAGCATTTGTTGAAGATGCTTACTTTTTTCCATTGTATGGTTTTGGCTTCTTTGTAGAAAATCAGGTGTCCATAAGTGTGTGCTGAGGATTGTTTTAGCTATTCTTGGTTTCTTGTTATTCCATATGAAGTTGAGAATTTTTCTTCAAGGTATGTAAAGAAATGTGTTGGTTATTTGATGGGAATTGCATTGAGTCTGTAAATTGCTTTTGGCAATATGGCCATTTTTACTTTGTTAATCCTGCCAAGCCATGAGCATGGGAGATCTTTTCACCAAGTATTCAATCTTCATTAGAATCCCTGAAATGCCAACTTGATGTCTACATGCAGAATAATGAAAATAGATCCATATTTATCACCCTACACAAAACTAAAGTCCAAGTGGATCAAAGACCTCAACATAAAAACAGATACTCTAAATTGGTTAGAAAAAAAAATGTGAGGAACAGCCTTGAACTCATTGGCACAGCAGACAACTTCCTGAAGAGAACACCAACAGCACAGGCTCTAAGAGCAACAATCAATAAATGGGACTTCATGAAACTGAAAAGCTTCTGAAAAGCAAAGGACACTGTCATCAAAACAAAACGACAGCCTACAGACTGGGAAAGGATCTTCACCAGCCCTTTATCTGACAGAGGGCTAATATCCAGTATATATAAAGAACTAAAGAAGCTGAAAAGCAGCAAACCAAGTAATCCAATTATAAAATGGGGAACAGAGCTAAAAAGAGAATTCTCGATAGAGGAATTTCGAATGGCAGAGAAACACTTAAAAATATTCATCCTCATTAGCCATCAGGGAAATGCAAATCAAAATGACCCTGAGATTTCACCTTACACCCATCAGAATGGCCAAGATGAAAAACTTAAATGACAACACATGCTGGAGAGGTTGTGGAAAAAGGGGAACCCTCCTCCATTGCTGGTAGGAATGTAAACTGGTACAACCACTTTGAAAGTCAATCTGATGCTTACTCAGACAATTAAGAATAATGCTTCCTCAAGACCCAGCTATACCACTGCTAGGTATATACCCCAAGTTTGCTTAAGTACACAACAAGGACATTTGCTCAACCATGTTTGTAGCAGCTTTATTTGTAATAGCCAGAACCTGGAAACAACCCAGATGTCCATCAACGGAGGAGCAGATACAGAAATTGTGGCATTTTTACACAATGGAATACTACTCAGCAATCAAAAAGGAGGAAATTGTGAAATTTGCAGGCAAATGGTGGGATCTAGAAAAGATCATTCTGAGTGAAGTATCTCAAAAGGAGAAAGACAAACATAGTATATACTTGCTTATATAGATGTACAAGATATACTAAACATAATGAAGTCTATACATCTAAAGAAGATAAACAAGAAAACAGACACGGGGTAAGATGATCAATTCTCACTTAGCAAGACAAATGAGATGTGCATTGGATGTATGACAGGAGTCTACCGCAGAAGGCATCTGAAAGACTCTACCTAACAGCGTTTCAAAACAGATACTAAGACTCATAACCAAACCTTTGGCAGAAGGGGAGTTAGTATGACATGGAAAGATAGGAGCTCCACAAGGACCAAATATATATAGGCACAGGCATTTTTTTTCTGAAACTGTTTCTCCAACCAAGGACCATGTATGGCTATAAATGGAACCATTGTTTGGACGAAGCACGTGGTAGCTCAATAACCAATTGGTTTCCCATAGTAAGGGGAACAGGGACTATTTCTGACATGAACTCAATGGCAGGCTCTTTGACCTCCCCACCCCCAAGGGAGGAGCAGTCCTGCTAGGCCACAGAGGAGGTCTTTGCAGCCAGTCCTGAAGATACCTGATAAAATAGGTCCAGATAAAAGGGGAGGAGGTCCTCCCCAATCCGTGGACTTGGAAAGGGGCAGGGAGGAGCTGAAGGAGGGAGGGGAGAATTGGGAGGGAATAAAGGAGCAGGATACAGCTGGGATGCATAGATAATACAATGTAAATAATAATATAATAATAATAATAATAGAAAAAAAGAAACCCTGAAATGCACACTAAAATCAGGGGACTGGCTTGGAAAAGGAAGGGGTTGAGGAGGAATTGTGAGAGGATAAGAGACAATTGAGGGAGTATGAACAATGTACAATATACAGGCATAGAAAATGTCACAATGAATCTCATCATTGTGTAAAATTAATATATACAAAAGATAACTTTAAACAAAACTTGTAAAATACAGCACCAATATAATGGATTCAAGAAAGGCATAAGGTAGCATGACCTGCTATTAAAATGTGTATAACACATCTACTGTGGCAAACACAACACATGGAGTGTTGTAAAGTGGGTACAGGTGTTTTTGCTTTACAATACACAAAACAGTGATAGGGGAGAGCTGTTTTTGAGGTGCTCACGTTTCTCCATGGAGGTAAGATAAGTTCTTAAATAGAAACCTGAGAGTGGTCTAGGGAAAAACAACAGGTTAATTTTTTTTCTTGTATTTTTCCAATATTACCACATTTGTGAAAACTAGTCCTCCCTTCTTGTTTCCTGATGAATGAATGAGGCCATTAAACAAACCCTTGTTTTGCAGGTTATCTGTGAACTGAGGGACATCAGCCTTCTTCATTTTGCCTTATTAACCTTCAGGTAGAACATTTCCCAATGGTTTCCTCATATAATCAAATTTCTTATGGATGAATGAATCAATGTATAGATGCATGCATCTATACACACATTCATTGGTCCCTAATCATGCATTTCATAGGGACCACTCTTTACCCCATTTCTTTCTTCCGTTGTATTTATTCACTTGTTTCGTCTGCTCTTACTTTACTCCTCACTTGGCAAGAGGAGCTGGTGAACTCCTCAGCTCTCCTGTTCAAAACCTGCCACACTGTTTCCCAACATTTTGTATTTCATTTGTTCCTTTACCATCATAACAGAAGCCCAGTTACCTTGAAAACACAATAAAAGATACTGTTAGGTTCTTTCTGAAAAATAGAAAAAGTGCCATTTTCTTCACTTTCTCAAAAACAATGACTTCTGAAAATATTAGACTTGTGACCAGCTTGCTAATGCAGAGCTAAACGTTTACCTTCCCTTTATGTTCCGCATGAATATAATGTGATCTGATATTGTTCACCCGCTTCAGATAAATGGAAACTTATTTGCAGTTCGACTGGGATGTACATCAGGACTCTTTGGAGTTGATCAAGTTTTGCTAGACTTTGGTACTCTCAGAGTCTCTATAATAACCCAGTACATCAAATTATCTGGGAGAAAGATGAAAAAAAGTAAAAGCTTTTTTTTCTGATTAACCTGAGGCTTCCTAAAACTTCAAACAGTATAGGAACTAACGCATATGGCTTTTGCCAGTCTGAAATGCTCCCCATCTTAGCTCTTAGTACCAGAATGAAATCAGAGTTCAGAAACAGAGATTGTGTTCAGGCAGGAGCAGTGTGACATAAATTTCACAGAAGTGTCCTATTTCACAAATTTCACAATTAACTTCTGATACTGTATGAGTCTATGCCCTTTATTTCTGTCAAAATTGGAACAGAAGCCTCCTGAGATACTCATAAACCTACGTTGTACCAGTGATTATGTGGGTATGAATGCACGGATGCATTTGTGTGTTTTACATTTATTTGGTAAATACTTGGCTAATTTTATATATATAGAATTTATATTGAGTACTAAGGAGATTCATAACAGAGAGGACATTAACTCCACCCTTAGGGAGTGTTACTGAGTAACTAGATAGTCATATAATTAGAGAGGTACATAGTAAAGTCTAGAAAAATATGCTACAGAATTTAATGGCATGTCTATCATCTACCTAGGTGTCCATACATTTGACTAGATTATCTCCCATGTATCTATCAATTATCATGTATCTATCTGCTATTATGTATGAAGTAAGCTAGTCAGCTAGATTCTATCATTCTATTTTTCACATGATCTAGAAGGGGAATCATAGAAGCATGATTTATTAGTGGTGATGACTAGGTATGGTCTAGACAAGGAGAAGGTTGTATACTATAAAGAATGAGAATATTTGAGAGCATACACCAAACACAAGTAAAAGCAGTGGAGAAGGCTGTGTCACGTGACAGAGGTCAGAGTCAAAAAGGTGAAGAACTAACTCAAATATGTAAGAGCCAGAGTTGAGAGCCAAGCCTTGGCAACAGTCTGCTAGTTTGTTTGATTAGTTTTCTTGCTGTATTTATTTGTCTAAGAATGAAGATATTTACAACAGATGATGTTAATAGCTTCCAATTATTGTTTCAAAAGTATATACAAAAAGGTAAAGACACAGTCCTCTTTCTGGTAAAGAGCTTACTTTCAGATTTTTTAATGCTATAATAAACAAAGATATAGTAATTTTTATCTTTGCAAATTCACCTCCAGCAAAAAAAAAAAATAGTTCTTAGCAGTGAAATGACTGGATCAAAGGATATGCATATTTTAAGGATTTTTGACTCACTCTGTTCTAAATCACTATCTAGAAAGATTTTTCCAATTTGCATTGCCCCATCAGAGACTAAGATGATCAATTTCTCTAAGCTCTCACCAGAAATTATTATCTTTCATTTAAATCTTTGACAGTTTGAAAATCTGAGTGGATCTGACTACAGTTTTAACTCAAATTTTTATTATAAATCAGAAACCATGGTGTCCTAGTACTCCATAATGAGAGACCAAAGGATAAGAAATCCAAGGTAAGCCTCTTCCACTTAACAAATTCCAGGACAGCCTGAGCTGTGTAGGAGTCTGTTTCATAAGTGAATGAATAAATGAATAAGTAAATAATCAGGCTTCTTAAACATCAGCATTGGTTTCATGCTTAGAAAACCCACCTGTTTTGAAGATTATATCATTTTTTTTCATATTTGTATTTTATGGTATCTACTATTTATTTTAATACATGCTTTTAAAAAGTTTTTTCTCAAATTATTACCTACAGTCACCAAGTTTATAACATGCCTTTTAACCACTAATTCCATTACTATCATACTTTTGTTCTTTAAACTGTTCCTATGAGGTATCGGGTAATATGGGAACTAACGACATCAGTAGTTTATCTTCACCTTCAATGTCATGGTTCCCTTTGTTTGTTGTTTGAAAACCTCATTTTAATTAGACAAACCACGTAAACTTATAGCAGCAGTGAAAATATAAGAACACAGACAATAATTTCTGTTAGGTTTTAAAGTTATATTATTTGATTATCTTGGTTGTTCTGTTTGTCTTTTTAAGATATCAAGTCCTGTGATTTGTAGTCGACATTAACTTGATTGATGTATTGTAGTTTGAAGGTCTATAGAAGGACTGAGAGGAAAGTTCATATTTTCAACCTTTTTTTCACCAATATGTGCATAGCATTCTTCCTCACATATTCTACACTAGGTGATACATATGTTAAAATTGTTGAACCTACATTGACAAATCATATTCTGGAAAAGACTACGTTTTTATTCCAGTTCACTCCTGATCTTTTAGACTCCAAGTTTGCAAAACTTAAGAGGGCACTGTCTTTGAATACCATATAGAGTATTTTTACAGTCTTCATTCTTCACTTTCTGCATCTTCTAGCCTCCCCCTCTTCTTAGTACCTCTGTCACTTTACTTTCTCCAGGTATTGTATGGTTGGTTGTAAACTCGTCAACCTTTCCTATTGACTTTTTAGTAAGTAATTCTGGGGTTTCTTCTGCCTCTTTTCGTAGGTTAAACAGCCGTGTATTTTTTGTGATGAGTAATATTTTAGTATCTGTATATTCCACAGTTTATATATTTACCACCAAAAGTATTTTTTTATTTTTATTTTTTATATTGATTACAGTTTATTCAATTTGTATCCCAACTATATCCCCCTCCTTCATTCCCTCCCAATCCTACCTCCCTCCTTCATCTTCTCCATGTTCCTCTCCAAGTCCACTGATAGGGGAGGTCCTCCTCCCCATCCATCTGAACCTAGCCTATCAGGTCTCATCATTGTCTTCCTCTGTGGCCTGGTAAGGCTGCTCCCCACTTCCCCCTCAGAGGGAGATGACCAAAGAGCCAGCCAATGAGTTCATGTCAGAGACAGTCCCTGTTCCCCTTACTAGGGTACAGACTTGGAGAATGAGATGCATGGGCTACATCTGTGCAGAGGTTCTAGGTTATCTCCATGCATGGCCCTTGGTTGGAGTATCAGTCTCAGAAAAGACCCCTGGGTCTACATTTCTTGTTTCTGTTTTACTCTTTGTGGAGTTCCTGTCCCTTCCAGGTCTCTCTATCTTCCCTTCTTTCATAAGATTCCCCGTATTCTGCCCAAAGTTTTGTTATGAGCCTCAGCATCTGCTTTGATACACTGTTGAGTGAAGTCTTTCAGAAGTCCTCTATGATAGGCTCCTGTCCTGTCTCCTGTTTTCTCCCTCTTATGATTTCCATCCCATTTGCCTTTCTGCGTGAGAATTGATACTCTTACCCAGGGTCCTCCATCTTGCTTAGCTTCTTCTACATTTTTTAAAAATTCTTTAATAATTACGTTTTATTCACTTTGTATCCCCCCTGTGGTTCCCTCCCTCCTCCTGTCCTAATCGCTCCCTTCCTCCACCCTCTGCATGCATTCCTCTCCCCAAGTCCACTGATAGGGGAGGTCTTCTTTTTCTTCCTTCCGATCCTGGTCAATTAGGTCTCATCAGAAGTGGCTGCATTGTCTTCTTCTGTGGCCTGGTAATGCTACTTCCCCCTCAGAGAGAGGTAATTAAAGAGCAGGCTAATCAGTTCATGTCAGAGACAGTCCCTGTTCCTATTACAATGGAACCCACTTGGATACTGAACTGCTATGGGCTACATCTGAGCAGGAGTCTTAGGTTATCTCCATGCATGGTCCTTTGAAGTATCAGTCTCAGGAAAAACCCCTGTGCTCAGATTTTTTGGTTTTGTTGTTCTCATTGTGGAGTTCCTGTCCTCTCCAGATCTTACTGTTTCCTAGTTCTTTCATAAGATTCCCTGCACTCTGCCCAAAGGTTGCCCATAAGTCTCAGCATCTGCATTGATAGTCTGCAGGACAGAGCCTTTCAGAGGTCCTCTGTGTCAGGCTCTTGACTTGTTTCCTCTTTTATCCTTCTTCTGATGTCCATCCTCTTTGCCTTTCTGGATAAGAATTGAACATTTTTTGCTTAGCTTCTTTAGTTATACACATTTTAGTATGTTTGTCCTATATTATATGGCTAATATACACTTATAAGTGAGTATATACCATGTTCTCCTTCTGGGATACCTCACTGAGGATGGTCTATTCTAGAGCCCACCATATGCCTACAAATTACATGATTTCCTTGTTTTTAATTGATGAGTAGTATTCTATTGTATAAATTTACCACAATTTCTGCATCCTTTCCTCAGTTAAGGGGCTCCAAGTTCTTGCTATTACTAATAAGGCTGCTACAAACATGGTTGAGCAAATGTCCTTGTTCTGTACTTGAGCATCTTTTGGATATAGAGAGGTAGAGCTGGGTCTTGAGTAAGCGCTAATCCTAATTGTCTGAGGAAATGCCAGATTGATTTCCAAAGTCGTTGTCCAAATTTACATTCCCATAAGCAACAGAGAATGGTTCCCTTTCTTCACATCCTCTCCAGCATGTATTGTCCTTTGAGTTTTTGATAATAGCCATTCTGATGGGTATATGGTGAAATGTCAGGGTCCTTTTGATTTTCATTTCACTGAAGAGTAAGGACATTGAACATTTCTTTAAGTGTTTCTCTGACATTTGATATTCGCCTATGGAGAATTCTCTTTTTAGCACTGTATCCCATTTTTTTTAACTGGGTTACTTGATTTTTTTTTTTTTTCTGTTTAACTTCTTGAGTTCTTTATATATACTGGATATTAGCCCTCTGTCAGATATATGGTTGGTGAAGATCCTTCCCAAGTCTGTAGGCTGTTGTTTTGTTCTGATAACAATGTCCTTTGCTTTACAGAAGCTTTTCAGTTTCATGAGGTCCCATTTATTGATTGTTGCTCTTAGAGCCTGTGCTATTGGTGTTCTTTTAAGGAAGTTGTCTGCTTTGCCAATGAGTTTAAGGCTCTTCCCCACTTTTTCTTCTAACAGATTTAGTGTGTTTGGTTCTATGTTGAGGTCTTTGATCCACTTGGACTTTAGTTTTGTGCAGGGTGATAAGTATGGATCTATTTTCATTTTCTAATTGTATATATCCAGTAGTCCAGCACCGTTTTTTGTCTTTTTTTTTCCATTTTATGGTTTTGGATTCTTTGTCAAAAATCAAGTATTCATAAGTGTGTGGGTTTATTTCTGGGCCTTCTATTGATTCCATTTATCCACCATTCTGTTTCTATGCCAGTACAATGCAGTATTATTACAATTGCTCTGTAGTACAGCTTGAGATTAGGGATGAAGATATATCCGATGATCTGTTGTTGTGCTGGATTGTTTTGGCCATTCTGGGTTTTTTGTTTCTCCATATGAAGTTGAGAATTGTTCTCTCAAGGTCTGTAAAGAATTGTGTTGATATATTGATGGGTTCATTGAATCTGTAGATTGCTTTTGGCAGGATGGCCATTTTCACTATGTTTATCCTACGGATCTATGAACGTGAGAGATCTTTCCTTCTTTTCATATCTTCTTCAAATTCTTTCTTCAGAGACTTGAAGTTTTTTTGTTTTTGTTTTTTTTTTTTCAAACAAGTCTTTCACTTGCTTGGTTAGAGTTGGACCAAGGTACTTTATGTTATTTGTGGCTATTGTGATGATGGGTATAGTTTCCATAATTTCTTTCTTAGCCCTTTTGTTTTCCTATACTAGAGGGTTACTGATTTTTTTTTTTTTTTAGTTAATTTTGTATCGAGCCACTTTATTGAAGGTGTTTAGCAGCTGAAGGAGTTCTCTGGTTGAATTTTTGGGATAACTCGTGTATACTATCAAATCATCTGCAAACGGTAATACTTTGACTTCTTTTTTTCCGATTTCTATCTTCGTGATCTCCTTTAGTTGTCTTATTGCTCTAGATAGGACTTTAAGTACTATGTTGAAGAGATATGGAGAGAGTGGGCAGCCTTGCCTTGTTCCTGATGTCAGTGGGATTGATTTAAGTTTCTCTCCATTTAGTTTCATGTTGGCTACAGGCTTGCTGTATATTGTCATTATTATGTCTAGATATGCTTAGTGCCTTCATATCAAAGCAATTATAACAAAGCTATTGCAATCAACAATGAATTAATTAAATCAACAATTAATTAATGGGACTTTAAAAAACTGAAAAGCTTCTGTAAAGCAAAGTATACTGTCAACAGAACAAAACATCAGCCTAAAGTCTGGGAAAAGATCTTCTCCAACCCCACACTTGACAGAGGGCTAATATCCAGAATCCACAAATAACTCAAGAAATTAGACAGCAACAAACCAAATAGTACAATTAAAAATGTGGTACAGAGCTCAACAGGGAATTCTCAACAGAGGACTATTGAATGGCTGTGAAACACTTAAGGATATATCTATGGTCATCAGGGATATGCAAATCAAAATATCTCTGAGATTTCATCTTACACCTATCAAAATGACTAAGATAAAAAATTCAAGGGACAACACATGCTGGAGAGGATGGGGAGAAAGGGAAAATCTCCTCCATTGCTGGTGAGTACAAACTTGTGCAACCATTTTGAAATCAATCTGTCGCTTTCTCAGAAAATTGAGAATAGTGCTACCTTAAGATCCAGATAAACCATTTTTGGGCATATACCTGAAATATGCTCCACCGTTCAACAAGGACATTGCTTATGATTTTATGTTTTCAACTGTCATCTATTGATACAAAGCGGTGTCATTACTTGAGTAGAATAAGTTTTGCATTCTACATTTTTTTCTATGCTAAATATATATTGTGCTATCAAACATAATGAATTCATATAATTTGGTACCAATGAATGTGCCATGAGTTTTTTACCAACCACACATTTGTTTTATATTCATCCATTTTTCCAAATGTGTTCTTTTTTTTATTTATTTTATTTTATTTTTATCAGTTACATTTTATTAACTCTGTATCCCAGCCATGTCCCGATCCCTCATTCCCTCCCAGTCCCTCCCTCCCTCCCTCCCTCATCTCCACCGTGCCCCTTTCCAAGTCCACTGATGGGGGGGGGACCTCCTCCCCATTCATCTGATCCTGTTTCTTAAAACTGAGTACAATTACATTTAAATATTTTGAGAAAATATTTGTTTGGCTTTAAGTTATGAAGCACACACATGTTCCTTCATTCTAAGCAGCATTGCTTTCCAAGCCCTGTTTCTAAAAGTATTGGTTTGCAATAAGAAAAATATTATATGTCACAAGGTGCAGAAATGTAAGCAAACTTCATTGGCCATTTTATTTATACTTAAACCTGTAAAGCCACCATGCAAGGAGTTCCATTCTACTGGTACCACTGAAGAGCCATCTACACTCTGAGCCTGTGACTTGGTTTCCCTTCCTCATTCTAATTTTCTTACACGTCCTGTTCCACCTCCACTTACAATCCCACAGTGATCATGGTAGGCACTAGTCCTTTAACTTCTTATGCATGCTCCATAGCTCACTAGAAGGAAGGGATCTTTAAGCTTTTCTATTGCTTTTGACTTTTGATGTGCAGTACCCACATGGTCTATGAGGGCATTTGCAATTGAGCCAGCAGCATGGTAGATACCTGCTGGTGGTGAGATTTCTGAGCATGCTGCCAGACACTTCCACAACTACTGATCCTGGTCAGGTGTGAGCATGATTGATGTTGCATTAATTGGTCCTTCGTAGAAGACTCTTCCAAGTTTGGCACTCCCAAAGTCAAGACTAAAACTTTATTATTTTTAGTGAATGGCTTTTCAAAATCTTATATTTCTTTCCATTTCCCTGTCTCTACAGCCATCTGATGGAATTTGTAAATAACATTAAGGTCTTTGTAGCTGTTTGAGTACTTAGGTTGTGAGCTACAGTCTACTGTGTTCTTGTTACACTAAAAACAAGTTTAACACTCTTAGTGTTTATCATGTATATGTACATATATATATATACATACATTTTTATAGTCAACTAAAATTATAGCTTTATTTTTGCTTATAATGATGGCAATACTGTACTTTCCATTTTAATTGAGGATGCCTAATATGAGTCTTTAAAAATGTAGCTGTTGAATAAATCACATATACTCTGATTTCTTCTGGTTATAATAATCCTAGTTGTATCTTTCTATATATTTCTGCTAGATTCATAAGATTTAATAGGTTCATTTATAACTTTGTTTGCACTTAATGATTTTATAAGGTCTAAAAATATAGAGAGCTATACATTTTTTCTTCTAATCTTCACTTTCTTTTTTTATTAATTACAGTTTATTCACTTTGTATCCCCCCATAAGCCCCTCCCTCTTCCCCTCCCGGTTCCACCCTCCCTCCCCCTTCTTCGAACATGCCCCTCCCCAAGTCCACTGATAGGGGAGGTCCTCCTCTCCTTCCTTCTGATCTTAGTCTATCAGATCACATCAGGAATGGCTGCATTGTCATCTTCTGTGGCCTGGTAAGGCTGCTCTCCCTTCAGGGGGAGGTGATCAAAGAGCAGGCCTATCGGATTATGTCAGAGGCAGTCCCTCTTCCCATTACTATGTAACCCACTTGGACACTGAACTGTCATGGGCTACATCTGTGCAGGGGTTCTAGGTTATCTCCATGCATGGTACTTGGTATGAGTCTCTGGGAAGACCCTTGTGTTAAAATTTTCTGGTTCTGTTGCTCTCCTTGTGGGGTTCCTGTCCTCTCCAGCTCTTACTATTTCCCACTTCTTACATAAGATTCCCTGCACTCTGCCCAACAGTTGGCCATAATCTTCACTTTCTTGCAAAAAGTTTTGAGATAAATGGCATGGTTTTGACTTAATTTTCAGATTTCTTACTCACAATTGTAGTTTACTTTTCTTTTTTAAGCTTTATTTTTATATTAATTACAGTTTATTTACTTTGTATCCCAGCTGTAGCCCCCTTCCTCATTCCCTCCCAATCCCATCCTCCCTTCCTCATCTCCTCCCTGCCCCTTTCCAAGTCCACTGATAGGGGAGGTCCTCCTCCCCTTTCATCTAACCCTAGTTTATCAGGGTTCATCAAGACTGGCTGCACTGTCCTCCTCTATGGCCTAGCAAGGCTGCTCCTCCCTTGGGGGGGGTGGTGGGGAAGCAAAGAGCTCGCCACTGAGTTCATGTCAGAGACAGATCTTCTTCCCCTTACTAGGGAAACTTCCTTGGATGCTAAGCTGCCATGGGCTAGATCTGAGCAGGGGTTCTACGTTGTATCCATACATGGTTTTTTGCTGGAGAATCAGTCTCAGAAAAGGCTCCTGTGCCCAGATATATTTGCTCCTTGTGGAGCTCCTGACCTCTTCATGTTTTACTAACTCCCTCTTCTTTCATATGATTCCCTGCACTCTGCGGAAGGTTTGGTTATGAGTCTCAGCATCTTCTTTGATACACTGCTAGGTAGAGTCTTTCAGAGTCAAACACCTCATTCATAGTCACCCAGTCACACACGTGCACACACACACACACACACACACACACAGAGAGAGAGAGAGAGAGAGAGAGAGAGAGAGAGAGAGAGAAAGAGAGAGAGAGCACAATAAACCAAAAACTAACAACTCTCATACCACAAAGCTCCTGTACTAAATAACTGTTTAGTTGAAAAGTGTGTGTGTGTGTGTGTGTGTGTGTGTGTGTGTGTGTGTGTGTGTGCCTGTGACTGGGTGACTGAATAAGGTGTTTGAAGTGACCTAATCACTTCCTTGTTATAAGATCCTAGATGACCTTTCATCCATGACCTTTTAGAATTTCAAAGCTTAGGCCTTAGTTGTGCAGATTGTAAACTAGCTCATCTAATTGAACCACCTAGCCCCATCCAGGAACATGGCTAGCTATATCTTACAGGCCCATAGTCAGATCTGTCTCCTCTCACACATCCTGATGAAAAGACTTTCTTCTTCCTAGAGTTCCTTTCTCTCCCAGGGAGTCCTGCTTTCCCCTCTCTCTCTGCCCAACTATAGACTGTCAGCAACATCTTTTGTACATTCAGGGACAACTTGGGAGGTAAGTTTTATACAAAGTCATCTAGACTACTTGAGAATCTGCTCTTTGGACAACAAAGATCCTGGGGTGTAGTGAAGCATAGGAGCTCTAGATCTTTCTGATAACTTAGTTTTGGAGCAAGGTCTTGCAATAAACCTGAAGCTCTCATGCAAATGCCAAAGAGCTTCCTGTCACTGCAAGCCTTTTCCAATCCCAGCTGAGCCAAGCTGTTTATTAGGTGCTGGGGTTGCTCACATGACCTGCACTTTACTGTCTTAGCCATCTCCCAGTCCTATTCCATCTCCTAGCCCTATTCTGCTTTTATGTTTCAGCACTTAGTATTGTGAAATCTAATTGGGAAAAAAATGTTACTAGCATTTTTTTTTTGCATGAATACCTGCATATTTTGCATATATTTTCTTTTGCTTTGTGTCTTATAGAATTTGGTGGGGCCATAGAGACTTACACTTCTTGGTTCATCTTATTTTCACTATGTAGCTCATTCTTGCTTTGACCTCCTGTTTCCACCTGCTAAGTGCTAAGATGACAAAAGCCAAACACTTGTCTTAGTTTTCTTTGTTGAGCAGAATATGATAAGTATTATTACTAAAATTTCCAAACACTGTGGTCAAGTGTGTTCTATTCAGGCTTCCCCCTTCCCCAGCCAGTGTTCACAGTTCAATACTTAACAACCAAACACCTGTGGTGATTGACTTAAATTCTTTCTATGTATCTCTATCATAAAAGTTTGCAGCCTTGTTGACAGATACATGGGTTCAAATGCAAATTGATGATTTCTTCTAAATACATCATGACGTTTTGTCTAAGTTAAGTTAATAAATTCATTACCTATACACATTACCCCTTGGACTCTCAAAAGGAGTTCTCATGAGTCTCAGTATTAGGGACCAGAGAAGATATAGTGCTCTCTAGACCTTTTCTATAATATACAATGGGATACATTTGTAAATGCAGGAAATGTAGTTCAATTGGTCATCAAACTTGAGGTAAAATGTTCTATGTGAGATTGAAAAGGTAGCTCATGGCTGACTGTTCTTGTGGAGGACCCAGGTTTGATGCAGTATATAAACAGGAAGCTCATAATTATTTCTACCTCCAACCTCAGGAGATCCAAAGACTTCTTCTGCCCTCCCTATACCAGGAGTGCACATGGTTCACATATGCACACATAGATAAAAACTTATACACATAAATGAAATATTGATAGTAAAGAAAATGTAAAATTATTTTCATTGCTATAGTCCCTTACTTTGACAAGTTTGCCTTAAGAGTCCTTTATTTATAACAGAAAACTGTTTTGGTAATAACACTCCTAATAAATGTAGAAAATGAGTAAGTTCAGTAGTTTGGAACATCATAAATCTTTTAAGCACATCCCACCCTAGTACACACAAAGAAAAGAATACACCCTTTGAGTCATTACTAAAGATAGAAAAAAAATTCTAGAATATTGACTGGCTCATATCCCACATGGAACTCAGAGGAAGGAATTCCATGTCATGAGCAGTTTTAACTCATCTTTGGCAAGGAAAAGGAAATTACTGTTATTAATTTAAAATTATCATGATTTAGAATTTGAAACATCTGATACTACAAAGAGAAAATTGTGTGAAGAAAAAAAAACCAGGAATGGCTGAAAGTTTGAGGCCAGCACTGTTTGTGACTTAGATGCATATATTGGAGATGAGAGCAAGAGTGGGTGAGCCAGAAACTATTACAGATCATCCTTCCCGAGAAATGGGGTAAAATATATTATTATTGAGAGAAATGGGAAAAGAACAAAGAAATGTCAGTCTTGATGGAAAGATGATAGCTTTGGTTTGGCACAAGTTGTCCAGGAAGATGGATTTTTAAAAGAAGTTGCAGGAACATAGATATAAAATCTAAAGGCCAGGAGAGCAGTCAGAATGCAGACTGTGAAGTTTTGAAAACTTCTTCAGAGCCTTGGTATTTGATGTCATGAAAATGATTTGATTTACGCTGGGTGAGAACAAAGACTGAATAATAAAGATTACCTCTAATTAAGAATAAGAAGTTAGGGATGGCTACCAGAGGCTATTTAAGCTGTGGGCTGGCTTTCCCCGGGGTCCGAGGATTGTTCAATGTTCCTGAATAAACTGCATTTAAAAAAAAAAAAAAAAAAAAAAGAAGTTAGGGATGTGAATGAAGGAAGACAATAAGAGTGGAAATAGACTAGATTCTATTTTTAAATACTATTATGCCTCACTCAATGAAAAATGATGGACTATTACACTCATAATTGAATAATCAGCATCTCTATCATTTGTTCTTTTTTACCAGTAAACATTTTTAAATTTTCTGTGTAGTTATTCATCTCTTTGCTCAGAATACTTATGTACCTCCCATTACTTATTATTAAAATCTCCTGTTTAATGAAGTCTCAGCCTTGTACCACAAAAGGTAGATAAAAATATAATTCTAAGATTTTCAGAAAGAAAATAGGCTTACAATTATGTTTAAATATTTTAAGTTTTTTCGATATGTTATACTGCACACACACACACACAGGCACACACACACACACACACACACATTAAACCAACCAACAAACAAAAACATCCAGTAGAACCCATGCATTCCCACCACAGCCTCACCACAAGCTGGGATTCAGAAATGGAAATGTGCAACTAATAAAACTGTTTATGTTTTCATAGACATGTTGAAAGACAGAAAGAGAAGGTAATAAGAGGTCAGAAGGACATGTCAATATTTCCTTATCAGCTTTCACCCAGAGACATCAAAATATAGCCTAATAAATATAAGAAAATGATAAGAAGGAAGAAATACAGAAGGAAGGAAAGAAGAAAAGGCAAGAGGAGGAAGAAAGGAAGGACACAAAAGAAAAGGTGGATTCAAGAATCATGTCCGTCAAACACGGCAAGATATGTGGGTGAAGATAAGACCTGGGGAAAGGGAGGGGGCAGTGGGAACACAAAAGGCCTGTAGAGAAAAAAGAAACTGTGGGCCAGGGCATCTCTCTAACAAGCATGAGACCTAAGTCAGGATAGGCTCCTGGGGGGATATGAGAAGGACTCTAGCAGAGATTCCTAGTAGCAGGGGCCATAGAGACAGAAGATGATAGCCTCTAACTAGGCAAGTCTTCTAGTAGAGGGAAGGGAACACCAACCCACTCACAAAAGCTTCGACTCAAAATTCACCCCACTTACAAGATGTGCAGGTATAAAAACAGAGCAGATAAGGCAAAGACTGAAGGAAGGTCCAACCAATTCCTGGCCCAACCCAAGACCCACCCTATGGGGGAGAACCACCCCCTGACAGTACTAATGACACTCTGCTATGCTGGCAGACAGAGTTGTCCTCTGAGCGTCTCCACCCAGCAGCACCTCAAAACAGATGCTTTAACTCACAACCAAACATTGGGTGAGGTGTGGGGAACATTGTGGAAAAGTAGAAGGGAAGGAAAAAAGGATCTGGAATACAGGAGCTTCACAAGACCAACAGAGACAACTAACCAGGTCAAAGAGGGGCTTGCTGAGACTGAAGCACCAACCAAAGACCTGGCCTGGAATGGACCTAGGCCCCCTACAAAGATACAACTTATGGGCAGTTCAGGCCTCATGTGGGTTCCCTAGTAAGGAGAGCAGAGGCTCTCTCTGACATGGACTCTCTTGCCAGCTTTTGAATTACTCTCCCCTGGAGGAAATGCCTGCCAGCCCACAGAGGAAGAGGACACTCTCAGCCCTTGATGAGCCAGGATGGATGGGAGGAGGGCTCCCCTTTTCTGAGGAATAGGGGAGGAAAATGGTGGATTGTAAGGAGGGATGGGGCTATGACTAAAATGTAAATAAATAAATAAATACATTATAAAAAGAATCATGCCCTTCATCATGATAGTTTCATCATCCCCATATAACTATTGTTTGACTATATATGATAAAAAAAGATGATTGTTTTTTAACTTTCCCATCATTCTCTGACCTGGGTAACCTGACAGAGCCAGTTTTACTTTTATAGCATAGTTAGAGATAGACTTGACATAATAAGTTGCCTGTCAGAATAAATACTCAGGGTAAGTCTATCAAGAGCCTGGAGATGAGCATCACAGAGGATTCATAAAGAGATCATTTGGCTTTCATATAAAAGGAAGGGAGCTGATTTACATTTTACCAAACTGAATATATATTAATACATGCTCACAGACTTTAACTGGATAATGTGTCAGCTTGTCTTCACAATGGTCATTATTTGTTTCTTTTATTATTCTATATGCACAGACTTCTAGGTCAGTCTCTGCCAACCCCCCACTTTAATTGGGTTTCTTTTTCTTTTTTAAATGTAGTTGGCAGTAGTCATGAAATAATGTTTTGAAATTCCTGAGACTGAGTTAACATAAATATCCATGCTTCTATATAGGTATCTTGGAACACCAGGCATCCTCTTAGGAAAAACCTAATACTTGACATCTTCTTTCCAAAAATTTATATTTTCTTTTGAGAATATCATACATGAGTCTGTGTCTACATAACTCTTGCCTTTCTCCTCCCAAATTCAAGACTTCATCTTTAGTTTATGTTAATATGTACACATATATATGTATGTATATACACATACATGTATGTAATCCTTCTTTATCAATAAATCTCAACAATATGCTTGCCTACACAGGAGTTGCATGATAATATCACCAGTTGAAAAGTAAATATAGATGGTGGAGATTCCACAAGATTCCACGCTAAGACAATGGTTGACAAGAGAGAGAAAATGAGTTTCCCCTACAAACTGCTCCTGCATTGTTTGTCCAATCCCAAGCTGGCACTCCTCAACTCATGTCTGTATGAGTAGTACTGAATGACTTCTCCATTTGGATAGATCAGGGTGCTCTCCTCATCATGAACAACATCAGATGCTAGAATCTGAGCCAATGATCTTGGGTATTCAAATTCACTCCTCGTCTGATGCCAGCACTAATACTATAGCCCTGAGAAAACTCAAGCTAGAACTATCTAGTTGAGCCCAATCTACCCAAAGGAATATAAACAATACCAATATTTATAAATTAATTGAATCTGAGGTTGTTTATGGCATGCCATATGAAAACAAGAGTGAATGAATATGACTAAAAAACATTTTATGGAATTTTAAAATAGTTAATAAAAATATTATTTTAGAAAAATATGAGCTTATGCTATCTACAATAAATTACTTTTCAGGAAAGTTCTTATGGCCACAATTTACACTTTTTTATAATTATGATCTTATTGATTATTGCACTTATAATTGTATATACTAACTAAATTAATATGTATTATTTTAGTTGTCTAAGACTGTTAGCATATAGGATTTCACTTAATATTTGTTCTAACTGACTAATTCTTAGGGTGATAAATGATAAATGTAAACTTGTTAATTTTTCATTCATTTTAAATGCCTCTCATAGCAAAAAAAAGGTTTGTTTTGGGTAAATTCAGAAATCATGCAAATATATATATATTTATATACTGCTGGATTGTCTTTCTATTTATATTGACCAACCTTCATGGTAGCATTTTTGAAAAATATTTATTGTAGTTAGTGATTTTTTTTGTAACCAATAGAGTTTAGAAATATTTCATGTTTTCCTTTGAGGTTTGGTCATCCATATGCATTTCACTCTCACATTATTTTAGAAACATCTTGTCAAATCTCCATAAAACTCTCTTTGAAATTTGTTGATTGACTTATTCTGTGTGAAAAGGCATTTAATTTTTTCTGAGATGTTTATTTCTGAAAAGTATTCTACATTTCTTTTGCATTAAGTATATTTAAAATACTCTGTAAAGTCACAACTCCCCTCAGATTGTTATAAAAGCTTAACAATGTTGATACTTGTTTTTATTCTGATACTTATATTGATCTTTTCCATTGTGATTTTTTATTTCATTGACATTTTAAATGGCATTTTCTACTGTGTAAATAGCTAGATAAAAATCTTACCTTTACCAAAGAAATGGATCTTATGATGTTAAATTTAAAATATAAATGACTCTTATGCAGCTTAGAACCTCTTGAGATCTTTAAATAATGAGGAAAGATCACATATGGGTGGACTTTCATTTATAGGGTTCAGAAAGTTTGCAAACATTATTTAATTTTTAAGGTAGAAGTGACTTAGCATGAGATTCCATGGCACTCTGGGAACATTGATAATTGCCAGCTGTTGCGTTTGCCCATACCCTTTGATTCACACACAGCCCCTCATGTTCTTTGAATAAAATTAAGCTCTCTTCCTTGATCCTGGTAAGATTTTGGTCTGTTCAGTTTGGGCTTGATCACTGTGGGCTTTCCCTCTACACCAGTTTTCCTTCACTTCTATTTACGGTTGCTGTAGAGTGTGTTTCTGTGGTACTATTGACTGAACTTGTTACCTTCCTGTAGCAGGCTTACTCCAGTTTAAGTTCTGGTTTCTCCTGCATCTTAATAGTCTAGAGAAAGGACTTAGGAGTCAGGAGCAATGGACTGGTCTGCAATAATCTGTGATGTGAAAGAGGGCCACTATGGACAATGCAGCCACTTTTGATGTGAACTGATAGACTAAGATCAGAAAGGAGAGGAGAACCTCCCCTATCAGTGGACTTGGGGAGTGGCATGCATGCAGAAAGGGGGGGGGAGGGTGGGATCGGGAGGGGAGGAGGAAGGGGCTTATGGGGGGATACAAAATGAATAAAGTGTAATTAATAACAAAAAAGAAAAGAAAAAATAAATCTCAATAAAGCAAAGCTCAGTACATTGACCAATCTAGAGGGAGCAAGAGATGAGTAACAAGACTCCCAGTAGGTACTTTAGGGGAATAATCATAACCAAACCAGACTCTTACTCTGTCTCAAGTCTTCAGATAGGGCAGCCAGGGAAGATGGCATCACCTCAAAGAACTTCTAGGTACAAAACTGAGCACTGAGCAAATGTTAATATTAGACATTGTAATAAGCACAATATATGATGTGCAGTTAGGAGTACAAATGACTAGGTAGTGACCCATGGTCTCTTACCCTCTTTGCTAGCTACTAATTTCTCTCTAACTCTTACTGGAGCAAAAGACAGCTATTTCTAATGACAACCTTGGCCCCATATTGTAGTCCTCAATTGTGAAATACAATTTTATCCAGTTTGCAACACCACCAGAACATGTAGGTTTTAACACATGTAATCCTTAAACATCTAAGAAGAGCTGTTGAATAAAGTGGGGTATTTCTTAATTTTTTTCTAGCTTTAGGCCATAACTAGTATCTTATACCAGCCCTAAGCATAAAACTTAATATTGCTTATTTCAGAAACAGCAGAATGTATGCTGAAAATGCGCATACATGCCCCATTCCTAGCCATTCAGATATTCCACTCTTATTCCACAGTCTTCTTGTCTTTCCCATTATCATTCCATGTTGTTGTTTTTTTGTTTTTTGTTTTTTTTTTAGTTTTTCTGTGTTTCTATTCTATTGGCTTTGTTGTTGTTGTTTTATTTTGTTTTCTCACATCTGACTTCACGAGTAAAGCATGCCCACAAAGAAAATCTGTAGAGAAATTTTAATACAGAAACAAGACTATTCTGATAAGGGATCACACCCAAAGACTGTGTGATTTGGCTGGAATATAGACATGCCCTTAATACACCCTTTCATTCCTCTGGCTGGAGTCTAGATACACCTTTAGCATATACTTTAAATCCCAAACAATGACATCTAACTGAGGATCAAACAAGGTGCCAAATCAGAGAAGGATTTGACAAAATGAGTCAGAGACAGGATGTCCAAGACTCAGGAGAACAGACAGGAAGGAGAAGTTACATAAGAACACTGCTGAGAAATAGAGGAGAGTTGTGTTTGGAGCAGTTCAGTTGAGTGTGTGCAGTTCTTTCAGTTCTGCACAGTTCCTGCAGTTAGTGCTGTCAGTGGCATTGAGGGAGTGCATTCAGGGAGTGTCATTCAGGGAGTGCAATGGTAATTTTTCCAAGCAGAACAATTTGGTCAGAAGCCAAGAGAAAGTGGATTGGATCAATCAGCTTGGAGAGGAGTTTTTAGCCAGAACATCTGAGTTGAACCAGACATCCAGAGTTCAGAAAGACCTAGAAAGAGTGAGTTTATTTAGCAGTAAGTCTTGGGGGCTGAAAACATTCTAGACCAGGGTTAGCAGACAGCAGCTGGAAGCTAAAGAATTCATGGTCCAGGCTTAAAAAGATTAGATTGTACAGACTTTTAAAGCTTCCAGGCCTAAACCTAGGGATATATAGAACAGATATAAAAATGCTCAGGCTGTGAGTCCATGCTGTGTATTCATAAAGCTTCGTTACGGCTCTCATCTCATGCCCTCATCTGAGGAAATAAATGCAACATTGATAGAAATCATCATTTTAAACTTGTCTATCAGCTTTAGTAGTGAAGTGTAGATAACAGTCTGTCTCATTTTCTCCTAATACATTTCTCCTTTCCACTGTCAAGTGTTTATCCTAACCATATGTTGGCCATATTCCATAACTGCTTATCAATTATAATGATTAAAACTAATTAAATTTATTTTAAAACCAAACTTGCATATCTACACCAAAATGGTCCCCTTTTCTATGACTAAAGGAATCTGAAGTGATATGATGTTTTGTTCTGGTACACATCTAGCCAATAATATTGCAACAGACAGACAGACAGACAGACAGACACACACACACACACACACACACACACATTACTGTCATCACCACCAACAAAAACAAAACTAGTAAAATGAAAATGCATAAAACAAGTAATCCCTTTGCTACACCCACCTCAAGGTGCTAAAAATCCCAAAATGTAAATTCAGGTTGTCCTGATCTCAGAATTGTCTGCAAAGCCTCAGCCCATGAAAAACTGCCTCTACTTCCTACTGGGGATTTCTTGTGTCCTTATTATAGAGGAAAAATAAATAAACGTAACAGTAAAAGAAGTAGGTGGCATATTGTAAACACAAAGAAATAAGGAAAGAAAAAACATAGAGAGTTCAGAGTATCTAGAAGCTTTGGGGAGGCATTGTCTGGGAATGCTAGTGGAGTCTCATGTAACTTTCTTTCTTTCTTTCTTTCTTTCTTTCTTTCTTTCTCTCTTTCTTTCTTTCTTGCTTTCATTCTTTCTTTCTCTCTCTCTCCTCTCTTTTTTTAATATTTATTCACTTTGCATCCCAGCTATAGCCCCATCCTTCATTCCCTCCTAATCCCAACATCCCTCCCTCATCTGCTCCCATGCCCCTCTCCAAATCCACTGATAGCAGAGAACCTCTACCCCTTCAATCTGATCCTACTCTATCAGGTCTCATCAGGAATGGTTGTATTGTCTTTCTCTGTGGCCTGGTAAGCCTGTTTCTACCTCAGGGGGGAGATGATCAAAGAGCCAGCCACTGAGTTCATGTCAGAAACAATTCCTGTTCCCCTTACTAGGTAACCCACTTAGATACTGAGATGTCATGGGCTACATATGTGCAGGGGTTCTATGTTTTCTCTATGCAAGGTCCTTAGTTGGAGTATCAGTCCAAAATACCTGGGCCCAGATTTTTTGGTTCTGCTGCTCTCCTTGTGGAGCTCCTGTCCCCTCCAAGTCTATCTCCCCCTTCTTTGATAAGACTCCCTGCACTCTGACCAAAGTTTGGTATGAACCTCAGCATCTGCTTTGATACCCTGCTGTGTGGAGTCTTTCAAAAACCCTCTGTGGTATGCTCCTGTTCTGTTCACTGTTTTCTCCCTCTTACAATGTCTGCCCCCTTTGCCTTCCTGAGTGGGGATTGGTCATCTTACCAGGGTCTTTCTTCTTGCTTAGGCTCTTTAGGTGTACAATTTTTAGTATGTTTATCTTAGATTATATGGCTAATAGCCACTTATAAGTGAATATATACCATGTGTGTCTTTCTGCTTCTGGGATACCTTACGCAGGGTGATCTTTTCTAGTTCCCACTGTTTGCCTGCAAATTTCATAATTTCCTTGTTTTTAACTGCTGAGTAGTATTACACTGTATAAATGTACCACAGTTTCTGTATCCATTTTTCAGTTGAGGGACATCTGGGTTGTTTCCAGGTTCTGGCCATTATGAATAAAGCTGTTGCAAACACAGTTGAGCAAATGTCCTTGTTGTGTACTTGAGCCTCTTTTGGATATATGCCTAGGAGTGGTATGGCTGGATCTTGAGGAAGTGCTATTCCTACTTGTCTGAGGAAGTACCAGATTGACTTACAAAGTGGTTGTCTAAGTTCACATTCCCACCAGCAATGGAGGAGGGTTCCCCTTTCTCCACATCCTCTCCAGTATGTGCTGTCACTTGAGTTTTTGATCTTAGTCATTCTGATGCGTGTAAGGTGAAATCTCAGGGTTGTTTTGATTTGCATTTCCCTAATGACTAAGGACTTTAAGCATTTCTTTAAATGTTTCTCTGACATTTGTTATTCCTCTACAGAGAATTCTCTATTTAGCTCTATAACCCATTTTTTAATTGGATTACTTAATTTGTTGCTTTTTAACTTGAGTTCCTTATATGTTATGGATATATGAAAGATATAGTGTTCATGAAGATCCTTTCCCAGTCTATAGACTGTTGTTTTTACTGATGACAGTGTCCTTTGCTTTACAGAAGCTTTTCAGTTTCATGAGGTCCCATTTATTGATTGTTGCTCTTAGAGCCTGTGCTGTTGGTGTTCTGTTCAGGAAGTTGTCTCCTGTGCCAATGAGTTCAAGGCTCTTCCCCACTTTTTCTTCTAACAGATTTAGTGTCTTTGGTTTTATATTGAGGTCTTTGATCCACTTGGACTTTAATTTTGTGCAGGGTGATAAATATGGATCTGTTTGTATTTTTCTACATGTAGACATCCAGTTAGAACACCATCATTTGTTGAAGATTCTGTCTTTTTTCCATTGTATGGTTTTGGTTTCTTTGTCAAAAATCAAGTATCCATAGGTGTATGGGTTTATTTACAGGTCTTCTATTTGATTCTATTTATCCACCATTCTGTTTTTATGCCAGTACCATGCAGATTTTTATTACTGTTGCTCTGTAGTACAGCTTGAGATTAGGGATGGAGATACCTCCAGATGATCTGTTGTTTTGTACAATTGTTTTGGCAATTCTTGTTTTGTTGTTGTTGTTGTTCCATATGAAGTTCAGAATTATTCTTTCAAGGTCTGTAAAGAATTGTGTTGGTATTTTGTTGGGAATTGCATTGAATCTCTAGATTGCTTTTGGAGGATGGCCATTTCACTATGTTAATCCTACTGATCAATGAGCATGGAAGATCTTTCCATCTTTTGATATCTTCAATTTTTTTCTTCAGAGACTTAAAGTTTTTTTTTTTTTCCAAACATACACCTCCTACTTCTTCCCAAAGAGATCCACCAATTTTACCCACGTATTCAAAGACATGAGGGACTGTCTTATTTAAACCACTTCAAATAGAGTTATGCATTGAGAATACTGACACACTGGGGCTTGGTCATGCAGACTCATATAGACTTCAGTATGAATGTTGATGTTAGTTCTTTGTGAGGTGGGAGTCTGTGAAAGATTTTAAATGGTAGATAGAGGAGGTATGACTTACATGTTTCATGCTTTACTCCTGGCTGTGTATTGAGATGATCACTCAAGGATGGCTCTTTTATTCTTAGCTGGAAGAAGCAGTGGGAATTCATTAGTGGGAATACTATAGCTATATGTTATACTTAAAAGAAAGAGCCGTTCCTTTCTTTTTCATGATGGATGAAATATGTGTTGTGAATTTAAGAATGAAATTAATGATTTGTGAATCAATATCCTCACCAACTAGAAAGATGAAATGGACTATAACTTAGGAATATATAGTTTTAAAAAGTAATAGATGGATTTTCTTATGTGTCTTTTGAGTTTCTCCTTGCACATCCTAGTTTCTCCCCAGGAATGTCTTTTTTCATAGCCTTGTAAGCCAAAACTTAACCTATCATCCATATTTATTGTGAAAGATATATTTATTCAGACCTCCAAGCACTCTTCCTCTATCTCTCTTTTGTTCCTTTGTTTTGCTTTCCTCTCCCCAACCTTGCTTCCTTTTTCCACTTTTTCTTCCTTTCTCATCTCCTTTCTCCAAAGACTATATATTAACTATATATTGAACATAAAACTCTAGAACCAGACTGGTTAGAGTCTGAATATTGAACCTTACATATGGATGTTTATATTAAGGACAAACCAGGGAACCTCCCTAGACTTAAAGAGAGATGAAAATAAATCCATTTCAGCTTACCATTTCAAACATTTAATATAAAACTGAGGGCCTAGTACATGCTCAGTATGGAGGCAGAACAATGTAAAAAGAACTGTGTTGTAATATTATTTGTGTTTTACTGTTCCTCCTTCCACAATAATTTGTGAACATTATCGAATCTTAAGTTCCTTGAAGGCAAAACTCTGTCTCATTTTCACTTAAATAATTGTAACAATACATTTTATAGAACAGATGTTTATCAGTGTCTGTGGGAGACACTCAAGAGATAGTGATGAGCAAGAACAAATAGAGTTCACAGTCATGAAGAAGGGTGCTTCTGTGAGTATCTAGAACCACTACTAGTAGGAACACAACATGGGGCAGCTACACAGGACTCACATCCACAGGAGGGAGAGAAACTGCAAGGTCCTTCCTATGCACGGTGGTGACTAATCTGCAATGAGTAGGACCTGACACGGTAAGCCAGGAGGAGGAGAAAAGAAGGTGGGACAAAATAGTTCAAAAGACAGAGGAAGAAAATAAGGTGCAGGAAATGAGAGGAAGCATGGCAGATAGATTCAGAGTGTCACAAAGTACCATGTAAATAGCCTTTAGTAAGAAAAGTCTCTATGGACTTCTTAATGCCTTTAGATTTAATCTTAAAAGGCAGGAAAAGAGAGATACTGAATGATTTAAAGAGGAAATAAAATATATTGCATTTGCCACACAGAATGATTATGCTGCATCCTATTCATTTTTGTAAAAATAAATGGATTGAATTTATGCAGGACTGAAGGTGAACAAGGATTAAGAAGCCACAATGGTAATCTTGTATATAGAAGGATTAGGCAAGTAAAGTAATTACAGCTATAATGAAAAAGAAGAAATAGATTAGAGAAAAAAGGTAAGTAGCAGGATCCATAGGAGTTATCGATTGACTGGATGTGATTGTTGTTGGAAATTAAAGAGCCCTGGATTGCATCTGAGCTGCTTTAGGTGGCACAATGCACTGAAAAACACATAGAGAAAGAGCTAGGGCACCAATGAGGAGTTCAAAGTACATATTGAGGGGAATTTTTTTTCTCTCAGTGGCCATTTTTAGTAGGGAATTGACATAAAACCTCAATAGTACACAATGCCATAGCTTATGTGTTATGCTATTTGATTCCAGAGAGATTGACAGATGACATTTAAGGAACAAAACTGAGACCTCAATAGGTCAGTTGCCATTCGTGTTCACCCACAAAGCAAAGGAGAAATAGAAAAATCATGTGATCCAGCTATGTGTTAACAAAAAGTTACTTTAAATAAATATTTATACCCTTGTTTCACTGCAATTTTATTCACAATATCTATATAGAAAACACATTCCAATTGTTGGCTAACACAACACATATATAAAGATAAATACAGTTATTACTGATATTCATAGAAATAGATAATAAGTCAAGTTATCATGTCAGTATTAGGAAAACATTTTTTGCCAAGCACTGAAATGGAAATACAACATGAACTTTTTATATACAAAATCTGTAAAACTTGAAAACATGGAAAAGATGAATGGTCACCGGGAGGGGGTGGCTTGGAAAATGGTCACGAACGTGCACACAATGCTGGAAAATTAAATAACTCCAACAATTGAAAAGCCCAAAATTAAGAACGTTGGATAAAGTTCTAGAATTTTGCTGGTTTTACTTTTATAGTTACTTCCAGGTGCTTATGAAACATGCACACACACACACACACACACACACACTTGAGAAGGATATGTTCATTTCTGTGGTTGCTATCATCATTTACACTTTTATCAAAACATTGCACTGTATTCTTAATATATACAATAAAAAAGAGAGAGAAGAGATTAATGAGCAGGAATCAGTAAACTTTACTTTCCTTTTTTTCCTGGTCTATCACTCTGTTAGCAGCTCAACACTTAGCAGTAAGCGTAACATAAGAGCTTGCAGAACGGATGGATTTTAATTATTCGTATAGAGCACAATGGACTCTTTTACCATCTATATTATACAAAGTTATTTGGTGAAATTGAAGGAGGAAGTGAGCAGACCATGAAAAATGAGAAAAATTACAAAGGACCTAAGAATAAAATGTTACTTCATTGAAAGGCACCTCTGTAATTCAATTTTGAGAACATTGCATTCCTTATTTTAAGAATGTGTGTCACTGCCAAATGATCTACAAATAGCATTTTTCCATGCTTTAGATGGAATTCTGCTTTTAATAGTGCTGATTTATGATTAATCAACATCATGATGAAATAATGTGTGGAGAATGGTGAAAAAGATGGAGAAGTAATATTTTCTGAGTGATTGTCCTGCTGCCATCATAGAAATGATATCTTATATAAGGTTATCACAAGGCACATTTACAGAATAAATGATAAACAAGATTAAATGAAATGGTGGTAAAGAAAATGAAGGAAGGTAAGTACTGTGACACAAATGAAAGAAAAATGTTGGGAAGAAAATGAAAAATTATAAACGGTTGCAAAAAAAATGCAGGTTAGGACTGGGGAAGTATTTGAATTTAGAGAAACAAGATTGGAAAATGAATGGAGAAATAAATCCCAGGCAAGGGCAGAAAAGAGATCTGGGATGGGATGTGCCAAGCTAACTTCCTTCTGGAAGAGGCAGGATGCTACACTCCACCATGAAGATGACATATCAGGCGGAGAGACAGTTCTTTCCTCTTTCATTTCAGTACTATCTTCCAAACTCTAATAATTCTGTATTTAAAGTATACTTACCTCTTTGATGTCAAAAGGGTTCAAAGACTGTTACATTTAAAATATGTCTCTTTGTTGGACTATTTGAGTCTTCAGGGAGTTACATTCTGAGTTAATTTAAGGTACAACAACTATAGATTATAGATTTGTAAGTCAAACTAAAAAATATCAACCTTAACAACATGAGTGCCTTTATGTTCGTAAAGACATTTTATGGACATTCATTCTTCAACACCTTCCTGAAAAGACAAAGAAAAAGAAGAAAACAAACAAACAAACAAAAAATACTTGCTATCTTCCAGAATAGACAAACACCAGGTCACCCAGCAATGGTGTCACCAGGATAAACATATTGTTCTCTATAATCTCAGCATGTGCTCCATAAAGCCTGTTCTGCTCTGATTACCTGTCACTTTGTCCATTTTGGAGCTATAGATCAACAAAAAGATGTGTAAGTCAAGGAGGTAAATAGTAAGGGTGTTTTCACTGTGGCTAAAATCCTCTAACAAGGGTAGAACACATGAGGATTTGCTAAGACCAAGCAAACCCAGATCATGCTGCATAAACTCCCCAGAGTCCTCGTTCGACTGTGGATTTTCAAACTGAATTATGCATTGGAATCATCTATAAAGCTTTGAGACAATTTTCTGGGACTCATCCCCAGCATGCCTTAATTTGCAGGTCTTGAATGAGGGTTAGAAATCAGTATACCTAACATATTCCCAGGAGACACTGCTGCTGCTACTGCTGCTGCTGCTGCTCCAGGACACCCTTTGAGAACTTTAATTCTGTTTCTTGGTGGTGAGTTGTACTTCCAGGATTGAATCTGGCATGACCTCACAGCCAGCACAGTGTCCACTCCATAGCAGTGTGCCCTATTGCTCCGACATGCTATATGCTCAGTACACTCATCAATCTATGTGCTTACTTGCTTCAGAGTCTTCCTGTTTAAATTAATTAAGCTATTACTCAATACGACAGAGGAGGCCCTGTGACCACTGGCCAGTGCTATTTTCCTGTTTAGTACTAAGGTGTTAGATAAAACACACACATGCACACCTGTCTATTTACCCTGTATCTCTTCATCCATATTTTCACTGTCTTCAGGCTTTGCATTTTGTTTTAATGTATGCTCAGTATTCTTGTATTTCACCTTTATTCAATAGAAGCTTGGGTTGACTGTTGTTATTTTGGTTTGCTTTTGAATTGACTCCCTCTGTCAAAAGAATTTTGGAGTTTACTCCCTATAACCACCCCTTATCACTGGCAGGTTGATGGCCAACCATCTCCCATATATGTCTTTGGGAGGTGAGCAGAGGCCATCAGGAGAGTCAGAGAAAAGTATCTCATTGACTCTATTTGTGCTAAAAGAAGGTTCTCTTAAAAAAAACACCATCAGTCTCTTACCACTACCACCATTACAAGTGGAAGTATGCAGTCAATCAACCTTCTAAAAGTTGCTCTTATTTTTCCAACGTGTAACAACTTGGAGAGTTCTTATCTGAATAACTCATGAGGATTATTGGAGCCATGTATGGCTGACCAGCTGTCAAAATCTGCATGAAGGGAGCTCTTTATATTATGCTATTTAATAAGTGAAATGTCCCCATCACAGAAGCACTTCATTTTGCATATTTCATGTGATAGGAATGAAGACTAAGAGATGCTAAGCTGTGTGCCCAAAGTCATTTTTAATCAGGGTCAGAGTTAATATTCCAACCCTGTCAGTCGGATGCTAGACTTCACACTTGTGATGGTGTGATTTTTTTACTTTTTCGAGGCACTGTCTCAGCCAATCACATGGCACTTTCACAGTTTTTATTTGACAGATTGGAGATGAATATCCTGTGAGCAAATGAACCTCCACTCAGCACAGACATGTGGAGCACCAATTGGGTTTCCAGCCGGCTGGGCACAAAGGATCTACCACGATGAAGTGGGAGGTGGGAAGAGGGAGCCTTGCTGGGAAGAGTAAGCCTTCAGCTTTGTTCTCTACCTTAAAAAGAATTTCTATATGCAAGAAAACTGTGGAGGAATGGAACAGGAGAACATATGGCTAAGTGGCCAAATGTGTGAAAATCAAAGTATAAAATATGTGTTTTAGCTAAAACTGAGAACTCCAAGAAGAGACTGCGCAGGCTAACTAGCAAATAAAGACACAGCTTCTAAAATCAGTGATGGATGGGGCTGTCCTCAGCTTAGATGGTGTCCAGCTGGCCACTCACTATCCTAGGAACTTAGTTGTGTTTCCTTGCACTGGCAGTATTCACGATGGCCTCTCATTTTTACTATTTATTTAAAAGTTAATTACTGTCACTGTCAGCTCTTTTATCTCCACAACATTTCACAGAAATGTATTCAGGCATTATGTGACTTGTAAGTAAGATTAACAAGAAAGTTCAGAGAAGTGTAATAATCAAGGGATTTGGCTGTTAATAAAGAACTTAATGAGAAACAAATGAGTTAACACCACATAGAATTTGAATTTGGTTAACGCAGATTCTAGAATTGCACATAGCATACTTTCTTAAGTATGTATCACCATAAGCCTAGAGTCTCAATTAAAAGTAAGAGGCCACATTCATTTGCACACAGACAGTAGGAATAGCCAACTCTGAGGGTTCTATCGTATTATCTACATCTTAACGAAATATGAATGTGCATTCAGGTAGGCTTCCTGGATGTATTATCTGTATTATGCTCATGCACGCGCCCGCACGCGCGTGCGCACACACACACACACACACACACACAGTACTGATAAGTTGATAGAGTGTATTACTCTTGCTTTACAGATGGCTAAAGGGATTAAGCAAATATCCTTGCTCCAGCGTGAGGCTGAGCCTTTGTATTCATTTATAAAGTTAGGGAAGTCACTGAAGAGAAAGAGAAATCATGCAACTGGAATGGAGAAGAAAAGCTCCAATTATAGTTTCAGAATTGCCTGCCACCTTTAGTGTTAACAGAGTGTGCACGTTTCTCAGAAGTGACACCTGCATTGTCTACTGGGAAACATTTAATCCCTGAAGCTGTATTAAGGAGGCTGGAGAGCATACAACTGAATAGAAATGATGTCAGTTCCCTCTGTGATAGGAGAAGCTGCACTAATTTAAGTAGCAGCAGATCAGAAGGTTCTCTGGCCCCCTCTTAATTTGATTCCGTGTGCAATGTACCACTCTGCCCCTATGGAATACCTTCAAATTGCATAAACACATGAGTATTTGAATGCAGATCTGCTTCTGGTGGTCCTGCTGCCCTCTGAATGGCTTCCATCAGGCTCTGAGTCGCTGTGTTCCTACTCTTAAAAGAGAGGTATTTTGTTTTATTTCAAATTGTATCAGCCACGGTTAATACATGCAACACATATTTGGTACATGCTAAAAGGTTTTAGAATGAAAGGAAGTGTATTTAAAAAAAAATTCTTTTGTTTTCCAATTCAGGGTCATTTATCCATTAGCCCTTCCTGATCAGTACCAGAGGTGAGTACTAGAGAAATGAAAAAAAAAAAAAAAAAAAAAATCTCTACTTCGCATTCAGAATACACGCAAGCAACCTTGCTCATTAAAAGCTGTGCTTTATCTGAAAACAATGCAGCAGCATGCTCACAGAGGAGCAACTTTTGTCTGCTCATTTTCCCTCTCCGGTGATTGCCCCAGCGCATGACGACAGTGCTCAGTGAGTGAGTATGGTCCTGAGGAAGCATTTCAGGCATATTAGGGGTTTTCAGTCTGAAAACAACAACAACAACAATGAGAATGTGCTTAAAGGCTGGGCACTTAAAGGCACAAGTTTTACTTATCTTACAAAGCTGCTCCTAGATTCTTGTAAAATGATACAGTTGCACTGATACAGTTGCTTGCAGGCAGCATCCTTGATTCCTCCTCACCAGCGAGCTGAGTTTGCTCAACCTGCTTCTCAGTTTGCTATGAGAGCATGAAGTCAAGACAGATACAGATGCTAACAGGACAGGGACACCTTTTCAGATAGCTGGCTTCCTCTGACTGCCTGTTTGTGTGGAGAGCTGATTATCAGCTCTGTGAAAACGCAGGGGAAGTGATGTGATCCCTATGATGTTTTACACCACAGGCAGAGCCATCTTTCTATGCAACACTCACTTGGCGAGGCAGGAAATATAATTAAGCTTTCATGCATATACCCACAAAAGCCTGCGGAGCCACTCAATCATTCAAAAATAAAGGAAAAGAGTAGCTGTCACTGGAGTTTTTTCCTCTCAAGATGCTAGCTAAGGCATGGAGAGGGATGCAGTAAACTTGAAGAATGGGTAGATGTGGTGAGCTCCTTAGGAAAATGAAAGAGGGTCTGAAGTCAAGGCATGTGTAGGCACATACTGGTTCTCAACTTCCTTAACGCTGTAACCCTTTAATACAGTTCCTCATATTGTGGTGAATCTCCCGAATAAAATTATTTTTGTTGCTATAACAATATTTATAACATAATTTTGCTGCTGTTATGAATCGTAATATAATTGATACACAAGTCCTGTTGGGGTCACAACCCACAGGCAGAGAACCACTCTACCATCTGACCCTTAATAACCTAAATCTAGGCATTTTAATTTTTGAGTTTATATTATTTATGTGTATGTGTATGCATGTTTGTGTGTAAGTGTACATATGTACAAGTGCTCACAGAGTCCTAATGAGGGTGTCAGATCACCTGGAGCTAAAGTTACAGGAAACTGTAAGCTGTTCCGTGAACTACTGTGAAGTAAACTGTAGCCCTCTTTAGATAGCACCAAGTGCTCTCTACAGCAGAATCACCTCTCCACCTTTAGAAAGTTTTTTTTAATGTATTACTTAGTTATTTATTTCAATTTATTCACTTTGAATGCCAGATGCAGCCCATTCCCTTGTCCCCTCCTAATCCCTCCCTCTCTTCCCTCTTCTCCCATACCTCTTCCCCAAGCCACTGATAGGGGAGGTCCTCCTCCCCTTCCATCCGACCTTAGCCTATCAGGTCTCATCAGGACTGCCTGAATCCTCTTCCTCTGTGGCCTGGTAAGATGCCCCCCCACACACACCCAGGGTTCCCTACCTTCAGTTCTTAACCCTCCTGCTTTTACCTTTCTAATGCTAGGGACTAAAAACTTGTACCCATCCTCCCCATGTCCACATCTAGAGTCTTACATATTGTGTCCTGGGTTAAGAAATTACACAAAATGCCCAAGATAGTTACAGAATGCAGTCATGTTTAACAATAAGAAAAAAAAATTAATCACAGGGCTATTGTTCATAATACTGTGTCCTAGTTACTGTCCTATAGCTGTGCTAACGTCCCATGACCATGGCAATGTACAGGAAGAGGGTTTATGTCTGGTTTATGGTGCTAGATTTTCCACAAGGTTTATACTTAAGAGTTCATGGTGGAGGATGAGACCTCATTTCTCGAGCTACAAACAGGAAGGAGAGAGAGAGCCTGAAGATGGCAAGTGGCTTTTGAAACCTCAGAGGCCTCCCCTGGTGGCATTTTTCCTGCAACCACACCTCCTAAACCTCCCTAAACAGCCATCAACTGGAGATCAAGTGTTTCAAATGCCCTAGATTATTGAGGGCTATCACATGCCAACTATCACACACTGATAACATTTTTATCTCAGTCTGAAGGCAATTCAACAGTCATTTTTTTATGAAGGTCAAAGTTTGGTAAACAATTGTCAACAGGAAGTATTTCTCTATCACATTTTTTTTTCCCTGGGTGCATTTAACAAGTTCACCTTTATCATAAAGCCAAATGTACTCAACAGCCTCTGTCTGGCTCCTCACTCTTGGTTCTCATA
Source organism: Meriones unguiculatus (assembly GCF_030254825.1). Taxonomy (NCBI): domain Eukaryota; kingdom Metazoa; phylum Chordata; class Mammalia; order Rodentia; family Muridae; genus Meriones; species Meriones unguiculatus. The sequence goes on from NC_083349.1 coordinate 113,176,867, forward strand.
GTCCTCAGGCTTTTCTTGTTTCTTTGACCTCACCTAATTTTTTTAACCACCTAAAACTGTATATTCAGAATCCTCACCCTTTGTTAGTTAACCTCTCACCTCACCTTGTACCTGTCCCCTCCTACCGCCCTCCAGACGGAACAGTGAGCCCCTCAATTCACACATTAGCCAGAGAAATGTAGAGGCAGAAATGATCTCTCACAGAAGAAAGGGCAAGAGCTTTTCTGCTAGACAGACCTAAATATGCTCATTTTCTCTCGTTAAGTATTCGGTCTCAGGGAAAAATTTAACATCCCTGAACTCCGTATTACTATTTGTTAAAGAGAGGTGATAATAATGCACCTGGCCACGTTACTGTGAAAAACCAGAAGGTTAAAACAGGTAAAGCACCCAGACTAAGCCATGCCACTGCATGTGTGATCAAATGAAGGTTTTATGGTTGTCCGTGTTGAGCAGGTTAAGAGCTGAGCACAACTGTTGCATGTGCCCTACGCAGGACTATTAATTCCTTAGTTATGTTCTCAAAACACATATTTGACAACCCGAAACAGAGATGAATGATATCTTAAGCAAAATAATTTTCCCCAAATTTTTCTTTTTTCTTCTGTTTCTTAGTAAAAGGAGAAAAAAAGAAAGAAAGAAAACCTGGCACAAAGAGATAGCCCAGTGGGTAAAAGCACCTGCTCCTTAGCCTGACAAAATGAGTCCCTCCCGCAGCATCTGCACATTGGAAAAGGAGAACTAACTACCTCAAGTTTCCTCTGACCACCACATGTGGGTCTCCCAATAAATAAGTAAATATAAAATTTTAATTGGCAGGGAAGATGGTTCAGTCAATAAATTACCAATTGTGCAAACATTAGGCCCTGAGTTTTAACCCCAGAATCCAAATAAGCCCCAGACCTAGCAGTGCATGCTTGTAATTCCTGGACTAGGGGCAGTGGGGGAGTACCTAAACAGAATGATCCCTGATGCTTACTGGCCAGCCTATGTAGCCAAATTGATGAGCTTCGGGTTTACTGAGAAACTGTCTTAATTAAAACCTGGATAAAGACCAAGAATGGAATAGATTCCCATAGTCAACCTGCACATATATACATCCTCACTCCTACCCACATGCACACGTATGTACACACACACTAACAAGAACATACATCACACGCACATACACATGTGAGAAGGAAGAAAGGAAGAAGAAGAGCAGGATAGGGATGGAGGGAGGGAGGGAGGGAGGGAGGGAGGGAGGGAGGGAGGGAAGGAGTAAATGAAGGAAGAAAGGGAGGGAAGGAGGGAGGGAGGGAGGGAGGGAAAGGAAGGAAGGAAGGAAGGAAGGAAGGAAGGAAGGAAGGAAGGAAGGAAGGAAGGAGAAAGTAGCATGGCCAAATAGTTCTGTGAATATAGAAAATATCTATAATAAAACCCTGGAAAGTGAAGTCTTGAAATAGAAATAAATACGGTGAAATTTTATTTTACTTGGACTTGAAGGCATTTCCAGTAAATGCCATTGGAGATCAAGGAAAAAAGAAAAGGTGAAGCCAATTGAAACATGCTATAACAGACACATTAGCAAGTAATTATCTGTGCTAATGAAAACTACAAAGAAACCTCCCTAATGATCTAGGGAGGCCCAAGAGCATACTCAGAACTGTGTGTGGAGACAATATGACTTTCTAAGTTAAGGTTCTGGCTGCTAGCATTTTCTAGATCAAGCAACATAGTTGTTTTGCTTTGTTTGATAATGGATCAATTATTGTTTTATCTTCTGTGGAGGGCTCCTCAACATTAGCACATATGGATGGTTTCTCTTTCTCTTGAGCTCTATTAAGTCATTCCAGGCTAGCCTCCTTTGCATCTACTCCCTAGAATTCAAGAGAAGTTATGTGGAATGCAATGGTTTTTGTGGCCTGGACTGTGCTTGCTCTCTGAGCCATCCAAGCAAAGGCCGTCTTGGATTAAAGCAGAAGGGAGGAGCACAGGAAGTATCCATAGACACCTCAACTTCCAAAAGCATTATGGAATGCCCACAGCCTCATTGCCTGATGGGTTAGACTTTGCAAATAGTCAAGTAAGCTAAGACAATTTACAAGTTCGTGACTTGAGTAGTGAGGAGGTCTGTGGTGACTTGATGAGACCATTTCTGACAAAGGTCACTTGACAGGGCCTGGAAGGGAAGAAAACTAGATAGAGATGAGAAAACTTTGAAGAAAATGTTATAAGAAAAACTGGCAAGAACTTAGCCTGTAGGTAGTAAGGAAACACAGCATCAAAGACAGTCATGCTTGGGTGGGGTGTTTGTTCTAAACCTGGAATGGACACATGTGATGATGGTGAGGTCAGCCTAACCCTCAAACTTCCTGAGTCTCCAACCTCTGATTCTTGCTGTCTCACAGTCACTGACCATTTGTGGCTTTTCTGTTATCCATGAATCTTCCTACACCATGACCTCTGAGGAGGTTTGAATATTCATGACTCAAGTCTTAATTGGAAAGAAATACAAAGGAAATCAATTAAATTACATTTTCTATGGCTTACACATAACTTCTAACCTCCATATGAAGTATCAGCACTTCTTGGTCTCTTAAGGGATTTCTCATGTACCGTCATCCTTCAGGAGACTCAGAAGGAGTGTGGGTAGGCACATCAAGAAAAGCCATGTGGTTACATGGTCAGGGCAAACAGAAATCCAAGAGCCAACTGGACTGGGGAAAAAAAAAGTCTGTTTCAAGAGGATAGTTTGTAGAGGTGCCTCCCTCTAAAAGGGAAAAGTTCTCAATAGTCATTCATTTATAATGGAGCATTTCCTAGCTCATTGGTCTTCTTAAAAGTAAATTTTAAGAATTTTAAACACTGATAACTAAGGTACTGGATCCCCAGACATTTATACTCTGTGTTAGAGGTTTGCTTTAGTCTCACCTGCCAAACTGACTTAAGGTCAATTGAAAAACTCTTTTTGATCAGTACACATCATTGAAGCATTTAAAACACAGTCATGTCTTACAGTTTATTTCCTAAAAATTTACAACCTTAGGATATGCGTCTTTATTTTCTCCTCTCATTGGTCATATTCCTGCAGTGCTCTTATTGACAAAATAACTTGAGAAGAACCAGAAATGGAGCTCAACACCATACATGAGAATATCTGGATTTTATGCTTCTCTGAGCTGGAAAGATGACAGTGTCTTTGTGTCAAAGAATCTGTCTCTCTATTTTGAGAAGGTGACATGACCTAGACTTCAAAAGCTCAATGGATCTTGATAGAAGAATAAACCTTATGGAAGTTTTGTTTCTTTTAAAACACAATAGGGGTATTCTTTTAAATCCTGATTGTTTCTTCTGGTACCTAGAATAAACTCGGTATCCGCTGTCAATGCAAGACTGTATCTTGGAACCAAGTCTTAACATGCCAACTTGCCACTTACCTTTGAGGATTTCTAAATCTGTATTTGAAGCTGCAGTCATTTTTTATTTTTATGTTATGCCTTCTGCCTAGAAGCACCCTAATTTCTAGTTTATGTCTATCTAATATGTAAAATGTTTTCGATACTTTTATTTTTTTGATTTTGATACAAAGTTTATTCACTTTGTATCCCCCTGTAGCTCCATCTTCCTCCCTTCCCAATCCTACCCTCCTACCCCCTTCTCCACCCATCTCCCTCACCAAGTCCATTGATAGAGAAGGTCATCCTCTCTTTCCTTCTGATCCTAGTCTATTAGGTCTCATCAGGAGTGGCTACATTGTCTTCCTCTGTGGCCTAGTAAGGTTGCTCCCCCCGGCAGGGGGAGGTGATCCAAGAGCAGGCCAATCAGTTCATGTCAGAGACAGTCCCTGTTCCCATTACTATGGAACCCACTTGGACACTGAACTGCCATGGGCTACATCTATGTAGGGGTTCTAAGTTATCTCCATGCATGATCCTTGGTTGGAGTATCAGTCTCAGAAAATACCCCTGTGCCCATATTTTTTGGTTCTGTTTTTCTCCTTGTGGAGGTCCTGTCCTCTCCAGGTCTTACTATCTCCACCTTCTTTCCTAAGATTCCCTGCACTCGCCCAAAGTTTGGCTATGTCTCAGCATCTGCTCTGATACCTTGCAGGGTAGAGTTTTTCAGAGGCCCTCTGTGGTAGGCTTCTGTCCTGTTCCCTGTTTTCTCCCTCTTCTGATGTCAATCCTCTTTGCCTTTCTGAATAGGGATTGAGCATCTTAGCCAGAGTCCTTCTTCTTGATTAGCTTCTTTAGGTGTACAGATTTTAGTATGTTTATCCTATATTATATGTCTACTACCCTTTAAACATAAACACTTTCATAAAATTTTTGTTAAATTTTCACATTAAAATGATATACTGCTTTGATAGTCTGAAGGGCAGAGGCTTTCAGAGGCCCTCTGTGGTAGGTTCCTAGGTTGTTTCCTGTTTTCTTCTTCTTCTGATGTCCATCCTCTTTGCCTTTCTGGATGGGGTTTGGACTCTTTGGGTGGATGACACCTAAATGAACATCTGTACAAAGTCCCAATTTATTTCTAATATCAGAGATCAGACCTCTACTCTTGCCTGATGCGTCTAAAACAAAAAGGGGGAACTGTAGAGAGCTGCGGAATGCTATGCCTTAAAGATGAAGCTGGTTTCCGCCTTCCACCTTCCCGATGGTGAGTGCTCTCTGTCACGAACAACTCCACATTTGGCTAAGGCTGAGGATCTGGCTTGCTTCCATGTATGTGGACCTATCTGCATTGCCCCCGTGGCACGCCTGGGTTGGCTACCCAGAGGCTATTTAAGCTGTGGGCTGGCTTTCCCCGGGGTCCGAGGATTGTTCAATCTTCCTGAATAAACTGCATTGAAAAAAAAAATGATATACTGTTTTCTATGTATCTACATAGAAGGCCCGTTATTTCAGTTGTTCAGTGCGGCTCACACTAAATGCTGTATATTAATATCTTACTTCAAACATGTGGTACAGTCTCTTCCAAATAGTACTTGATCAATAAATAATTGAAATGGTTGCATAGGTTACTGTTTTCTTTAAAATAAGCCATTTTTATGTTTTCCAAATTACATGAGCTTAAACAAAATAAAATAAAAATTAAATTCTTAACCAGCTAGAAGTGTCTCACTAGTGTCCATACGAACTTAATATGCTCCATTTCAGCCACTGATTTAGACTGGAGAATGTTCATTGCTTCTGAATAAATTAAAAAGTGAAATGTTAAATTCGAAGAATTGTTATTTTCTCATTACCTCAATCTGTTTGTTATGATGTGAGCTTCCAGAAGCATACTTGAACAAACAAGCAAGCACCTATCACTTATTCAGCTTCATGGTTTGCTTGTTAAAAATAGAAAGAATCAGAGAATGGGTACACTTCTTGATCAATATTTTTAGGATTACCAGAAACAAACTTAGATTAAGAATTAAAATAGCACAGTCCCATCTTTTTTGTTTGTTTGTTTTTACCATTAATAATTTGGATAAGGATTTAAAAAGATACCCTTATTTTCAGGTTTCCTTTTTTTTGTTTGTTTGTTTGTAAAATGAATAAAACCACATTCATAAATATGCTTTGAGGATTAAATGTGATAAAGATGATACATGGAATATTTTGTAAATTACTTCACAATATGCTTGTAAAAAAAAAGTATTACAAAATAAATTTGACTTGGCTGCTGATAAAGAGCCCCGCTGCTCCCAGTTGTGGTGTTCCAGTACTGTGGTCCTTGCTGCCTCCTCAACAGGGAAGATAGTCTCCTTGAAAAACTATTATTGTTATTCAGAGAACTCCAGTTTCCTCCAATCCTAATTCAGCGAGACACTTGGTTTGTATGTTCTTGAAAGAAAAGAACACATACAGTGTATGGGAGTAGAGCAAGCTGTCAGGGGTTCTGTTAGTGCAAGAAAGTGAAAACACACACTATAGACAAAGAAATGATCAAGCCAAGCCTTACAGGACCTCCACCCAGGGGTGTGGGACGAAGTCTCTCCTACTGTCTTTATCCTGTCATGTGACTGCTGCAGACTAGGTACTTTCAGGAAAGGGATGTGCTTTTGTTGGAAACCAAATTCAGTCCACTGCAAATTGGCATGTAAAGTGCAAAGTTATGTGTAGACATTTAAGTATGAAGGCTTCACTGGGGCAGACCACCTATAGTTCTTAATGTCCAGCTTTGGTGTGAGGGACATTGGTCACTCTCTCCAAAAGCTAACCTCCTGCCTAATAGTGTTAGGCAAAATCCCTCCTACTTCAATTTGTACCACGCAAGGTGAACTATATTAATGACTGGAGTTCCTCTATTTGGCAAGAAAGGAAAGGTGGTGGAACAGTGACGAGGTACTTCCTTAGGAGGTGGTTATGCACATTTGTCTCCCCAGATATCCTGAGAAACAGTCACCTTCACAATGCTTGTCTAGATCAGACACGTGTGTTTGTGCAAGCAATTGTGCTGTGCGTATGCACACACACACTCACACTTAAGCCTATGCTCTTATCATGAGCGTGACTTCACTGCACCTTTATCCTTTTAACCACTGTGGCTATGAGACACTTTTATAAAGAGAACAGTGAGATGGGGCATGTAAAGCTTACGTCAGATCCTGTGTTCTACTGTGATGGAGGTAGCTATTCGGTCGAATAGGAAGGTGGGTGCCAGGTAGAAGAGAATGAACATGTGTCCCCAAATATTACCTAATGATTCACTGATTGTGAATTCCAAGCCTTTTTCTTCTGTTCATACATTGTGTGATACATACTATACAATTTATGTAGTGTGTGTGTATACGTATATGTAATGTCTGTATGAATATATTGCACATATATTCATTTATAGGATTGTACTATTACACACACAGACTTGCATGTGCATGCACACACACACACCAACACACATACACACCAACACACACACACACACACACACACACACACACACACACACACACACCAGACTTGATAAATAAATGACTATTTGGCACAGGTCTTCTTGTTGTCTTATTAATGGTATTTCCAAATACACAAAGGCACATTTTATCTTAAACATACTATGTTTTATTTTTGTTAGTATTCTCTGGGTAGAGCTGGCCAGTCTTTTAGACTCTTCTTTTCCAGTCCCTAATATTTCCCAATGTCTATGTGCTATGGGTGTATGTGTCTATTAGGTAAATATTTCAAATGTATCACTTTGCCTAACAAGAAGACACATTTCTTGGTGGATACCTTCTTATCTTTCTATTAATGAGATGCCCACAGCTCAGATTAACACCCTAAGACATTGAAGATTGCCTCAATAGGCTTTACTAAGAATCTCTGCATTATAACCATCAGTTACCCTTTAGCCAGCCATTTTAAATTTTGGATATAAAAGCGATCCCATTTTCTTGCCCAGTTCCATTTCCCTTTGGGGCTCTATTATCTCCAAGGGACACCCAGATTTACCCGCCTTAATAGACTACTTCATTGTTTTCCATGGTGCTACAGATAAATGGATTTGTAAAGAGGAATGGAATTGAATTTTTCTCCTTTTTTTTTTTTTTTGATAACATAATAGGAATTTCAAAATGGTTATCTGCGGTATTCTCTTCACTGTGAATAAATTATTATCCATACTACCTGTCAATTTTTCTTGCTATCAGTTTTGATGAAAATAAACATAAATGCTTAAGAACATGTTGCTCACTCTGTTCTGCACATGAAGGAAGAAGGCGGACAAGCTTCCATTAATTAAGCGTGTGTGCTGGAGGGCGTGAGACATTGTGGGTCACTTTTTGGCTGTTAATTTTGAAGTAAGTAAGCTGTGCCCTGTAGCAATTTGTGTCTAATTCACTATCACTTTGGACATTTAAATGCTAATTATCTTAGTTTTTAAAAAGTATTGTATGTGCCTTTTCTATGCCTTGTACCTTGGATATCAGGTGTCATATCCAAGCCTGTGTTTCTGAGGGTACTGTGTTTCTGAGGGTACTGTTTTACATGCTGGATGGTCAGGTGCAGAACTTGTCTAAGGTGCAGACTTCAATAGTAGTGATTTCTAGTCTGTTACACTATTAAAGGAAAATCTATAGAATGAATTCATGGAATGAATGGGAACCTGTCTGTGACAATTCAAGGCCAGATGTGGGCATGAGGAAGCTGGAGCCCCAGAAATGTCAGCAGGTGAGAGGGGTTGCATACAGTATTTGAGTATATAGAACAGGAAACTTTCTGGAAAGCTAGCTGGCATAGCAAAGCACGTTTATATAAAATCCCTGTTTTGATAATGGATCATAACTGGCTTTTACCCAATGTGTGTGTGTCTGTGTGTTTCATGACTTATTAAATAGATTAGCTATATTGATTTTTTACTTTGAGATTTCCAGACAATCACACAGTTCTTGTATTTTTCAATTCTGTTGCTACATTATATGTTAATGAAAGCCAATAGCAAACATTTAAAAAGTTTTCCTAGATTAGGGCCCTTCCAAGAATCAATAATCACATTGACATGGTTCAAAAAGCTATCAATTCTATGAGGACCACTAATAGCTACAGAAAGCATGCATATGTCAACACCACCAGGAAAATCAATATTCTCTTTTGGTTATCAATATTACTTGAAGGCAATTGGAATTATGAAAACATTGTACATATCTCATGTCTTAAATATTTGAAAAGATCTGCTTCAGATACCTGATATCCAGGACAAAGCAACTATATGTTAGGGTTTCAAGAAAATCTGATAACATGCTCAGATAATTCTTATTAGATACTGTGCTTTAGAGTTATACATTCACCAACTGGACAGCCAAAGAAACCCTATTCAGCAGTCAGAGGCGGTAAGTTAGACATACTCTTGATGAAATATCAGAGATTGTAGAAGAAGTTATAAATTGGTCAAGCTACTTATCAATGTTTTGATGAATCTAGCTCTTTTCTAGACTTTTTCCCTTGGTGGTTTTAAATGCCTCTACAATTGTAACAACACTACAAATGCAATAGAAACCATGCCAGAGGGCCACAACTTGTCAGATGAGTATACATAATTATGGGGTATCTAACATCATACATCTTGAAGCAACCCCTACACCTAGGATGCAGAGAAATTAACAGAAGAGAAGGAAGAATGAGTTTAAGAACCAGAAGAGCAAGCATTCTTACTGTGAGATACTGTCTTACATGTGTGACAGGAAAGTTGTACCCATAAGTTCTCAAAAACACAGTTGTGTGAGCAATATCAACATAATGACAATACCATTTGGCATGCTGATGTGGACATGGGATACTCCACAAGGTCACACTCCTAGTTCCCAAGTGGCCAATGCCTGCTTACAGAGGGAGAGCCATTCTCCTTGAGGGACAGACTCCGTCATATAAGTTATCCAATGGTAACCTCTTATTCATTAATTCTTAATATCTATATTTAATTGTTTTCCTAAGAAACATTAAAACCAGACAAGGATCCAGAAGTTTCAACTATATGGTACACCTCTCAGTAGTCTATAGAATTACAAGGAAGGTATATTTTCTGGAGAATAAAAGCTATAAGAAGACCTTCAATCCTTCAATCCATTGTCCCAATGGATTTTCTGGAGTTTTTCTATCGTCTCCAACAGTTAGAATTCATTATTTCTTTTCATACATCCTCAAATCAGAGGAAGATGATAGCGAATCATTGACCAGAAGAGATTTAGCACAGCCTCTGGGGGGTGCAGGTGGCAGTGTTTCCATAAAGATTTAACTGAAGACCTGGCTTGAATGTGGTATCATGTGGGCTGAGTCCTAGGCTGAATAAAAAAAGAAAGCAAGTGGTTTCCAATATGCATTCCTCTCCTTTCTCTTTCTTCTAGCCCCCTCTCCTGATAGACACAGCATGGCCAGCAACCCTACCCTCTAGCTGCCATAGGTTTGTTTGTTTGTTTTTGCCTTCTTGCACATTTCCCCTCAAATGTGAGCTGCAGTTGCTCTTGGCAGGTGTTTGTCACAGTGATGAGGAAAATACCTAATCTAAAGATAAGAACTAACACAGAGTGTGCAAACACCAGCTCTCGATTCAGCACTGACTCCCAGTAATGACCAAACAATTCATATGTTCACATTTGTTTCTTTATGTGTAGTTGCTGTGTGTGTCTGCACTCAAATCTGTGTGTGTGCAATAGCAAGCATGTGAGGGTCGGAGAACAACTTGTAGGAGTTAGTATTTTCCTTCCACAGTGGAGGTTTGTAATAAATCCCTTTACCCATTGAGGCAGTTCACTGGCCCTCAACATTTAATGTATTCTTTCCTGCAGCTTGCTTCATGGTTGGCTGAAATATTAGTTTTAGAGTGAAATTTTTGTTAAAAATTTTAAAAATGTTTGTGGATGGAATGACAGCTCATCTTTAAAGAAATAGAATTAATATGAGAAAGGAATGATTCTGGGAACTCTTTAGTGCATAATGAACTCAACATTCTTCAATCAAATTTAAATTTTAATTATAGGTAATTGTTCTTTTTTTTAATGAAGTACTTTTGACATAATGTTCCATTATCATATAATTAGATAATTAACTCCATGAATCACATTATAACTTATTTTCTTCATGTTTTTCTTCAAATATTTATATACTGTACCCATTGTTATAGCCTCAAAGCTTACCACCATAATTATACATATAAGCCAGGATAGGCAGTGGAGAACTTGTCTTAATCTGCTTTGTGCTGCTATAACAAAACACCTAAGGCTTAGCTACTTTATTTAAAAAAAAATAATTTTATTTAGCACATTTTTTTTTTGGTAACTGACTGTCCAAATATCCTGCCATCATTGTTTTGCTAACACCTCCATGGCTGTTTCATGGACTGTCACAGAAGCAGAGAGAAAATCAGATGACTATAGGTTAATGAAATGTACAAAGAGGCCTCATTTCTCACAAGGTCCTCACAAGAGAATTAATTCACTTCAAAAGACCAACATTAATCTTTCCTAAGGTCACGCACTTGAGATTCAGGTACATTCTGAGAGATTCGCCCACCTCAACACTGAGGACCAAGATCCAACACAAGAGCCTTCAGGATCCCACTCAAACTGAACCCAAGCCACAGCAGGGGCCCACCTTTCTTTCCCTAGCCATATCCCTTTGATCATTAATATTGAACATTGATTTCACAGAACTGAGAAACACACAGGAAACAATCTTCTGGGTATGCCCGTGAAGAAAAATTTAAAGAATGGTTAACTTAAGTAGGTAGACTGGCCCTAACCGCTGGGCTGAATCAAAAGAAAGCCAGCTGAGTGGAAGCAGCCATCTCCCTCTCCTCCCCCAGGGTAGGTGCAGTGTGACAGGATGACATATTCCTGATGCCATGACTACATCCTAGAACTGTGAGTTAAAGGAACCCGCCCCCTTAAGCTGCTTATGTCACAGTGCTTTGTCACAGGGACAGGGAAAGGAACTAATGCAACCCCCCACATTCCTAGCTCCCCCTATAATCTGAAACCGTAGCAGGCGCTGGAGTCTTCGCTGGAGTCTTCATATGTACTAGTCAGACATGTTTGTAAAACTGCATACAGAAAAAGAAGTGGCAAGATATGACGAAGAGGCTGTTATGGACAAAAAGAACATAGAACTTAACAATAGAGAACTCAGGATGGGTGTTCATGGCTCCTTCTCATAATATATATATATATATATATATATATATATATATATATATAACCTCACACTGTAAAACAGGAAATGGTGTGCAGTGTCTGACTCATGTATCAAAAATGGTTAGATTCAATACAGCACTGGTGGCAGGGGAAGATTTTTTTTAATTTAATTTTATTCTTTCATTATTAGTTACACTTTATTAACTCTGTATCCCAGCTGTATCCTGCTCCCTCATTCCCTCCCAATCCCCCTCTCTGTCCCTCATCTCCTCCCTGCTCCTTTCCAAGTCCACTGATACGGGGGGAACTCCTCCCCTTTCATCTGACCCTGTTTTATCAGATATCTTCAGGACTGGCTACAAAGTCCTCCTCTGTGGCCTAGCAGAACTGCTCCTCCCTTGGGGCTGGGGAGTCAAAGAGACTGCCATTGAGTTCCTGTCAGAAATAGTCCCTGTTCCCCTTACTATGGGAAACCAATTGGTTACTGAGCTACTACGAGCTACATCTGAGCAGAGGTTCTAGGTTATATCCATACATGGTCCTTGGTGGAGTGTCAGTCTCAGAAAAGACCCCTGGCACGGGAAAATTTTTCTGGCCATGTGCAATTTCATAATGTCCCAGAGATAATTTACATATTAAGGTATTGAGGTAACTTGTCATTGCACATGACTCCCCCCAAGTCTGTTAGCTCATACTCTTGTCTCACTTCTCATTTGGCACACTAGCAGAAAGACCTTCAAATCTCATGTTTGCACATGGCCAAGGAAAATTTTTTTTTGCAACAGTCTTTTTTTTTTCCCTAAGACAACTACCCTTTTACATTATTTGCTTGGTCATCTTATTTAAGCTTGTTATATAACCCAGTAGCCCTACCTGTGAGTGTTCAGAAAATCATGAGGACTTTAATTTAATAAATATGCCATTCGGTGCTCTTCTTAGAACATATTAAAGTGCAGAATTTTGGACATTATTTTTGTTCTAATTTTTATTGATGTTCGTTGTAGCTCTTGTTTTTAAAACTCTGCTTTATTTGGGGTGTTTGGTCCTCAACCTTCATTCCACCCTCCGAGCCCTACCTAAGAGAGAGAAGGTTTGTGGGGAAAGAAGGCCCTTTACTTCTCCTGGCTGTTTAGGGTCAAAGGGTTCTTTTGGGGGGGAGGAGTAATAACAATCTCCATCAATAGCAGACACAGCCAGAAGTCTTCTTCAAGGCACTGCATCCAAGCCAAACCACCACGCCATCTGCCTCTCTGGTCTCTCCAACCTGTTACGGGTTAAACACCAACACCGCACACAATACCACATGCCGTTTTCTCTTTCTGGGCTCTCAGTTTAAATCCTACAGTGTCCTAGACCACGTCCCTTCTTTGTGCCACAGGTTGAAAGCCATACCAGCTGACAAAAGCCATGCCCTGCATGAGACAATTAACAGCTGTGGAAAAACTACAGTCCAACTAAAATCTCACACTTGGGGTTAAAACAAAAACAAACAAACAAAAAAACACATTTATATAACATAACTGCATTTACAAAGAAACCAAAACTTCCATATAGTTTATGCTCATTTAATTAATTAGTTTAGTTTTGCTTTTTTTAAAGACATGGTTTTGATAGATAATGTGGGTTGGCCTGATGTTCACTTTGCAACCTGGGCTGCCCTTGAACTTATGGCATTATTCCTAGTTCAGCCTTCTGAGTATTAGTAATACAGGTATAACCTCTGAGTGCCTATTTTCTATTATCATTAACTAGAGAAACAATTTTCCTGTCCAGAACTCATGTATGAATATTCATTAGTGGTTTTAATAGCCATGATTGGAAACTGACATGCATTATAAGTTATCCTGTGTTTGGAAGGAAAAAGAAAGGTAATTGAAATGACAATACCCTTAAAGAATTGTCTCCATTATTCTGATAGTCTAATAGTTTCTTGCAGTAGGTATTGCACTCATGAATATTCTTGGGACTGTAGTAGCAGTCTTATAAAAATCAATAAATAAAAGAAGAAAATGAAACAGAAAAGAAACAAAATAGGAAATCTACCTTCCCTTGTTGTTGCCTTACAGGAAGATTATTGATTAACTGTTTTTAATCTACTTGCATGCAGTTAAACTGAAATCTAGAATTTTGACCTTGCGGAAAGCCATCACTACTTCAGAAAATTCCCAAATCCTAAGGACTGAAGTTCTCCATTTTCAAAGGTACACCCCAGACAAAGTCTCAGGAATCTCAACACTAGTTAAAAGACATAGGGACATTGTGTGTCTATCTCAGCATTTTATTCCTTCCCAAGTTCCTTGAAAGAAACTATGTTGATGTTACAAAATAATGATAGCTTTTGTTAGCTTTTTAAGTTTGTTCTGATGAAGAGCTAGTATCAGAATATAATGTGACTACATCCTGCCTCTAAACAATTCTTCCAGGTACATTAACCACTAGCACCACCACCATTGCTACAAACCTGAGCACCACAGCCATCACCACAACCTCCTCCACCAACACCGCAAATAGATCTACCACCACAGCCACTGCCAATGCCACCATCCCTATCACCACCATCACTGCCCTCACCACCGCTTTCCTCTTCTTTACTTGCTCCTTCTGCTTCTTCCCTTTTCTTCTCCTCTTTCTCCCTTCTCATTTGGTTTTAATTAATTGTCTTAAAATTCTTTGATAGCGGAGCGGGGTCCCTCAGACTCTGATGCCTCCTGTTGGATCCTGTTCCCCTGACTGTTTGGTCTCAGTGAGAGAGGATGTGCCCAGTTCTGCAGCAGCTTCATGATCCAGAATGAGTTGGTACCCATGGGGGCCCTCCCTTCTCTGAGGAGAAGGAGAAGGGAGAATGGGGGAGGGAGTGCAAGGAGGGAGCTGAAAGGAGAGGGGCTGCAATCAGGATGTAAAGTGAATAAGTAAATGATTTCTAAAAAATAAAATAATCATTAACAATTTTATATGTACATCTACTGAATTTGAGTTCTTCTTGCCACGTCAAATACCTGGTCTTATGCCCCCTCCAAGATTATGCCTCCTTCCCAGATTCTGTCTCTCTGTTGTCATCTGTTTGTAGAAAATTCCTTTACTTGATTTTACATCTAATGGATCTTAAACTAGGTATCAAATGTATAAAAACTTCTCTGTCAAGGCAATGAAGTCTGCTTTTGAGAAAATTTTGGCTTGTATTGTATGTGATGCATACAGAAGAGTGCAGGTGCACATACCTATGCATGTATGTAAAGAGACCAAGGAGGAAGACAGGTGCCTCCTCCCTCACTCTCCACAATATTTCTGTGAGACAGAGTCTCTCACTGAAACTTGCTGGAGGACAGCAAGGCCTAAGTAGCTCAGGCCCCTCCATAGTCACCTGGTTCTGGGGTTAAAGGCACATGTGGCTGTGTGGGTATGAGAGATTCACACCCAGGTCTACACACTTGTTTAGAAGTACTCTCACCCACAAGTAACCTCCCAAGCCCCCAAGCTGAGAACTTATAATAAAGATTCTTGCCTTCCAGTCCTTTGAAAACTAGCCAATACAGACAAAGCTTCCAGGTCAGCACCTGCTTGATCTCTCCCTGTCTATCACTCAAATATGGTTTCCGTAGAAGAAGAGTCTTACTATCAACCTCTGGATGGTATCCAGAGCATTAACAATAGCCTATACTGTTGCAAGTATATGCAGGGATCTGGACAATAACTCCAAAGGATGGAACCCATGCCTTGCACTGGGTGTTTGTTTGTTTGTTTGTTTGTGTGTTTGTTTGTTTGTTTGTTTTTGTTGCTTTGCATAACCTTTAGGGGTATTGCTATCCATCACAAGGTAAGTCCTTTTAAACAATGTTTAGATATCTGTATCGTTTTATTTTAGGATGCTTCTTCAATAGTAGAAGTCGATGTGACTTTTTCTAAGGGTCTTTAGCATACTAAGATAGTAGGCATGCTACCAGAAGAAATAATATTCATCAGTGAATCCTGCAAGTTACAATAATGTTTGGCCTAGCAGGACATGGCTGCTGATGTAACATGGCACAAATGTCATAAGAGTCGCCAGTAATTCAGTTTCTGGCTGAATTTAAGGCCTGCACCACAAGATGTAACCTACATCTGCCACCATTATGATAACCTATGAATAGACAGGTCATAGGCCCTAAGGCAGAACCTACTACAATTGTTCTGGTAAATGGTCATATTATTAAACAGACTCCTAATGACTTATCCTGAAACTCATAGATTAGTAAATCTTTCAGCTTTCTTCAGATAAGCTTGTTTTTGCAGTTGATAATAATTAACGCAGAGATCTATAACTGGTTGAGGTCCAAAGAATAAGAGACTATAGAAAGATCAGCCCTATATGTGACATCCATGCCATTCTGCCTCCTTCCAAGGTTCAGGGGTCATTGTGGAAGGGAGACAGTTAGACTTAGAGGTGAATGAATACAAGACACTACAGGGTCATTGCACTTATGAACTCATGGCAGTTGTCACATGATGCAATTACACAAGCTTGGGGCAGAAAACGAGCTGGCATAGGAAGGGAGAATGATATGATGCCTGACCCCCAAGTGAGAAGCTATTGGGAACTGATTGTAGCTGAAATGGGGAGAATCAGTTTTCTTTAAACATGCTTGATGTTTTTTAAAGAGTACAGAAAGGTAGGTAAGTAGGAAAGGGGGTGTGATTGTGGGAAGGATTAGAGAGTATGTTAATGTTATCTTACAGTATAAATACAATTCTCAAAAAGTAAGAAACCTTCTTTGAAAATGAATGTTGGCTCATTATTTAACTTGAGGATCAAAGGGGTGGGAAAATATCAAGGAACAGAAATGTAGAGGAGGCAATCTGTAAATATTCTAGCAAACAGCTTAAAGATGCTAGAGATGTCATGTGATATGATGTTAAATTAATGCCAGTGAGATCTACAGATATACAGATAACTACGTATCTGAGCTAAGGATCTTTTCAATGACTTGATGACGCCAAAGTCTTCTTGGTAGATTAAGATATGGGTAACTATTCATCAGAACATATATATATATATATATATATATATATATATATATATATATGTGTGTGTGTGTGTGTGTGTATGTGTATGTGTGTGTGTACATATATGTGTATATGTGTATACATATTCATACTTATATGCTTATATATGTATATATGCACATATATATATATATATATGTTGTGTAAATATATATGTTAGTTGTGGTGTGTGTGTCTGTGGTTGAATGCAGAACTTGAATGTTTAAGTATTAAAACTCAGAGTCTGCTGTCTTCCCTGAACCCTCCTATAAAGCAAAATCATCTCTCTCTTAACTTGAGTTTCACAGTCTATAAAATTGGAAAGCAAATGCTTTCTGTCTGTTTTGCAGCGGAGGGATGAAGTATATGGCAGTCCCACTTTAGCTCAGCCACAGGTTGCTGTTTTATTGGGCTCACATCCTCCAGTTTTGCAGTCTCAGAGTTCCGAGGCCTCTTTCCCGCTTCATCCTAACCTCAGTCTTCATGTCTTGTCCAAGTTACTGTTCACAATTTAATGTTGATTATGAAGGTGGCTAAGCCACTTAGTCTAGCCTCCCTTTGTACCCTGTGGAAGAGGAAAGCACGGGCTTGAAAATCCACCCACTCCCATATGCTCAGACAACAGTCTCCATAAATGTATCTTTTCAAAACACCTGACCATTGAGGGCAGGGAATGCCAGATGGACCAGAATTTCCAGTAGAATCCTTCTGGGTTCCCAGCTTTTGGTGTGCTCTGCCAGGGACTTAATGAGAATGTCTGGATATCTAACAGTCATGTCCTGACTGGGTCAAGTACACGATACCCTGCCCAGCAGGGGACCATTCTGTCATACTAGTCAGTTGATGAGCAAGAGAGAGTTAGCAATGGCAAAGGCCATTTTCCCTGCATGGGATAGATTCAAATGCACAGAAAGTACCAGGTCAGAAGTTCAAAGTGCTGCTTGCTCATTCTTCTGGCAGAAGTGCGATCTTAAGGGAGAAGGAGTTATACTCGGCAGGAACTAAAAGAAGAGGATTTTGAAGACCTATAAACCAGTTCCAGTCAAAAGGCAGCTGCAATACTCTAGGCTCCTAAGACTTTAAAAAAAAAAAAGTTTCAGGCTGACAGCATATCTTCATTCTGATAGGGGGGGAAAGTGTTTCCTCTCATTCTGGCAGCCCAGCAAGGAAACAGAGATATTAGCAGAAGCAGGAGCCTGCAGGGGTCTGGCCTACATCCCAGCCATATCCTGAGATAAAGACGGGGCTTCCAAAACTCCTTGTGGGGGGAATCTGCATTTCCTGTCCTAAATGCTTAGGCCATCTGGAATGTCTATCATGGAAGTGTTAAATTTATGGAATTGTCCTCACAGGCTCCCAAAACTACTTCCAGTGCTCTGCAGAATAAAAATAAGTTGAATGGAAACAAATGTGGTGTCGGATTTCCCAGTCTTCTAGTGGAGGAGGCACAAATGTAAAATGCAGAAAAATACCGAAATAGATAAACCAAGTTTTGAAATGTGCACTTCACTGACTGATTTCAGCGAGGAAAATTTAGACTATGGAACTGAATCTAGCAATTTAAGTTTACCCTTAAACTTTTCTCCATTAGGTAAGCTGAAGGTCTCCCATGGAAGTGGAAGGAAGAGAGGTCAGTGGGTTGGATGGCAGTCCCATATCCCCCCAAACTGTCAAAGACCTTTAATAATAGAGAATCAGAAGTGATTTGTTTACCCACAAAACAGAATCACAACCCCCCCCCCCCTTTTTGGTGTCACTGTCATTTCGCAATGTCTGGGTGCAAGAACTGACAAGTAAAATCACAGAAGAAAATCAATACTAGTGCAAAAAAGTCCATGCATAGTTTTGTGATTTTCCTGTTGGCATATGATAACATACCAGCTTTAAAATATCAGCTTTAAAAATATCCACGCATTATGTAAGATAGATGTCTACCCAAAGTTGACTGAATTTTCAGTGCTGAACTTCAATGTGAATAAACCAAACTGTATACTAAGCTGGGCACTAACGTTAGACTATGGAGAAAAAAAAATCTATTTCCAGGTTTTCTTTGGGTGGTGGCAGGGTTTTAGTCTGTGTATTGTCAGTCATCTGTGCCCCGCTCAGGTCCTTCCAGCCATGGGAATTCCTTCTCAGGCATACCTTTCTGTTTTCTCATAACTAAAGCTATGTAAGTCCTTCCCGCACTTGAAATCTCCCTCTGAATTTGCTTTTAGTCTGGGAATCTCTCTGCTGCTAAAGCATGGACTATGTCTGCTTAACACACCTGTAAATCCTCACTTTGCCCTTGGATTTGGTCGTAATCAAAGTAACACCAATGTTCAGAGAGATCTCTAAAGAACTGGAAAGTCATCTTAAAACAGTACACATAGCTGCGATTCAATAAAACATCCAAAAGAATCATAACCTTTCCTACAAGATGATGACTTGAGTGAACACCCAAGAAAGCAAGTCCGACTTTCTGAGTGGGATATAAAATCGAAAGGAGTATGGTATGTGGTGGTGATTGTATGTATCCAACCTATATGGCTACTGCTTCCAATCTTTTAAAATACCCTTAGGCACACATTCCACTTCAGTTAATATAGTCTCTTTCCTCCATGACTTCCTATCCAACCCCATCCTTATCATGGAAGTCTCCGCCTGGAAATGTGAAGATCCTTCAGTTTCTCTGTCAATAATCCACATGTGAATTCCTTTAGTGATGTTGATTAGCTCCAGTGCACATTGATCTCCTGTTACAGAACTTCTCTTTTCCATTTATTTTCAGCTCTTCAAAGGCAGGTCAAGTGTGCTCCTCAGCTGTGAATCTCCTGCTAAACCCACGCATCTGGGCCTAAATGAAACTTCATGAAACTTCAACTCATGATTATGAGATCGAGATCAGTAGATGCGTCCCCTTGCATTGTGTTATTATATGCAGTAAATTATATGCCCACAAGCTTTGCATGCTGTTACGTTAGCAAAACAAATTACGATTTCAAGTCCCACAACATCCAATCAATAGATATTGCAGCACAGAATCCATAGGTTTTGAATGAATTTGAACAGCTCAGTTTCCCTCTTTTAGCTAATTTAAACTGCTGCCTAGAATGTGAGCACACAGGTGTTAGGGTGTTACTTTTTCCACACCTGTGAAAAATGTTAGAATTAGCAACAGGGGCTATGTTTAGTAGTATTTCTGATCCAGGTAACCAGATGATTTATGACACAGGCACAATTTGGTCAATGAATAACATTTTCTCCAATAAGATTATTAAATTGCAGAATACCTACTTATGACCAGACTACTTATGACCAGATCTTTTTTTTTTTTTTGAGGATTCATAAATTTCATTTTTTAAACTTCTTTTCTTAATTTTATTTTTATTTTTATATTGATCAAAGGTTGTTTACTTTATATCCCAGCCGTAGCCCCCTCCCTCACTCCCTTCCAACCCCACCTTCCCTCCCTCATCTCCTCCCTGCCCCTTTCCATGTCCACTGCTAGGGGATGACCTCCTCCCCTTCTATCTGACCCTAGTTTATCAGGAATCTTCAGGACTGGCTGTCATGTCCTCCTCTGTGGCCTAGTAAGACTGTTCCTCTCTGGGGGTGGGGGTAAAGGAGCCAGTCATTGAGTTCATGTAGGAGATAGTTCCTGTTCCCCTTCCCAGGGAAACCCACTTGGTTACTGAGCTACATCCAAGCAGGGGTTCTAGGTTATATCCATACATGGTCCTTGGTTGGAGAAACAGTCTCATAGACTACCCCCGTGCCCTGATATATTTTGTCCTTGTGGAGCTCCTGTCCTCTCTAGGTCATACTAACTCCCCCTTCTTTCATATGATTCTCTGTACTCTGCCCAAGGTTTGGTCATGAGTTCCCTGCGTCTGCTTTGATACACTGCTAGGTAGAGTCTTTCAGAGGCCCTCTGCTGTAGGCTTCTCTCCTGTTACTTGTTTTCTCCTACTTCCCCTGTCCATCCCATTTTTTGTTCTAAGTGAGGACTGATGATCTTACTCTGGGTCCTCTTTCTTGTTTATCTTCTTTAGGTGCACATATTTTAGTATGTTTATCCTATCTTATAGGTCTATATAAGTGAGTATATACCATGTGTGTCTTTCTCTCCTGGGATACCTCACTCAGGATGATCTTTTCTAGTTCCCACCATTTGCCTGCAAATTTCATGATTTCCTTGTTTTTAATTGCTGAGTAGTATTCCAGTGTATAAATGTACCACAATTTCTGTATTCACTCTTCAGTTGAGGGACATCTGGGTTGTTTCCAGGTTCTGGTTATTACAAATACAGCTGCTATGAACATGGTTGAACACACGTTCTTGTTGTGTACTTGAGCATATTTTGGATATATGCCTAGGAGTGGTATCACTGATTCTTGAGGAAGCACTATTCCTAATTGTCTGAGAAAGTGCCAGATTGATTTCTAAAGTGGTTGTATAAGTTTACATTCCCACCAGCAATGAAGGAGGGTTCCCAATTCTCCACAACCTCTCCAGCATGTGTTGTCACTTGAGTTTTTACCCTTTGCCATTCTGATGGGTGTAAGATGAAATCTCAGGGTTGTTTTGATTTGCATCTCTCTGATGGCTAAGGATGTTGAACATCTCTTTAGATGTTTCTCTGCCATTCTATATTCCTCTACAGAGAATTCTCTGTTTAGCTCCATACCCCATTTTTTAAATCGGATTGCTTGATTTATTGCTTTTTAATTCCTTTAGTTCTTTATATATTCTGGATATCAGCCCTCTGTTATGACCACATCTTAAACAACATGTAAAACACAGGCACTTCAGAGTCACCAAGCAAAAAGTGATGAAAAAAAATTCTAACAAGGTATGACTTGTGATGACAAAGAGCACCCTGAGGGTTTGTTGCCAGAGATGTCATAAAGACATCATCCAGGAAAGTACACGCAATGGCCAATGGCAGAGCACAGAGGTCTTCTAATATACTCTGTCAGGCTTCCTTGCCTCCAGATCTTACAATTCATGGAAACTGTTTGCTGATGGTCTTTTCCATCTAACTGGTGTCTGGGAGTTTTTTCTGTATCAACTAAGAGGGGAGGCTGGTGGTTAGAGACACTGACCATATGAATAGAAGTTTGTAATCTTTAAACTCAGAGCATAGAAGACAGAGTGGAACTTGAGTTAATCACCAAAGAAAAGTAATGCAGAAATGTCATTTTAATGAAGCCAAAATAGCAAACAAACAAAACAGCATTTAAGAAGCTTCCAGGTTTCTGTGTACATGCAGGAGCCATGAGGGTGGCCTTTTCTGAGAAGTCTGAGACACCCATGTCCTCTTCTATTAACTGAGTTCTAGGCGCTTTGTCATCTTCTTGCCCATCTTGTCATTTGTAATATTTTTCATAACAAAGGATAAATGTTTTCTTTGTGTCCTGTGAGCCAGTCTAATAAACCAACCCCAAGCAAAAGGTTTTGGTCACTATTTTTTGTCAGTTTGTCAGAGGCACAGGTTACAATCCAAACTTGTAATTGACATCAGAAATGGGTAGCTGTTTTGTGGGACAGAAGCCTTAACCTTTGGAATCTGGTTAGTCTTAGAATTAAACTATATTTTTAATCATCCAGTTGATCTGGATGAGAAACTTGTATATACTGGAAAAATAAACTACATCCAGTGACAAAAGTATTTTATTATGCCGACAGTTAATATAGAAGAAAGAAACAGTTATTTTTTCCTTCTATGTATATTGAAATAGCCCTGAATGGGCTCTCCATGGAGGGTACCCCAAGGCAGGCTGGCTACTCAGCTCTCAGTACAGCCTGCATATTTGCACCTCCAAGAGGTTCACCCTTTTCAGATGCTCTGAGAAATCGTGGACAAAGCCCAAGTTGGATACATGGGAATATTAACTCCATTCTCATTTACCTCAGCAGTGCCTAAGCTAAATTACTAAGAGCCCACGATAGGAGATTAACATATTGTGGGATGGCCAGTTTCTATATACTGGTTAAGCACTTTAATTAATGCAAAAAGAAATTTAAACGATACAGATTAGCTATACAATAACTTGTCTTTAAAAGAGATTCAAAAAGAAAGACTCACACTCGATTGTGAAGATGATGTCTTTATGCTTCAAATGTATGCTACAAGTTAGAGGAGTTATTAACAATGATCTTCTGCTATAAAGGTCGAATTCCTCGTCTTCCTCCTTCGCTTGACCTCTTTGATAAGGTTCAGGTGCATTCTAGAATCAGTTGCGTGCCTGCATTTAAGCACTAAACGCTCCACTGATGTGGTCCTAACTTTACACTTTATTTATCTTTATTTTCCTGAGGGGAGCCCTCTTGTGGGTGTCAGGCATATTACCAGACAGATTTTCTCGGTCTGATATGGTCCGAGAAGAATGTGTTCATGCTTCAATTAAGGCAAAGTTCAATGTGTGTGTGTGTGTGTGCTTTTTATGCCCTCTTTGTTCTTTCATGTATCTTCCCAAATTAATTCTAGAAATACTATGTTCCAGTAGTTCTAATGACAGAAAAGTTTATCTAGCTAGTATGGTCATCCTTAGCATCCAGTTTTAGTGTGTATGTGTTTGTGTGTGTGTATACACATAAAAGTGTACACTTACATGTGAAAGCCACAGATGATGCAAGGTGGCCCCCTGAACTGCTTTGTACCTTACCATTTGACACAATGTCTCTCGTTGAAACTTGAGCTCCCAGAATGGCAAGACTGGATGGCCAGTAAACTCTGGGATCCTCTTGTCTCTTCCTCTGGCAATAGAATAACTGATGTGCTTGGTCATGCCTGCATTTTACAAGGGGAACAGAATTGGAACTCAGTGCCTTTTGCTTGTCCAGTAAGCATTCTCCCAAGTGAGTCGTTTCCTCAGACGTCGGGTAGTTTTAAGTTCTTACCTTAGGTATTTCTGTGAGACATTTTAAATGATGAACCTACAGCAGAACCAGAAATCTTTACTTTAAGAAATATATTTTGGACTATGGATAAATCTAGGCTAAAGTGTATCAGTTCTGCGTTGAAGCATATTTGCTAAAAAACAAGAGTATTAATATTTTAAGTTACATATTCTCTCTAATGAAAATATTAACCCAGTAGAGACAGGATCATTCTCAATTTCCAATCCCCCAGCTCTTAATAAAGTGATGACTATAAAGACAGTACTTGATAACTGTTTATTAGATTGATTGATGCAATCCCAATATAGCAAACTATAACTCCAATGAATTTGAATTTTGAAAGTTTGCTGCCTCAGTGTTCACAAGGCAGAGTACAGCTGATCTCTGTGAGTTTGAGTCCAGCTTAGTCTACATAGCGATCTCCCAGCCAGAGAAGGCTACATAGCAAGACCCTGTCTCAAAAAAGAAAAATGACCTTAAGTATCACAGGGGCAATCAAAATAGTATTGTATGTATTTTCAACAGTTAGGTAGAAATTCTGAGTATTCTGAATAGTTTGCATTGCTTCTACCAACTTACATTTAAAAAGAATGTGTTGTTATATTTCAGTTAAACTTAATACAGTTTTTCAGTCCTTCTCATCATCCAATGTAATGAACTTGGTATGAGAGCAGTAATGGAAAAAGACAATCTGCAAAAAATTGTGTAACATAGATACTCTCATTTATATGCACAATTTTGAATTCCCAGAAAATAAGGAGCAGGTTACCATGCATTTACCTTCACAAATGCTGACATGAGTCAAGATGGGATATAAGAAATCGGATCTGATGATAATATATTCTATCTGCAATTGCCAGAGATGTATGCAAGATAGCAGGCAACACCTTCCTTTTGAATTTCAAATGCTATATAACCTTTTGGAGATAACAAGGGATATTCATCTGAAATAATGGTAGGAAATTTATAACAGAGACCACATAATTAGTTGTTATTCTTTGCAAGTACCACATACTCTGATAGGAGCAGGTTCAGCAAAAGAATTGTCCCTCAGTAAGCTTTTTTCCTCTCTCTCTCTTCTCTCTTCTCTCTCCTCTCTTTTCCTTCTCTTTCATTTTTTTTCTCTCTACCTTGTCCCCTCTCTCTCCTTTTCTTTCTTGAATGGAACAGGTTTATATGTAGGGTAACTATAAAACACAAATAAAATGGTAAGTAGTAAATAAAATAAAAGAGCAACTAGAAAATATAAATAAAACATAAGATGCAATCTTGACATGGCTGTAAGCCCTTCTAAGTTTTTAGATACAATACAAATGCATATTCTTATCATAAAAACAAGTAATATAAATATGAATTAAATTTTACTGCATGACTACTTTCTAAAGAAGCTACCAGTCTGCGGCAGAAAGGATGAAGTCTGGACATAAGTTTGCTAGGATGGTCATTTTTTTGCCTAATACACCTGCATCATCAAGCATAACAATTTTGGTTCTGAGAGGAGAAATTATTATAAACTTCCTGGTACCAAGCCTTGTTACGCATTTAGGTGGATATGAGTCATAAGAAACTCAACATGATTGAATATCAACCTCAGCATAATCCATTTTTTTTTTCCATGAAAAACAACGTGTACAGATACAATGTGTCTTTGCTTTCAAACTGTTTCATCTGTGGCCATGGTGCCTGTCAGTCCTGGCTAGGCTTTCTTTAATAGGAACTTTATTTCTAAACTCTTACGGACATGTCTTTTGATACGTCAGCTCATTCTCTGAAGGGATGACACATGTTGACTTTTGATTTGCTCTCCTACACCTTGGTTGACACTATGGGCTAGAGAGATATTAAGAGTGAGAGTGGGATCTATAACAATCAGTAAATATTGTCAGCTTGATTGGGTTAAAAAGTGTGTAGGAGATTAGGAGGTGTCTGTGAGGGCATTCCCAGAGAACATGAGCTGAGTGAAGAATAAATACCTGAGGATAGGTTGTTAGGTAGGGATCCAGATGAATCAAATATAAGAAGGAGAAAGACGGGCAATCTACTAGACCTCCCTATCCCCCTTCTTCACTCACTAGCAGTCCCTAGTGTAGGCTTTTCTGCTCTCCCTCTCTCTATCTTGATAACTGTGAGATGAGGGACCTCCCCGCATCTCCCACTGCCATAGTGCTGTGGGAGTCCCTCTGTACGCCCTGGAGGGACACCTGGAAGAAGAAGGAGTATTACACATGTCCAGAACTAGGTGTCTAGAAGCAAAATCCTGAAAGGGCTAGAAGTCTCCCCAGTTGAGAATCCGTGTGCTCCACTTGTGTCGGAGGCTATGATTAAAGCCAGGTTGTAGGTAGGCCATACCGATGTTTAAAAAGATCCCATTCAAAGCCAAGCATTAGAGAATAAATTTCTTTTCAAACAAAACAAAACAAAACATGTTTATCATATATATTTAAGAAAATTATTGTAAGTCACTGATGACAGAAAATAAAAAAAAAACATAGATTTTTAACAACTATATATAAGATACATAGAAATGGCTAAAATACTTTAGAAAAGACAATAAATAAATGGATCACTGTACCTGCCAAATGTTAACAACATGGAAAAACCTGGAGAATGGAAAAAAAATCTAATTTCTAGAGTTACCACATTGAGATAGCAAAACTTCGCACTTTTCAATAAAAACAAAAACAGACTACAATCAGAAAAATTTAGTTAATTCACAAAGCTAAAAAATTCATACTGGTGAATCCCACAGACTTAGGGCAAAGCATAATAAAATAATCAATTTCCCTCTGAAGCATCAATTTTTTTTTATTCTACATAGATATATTTTGATGTTATGCATTGCTATGGAACAGCTCAGCTTAAAAAAGTTAATTTTATGTTACATTAATGACACATTTAAAAAAAATTCTCATAGGCAACATCCTGAAGTATAACTTCATTATATTTTATCAATGACATTCTGACACAAGAACTTTAAGGTGTGTCTGCTCAGACTCTGAACTTGAACAGGACTTTACCACTTGGGGACACTTGTGCTAGACCCGTAGATGAGCCGACCTATTTTCTTAAAGCAGAAAATAGAGATAACATCATAAGACTGCTCTTAGAATTGGGCCCTCACCTATATGTTCACCTAGGATATAGTTCATAATAACAATTCTTTGCATGCTTGAAATCACCCGTGTAAAATAAAGTGCAAGTTACCCATGACCAGACAAGTCCAAAATCCAGCAACTGCTGCTAAGTGATATGCAAGTAAGTGTTGTGTCTGCCTCAACCATTTCAGCTCAGGACTAGCATAACACACATGGAAAAGGGAGCCATTCAATTGTATTTTGCCAAGCTCTTGACCTATTCTTATTGCTTGACAGATGTCTGCTTCAATCCTGTGTGCTGAATAGACTCGGCAGCTTTTAGCGGGTCGCTGAAGTGATTTTTGATGGGAAGCTCTTTGATATTTTCGTTTCTTCCACTGTCACCAATTCTTTCCTTGTATGCAGGACTGTGGGTGGGGAGCCCATATTCTTACCCACAGTGTAGTGAAATGGACTTTTACCATTTCTGCCCATCCATTCTGTTCTTATCCTTGTCTGCTTTTATGTTCACCTTTCTGCTAATTAGTAAATGGGATTGTCCTCCTCTCACTAGACACAGCCCAATCTCTATCCTGCTTTGAGAAGATTTTTAAAAGTTAATGAACATTTTTTTAATTACCAAAAGTTAACATAAGCTATAACATTTATAAAATGTATGTGTTGTACAATAGCTGAACAAAATCTCAGGGAAAGAGTAAGAAATGAGTGGGAAATCAGAGGATAGTAGATTTCAACAACAGGAAGAAGGAAGATGCAAAGACAGTTTTATCGAAAAGCAAGAGGACCATTCTGGATGCTACTTCTTCACGTAGACTAAAGAAGTATCTTAGTTGGCAAGTATGTGGTAAATACAAATTTCAGTTTGGGATGCCTGCTCACAGGTCTATCCTTAAGTTGAATTTAAATATTAGTGTAAAGATGGTAAGTTTTAGTTGGAAATTACTAAGAACAATATTGGAAGTTCATTGCTAAATATATGGCTTCAAAGTGTACACACAATTTCAAATTACACCTGAGATCCATAAATGTTTGGATCATGGATCTTACAGTCACTACAGAGCTAATGCCCTGTGATGGAGAGCTTTCTATTTGGGTTTTATTTCTGGGTATAATCCTGACTTTGTAATTCTCCTTTTATCATTACTGCAGTTGGGAGATCACTTATTTTGACAACAGTTGTTTCTTTTGTTGTTTTTATTGTTAGAGAATTATGTCTAAATTCCAATCTGTAAAATACCAGTAGCATTTGTAAGAGAACCCATGAATCATCTGAAGGAATGGGCGGGCATGGGAGTGTTAGCAGGCCTTCTGGTGTTGGTCTCCTTGGTTTGCCTGTGGTATATATGCAAGATTAGAGTCTCACAACAGTGTGATGCAGCCATGATCATTCAGGCCTTTACAGCCATTGAAGCAGGACATTCTCCCCAAGCATGGTTGGATACCATAAAAAGCTAAAATGATACGCTCAGGATGCGAGGCTAAGCACTGCACTCAGGGTCAGCCGCTTTGGACCCAGAGAAGAGCATGTCTGATTGCATGCGGGTTGATGCCCCAGGTCCCGCCTCTGAGAAAAAGGTATCGGACGGGTCTGATGCTCTTTGGGTGGATGACACCTAAATGAACATCAGTACAAAGTCCCAATTTATTTCTAATATCAGAGATCAGACCTCTACTCTTGCCTGATGCGTCGAGAACCCATTTGTTTTATTTCCACTGTTTTGAACCCATTTGTTTTGTTTCCACTGTTTGACCATGGCTTGTATTATCGCATCTCTAGAAGGAAGAAAATCTCAAGAGAAAACTGCTAACACCCCTCACGAACTCGTATACTTGACTTTACACAAAAGGCTTTATACAGAAGTACTGGGTATGAGTGGAAAAGGTTCATGATTTAGGGTTAAACACAGTGATACATTGTAGACTGAATACCCAGAACAAGGTTTGTGGTTATTTTTGTCACAGTGAAGCCTTTGAAATAATTTCAGAAATAAATATTCCTAAATTACATTAGTTGGAGGGTTCTTGTCTAAATACAAAGAAATGATTCCTCATGAACTGCAGCCCCTCAGTCCAAAAGTACTATTAACTCCAAGTAACAAAATGGTGAAATAGTAAGTGCTTTATTATAAACTTCCTCTCAGCCACACTGTTTCAAAAAAAGATCTTCCTTTTTTTAAGTATTTTTTTTTAATTATTATATGTGTGAGTACAGTTGAGTCCTGGAGGCCAGAGGAGGCATAGGGATCCTTTGGAGTTAAATAACAGACACTGTGAGTCCCATAATCTGGATGCTGGGAACCAGACTCAGGTCCCCTGGAAGAGCTGGTAGCCACCGAGATATCTCTGCTGCCCCAGACAGGACTGTTTTGAACCAGCTTTTCATTCTCCAATACTAACCACTTCACACAGCAGAACTTTCCATGTTTTTTAGAAATTATTCACTAACCTACTATGTGTTATATGTTCTGCAGTAACATAACTGCATGGGTTTGGGACAAAAACCTCTTATCTTATCCTTCTATGTAGAATTCTTTTATTTATTACAAATTCAATTTTTAAATTTAGATTTTAAAAACCAGTTCTTTGAGAATTATCTCCAGTTTATTTTGATCATAAATACCCTCTCCTCCAATTTCTTCCTCAAACGATTTCATTTCCCCACCCACACAACTTTGTGTCCTTTCCCTTTTCTTAAACCTATAAAAATTCAATTTGTGTTGTCCATTACTAGCAGTTCTAAACCTGTGGGCCATTATTCTGTTGAAGGTTAAATGACACTTTCACAAGGATATCAGATATCCTGCACATCAGATTTTTACATTAAAATTCTTTTTTAATTTTAATATTTTTATAATAATTACAGTTTAATTTGTATCCCAGCTGTAGCCCCTTCCCTCATTCCTTCCCAATTCCACTCTCTGTCCCTCATCCCTCATATCCTCCCAGCTACTGAGTTCATGTCAGAGATGTGATTCCTGTTCCCCTTACAAGAGTACCCACTTGGAGACTGAGCTGCCATGTGCTACATCTGTGCAGGGGTTTTAGGTCATCTCCATGCATGGTCCATGGTTGGAGTATCAGTCTTAGAAAATACCCTGGGCACAGATTTCTTGGTTCTGTTGTTCTTCTTGTGAAGCTCCAGTCCCCTCCAGGTCTTTCTAGCTCCCCCTTCTTTCATAAGATTCCCTGCAGTCTGCCCAAAGTTTGGCTATGAGTCTCAGCCTCTGCTTTGGTACCCTGTTGGGTAGAGTCTTTAAGAGGCCCTCTGCAATAGGCTCCTGTCCTGTTTCCTGTTTTCTCCCTGTCCTGATGCCCATCCCATTTGCCTTTCTGAGTATTGATTATCTTACCCTGGATCCTCCTTCTTGCTTAGCTTCTTTACGTGTACACATTTTAGTATGTTTATCCTATATTATATGTCTAATATCCACTTATAAGTGAGTATATACCATGTGTGTCCCAAAATTATAGTTGTGAAGTAGCATGAAAAATAATTTTACGGTTGGTGGCACCACAACACAAGAAATTGTATTAAAGCAGCATTAGGAAGGTTGAGAACCACTGCCAAATCCTGTGTGACCTTCCACTGGAGTTTTGTCCACCTACTAGAGGCCACATCTTTAATCAAAACTGAGTCTCCTTCTACCATTGTCTCAATTGCCAGTAGCCCCTTAGTTTGGTGCAAGGCACGGGGGGGGGGGGGTTGTCCACCTCCCCTTCAGCCTTGAGTAGCAAGTGAAAACCCATTTCTCATTGACTCAGACAATAATAACCAAAAGAGCACAACAATTGGGTTCGTTGACTCAAGCAGTAGTGGACATGGCAGAGACAAGATTTCTCAGATGTGATTTATTGGAAGAGATTATGGTTTTATGAGTTCTGTGAACCTAATTCCTAGATAAGTTTGCTAGATCTGTTTCTTCTGTGACCTCTCTTGCCCTCAGTCTTCAATGATATGCTGAATAAATTTGGGGCAACTTCCAGGCCCTTCCTGAAAACCAGTTTCATTGATTAGTATATGATTCATTTGCACATTTGTCCTGATTACAAATACAAGGAAGTTCAAACACAGATGGAAAAGTAATCAAATATTTAGTCATGAAAAACATGATTAATATGATTTTATTGAAAGGGAAAACTAAGTATTTGGGAACATACATAGTTGTTTGAAATTTAAGAAGGAAATAATCATGAATTAATCTCATATTAAACTCAGACGTTCACTGAAGTGGCTTCTGGGAGGGTACCTGTGTCCATTTTGTTGATAAACAGCTAAGCTTATACATTTTTAATGGAATGGTTAAGTTGACTTTTAAACTGAAACTGTCTACCTTTAAAGGTTTGCATTTCTGTGCTATATTCCTCCCCTAGAACTGGCAATCTGATTCCCCAAATATGTAGTATATTAAATGCATGGCTGACTTTTGTTTCTCCCGTTTGCTTCTTAGTTGCCTAGTTGTTGAAACTGACAGACATAGTTATCTTAACAAATAACTTGATTATTTTAGACACAAATTGATAGTTAGAAGAGTTGTAAGTGAAATGGATGTAATACCAGGGAAGCAGATCATACGAGCCTGTTATACACCTTAAGCTTCTAAGAATTACATCCCACTTCCAATCAGAAATTTCAGTCATTTGCTGTGACAATTGGTCCTTTCAGACCTGGTCATCTACAGCATGAATTGTAAGTTGCATATTTCATTTTTATCACACCGCTTTCCCTGTAATTTATTGTATGTAGCTTGTCTGGTACACCAGACTTGTGATGAAGCATTTTCCCACATTCCATGGCACCCCCTTGTGCTTAGCTCAGCAATGGTGCTCACCATATTTGAAGGAAAAAATTAAAGTATTCACCAAGCATTAGCAGCACCCATTATGGAAGTAACATACAAAAGCCCAAATCCTAGTTCCCAATTCAGTTCTTTGCCACTGGAGTCTATTAATTTGGCTCATTAGATTCTGAACATGTGCACCCATGTTTCTGAGGAAAAAAAAAACATGGAAAGAATTTGTAGCCCTTTTAAAGAAAACATTCCACTTATTGATTCACTAAAAGACTCCTTTTCCCAGAACACTTTCCCATGTTTGTTCTAAGAGAAAAACGTGGTACAAAGACTTCAGGCAGAAATTAGAGAAAAATATGCTTCCGCTGGGATCCATTGACTATGCATTTGAATAATTCTGAAATGGGGAGGAAAGTGCTCATTATTACACTAATTCACAAGTGTTATGTTTTTCCCTTCAAGCTTATGACAAGAGCTGGATCTTATGAGTCATGAAACCCAAGTCTGGGCGTAAGGAAGACACTTCCATGGGCTTATGACTGCAAGTCCTTAGGGTGGAACTGAACAAACTTTACACTTGAAGTAAGGAAATACCTGGGAACCCATGGTCATGTAGGTATTAAATGGCAGAATGCAATGAACACAATCTCTGTTCAAGGAACAGTCTAAATAGTTGGAGATATATAACAGTGCTATCTACAGAAATCCCTGTAGCTAGTTAGCATTATCTTAATTTGTAAATGAAGAATATATGATTGGAGCATGGATATGGTAGCTAACCATGCCATGTTCCTAAAAATGTTTCAGTCTACCTGACCCTACTAAACAACAAAGTTCATTTGTCCTTAAATTTTATTTTACTTTTTTTTTATTTATACATTTATCCTCTACATATCCTCTACAAGTTCTTTGACTTTTTTTTAATTTAGTTTTTTCCCATTAAATTTAGTTAGCTTTTTTTTTCTGCTAAAACAAATTACAGAGGAAATCAACATAATATACATAAAAGGACTACTGCAACTCACAGTGTGGATCTTCGGTTTTTTTGATCAGTTGTTTTGGAGTATGTAACAAGCTAATACGTTGTGGTGGGAAGGCGTAATGAAGACAAGTATGCAACTCATGACCAGGAAGTGAAAGAAAAGAGAGAGTACAGGGTGAGTGGTGTCAACCTTTTTCTTTCAAAAACTGCCTCCCTGGGCCTGAAGACCTTCCATTTAGATTCCACCTCCTTTCTCTAGCACCACCTGGGGCTGTCTTAGTTTGTTTTTAACTGCTGGGATAACATAATGAACAAAACCCAACTAGGGAAGACAGGTTTTTGGCTTACTTTTCCTTTAACATTCCCTCGTTGAGGAAATTCAAGGCAGGAAATTAAAAAATATTCTGGAGGAAGGAACTGAAACACAGACCGTGGAGGAGAGTTGCTTACCGGCTAGTTCTCCATGGCTAATTCATTTGTGTTTTGATTGGTTTGATTGGTTTGGATTGGTTTTGATTTTGTTTTGTTTTTAATACAACCCAGGAACTGCCAATCTGATGGAGGCATTTTCTCAAATGAGATTCCCTCTTTCTAGTCTGTTGCAAGCCGACAAAAAACTAGCCTTTTGCACTTTGGCATTTGGGAGGCATTTAGAAACAAACTACAGTAAATGTTTTATTTTGCAAGGACACAGAAAAATAATGTCTACTTCTATAATTGTTTTGTTTTTACGTGAATTTAGGCTTAAATCAAAGTTACAGAAATGGTGAAAGGGAGATACAGCTTTCTTTCTCTAGTTTCCCGAATTATTGCATTCTGGCTCATCGGATATTATTTTGTCTCTGTCTTTCTCATATATTATTTGCACACACAGACACATACCTTTTCTGATATTGGCTAGTAAATTTGAAACATCATTTCTATTTACTCCAAACAACTTTGGTTTGTTTTCCAGAACAAGGATGTGTGCTTTAATAACCACAGTGCAGCGAGCAAACCATCAAAGGGGCACTGCTAGCATCCAGCACACAATACCCATTTATATTTCAGTAGTGTTCCAGTTCTTCCTTGAACTACTATGTTCTTTCAGGCTGAGACCTTTTCATATAGAGACATTTAGCTGCTCAGACTCTTTGTCCTCTAATCTGGAAGTGACTGTCTTTTATTTGTTTATTTTTCTTTCCTGACCTTGGTAATGTTGAAAAACATGTAGCCTGTTAGGCTTATCTCGTTGTCACAACCAGAAGCAAGCAGAGTTCATTTGTCTCAATAACGGCATATTGGTGACATTAGTTTTGATCATTTGCTTAAATTAGTGTCTTTCACCATAAGATTACTATTTTCCCTTCTTAATTGAAGTAATTTATGAACGAAAAATCAATTAATTTGTGATTGTGATTATGCAAATGCCCTATTTCTCATCAAACTCATTTGCTGACATTAGCACCCATTACTGATTCTTAAACTCCATCATGTCCTCTGTCATTGTGAGGCTACTTGTATTCTTCTGGGACACTCTTTTCTTATTCATTCATTCATCCATCCATCTATTTGTTTATTTCTATTACTTTAAGAGCCATGAATATTAATATATCCATTAGACATATCCGTTACTATTATTTATTTTGATGCCCAATTTGTTGTATGGTTGATCAATGCAGTCTCCATAAAGTAGTCTGTGTTGTTTTAATATGCCCAGTGATTCCCCAAGCATTTGTCACTTTCTGTGACAAAATTCTCATGTTCATTGGCTTTATAAAAATAACAATTTTTTTGAGATTATAATTACATTTTATTCAATCCCTTTCCTTCTTCCACCCTCACCATGTGTCTCATTCAAATTCATTGACTCTTTAATTGTTTTATATGTGTGTGTTTACATATAGCATATGTATTTCTAAACATATAAATAAAGTCTGATCGATTTTTATAACGTTATTTGTATGTATATAGTTTCAGGGCTGATCATTTATATTGGATAACCAATTGGTGTGCTCTTCCTTGGGAAGAACAATTTCTCCTGTTCTCTGCATTCCTTAGAGTTGCCTGTAGTTCTTTTTGACCCCAGGAGCTTCTTTCTTTTCATGTTAGTTGTATTTTTGTGTGTGTGTTATGATTAGGCAGCCATGTTAGTGAGAATTCATGGGTATAGCTTCTCTGATATTTCTAGGAGGCACAATCTCACAGAAAACTTCCTGTTCCTTTGGCATTGGCTAGTGCTGCACTTTGTTACATTTCTCCTATTTGTACCAGACACAGGCTCTACTAATAACATCCTCTCTAACTTTGCAACTTATGGGCACAGGATAGTAATCTACCTGAGAACTCTTTCTTCTTGGTTCTTGAGGACAAATTGTTTCCCAAATCATATGAAGTGAAGAATTCTAAAATAAAATTTACTGCATTCTATGCATGACCTGAAATTGTAGCACTCAACACCTAGACAGTTCTCAAATGTCTTACATGTGCCCTTGCCTCTTTCTCCTTCCCTGGTGACAGACTCTGTAGGACTCACTATTTGTGTGAAAAATAACTGACATGAGTTAGTTGAAAGGCCTGCAGAGCAGGGCCTTGTCTCCTTCAGCAACAATATGTATTGCGACATTGCAGAAAACAATGTGAGACAATTCAGACTACAAGATGGCAAAATCAAAGTGGAAAAGAGAATCTGCCACTGGTTCATGGAGATCAATGACTGATTTCACTACAATGAAAAGAATGTATCCTCATATTTACTACCTGTTCTAGATCATGATGTGACCTTTGGAAAACATTTATTCTAATGTCTTTGATTTTTATTATATTCCTGTGCATTACAACATGTGATCTAAACATGATGGAAAGCAGCAATTGTTGAGTCTTCTAGAATCGAGTTTTTACTTAAGTTTTCTTCATATAAGTTAGTGAAAATCCAATTTTGATCATCTTTCTTCATATTAGTTTTAGCTGAGCATATATATACTGTGGCATTTTCCTTTCCAATTTGTAGAGCTTTATATGAGAATGTAATTCTAAAAATAAGTAATGTCTTATTAAGATATACTCTCACTGATTCATTGAATTACTGAAAACATACTGAGTAGGTATGTCTAGAAAATACAGCAAAATGGCATAGCTCTCTCCTATGTTTATATTGTAAAAATAGATAAAGCTTTCTAAATGACAGAGGAGATTACCACGTGATACGCAATATACTGTATGCCTGAGCTTTCAGCACTCACGTGTCAGTGCTTTGCAGGTTACTACCAGAACTGAGACTCAATGTCTTTATTCTTTCTGGTTATTATTATGTCTCCACCTGTTCATCTAAAACTAATATTATAAAGAAAAAAAGATGATCAGAATTAGATTTTCACTACCTAATATAAATAGAACATATATATATTCAATCCCAGTAGACTCAACAATTGCTGCTTTTCTATCATGTTCAAATCACATGTTGTCTTGAATACAATTTGGTCAGGATTAAGAAAGTTCTCGGGAGTCACTGCGGCAGTTCCATGTAGGTCTTGTAGTAACAGGAGGTGTTTTCCTCTTGCCCTTAAGCTCCTGGAATAACAACTCATGAGACTCAATTAAAAACCATACAAATACCTAGGCCATATAGCTAGGCTCTTCTCTGACTAGCTCATAACTTAAAATAATCGATTATACTAATCTACATTCTGACACATGGCTGGTTACCTGTGCTCAGTAACCATGCATCCATCTTCCTGACATCTTGCTGACTTGAATCTCATGCACCTGGCTGTATCCCAAAATCTCTTCTGCCTGCTGGATATCCCACCTATTTCCTACCTCAGCCAAAGGCCATATATTTTTTTTAATTGGCAGGTGTTGCATACATACACAAAAGATTCCTTCTACAATTTTCCTTTTTATTCAATAAAAGATTCTTCTTTCAATATTAAACTGACATACAATAATGATTATGAAACAGTTGTGAAAACTAGTTAGGTAAGATTTACATTCATAATGTCCAGTCTATGTGCATTTGGCAACTTAGAAGAAAGTATTCTATTATCTATCCTGTCTTGATGAGTTTAGAGTTCTTTACCTAATCATTTGCTATTGTAGCTTGTTTTTAATATCCTAAAAACATCTTAGATATAAAACATCTTCTTAAATCCTAAACAACTAAGATTAATTGTGAGATCATAACTATCCAGTCCTCAACCCCTTCAGAGACTTGGGAAGGAAAAAAATATTACCTAAGTATGTAGGAAGTATTGACAAGCAGCTTTCAATGTTGGGAACTGACAGACAGCTGGCTGCCTAAACAGTCATCCAAATTCCCTCTATAATTTTGGGGCACCAATCTTCTGCCTTCAGCTCACTATAACTGACAGACATATTTGTGAAGCAGGAACTATGAAGGACTTGTTTATCCAGTCTTGGCAGAGCTTAACAGTCAACCTCTTCACATTCAAGTTTTGTTCACTTAGACATCATTCTGTCTGCATTAAAGTGAGGGCATTTTATTTTTGTCCAGTGGCTAGCTTGTCACATTTTAAGCCATCTCCTAATGGAGATTCTTCAATGCTCATCATGTTCTCCCAAGTTGAATGGAGTAGTATCAGGAGCTGACATGTCTCATTGTCAAAATGCTTTAAAATAATAAAAAAAACTTTAAATGCCATATTCTGTAGGTCTCTGAGGTTTTTGAAGACTATCATCTATCTATCTATCTATCTACATTTACATATTGTTTAACTATTACATATCTATCTATCTACATATCTATCTATCTATTTTTATTATATCTGAACAGGCAAAAATTTGCTTGTTTCTAGCAGTTTACTCTCTGCTAAACTCAAGATGTATATTTTGTGATAATATAACCTACTAACTGACATGTCATGAGTTTGATTAACTATTTACTTACATTACTTAATCATCTTAAACAGTTTATAAAGCAGCTTTTAATGGGATGGGAAGTAAATCTTGTATTTTTAAATGAGTTGCAAATGTCCAATATGTTAAACAAGAGTTGAAACATAATTTCCTTGTAACAAAAATAACCTGAATTTTTGTATCAATATGCAAAGACTTATACCAATGAAAACCTTAATTTGTTTCAATATGCGAAATTCTATATCAATGTAAGATTATTGGTTTATAAAAAAAGTTCTTTGGTTTAAGACTCAATTCAATATTCTGCCCTTTCTCCCATTATTCCTATGTATTCTTATATGATATTCCTATAATGTTCAATATAAAAAAATAAAAGTAAAAACCTTTTACTTTACATTATGAGTAATGTTTTACTCATAAGGATAAGAAGCACAAGATGAGACTGATTTGGGTGAGGGTTAGGGATGGGATTGGGATGGGGCAAAAACACCAGGGTATTTATTCCTCTCTGTTCATTTATTAGCATGAAATATTTCCAAGAGAACATACAGAATCCATTTTCATGTTTCTTAGCTCTGATTTGGGCCTTTTTTTTTTATTATTTCTCCTCCCACAACTCTTTCCTTCAAATAATTCTGCTTTTAGATATTCCATTATCCAATTAGTTGAATAAAAAATTAAGGAGAAGAGGTCCTCCCCTATCAGGAAACAAGGGAAAGGGCATAAGGGGAGAAGAGGGAGGCTGGGTGGGACTGGGAGGAGATGAGAAAGGGGGCTGCAGTGGGTATACAAAGTAAATAAATTTTAATAAAGAAGAATGTTTTAAAAATTAAATTAAAAAATATCAATAACTCTACATGAGAAACACTAATAACAAATGTATTTTTGCTGCGACAATATGTTTTCACTTGGATGTAATTACCCACCTCCATTCAGAGTAACATATATTCATTTTATATGCAATTCTTTTCTCCCTATAACCACTTCTATTTTCCAATATTTCTTTAATGATAATGATGTTTTCATAATTCTGGGTAAATCAACTCAACATAGATGAACTGATTTGTGATATAGGATAGTCTCCTTTTTAAATTTTTTATTATTATCATTTATTACAATTTATTCAATTTGTATTTTGGTACTGTTCCCCACCCTTTTCTCCTCCCAATCCCACCCTCTCTCACTCTTCTCCTCCTATGCTCCTAACCTATTCCACTGATAGTTGAGTTCTTCCCTTCTACTTGACCCAAGCCTATCAGGTTTCATCAGGACTGGTTGCATTGTCTTCCTCTGTGGCCAGGCAAGGCTGCACCCAGAGGAAGGTGATTAGAAAGCCTGTCACTGAGTTCATGCCAGAAAAAGCCCCTGCTCTCATTATTAGGGAACCCACTTGGAGTCTGAGACTATGGCCTACATCTGAGCTGGGGTTTTTGGTCCTCTCTATGCATTGTCCTTGGTTGGGGTATCAGTCTCTGCAGGTCGTCCAGGGCTCAGTTTTTTGGCTCTGTTGGTCTCCTTTTGGAGCTCCTGTCCCCTCCAGGTCTTTCTATCACACTTTCTTTCTTAAGGTTCCGTGCACTGTGCCCGAAGTTTGACTAAGGGCCTCAGCATCTGCTTCAAAATCTCAATAAGTACAGTCTTTCAGAGGCCAACTCTGGTATGGTCCTGTCCTGCTCCCAGGCTTTTCTTGCTTCTAATGTCTATCACGTTTATCGTTCTGAATGAGTATTGATCATCTTCCCTTGGGTCTTCCTTGTTGTTTAGCTTCTTTAGGAGTATAGATTTTAATATGTTTATCCTATATTATATGGCTAATATCCACTTATGAGTGAGTATATACCATGTGTATCTTTCTTCTCCTGGGTTACATCACTTAAGATTATCTTTTCTAGTTCCCACAATTTGTCTGCAAATTTCATGATTTCCTTGTTTTTAATTGCTGAGTAGGATTACATTGTGTAAATGTACCACAATTTCTGTATCCATTCCTTCTCTGAGGAACATCTAGGTGGTTTCCAGCTTCCAGCTATTATGAATTGAGCTGCTACGAGCATGGTTGAGCAAATATCCTTGTTGTATATTTGAGCATATTTTGGATATATGCCTAGGAGTGGTATAGCTGAATCTTGAGTAGTACTATTTACAGTTTTCTGAGAAAGCACCAGATTAATTTCCAAAGTGATTGTGCAAGTTTACATTCTCACCAGCAATGGAGGAGGGTTCCCCTTTCATCACATCCTCTCCAGGATGTGTTGTTACTTGAGGTTTTGATCTTAGCCATTCTGATGGGTGTAAGGTGAAATCTCAGGGTCGTTTTGATTTGCATTTCTCTGATGACTAAGGACGTTGAACATTTCTTTAAGTGTTTCTCTGTTTTTTTTATATTCCTCTATTGAGAATTCTCTGTATAGGATAGTCTTCTCAGATTGTGCTATGTGAATTAAAAATGTCAGAATTGTGAAGAACACTTTTCAAAGCTAACCCCTTCGTGCAAAGTACTGTTGACAATCCCATTAAATGTTACAAATATACTCTGAAGACATGCTGAAGAATTTATGTGATCTGACCTCAATTGTGAGGCAGAAAAAAAATCCAGCTGTTACTCATTTGCTGCATATGCCAAACTAATGAGAATAATGACCAGAAGAAAATACCTGAGGTGAGCACTATGCCAATGGCAAAGTCCTGAGGCAGCGTGCATCCCTGTGACTGGATTAGTCTCATATCCTGAAGAGACACTTATCAACTACATAGACTAACAAGCTACTCATTCTTTTTTTTTACCTGAAGTGTCATTAATTCTCATTTTTATTCACTCCTAAGAACAGCATTGAGAGCTAAAATGCCTTCAGCAAGAAGGCTCATGGTGGACTGTGCAGGTGAGGTGCTAATGCTCACTTTGATAAAGCTTAGCTGCTACATTGGTTATATTGTGAAGGAGGAGGGGAGCAGCAAGAAGAGAGCTCAGCAGGTAAAGGCCCTCGGCAACAAGCTTGGCTAGCAGCAAACTTGACCATAGGAGTGTGATCTACAAATCCCCAAAGTAAAAAGAAAGCGACTCTCACAGGTTGTCCTTTCAAAATGTGCCATGCCATATTAATGACCATGTATATACATATGTAAACACACACAAATATAAACATAAAATAACATGTATTCATTATTATATATGAATAATAAAAAGTAATGGAGATGATATTTTTTTTGTTTTTCTACCAAAATACCCTGTTACCTAAATACATTTAGGTCCAGTTGTGAATGTATTAGTCTAAATAAGTATATTATGAAGTGCTAAAATCATTTTATACAATTACATATGAGTGTGTCATAAAATGTAATGAGCAATCTGTCACCATGAAACTTAAATTTCTAAATATTCTTCATAATCTGTGGCTCAAAATCAATAACAGTTGGAGTCATAATAATTCCTCAAAGTAAAACTAAAGAAATCTAATTCAGTCAGGATTATAACAATACATTTAGTACTCACAGAAAACACCATTCTTTTTAAACAGAATCAAGCTACACTGTAATTCATAATTTATTTTTAAAAAATCCTTCCATTTAAGATTTCTCTGTCTAAAGCCAATTCATCACAACTGATTTTTATGCAAACAATTGTCTAATTTTGGATCTTGCCATCAAATTGCCTTGAGACTTCATGCTAGGAAAAAAATCAGTATTAAAACACTATACTTCACTACACACACACACACTCTCTCTCTCTTTCTCTCTCTCTCTCTCTCTCTCTCTCTCTCTCTCTCTCTCACACACACACACACACACACATTCAAGTATAACCTTAAGTTACTAATCTTGGTTCAGCTGCTAATGCATTTTGTCTGTGTTTACCATCTGCCATTTAAATGAAATCATGTGTGCTTGCTCTTATTAGAAAAAGTTGGCATGGATATAATTTTTAGTCTTACCCAAGGCTTTCTACTTGTAAAGGGTAAATGTCTTCAGGCAGTCTATGAATTAAAAAAAAAAAATCAGCTCCCCCAAATGCCACATCACAAGATGAGTGGCACCACAGAATTGATAAGCTTTGAAAAAGCTGAGCCTTTATTCTTGGCACTGGAAGGAAGACCACACTGGACTTAGCCTTTTCATGTGAAAGCATAAACAATGAAGCCTAAGCAAGCATCACAGTTTCTAGTAAGCACTGGCATGATACAATAATTGAGGGCTACACACTATCAAAATGATCTATTCTTCAGGTTCTCGCCACAAAATATTATGATTGAGCTTTCAGGCCTAACATAGAAAACACAGATGCACATAACATGTATATTCCTGAGAACAGATTATAGAGCACAGATAAGGAAAATGCATTGTACTTAGGGACCAAGATGACTCATGAATAATGGGCATTTGAGGCTCACAATAACTTTGAATCATAGAGTTGAGGATGTATAGCTTCTTAGCAGTGCCTCTGCTCCTGACTTGCCTTTCTATACAAGTCTATTATTCTACACAGAGGCCAGAGAAATTCTTTTATAGTGAAAACAGTACATGCCACTTATCTGCTTCGGGATTTTTCATGGGTGGATTCCTCTGTATGCAGCCTTTTTCCCCAAGTCATTCATATAGTTTTCTGTGTCTCACAATTCTAAGTCTTCTTAGATATTGCCTCCCCTGGAAGGTGTCTCCCAAAAGCCCTGAGACTTATTGCTATTCTGACCACATTTTTTTTTTTTTTTTTTGGTGTGTGTGTATTATAACTCTTGAGCACTCTCAGTAACAAATACTTTGATATTTATTTCTTTACCTGCATGAAACCTAGAGTTAGGGCATGGTTGAGCTAGTATAATATTTTTCTAGCATGCAAAAAGTCCTGGTTTCAATATCTAGGGCATCATAACCTGGACATGGAGAGATAAACTATCTGCCTAAACACTGGGAAGATGGAGATGGAAGAATCAGAAGTCCAGATGTAGCCCATGGCAGTTCAGTATCCAAGTGGGTTCCAGTGTAATAGAAACAGAGACTACCTCTGACATGAACTGATTGGCCTGATTTTTAATTACCTGAGGGGGAAGCAACATTACCAGGCCACAGAAGAAGACAATGCAGCCACTCCTGATGAGACCTAATTCACTAGGATCAGAAGGAAGGAAAAGAAGACCTCCCCTATCCGTGGACTTGGGGAGGGGTATGCATGCAGAGGGTGAAGGAAGAGAGGGACTGGGATGGGAGGAGGGAGGGAACCACAAGGGGGATACAAAGTGAATAAAGTATAATTAATAAAGAATAAATTTAAAAAAAAAGAATCAGAAGTCATTGTCATCCTTGGATAGGTAACAGCTTCCCAACTAGCTTGAGCTAAATGAGATGCTCTCAAAGGAAAACAAAACCAAAAGACAAGAATAGGGGTTTCACATTTCCTTGTCTCTATAGCCCCCATACCTAGTAGGGGTAAACATATTTTTAGAAAATGATGATAATTTATAGACTCACTAAGTGACTAGTATTTGGAATTGCCCATACCAAGATTGTAAAACTTTCTAGTGGCTTCTACCAAGCTAATGCTAAGATGGACTCCTGAATGCCTGGTTTGGTTTGGGGAGTTGATCTGAGGCTTTCCGGTGCATTCGGCTAGCACAAACTATTAATGAAATAAGAAATCTTGACAATTTTATTTTCTTTTCTCATTGTTTTTTTTTTTTTTTTTTTCAATAAGATCTTTAAAACCAAAGGGAGGATAAGGTAGCAAAAACCAAAATGATCTTATAAAATAACTAATTTGCAGTTTGGGTTATTGGCTCTCTTTGTGTTGGTTATTTGGTAATTTTTTATCATCTCTCATTCTTCCTTTCTGGTAGAAGTGACTTTGTGATCAATGAGTCTCTTCTGAGGTCCACTTGCATTTTAAACATGATCTTTCACCTCACAAAGGCAAGCTCTCCTCTTTGTCAAGAGATTTCTTGTCATAATTAGAGAAGATCTCCCTGTGTGCTTCATTC
Organism: Meriones unguiculatus; assembly: GCF_030254825.1. Lineage (NCBI taxonomy): Eukaryota > Metazoa > Chordata > Mammalia > Rodentia > Muridae > Meriones > Meriones unguiculatus. The sequence goes on from NC_083349.1 coordinate 113,220,049, forward strand.
CACTCTGTAGATCCTTGTGCGCACTTCCACTGCCTCAAGTGGGAATTCTGCTTAAGAAATGAGTGGTTTAGCTGTCGCTGGTTGTAGTAGAAGAGGCTTAGGTAAAAGAAATGTATTGTAGGACTGGACAGGGATAAGAAGGTATTCTTTGGACAAAGACTACCCTTAGATGTACCATAGGGACAAAGTGACCCTGGGTATGTAACTAGGTGGGAAATTTTGAGGTTTTGAAGAAGCACATGCAATATACCCATTTTCTTAGGATTCATAATAACTCCTGCAGTCTAAAGATGCAGGGATTAGAAATGATATTCTTTGAAAAAGAAAACCTACTCATATAAGCAAGCCTACTCAAATAAGAAATGCAGATTTTACAGAGTTATAGGAAATGCAGCTGTATCGAGTACATGTTAAGATTGAGTGTCAAATCCAGAAATGAGGCAATCTCATTATTTAAGAACAGGACAGTCTTGAGACCACAAAGGGTGGCTGGGAAGATGATGGGCTTCTTATGAAGCAGTACTTGTGTCCTGAAGTCAGAAATGAAATGGAATGCTCTTTAACAACAAAAACAACTAAATAAAACTGTGCGTGGATAACTCAGCACAGTTCACAGTTCAGAAGTCAGCCCATTTTTTATCATCTCTTGGGAATAGCACAGGGAAAATGCAGATGCTGTGAGTCTCAGAAATTTAGACGGTCAGTAGTGGTCATGTGGAAAGAGTGTTTACAACTGACAAGGACCAGATGACAGGATCTGGAGACAGGTTGGAGTTAGCATTCTTCGAATGGTAAAACAAACAGACTTGCAGCAGAAGCCCTGCAGTCCTTTCATGCTGGGCCTGCACTGACCAGAATGGCCACTGATCACATACAGCGTTTGAAAGGCTACCTGCAGAATGAGAAATAAGCTTCCATTTAGTAGCTAGTGACTACCATATTAACAGGTATGGAAACTTCAGGCTGAGAAGCTGCATGGCTGTATGGAGTCAACAAGTAGCTCCAGGAAGCACCTCAGTAGAAAGAGGGCAAAGCACTGCAGGATTACCCAGAAGTATATTTTAAATGGTTAGGAGCAAATTTGTGTTCATTTTTGCTATCTTATTTTTATGGCTGGGTTGATGTGGAAAGTTGAAAGGATTGAAGGCTTTAAGGATAGTGTTTAAAGCAAGAAAGCAAGTATTTGCTGTTGAATGAATTGGTGGAGATGGAGAAGAGTCTGTGGAGGTTTTCGGTTGGAATTTCTTCCTGACCATTAGGTATTTTGTTGTTCTGGCAGCTGCCATCTGCAGCATAGGAGGATGGCAATTTCTACAGGGGAATAAGGGGAGTGGGCGGGGCTTGCTTTGAATGGGATGAGAGACGGCCTTATCTAGCTTGCAGAGGTGTGATGAGAAATTATATTTGGTCATTAAATGTTCATAAATCGCTTGTTAAACGCCCCCACTCTGTCACAGAAGATGTTTATTTGAATGTTGGCTGTATTTAATGCTTGTCACCCACAAGGCAGATCCTTGTTGTGGGAAGGTCATCTGTACATTTTGCTTCCTTTTTATGCTCATTTCCCTTTCTGTGACTGTGTGACTGCAGAAACTGGATGCTAATTTTAAAAAGAAACACTTTTCAAATGAGATGCTTCAGGAAGGAGGTGGAAGCTTAAAAATTCAGCTAGCTATGTACAAGCATACACACACACAAATGTAAATATAAAATGTATGAAATTCTTATCCCATCTCTATACCTAGTCAAATACATGAGCTTTTACCATTTCATTCCATTATCTTATGATACTTTCTGGTGTTCGAAAGTGCACATATTAAGTGAAACAAAACATTTGACTGCTGTGGATCCTACTTTGTTCACCTTATGATGATAATGGTAGATTCGTTACAACATGATGCTTTAGGCCACATTAGTCTCTGTTGTCACAAACTTGAGTATAATTTCATGCTCTATGATAAACAATCTCACCCCAATTGTTGAGACTCAATTGATAAATTTTGATCCAGCACATTCCATGCCAAAGTGATATTTGCCCACCTGTTTTCTCCTTTAAAATTTTAGGTCTATTACCTAATGACCATTGTTGTAATGATATATAGGCTTCTATTAAACTTTTCACTTAATTTAAATTTTTGTCCACATTGTAGTCAATAAATTCACACCAATTTGGGGAAAATGTAAAACTGTTCATAACAATCATTCCCTCTACTACCAAAATATGTTTTAAAGAAATCTGTATGTATATGATGAAAGGTAGAAGTCTATACCACTTCAATTTGCATATCTGCCTTCTTGTGGAGTTGATCTTTTCACTGCATTTTCTGGCCTTTCTAAGTTGTTCATACTGAGTGGCCATTTCTGCTGAGGAGCTTGAAAATTGTTTCTTATGAAGTCTTTGCAAGGTGAAAATGCATAATGTAATGTCTCCATTTGTTTAAATTCATCTTAAGTATAAAATTGATATATATCTAATGAAAACTGATTTTAATAAATTTAATTTTAGTCATCTAGTCAAAAATTGTTTTTACAATTAGATCTTGAAAAACAGTATTACATTTTGACTATGACTGAATCTCGTTATCTCTTTTTTATACAACTTTGTAAAATATACAGATGTTAAATATCTACATACTCAAACAAAATTGAATATTTCCTTCTTTTGAAATTTAACATAACATGTTCCATACATGTAGTTTGCAAAATATGTTTCAATGATCTACATCTTTGGTACCTTTTGGCTAATTTATAATTGGAAAAATCTGTGTTCTATATACTTAAACACACAACGGTTTTTTTTTTTTTTTGGTAAGATTTTTGGAAGGTATGATTAATTTTACAAAAGATCTTTAAGTATATGGACTAAATATTAATGAAAATCATAGGGAAAGTCTAATCTTATTAATCTCTGATACACTTAACCATTTTCTCAACAGCATATCCTGAATAATTAATTGATTCCCTGTTGGTATGTGCTGTATTCTTTATTGTGGTTTGATTGCAATAAATCCTAGACTGTGGCTTATGACTAAATAGTGAATGTGGTTGTAAAGTGTGGTGATTTATGAACTAGCTTCATTCTGCTTAGTCATTGTAATTTTACAATTTCATCTTCACAATGCCTAGGTAACTTGATATTACTGGTTTTCAATTCTGTTTGTACCAGATCTGTTCTTTTCTATCAAGTAAACCTTCAAGTTACCATTTTATCTCCTTTCCCTCCTTCCCAAAAGATAACCTGAGACTTGATTATTTTAAAACTCTGTGCTGATATAAGGGGAAAACCTCCTTACTGTGCTTGTTATCTTTATCTAGGGATAAGGTAGCCCATTGTGTATTATGTGCTTGGTTGTTTTATTCACATGTTCATATTGGCTTAATTTCTCTACAGCCCAACTGTCTCTGATATATTTTTCATATATTCTGTGCTTTGTTGCATCATCAATAGTTTATTGTCATTCACCCATCAACTTGCTATTGCCGGTACATTCTAAATGTGTTTGATTTACTTTATAACAATCTGAACTGTGTATCAGTTAATTATGTTTTGTGTCCATAAAAGCAACTCATAGCTACTGCTATTTGTCTCCTATTATCAAGAGCTAAATATTTATTGGGACTCTATAACTTTTTCTCCTGGTCAAAGATCTGAAATAACGTGAGAGAATAAAAGGAGTGCCAGGCATGTTATCATACTCCTCAACTAGGGAAACATGCCTCCAGCACTCTTTAGTAACTGTAAGAGTACCTTCACTACCTGAAAATCTGTAACATAGCTTAGAATGGATGTCATGCTGGAAAAGGACATTTTTATCTATGCTCATTTTAACATAATTTTTCTGGGCCTTGAGTAGTGGCCCAGCAGTTAGGATCACCAACTGCTCTTCAGAGGTCTTGTTCTCTACACCCAAGTCAGGTGACTCAGAGCTACCTGGAGCTCCAGCTTCACCTTCTGTGAATTCATCACCCTCTTCTAGCCGCCAAGGGCAGCCATACATGTGTGGCAAGCATGCGTTCACAGAAAGAAAAGTAAATCTTAACAAAATAATTTTCTAATATCAATAATTAAATATTCCTACCGTCATGCTAAATTCTTCTATAATATATTATTTGCAAATAAATCTTTTTGAATTGGGACTACTCTTGCATTATTTTAATGCATTCCTTCTCCAATTGATATTAGTTTCATAAAATAAATTAGGAAAGCTGTCCATGTTTTCTCAGTGATAAAATGACAAGACATTGGACCAACTTTGAGAAGTCATAGTTTAAATGGCACATGGACTAAAATCATCAAATCACATCCTCACATAGCACTGAGCTATGCTTCGTTCTTTCCAGTAAGCATTAGAGACTTATTGTTTCTATGATTACTTGAGTCAGTTTTCATCACATAAAATCTTCTAAGAAAGTGCCTCCTACATCAACTTTCTCAAATTTATTCACATAAACTTTTACATAGACATGTTGTAGGTGTAGAGTGACCATTCTTCGATAAGAATATAAGGTTCTATAAATGGAGATTTTTCCATTATAATGGTGTACATATATAAATATGTAAATATTTATATATGATAATAAATATGTTGTTTATTATAATGGTGTGTATATATACATACCATTATAATAGTGTATCATATATATGATACTTCTCTTATTAGTCTTAATCTCACAGCAAAATATGTGCCTAAATTAATGCTTTTTCAGTTTATTTTTCTAGAGTCCTATTTTGAATGTGTCAAGCAAATGAGTTTCAATATTTTTCTTCCTTTGCTGTCTTCAGGCTTGTTGCGTTATGTTCCAGAAGTAGAAAGCTTAGATTAATGATGTTCATTTTGTTAATGAATAATGAACATATTTAAGGTTGCACATTTGCCTCTGAGCATAGCTTTGGAGATATTTGACAAAGTTTGATTAAAATAATTCTTATGATTGCTGCAGAGTAACTTCAGTTTTTCCTTCTCACTTATTTGAGTTCCTTGTAATGAAAGTTGTATTTTTCTTAATTAATTTTGCTCTTTAAACTTTTTTTAATGCTTTCAGTAATGTGCCCTATTGGGCTTGAGACTAGAGGGACCCATGATCGTTTTCATATTTTTATAAAGCTTTAGTGGTTGATTTGTGGTCTGAAAAATAATTTCCAAAGCAACTATGCCAGCCGATGTGGACAACAAAAGCTCTCTGAGGTACAACTTCCTGTGTGAACACCTGCACTTCACGAAGTGCTTTGGTCTGTTTATGACAAGACTTGTATTTCCGTACTAATTCTTAGGAATGTCATGTTTTTCAAATCACTTACCAGTTCAGATGTTGAACATTTCCATCAATGTGTTTTCATTACATGCCTCGTTTTATGTATTTGATGGGGGGAATCTCATGATAGAGACTTTTACAGGATAGTTGTTATTTTCCAATGGAAAACTACTCTATCCAGCATAATCTCAGGGTTTAAAAACTGATCAATTTCATGTTATTTTCAATGTAAGGTTTTCATGACTTTTTTATTAAAAACATTTTTACTGAGGTTGTGGCTTCTTTCTTCTGTGCCAGGTACCAAGTTGTTACCTTTAGAAAAAAAGACTAGGTTTTTGAAAGAACAACAAATGTTTATAGAGTTTTGAAAGGTGGCTCAGCAGTTAGAAGCACTGGCTGCCTTTGCAGTGGAGCCCTGTTACTTCCCAACACACTCATGGTAATTCACAGACACCAGTACCTACAGCTCCAGGAGATCTGACATACTCTCCTGGCCCCCACACAAAATATGTACATGGTACACACGCATACATGCAGGCAAAACACTCATACACATAAAATAAGAGAAATAAATCTGAGAATGGCTTGACTTTTGTTCATTAAAACTCATTGGTCTTCTCTCCCCCTTTCCCTTCCTTCACACAACCTACCTTCCACCCCTCCCTTTCTTCCTTCCTTTTTGATACAAGGTCTCACTCCATAGCCCAGTCTGGCACTGAAATCACTGAGCAATTTTTGCTGGACTCAAATTAGTGATCCTGCTGCCTCAGCTTTCAAAGTGCTACAGACATAAGATATAAAGGTCATTTTTTGTTGTTGTTCCAAACAGGTTATTTTTTCCTATTAAGATTTATTTTTACTTCATGTGTATGAGCAATTTGTCTGCGATTGTGCATATATTACCATATGAGTGCCTGGTGCCTATGGAGGCCAAAAGAATATGTGACATTCTCAGGAACTGGAGTTACAACTGGTTGGGGACAGCCCCCCTGTAGGCTTTAGAAATGGAATGTGGGTCTTCCTCAAGAGCAGAACGTGCTCTTCACTGTGAGCACTTCAGCCCTAGGATCTCTCTTTTATTCGTAGAGTCACTTGGTCATTCAGTTCATATAACTTTTTGTGTATTCTACATAACACTGTCCTTCCTATACATATTTTTGGGGGTTAGATTTCAGCTCATTCTTTTCACACATAACTCCATCCTCCAAGCTCTTTTTATATGTTTCTGTTCTTTTGAATGTATAGAAATCTTTCTTCTCATTTTTGGACTCAATTTACTGAAGTATCACTTCTGATGATCCTCTGAGTTATTGTCAACCTTCTCAACCCCAACATATTCTCATGGAGGTCCATGCTTATCTAAAGAATGATCTTTTATTCACTGTATAATATTCTAGCTGCATGTCTGGTCTGTTCCTATCAGAGGACAGTAGTAACCATTTCACTGTGAAAAGTAAAAAGTCTCCATGTACTGTGAAATATTACCAGGTTAGGCATGCAAAACCACCCCAAGTTTAAAGCTACTCTTCTAAAATTTAATCTCTCTCTCTTTCTCTCTCGCAGACTTGCGAGAACCTCCTACAGTCTTGGTGAGTTTTCTGCTATTGAGTTATACTCATGCCTTCATTATTTAAGAGTTGTTTTAAACTTTACATCTCTTTATATCTGTCATCTAATTTCTTATTTTTTTTTCATCTATACTGTAAATATGTTTATTTTATGTTTCTTTGTCTAGTCAAGGTGTCAGATTTTCTTGGGCTATTTTGTGTAATCCTTTTCAGCGTTCAATAGGCAATCTTTAATTCATGAGTTATATGCAAAATGGAATTACCAGATCATCAGGAAATTGAAGGAAGCGTTCTTCCTTAGCCATTAATGAGAACAATATAATACATGCCCAACATGTCAACCCTATTGCAGGTAATATCACCTGCATCTGCATATTCACCCATTGAGTCCCCTTCATCTCTTACTTCATTCACCATCTCTTCCTTTGTGTTCCCCACACCCCTTCTCTCATAATAACAGAAAGCATTGTAAAGATAACTAATATATGGTGGATGAGAATAGTGAAATCTTGTATATGGTTGGATGTGGAACTGTACCATGAATGTGATTTCAGGGCTTCAACTCAGATTACTTTGATTTCATACAGTAGTTTGGTTAGGTCCAGGAAGCAGCCATGGTAGGTATGTGGGAGGGTAGTAAAATTACTTTCTACTTAAAAGCCTTTTCTGATCTCACTCATGAAGGACTGGGCAGTACATTGAGCCAAAGATTTAGTTAACTTCTTTCCTGGATGGATGCATGTTTTAGTTTAGGCAGCAGCTTACTAAATAACCGTGGCGTGGTTTTCAAGCTAAATTGCTTCCCTGTGTTTGTATTTAAGGTTTTGCAGTCTGTCTGTCTGCCCATTTTGTTTTGCTTTTTGGTTTGATTTGTTTGATAGTGATGATTGAACCCAGAACCATATTCAAACTGGGCAAGCCCTCTATTATTGAATTACATCCCTAGACCTACTTTATTCTGAGCTATGTTCTTACTATGTTTCCCAGGCTGAATTTGAACTTGCTGTAAAGCATAGGTAGATATATGTTTTCAGTCCTCTTGCCTCCATCTTCTTATTAGCTGGGAATATGAGTGAATCAACGTGTCTAGCAAATAGGTTTTTTCATCCCTACGTTCTAAGGATTTTTTAAAGGTTTTCATGGATTTTTTATAACAGAATTTTATGGGAACATGAATGAGATTGTATTAGTCACTGATAGCATGGGTGTTAAATTTTTAATTATGAGTCTAATATTCAATTTATTTGAAAATTAATCTTTTCAAACACCAATAAAATATTAGTGATCCATGAAGTAAATAAATATATTAAATTTATGTATTGAAATAATGAAACTGTTTTTATGAAATGAAAAGTTATATTTTAATTAACTATTAAGTGGTTTTCAAAACGGAAGGTTGGAACAGTGGAGGCGTACCACATTAAATCTAGTATGAGATTAATGCCATATTTGTCTATAGCGTAGCACTGATACCATGCTTAGCTCTGCAGTTATAAATACACATGAGCAAACGAATGAAGATTTTCAACTTCTCATCATCTCACTGAGTGACAGTTTTATTTGAAAATCTCTCTTTTTTATTATTTTTAACAAGATATTCACCTTGTACAAATAGTTCTTCAACTCTGTATTCTTGCAATAGACATATATTTCCAGAGAAGAGAATCTTTCACGGAATAGCCACGAGGAAACTCCCTGAGCTTCAGGGGAAGGAAACATCAATTGGATCCCATATTGAGAAAGCCAGTTTCTCATTCCATGCCATGAGGGTAAAGCAAAGACACATAGCTATCTTTAGCTACATAGTAGGACACCAATGTCAGAAAGTCATATTTATAAGCCATTTCCAGAGTCATACATGATAGTTCATGGTGTAATCCCATTAGTCTGGAGATTTCAGCAAGGAGATTATCACAGATTTCTGAGCAAGTTTGATTACACAATGAATTCAAGACCATCCTGCCTTACAGGAAAAGACTTCATCTCAGCAAACAGTGAACATACAATTCCCAGTCAGTCCATAAAGCTTCTCATGTCCATATGATTCTTCAGTGAAGTTCTTCAGTAAAATCTGGCTTTGATTATAGCAGCAATACACCCAGACATGTTTTATAAATTAGTCTGAATTAGCATTAAGTATCTTTTGTTCAAGAAGAAAAAAATATATAAATATATATGCAAGCACACACATATATATGTATACATATATATGTAAATGTTTTTATTTCCTCAGAAGGGGGGATGAGATCAGAGCCATACTGAAACTTTGCTAATACATGGCTTGAGCTGAGCCCAGACCATTTCTATCTAAATATCCCCTGGCCTAGGCGTAGAAGCTTCTAGCCTCTGTAAAATCTAATCTTCTAAAAGCCAGGACCTTGAAGTCTTCACCTTCTAACCTCCATCTGCTAACCTAGGCCTAGAATGTTTTCAACATCCTCTGAGACCTACTGCTGAATCAGCTCACTTTTTCAAATTCTTTCTGAACTCTGACTGGCTGCCTCAACTCACCTGTTCTATCTCAAAACTCCTCCCCTAGCTGATTGATTCAAACTCGCTTTTCTCTGCTTCTCACTGAAATGTTTTGCCTGGAAAAACTGCCTCTGAACTCCACAAGGTGAACTGCATGACCTGAGCTGCACTCAAATGAACTGCACCTAACTCTACTGCACTCCTGAAGTCTATTGTAATGTCTCCACAGACTCTCTCTGCACTGCTCTTAAGTAGGTTCTCTTTCCTGTTTGTTTTCTTGAGAGTCAGGAATATCCTATCTCTGACTCATTCTGTCAAATCTTTCTTTGATTTGTCAATTTGCACCTCAATTAGACATCATTGTTGTGATTAAAGGTATGTACTAAATTCCAACCAGAGAGATTAAAGGTGTGTCTTGTCTATATTCCAGCCAGAGGGATTAAAGGTGTATATTCCAGCCCTCAGAGGGATTAGAGGTGTATACTAAGGGTGTGTGTTCTATTACAGTTGGCTCACACCAACCTAGGGCTTTGGATATGATCCCTTTCCAGAGTAGCCGTGTTGCTGGATTAAAATCACTCTATCTTAGGGAGAAGGAAAAAAATGGTTTTCATGCTTGGTTCTATCAGAAGACAGATTCTAGCTGTCTGGTTTCGCACTCTGACTCCTTTCTTCCCTTTCCATGAGGAATGATACTGTTGCATCAAAGCCTTTTTCCTATGGGGTCAGAAAAGAGCACACATTAGAGTAAGAGACATGAACTGAAGATGATGATGACAGTGGGGAAGAATCATGAGTAAATTTAAACTCTCATATGGCCCACACCCATCTTTGTAACATCCCTTATACCTTGACACTGCTTGTCAGGTTATAACACTTCCAGGAAAACAACTTTATAATGGATAGAGCTTCTGATGCCATCTCTAGCTTACTTTTGAAATTTAGCAATGGTTTGACATATAACAGTATAGTGCTGAGATATAAGGAAATCTGAGGAGAGCTGCAGCCATTACATATGATATAAAATACCTGTGGACACCATAGCTATTTTAGGAAGGAACCTCCCTCACCTTTGTAATCAATACTAGCTAAATTTCATATTCCTGCTTCTCATTTTTCAAAGTAACTGTGTTCTCTAGATTCCCCTAACCAACACTGACTGACTGGCTGGAAAGCAACAATTCACAAGGTGATCCATGTGTTCTATATATTCTTTTTGTCCTAAGTAGAACTAACCCTGGTAGATTTATTTTAAAATCAAATGGGGTCAGAAGCATTGGCTACACTGCTAGAAACTATTCTGCCAACAGGAACCAGAAATGGATCTGAGTCCCCTCAACTGGTTGTAAAGTATGCTGAGGACTGCCTCTCCTGTTCCCACTTCTTGCATTGTCTGGCCATCTGTTTGAGGTCTGATACAGCAGTGAGGCATCCCATTTAATCTCAGCTAGGAACACAATGGGTGAATAGGAACTGAACCTCGTTCTGCTCTATGCATGTCTGAATGACTGAAATTCTTGAGTATTGGTTTTGAAGTCACCATAAATCTTAGCGAGAAGAGAAATTGCAAATACAGAATTCCAAAATTATAAGAATCTCGTGTAATTGTGTTTTGTTCCTTTCTAGGTAAAATGCATTTTGCTACACTGTTTTGAATATTACTGTTGGCAACTTTTGCTATAAAAGTAGAACCTGCCTTCCAAATCTCTCTGCTCATGAATGATTGCTTATATTTCCTTTTATGTCTGTGCTGGATACATGAATACAGGCACTCATAAATACATATATACAAACACAGCACACGTATGCTCACATGTGCACACAAACAGAGAGAGCTAGACTGTACCCCACACTGTATCTTGCTGTTTGATGCATAAACTTATCACTTGCTGATTTATTGTCCCAATAAACAAAGTAGCAAGTATATGGAAGAGCCAATAACTTCTCCATGAAAATCCAGAGAAATGAGGAGGTTTCATAGTATCAGTCAAGAGACACAGGATAGTGAAAATAGGGAGCGGACTTTCTTTTGAAGTGATGGACATGTTCTAGAGCATGATTATACTGGCTGTTGCCCTTCCGCATAAGCAAGTTAAAGCTCATTCAATTGTGTGCTTTAAATTGTGGCTTTTATGCTGTGCAAATTCTACCTCAATATATCAGTGAATATAAATAGGGTACTAGATCAGCCCAGGCAGGCAGAACAAAGGGAGAGCATGTCTTCCTGGTCAGGAATTCACAATTGCTGAGGTTGCCACGCTCCGGTGTAGTTTTATTATTCACCTGTCACAAGAAAGCTGCAAAGCTCTGTGCTCGCATGAGTTAGAAATGTCTATTAACTTGTCAGTAAATGAAAAGGGTGAGGAGTTTTCATCTTTACAGATGAATTGGAGCAGGTGCGGTGTGTCTCCAAGATCGCTAATTAAAACGGCTGAGGACTTGAGTTTATTTTACGTGAAGAAAAAAAAATTCTATGTGCTTGAAAACTATGTGGAAATAAAGATTTAAAATCTGATGCTACCATCAAGCTTTACTTCTGCCTTATAGCAATTTATGAATGAAATCCTCACTGGGACATTCCACTTTGGCAGTAACAGACTGCTGTAGTTCATGTTTTATAGACCCACCTAGCAAATGTAAACGGTATTTATCACAAGAAGAGCTGAGTTCATTTGATTATGATTGTATACGTTCCATTTATACAATTTGTATTTGACTCCTTGACTCCATACAGTGAGATGTATGTGCGTGTGTGTGTTTGTGTGTGTGTTTGTGTGTGTGGTGTGTGTGTGTGTGTGTGTGTACATATATATATATATATATATATATATATATATGTATATAGTTATGAGACATTCTAAATTCTTTATATGTCTTTGTGTGTAGCTCAGGGAAATTGGAATTTGATACACTGAAAGAAAAAAGGACAACTATATTGGTCTGCACAATCTTGAAAAGAATATGAACCTGTGTGTAGGAAGATCTATGTTTGAAGAACTTAAGAATTTCAAACAAGTCGCTAGGCCTAACTTTCTCACACATGCTCAGTCTCTTAAGGGTTGACTCAAATGCCATTTCTTTCATAAAATGACTAAAGTTTCTAGCTGGGATCAATATTTCCTCTTAAGTCCTCCAATAGAAGTGTATACCTTCAGCATATTACAGGACAAAGGGAGGATGTAGGCAGAAACAGGGAGTTAAAAGAGTGCAGCACTGTGATGAAGGTTGGATCCTGAACTAAAGCTCATGGTGTCTGGTATAGGGCCCTAATCCATACTGGCCTTGGAACACTTACCTAATATTTCTAGTTTGCAAAATTAGAGCGGTGGTGATTCTCACCTCACTGAGTTCTGTGGTGAAGATTATGTGGAAGAAGGAAAGTAAAACACTATGAATAATGTCTAATAGGAATGACTATTGCTAATAGTATTTACCTAGTAAACGATGTAGTCATTAAGGAGGAATTCAAAACAGGGACATTCTGTTGAATCTTAATTTTACTGTTAACTAGGCCTGTGATCTGGGGAAATCAGGCAGCTTTTTGAGCACTAATTTCTTCACCTGCCTCAAACTGGCTCAAACTCGATAAGGATGAAATGCATTTATGTGTGTGGACAGGTTTTGTATGTGATAAGGCACTGTTTGAATGTTGTTATTTGGCAGAAGCTAAATGTTAAAATGACAATATATAATTTGTAGTCAATTAGACCTGAATTTAAATTATGGCATCATCATTCAGTAACTTTGAGTCTTTAGTAAATTACCACTCTTTAATCAGTTACTTCATTTTAATACTGTGATAAAGTCATTATGAACATTAAATAAAATAATGTTTTAAATGCAAGATCCATGACTGGATAAACAGAAGGCATTGGGTTGTACATTTTCATTCTTTACCAATTTATTCTGTTGTTTTTATAGGCATCTGTTCCAACTCCCAGCCTCAAAAACTATCAGGTGGAAGCTTTGCTGGTCACATTCCAGAGGTACTCTGCTGAAGGAATACACACGGTCTAAGGAGACCTCAGCTCCAGTCTTGGGGTTCAGGATAAGCATGTGGAGGCTACACCTTCACTTTTGCTCACACTCCAATGCATCCTTTTAAAGGTTTCCTTTTTCACAAACAAGCTTCTGTATGAGAAGGAAATGAATTCACAAATAACAGAGGACTAGAAATTTCAATTTTCTAATATACAGCTATAATTTTTTTGTTCAATAGCCATTCTTGTGTCCACCTAGAAGCCACACTTGGGGGCTGGCTTTCTATGTCAATTCTTCCTGTTAATCTGGCCATCACAGGAAGCATATGTAGGGTCATAGAATCTCCTAGCAGATGTGTAGTCTGACGCATCAGGAAACCATTTTGTAAAATAGCGACATCCTTTCCCTAGCTGTTTGCCCCAGTATAGTCACCACTCGGCCACTGTGGGTGCTTCTCCAGCGTAGAGTTACCAATATTAGGTCTTTCATCTTGCTCCTCAGTCCAGGACTGAGAAGTGAATGGAAGCTGCAAGGCCAGAGTTTCCCCTAACTGCTTCCTGGCTGGTTTATTGCGGTGCTCGCCTGCCCTTCACCAGCTTGGGAAACACCAAAGTGTGGAAAGGAAAATCATGCTTCCTGGGACAAAGTTTTGGATGGAGGAAGAGGAAAAAAGATTTGAACTGAATGTTGAAACAAATCAACTCTCCTACAAACTTGTCATAATAGCAGGCAACAACTAAGAGATCTTGAGTGTCAGAAGATCTGGACCCAACACATGCTAACTGAACACTGTAGGTGTTTCCGGAAAGGCAAAGATCACTTTTGCCTGTTTTCTTAACATTTGTCCCCGGGTTACTATTTGAAAACCCTTTTCCAGGATGGATCTGCCAATCCCAGTCCTGGCTCCCAACATTTGGCTAAATTGAAAAACAAACAGAAGAACCATTCAACATAGCTGAAAATACTTAATGGCAGCAGCTTTTTGTGCCAATACCTTGATGACAGCCAATTTGACCACTGGCAACGCATTAGAAATGAAATAATAATAATTAATAAATAAATATAAGTAAAAGGACAAACACAAGGAAAACTAAGACACTTAGTAATAAGCTAGAGTTATACAATTGATTCAGATTCAACTTGCAAACACACTTCTCTCTGGGGAAAGAGGCCTGGGCAATTTTCAAAATGTTGCTTTATGTGTGCCCATAGGAAGTGGTATTATAAATATTCCCTGATGTACCATTCTGGAGCACTTGGCAAGACCTAGGGAGGATCAAGCATTAAACATTCATTTCCCCACCTTCTGGCTCCTTCCCACTCTACACCATTGCCTTACTTTTACTTTTAATGCAGAAAGTGGAGTCTGAGTTACACTGTGCAAAGATGAGAGTTTCTACAGCTTGCTACTTATGCATCAGGGAGGCAAGCAGACTTCAGGTGCTTGGGGAAGCCATCTGCAGCTCTTGAGGCGATGAAACTGGGCTGAGCAGGCAATGCTTTCTGGCTGCTCTGTTTCCAGCTGGAAAGACCACTGAAGGAGCCACTCTCAAAGCACTTTCTGCAAAATTGCCTCCATCCAACCCATCTGGTGTTTTCTAGTGATGGAGAGCTGCCTGAATTGTCCCACAAACTGAGGAAAGGGCTGCCAGGGTTCCCTCCAGAGTAGCATGCAAATGGAGAAGAAAAATGGGATGTGTTTTTTCAGGTGAATCACTGACTGTTGCTCCCATTGCTGCCACGTGCAGGCAGCCCAATTCCAGGGCAAAGTAGGACCTGGGTGCAGGTCTGAGTACCCTGGGTGGCTGATGGAGATTGTAGAGGGCTTGTACTCTGTGTAGCCAAAAGAATAGAAGCTCACTGTAACACACAGTATAGCTTTTGAAGCTTGTAAGTCATAGATGAAACTTTACTAAACAAAGTCATCAAACAAGCATAAGCAACTTTTAGCTAAAAACTTTGATATAGTAGGGCCAAGATAAAATAGAAATCTCAAAGCTATACAGGAGAAAAAGCATGAAAATGCCCTGGAGAATGTGCAAGAGGAGTCAGGGAGCTTGGGGAAAGGGGAGTGAGCACAGGCTGGAAGGCACTCATCCTGAGAGGCAGATTCTCTGGGGATAAGACCCTTGTCTCCCTGCCCACTGTTTACCAAGGCACAGGGGAGAACAAAGGCAGAGGGTATGCTTTGTATGATTTTTTTCATCATTTTTTGTGTGTTCTGATTGAACCAAAGCCTCGGTGTGACACACTGACAATGCCCTTTACCCTCCTTTTATCTGCCCAGCTCTGTAGACTTACCATTATTTCACAGGCTCATGTACTGGGCCCCTTTCATCTTTTTCTCAGAAATGATTATCTTCAGACCTGCTATCTAAAAACTATGACACAACACATAACATCTAAGCCCTTTCAAATGGACCTCCTTGAAAAAAAAAAAAAAAACAGCCATTTTAATACTAGACAAAGTCCTTCTGGATTAATGTTTGTCGTGAACACTTACAAGATGAGTGGGAACACATCACAGGAACACTTACATCTGAGACCATGAGGAAAGATGTAGGAAGAAATCTGTGAACTGAATGTGAAATTATCATACAGCCTGGCTTAGGCATTTTGAAAGAAAACTAATCTGTGTTTCCTTTTCATAAATTATTTACATGAAATGTACTTCTAATAATGAATTACTTGAGATATACTACAAAAGGCACTTATTCAGAAATAAGCAGAGATACAATAGCAGATATGGTTATAAATAGACCAGAACTTTGTGTCATTACAGTAACAAATCATTGCATTCAGCTTCCTGATAGCCCATGAAAGATTATTAGGGGGTACTTGATTATTAATAGTTAAAGGAAAGCATGATGGTTAATTTAGAAGGATGAATTAATTTTTGGAGTTCTGAGATATAATTAAGTGCGTTCAAGTAACATTATTTAGCTCTAGAAGCATGGGAATCAGAGTCCTGGGGATTATTTGCCGGGGTTGGGGGTGGGGAGGGCTCAGAGAACTACCCCTTCTCTTTGCAGGAGTGCCTCCTAGCTCTGTGAAGGAATGCAAACTCCCCCTAAGCACAGTGACCTCCAACTGAGCTCCATTGCATCTCAGAATTAAAATGGACCATTTTGCAATGGTGCCTTGCCCTTTCCATCCTCCCACAAAATTGTGAATGAGCACAATGGTGAGTGGTGGATTCTCAGGAAAGCATCTGATATAAGCCCTCAGCCTGTGTCCCCTCCTAGCCTTTTATATGCTCCTGTCACAGGCAGAAGTGAAGAGAGAATTCAGACACTGAAGAAAGTACTCCTTTGTCTTCAAAGTAGCCATAGTACCTCAAGAACAGATCTGAAGTGGGCTTTCTCTGGGTGCTTTCAAAGGTAACCCAGAGCCTGCATTTCTTCACACTCACCACCATGCACATTCTTTTTTTAATGTTCACCTCATAGCCAAACCAGGGTAAAATGCATTGTTTTCATGAGTCATGCATTTTAACGTTGGCTCAGGATTGTCTCGTTCTGAAGAATTAGGGTGGGGAACTTTCTTTTTTGAACTGTTTTGCTAAAAGCTCCTTCCTTCTAATGACTTAATTGGGAGATTTGGTAATACCCCACTGTTAATACATGGCTTCTAAGAAGGCTTGGAAAATCTAAACCTGGTATGTGGATTCCATGAGCAAAGGTTCTGACTACAGGCATTAAAGACAAAATTTGATTTACCACCATCATTACTATAATTTCAATTACCTTCTCTTTGAAAAAGATGTTACCAGCTATGCACATCTTAGCAATCTTGTTGAGTACTAAACATATCCTGGTAAGTAAACTACTTAGAAAACAGCCAACATGTCAAATGAGCACTTAACACTAGTCATCAGAGTTTGTTTCTTTCTTTCTATAGGTTAAACCATGTATTTCTTTGGTCACCAATTCATCATATGAACAGGGTCTAATGGAAGACCAGTGAATCTAGTAACATGTAACATGGTATCAACAATATCCTCCTTCAGCAGATGTCATCCCAGTACAAAGTTACAAAAAAAAAAGAAAAGCTTCCATTTTACATCTGCAAGGATTAGTGTGCCTTTCAGCTCCTCACCCAGAAGTTCTGAACAGGGGAAATGTTTCTCTCTGTTTCAGTATCTCAGACAGAGAGAATGTCTTAAGATTTTTTCTTTTATATCAGAGTATTATTATTATTATTATTATTATTATTATTATTATTATTATTACTTCTCCCAATTTTAAAAGTAAAAGACTCCCCATTCTGGGAATTTCTCAGTGGTGTTGATTTCTGAGACTTATGCCAAAAGAGAACAGTCGTACCAATGCGTGTATCTATTTGGCAAGGCAGCAGTGATTTATAAAAAAGACAGGCTGGTGACAGTCACACAAAAGCAGCATTCCTGTGGCAACTGCAAGGCAAAGAGAAAATCTGCTGAATGACAAATGCTTTTGCTATTTTAAGGAGAGTATAAAGGCCACCCTTGCTTTAACTCATAGTCCACCCTCTTCAGAGCTGCGGCATCTCAGACAGCAGCCATACCTGAGCTTGTCCTGGTCTTGAGTCCTAAATTTCATGTTAGCTTTTTTTTTTTTTTCTAACAGCCATGTATGGATCTGCCACACAAGAGCTTCTCTAATCTTCATTAAAGCTCTGTGTATTTTATAAATATGTCCATCTTAGTGACCTATTTGGGAAAACTACATGATTGCAAACTTCCTTTCTTTGTCCTAGAAGGATGTATTCTGCATATTTCAACATGCTCTATTTGAAAACTTGATTTGGTGCCCTAACCTCCACTAGTTGGAGTTTGGAGTGGAGAGCTATCATCTTGATACATAGCCTCAGTTATCATTGGACTAATTTTATATCAAAGCATTTTACTCCTTCTCTCAAGCAGCTTTCCTCCCACAGTGGTTTTCCTTTGGTGAGCCTCACCAGGGCTTTCCATAGACAGGAGTCCAGCCATATCACTAGACCTTCTCCAGATGATGTCTAAACTGTGTGGCAGGATGGTTATGCAACCAGCTGATAAAACTGTCACTGAATTAGATGTGCTCTCTGTGAGAATGAGAGAGATGTCTGTGTGAAAGAATGGCTGAGGACATGATTTGTAGCAAACAGAAATCCTGATTTTTTTTTATATAAAACGAGAAATAATGTTTCTTCCAAAAAGAGAAATAGCACTGGAGAGTAGGTAATTATGAATGGGAGTAAAAAAGAGCAAAGACTGAGAAATAGAAAGGCAAAGCATGCTGAGGAGTTGAGCTGAGGAAGGAAAGGGCTAACAGGCAAGGCTAGTGAAGTGAATGGAGCAAAGAGAGGACAGGAGAATGATGGGAGAACAAACTCGTTGGAGCTATCATCTCACTGGCAAAGCTTAACAAGGCTAAAGAGGTTTATAATAAGAGGTGGTGAGATTAACATCAGCAGTTTCTCAACCCAACACACATTTTTGCATCACTTTGTGGCAGGTTCGGTGCCAGGTTCTATCTAGATGTAGAAAGTTGAATAGTACAGAGGCCTTGACCAGCCACTGTCCAAAGAGTAGATAAACGTGTGTAAGAACAGCAGAGCTATGAAATAGCAGGCTGTGTTCAAGAAACTTTACACAAGATGCTCTCAGTGAAAGGAGCACATGCAATAAGCAGAGTCAGATAACAGCATTGGGGGAAGAAGATGCTTGTGTCAAGCAGGTCAGCTGGCCATTAAACCAACGCACAACTATTTCTCTTCCTAGAGACAGTGGCACATGCCTGTGATTAAAGAACTCAGAAGGCTATGACAGGAAGATGTGATATTTAAAGTCAGCCTGATTCCTTAGAAAGTTTGAAGTCAACCTAGGCTACTTGAAACTTTATCTATAAACAATGAAAGAGGGGCAAGTTCTCCTGATCTCTTGGTCTTTTTTTCTAAGAATAGTGAAAAAATTAGAGAAACTGAGGAATCATCAACACTTGACTTGTAAGAGGCATAGATAGTTAATAGTAGAGAGCTGGAGATCCAATATTACATTTTGATTGACTTCCAGATCAGAGATAAAAGAAGCAAAATTTTACATTCTGAATAAGGATGAGATTCGAGGGATATTTAGATCACATTTTTTCTCCATTTCCCCACATTTAGCATCCCTTCAGTTCTGATCCTGAAAGAATTGTGACAGGAAACGCACTTTTGCACGAGGAAGCCTTTTTCAGTGGCAGGCTACTTAAAGGTTTGGGAGGATGTTCTCTCAGAATATGCTGACAGTTCACAGATGAATAGTAAATGGCATTTCGACATCCTGAAACACCACCACCGGAAAGAGAGGGATTTGGCTGTTTGAGGGACTCATTACAAAGACGAGAAGCAATGAACATTTACACATTGGAAGATGAGAGATGCAACGGAGGGTAAGTGAGCATGGATTACAGAGAGAAGAGATAAGTAAATGTTAAGAAAAGGAAAGCCTGGGAATGGGAGGTTGCAGATAGGAGAGGCAGCAGAATCAAACTGGCAGAATAAAACTTAAACAACTGGCAGGTGGTAGGGTACGAAGGTGAAGGAGAATATATTTTTCACCCATAAAGTTCAGTAGTGCTTTTAGAATTGCAAATATGCATTTAAATTTAATAATACAATTATGGTATATTAAATGTCAAATGACTGTTACAGAAAAGCACTTAAAATTAATACATATGCATGAGATAAATCCTGTCTGGTTGTCAAGGTCTGAATTCAAAGCTACATAAGCCATGCTTTTTCATTGAATTTTCTTATATCTTAAAGTTGTAAAGATCTATGAATTTCACTGGGTTTTAGCAAAGAAGTGTGAGGAGATATTAGAACTTAGGGTGGGGAAAAGTTGGCATTTCAGAACATTGGACGGCAGTGCCCAAATGCTCTTAACTAGGAAGTAAAATTAAAAGCAACCGTGATATTCATACTTCTGTCATTATGACTATCATGATCATCATTTATTGGTGAAAATGTTTGCTACCCCATAGGTGTACCCCTGACTGTGTCTATGTGTTACCAAGATTTTCTTTCTTCTTAGCCTTCTTAATTTAAATCCCTCTCTACTCACCTTTGTATGTTTTATTGAATTTTTTTCACAAACTTAAATCTATGCTTTAATTGTCTTAACTAAGTTCGGGGTTTTAATGGTAAAGATGTGCAGTGTGTTAACTACCACAATGGGGAAGTCCTGTGATCCCTAATATCCTCCCACCAATTCTACTTTCCATGATAATGAATGACTTTACGTCACAACAATGTCTTCCTTCAATAAAATATTTTCTAGGAATTAGCAAACTGCTTCTAGAAGGATAGTTATTTTGATGAGAATCAAGCAACAGGCAAACACAACAATTACGAATCCCATAATGTGTTTCCAATGCAGCAGTAAACTCTTTGAGAAGTCACGGTCTCCTCATGCTTTGAGACAAATATCCTGAGCGTCGCTGCCCTTTAAATGTTGAGGTCAAACCTGAAGTGAAACATGGTGGGGTGAACAAATACATTTACCTTACCTTCGTCCAGAAATGCCAACATAGTGGCAGCAAATCAATATTTAAAAAAAATAAAAATAAACCCACAAAGACTGACAAAACAGCAGCAATACCATTTTCAACACAGCAGAGTGCTGAAGATACCTGACTTGCATGTGGGTAATACCTTGAGTTTAAGGCAGTAGGGAGGGTAGCCAGAAGCAATCCTACATGAACCAATCATACAGAGACCAAAAAGTTATAGGAGTCAGTATGCACTTGTGTTTCTGAATATCAATAGCAAAACTAGTAAAAAAAATTATTGGGGGCTTTATTGTTCATAGCAGATTAGATTAAACTATTGCTATAAAAATTACAAGTTCCCTACAGTTCAGCTTTCCATATCATTCTGGTATAACGTCCATCAGTGATCAATAACTTTATGTAATAAGGTTCAACCAATATATTTAGGGTTTAGGGTATATATATATTCTCATATATATATATGAGAATATATAACATGAGAAGACAAATGCCATGAAGTATTTAAAGCACACTTCTCCTAGCACCTATTGATTGGCCCTCCCAAGGTTAATTTTTTTTTTTTGCTGTTGTTGTTATTGTTTCTTTCTGGACATCTCCATGATAAACTTCTGAATAACCTGAATGATTTCAGAATGCAATCAACATGTTTAAAACATTCTTACATGCAGTTCTGAATAAACATGGTTAGCTAAAGCAGTGGCTTTGTCCTTCAACAGGGCATAGACTGCAAAAACAAGCTTCACTCTCTGGATATATTACATTAATATATAAAGAAAATTCAAAATAAATTATTGTGCTTCAAATGAAGGCATTATCAGAGAAATATTTGACTTGAGAAGTAAGAGCGGTATCACCCAATTCAGAATGGAAATGAGTGGAAATGAAGGAATTACAGGAAGAGGGCGGTGATTGTATTGTAGACCAGGAAATCACCAAGAAAGCAATGTTTGGAAATGGATCAGAAAGAAAGGATTGAGGCCTGAAGGATGCATCAATAACCCTGGATGAGTGAAGGTCAGGGTGTAAAAGCCACAGGAAGCCTTCCGAGAATCTTGTAATAATGATCGCTAACCTCTGCTTTATTGATTTCTAGCCTTGAAGGAACAGGGGACAATAGTTCAAATCTAGAACTTAGAACTTCTATTTTATAATCAGGAATTTTAAAATATGAGGGGGTTTTCAGAAGAAAGTAGAGGAAACCTAATATAACTTATTATTGTAATGATCCTCTATTTTGGGGTACAAAGAACCAATAGATTCAATTGAAATTCTTTGTACCTTTGCAGCAGAGTTGAACTATATGCACTGCAATCCGTTGTCATTTCCTGGGACCAAGATTAAGCATGTCTCTATTCTGTTGTACTTAGGTGGAGAAAATGTGATTATGCTCTGGATAATGGGAAACGGGGCATGGAGGTATGGAACTGAGACTAGGAATTTAGAAACTTGTCTCACAGCTTGACAAAGTAATTTTAAATGCATGACTCTTTAGAGAAGGGTTTGCATTGCGTCCATATTAATTTCATTGCATTGTTTCGTCAAAAATAAACTGAGGACCACTGAGATGCCTCACCTGGCTAACGGCGCTTGCCAACAGTCTAATGGCCTGAATTTGATCTTAAAACCCAAGTGGTAGAAGGAGAGAATTACTTCTGTAATTTATCCCTTGGCTTCTACCCATTCATTGTATGTGTACGAACACACACACACACATACATATGTGGACTAAATATTTATAATTTTAAAAGATCAATTTATGCATTTTATTTACTTAGTTTTTTAAAATAATTTTAAGTCTCTCCATATCTCTTTTCCTTCACCATGAATAATTATCTGAAGGACTATACGAGGATGGACTTAGAAAGTGAAAGAAATTTAACTTGCCATATCTACCAATAGTGATGATTCAGAGAACATTCGTGCATCGGAGAGCATCTCCTAAATGAAAACCAAACTTTCTATGTTAAGACAAGAAAGGGTAGGGCATTTGTTGGGTAGCAAGCATTATGTTTTCTGATGAATGTCCAAGATTTTTCATACTCAGCCTGGAAATTAAACAATGTTGTCCAGTCTAATCCCCATCACACAGTCCGACCAGGCATTTTCACACCTATCAGTTCAATAATGCCATAATTTTAATTGGCACCTGGAAAATATTCAGACAATTATACATGGAGTATTACCTTTCCTAAATCCCCTCATTATTTCTTTCTGGATATAGCATTCCAAACCAAAATGCAATACTACTAAACCTTTATTTTAATAGTGTGACTCAAAAAGAAAATTAAATTCTCCAGATACTAAAATATAAATCTATGATAATTAAAGTGTAGTTTAAAAGATGCCAAAAAATTGGGAAAAATAAAAAGAACAAGGTCCTCAATACTTTAGTGAATATCCACTCTTAACATACATCATTAATTAAAAAAAACATTGAAAATCAGCAAATAAAATTCACTTTAGACAATATGGTGAGATAATTAATTAGCCACCACTTGAATGATGATAGAAATAATAATTCTTTTTAAATTATGCCTATCCATTCACATAAAGATTCAAGCAGTGATGGGGGTAAATAGACCTGCTACATATTTTACATTTTGACATAAAAAGAGCTTCCAAAATACAATCCCTACAAAAAGTAGTGAAATAATAATTGATTATGGCCACTCTTACTTTGACATTACTAGGCAAAGATGACCATTTAGTAGTAACTAGGTTACAAAATAGAATGAACAACTTAAAGATAAATAAATATGAATAATGTAAACACTTTCCCATTCCTTCAGAACTTAAATTTCGTGAAGGATTGGATTGTTTTGAATGTCAAATCCAGATGTCCTGTAAGCTAGTCTCTGTTAAGTAAAAGACTGCCTGATTACTAACGTAGTTAATCAATAAATCAACATTTAAACAAATCCATCATCAATCTATTGTCTTCTCTTCTTGAATATTAGGAAGAAATAATAATCATGAAAGTCATATTGCTGTAGCATATGAACTTAAAGTTTGTGGTTAAAGTTTCCAATATTATCGAAGTTTAAAATATTCCTACTTTTAAGATTAATTTTTTTCAGTCATGGAAAATAATACAGAGAATAAAAATGCTGACATCTGACAGACATGTATTTTCTGAATGAATTCAGATGAACATCCAGAGCTGCTTTTGATGATGCCCGGATATATGAAAGCAACATTCAGGTGAAGAACAGTTCGGGAGAAGTACCTTGAAATAATCTGAGGACAGTTTGGGGCTCCATAGAGTGTCAAGACTATGCTCTCTACGAGGAGAACTAACTCACAAAGCTTTGAGTGACGGTACAGAGAAAGAAATCCGCACTGAAGACTCAAGAGACTTCGAATGCAGGTCTTGATTCCACCAAACAATGTTTACAGAAACGTGCTGCTGCCAGAAGGTAAGGGAAAGAGGATTGACAGTTAAAAAAAAAAAAATTGCAGCTATGCCATCTATCCGCATCTTACTTTACTTAGAAAAGCTACAAGGGTGGCAGAGGGGCATCCATCCTCCAAAGACAGGGCCTGTTGCAAACTTGTTCTTCATAATGTTTTCAGATTCTTTTAATTTTTTAAATTTATTTATTCATTAACTTTACATCCTGGATGTAGCCTCATCCTACCTTGCCTCCCAGTCTCTCCCTCCCTCCCTTCTCCCTCCCCTCTACCCTGTTCCTCAGAAGAGTGATGCCCTCCTTCCTGTCCACCCCAGCTCACCAAGTTTCATCAGGACTGAGCATGTTCTCTTCCCCTGTGGCCTAACAAGGCAGTCCCTCCAGGGGAGAGTGATCAAAACGCTGGCAGGAAAGCACGTGTCAGATGCAGTCCCTGCTTTCCGTACTTGAGGATCCACGTGAAACTAGAAGATGTAGCTTCTCATCTGCTACATCTTCACAAGGGCCCAGGTCCAGTCCATGCCTGGTCCTTGGTTGATGCTTCAGGCTTCGCAAGCTCCTCTAGGCCCTGGCTGGTTAGCTTTGTTGGTCTTCTTGTGGAACTTCTGTCATGGTCTTTTTCTTTTTCCACCCACTTTTCCACAAGACTCCCTGTGCATCACCCAATGTTTGGCTGTGGGTCTCAGCATCTGTTTTGAGGCATAACTGAGTGGAGCCTCCCAGAGAACAACTATAATAGGCTCCCATCTGAAGGCTTAACTTAGTATCTTTCAGTGTCAGGGATTGGCACTCCCCCATAGGTTGGGTCTTTGTTTGGGACAGGCATTAGTTGGACATTCCCTCAATCCCTGCTCGATCTGCTTGGTCTTTATCTCTGCACACCTTGTAGGCAGAGTAAATTTTGGGTCAAACATTTTGTGGGTGGGTTGGTGCTCTCCTCCCTCTACTCTGAGACTTGTCTAGTTAGTGGTGTCCTCTTTGGTCTCTATGGCCTCTGCTACTAGGACTCTCTGCTTGAGTCCCCTCTTCTCCTCCCAGGAGCCTATCCTGACTCAGGTCTACAGCTTGTCACAGAGATGCCCCACCCTCAGTTTCTCTTTTCTCTACAGGCCTTCTGTCTTCTTCTTGCCCCTACTCTCCCCAAGTCTGATGTCCACCCTCATATATTTCTGCAACCCCTCTCCTACCTTGTTCCCTCACTTTGACCACTACCTCTAATTATTCTATTTCCCCTTCTGAGTGAGATTATGAATCCTCCCTTGGATCCTCCTTGTTACTTGTCTTCTTTGGGTCTATGCCTTGTAGTAAGTTTATCCTGTACTATGTGGCTAAAATCCCCTTGTAACTGAGTACACAGCCTGTGTGACTTTCTGAGTCTGGGTTACCTCACGCAGAATAATCTTTTCTAGTTCCATCCATTTGCCTGTAAATTTCATGATTTCTTTGCTTTTAATAGCTGAATAGTATTCCATTGTATAAATGGGCCACAGTTTCTTTATTCATTCTTCAAGTGAGGGACATCTAGGTTGTTTCCAGATTCTGGCTATTGTGAATAAAGCTGCTATGAACATAACTGTTGTATGGTGAAGCATCTTTTGGGTATATTCTGGTAAAGCTGGGTCTTGAGGCAGAGCTAGCCATTCCCAATTATCTGAAAAAGCACCAGATTGATTTCTAAAGTGGTTGTACAAATTTTCACTTTTACCAGCAATGAAGGAGTTTTCTCCTTTCTCCACATCCACATCCTTGTCAGAATGTGCTGTCACTTGAGATTTTGATCTTACCCATTCTGGCACATGTGAGATGGAATCTCAGATTGTTTTTGATATGCATGTTCCTGATGACTAAGGATATTGAACATTTCTTTAAGTGATTCTTGGCCATTTGAGATTCCTCCCTTGGGAATTCTCTGTTTAGTCCTTTGCCCCATTTTTCAATTGGGTTATTTTGCTTATTGGTGTTTGATTTCTTGAATTCATTATATATTTTGGATATTAGCCCTTATCAGATGAAGGATAGGTGAAGATCTTTTCCCAACTATAGACAGTTGTTTCATTCTATTGACAGTGTCCTTTCCTTACAGAAGTTTTTTAGTTTCAAAAGGTCCCATTTATTAATTGTTGATCTTAGAGTCCAAGCTTTTGCTGTTCTGTTTGGGAAGTTGTCTCTGCTATGCAAATGAGTTTGAGGCTCTTCTGTTTTTGAATTCTTGTTTGTAATTTCTTTTGCATTGGGAGGTGACCTATGTAAAATGACAATCCTTATAGGCAAGAAATTAATTTCTTTCTCTCTCATTCTCTCTTTCCTCTTCAAGGCCAATGTAGCAAATTAACAATAAATAATTTAGGAAGAATAATTCCCACACAAAGATAAATAAGTCAGATATAAACTGAGGCCCTGAAAACTCCAATTGAGCCAAAGAGGACATAAATTTTGATCAAAGGGACAATCAGACCCTCTCTACTTAAGGACAACAAAGAAAACACTTAAATAAAGCCAGAAATCTCAAAAGTCTTTTGCTGTCCTTTATATATAAATAATCTCTGGCATGGCTCAAAAACACAGGACACTGTAGGAGTATGAGATTTGACTGATCAAGATTACAGAGGTTTCTATAATCTTTTTGTTAAGAAGAAAGAACAGATTCAGGACTGAAATTCATAGCCCTCAGGCAAAATATTACTTTGCTTTATAAATACAATTTTCTTCAAATAAAATTACATTTATTTATTTATGTATTGCCTGTGGCTTTGTGTGTGGGTGTGTGTGTTCTATAGTGGCAGGTTCAGTAATGAGGATAAAGGTCATACCGCCAAGAAGAATTAAATATCTGCTCTCTGGCTTTTAACAGAACAAATTTTCTAACCTTTAAATTTCATATTAGAGCTAATATATGAATATTGAAAAGTAAGTATTAATAATGTTGTGAATAATCTATAAGGAAAGGAAGAATTTCCCACAACCATCTTGTTCATTGTTTTCTTATTGTTTGTCCTTCAGTTTCTTTTCTATTTTTCCTCCCTTATGTTTTGATGTGATACCTGTTATTTTGGTAGCATGTGTTAATCTTTCTCTTTATCATATAATATCTGCTATCAGTATTTTCTCTGTGATCACCACAAATAGTACATAAAGGATTTTTAGACAGGATGATCTATTAAAGCTAATAAAACCTTCATTAACACACATACAAAGTTGCTACCCCCCACATATAACAAACATCAACACATTTATTAGCAAGTTTTTGTTGCTTCTGAATTTTGACTTTATTCTGCAGTTAAATACGATCCGTATCCCATTGTTACAGTGTTATAAAATTCTGACTTTGATATATTCCTCCTTTTTACAGTGATTTTATAATTTCTTATTTTTGTGTTGTTAGTTAACATCTATTTCAAATAGAAGAACCCCCCTTAGCATATTTTTATCCAACTCTATAGTGATATATTCCTAAACTCGGGTTGTTTCTCTATGAACTTCTTTCTCTCTATTTATGAACACAGCCTAGCCAGATATAAAAGTCTTTACTGATAGTTTGGGGTTTTTGACAGTATAGACTAGACAGAGCATAACATGCCACTCTTCTGACTTGCCTGGTTGTTGTCAAGAAAAATATTGAAGCCTTCCGGGGGATCCCATGCCAGGAGAAGCTGTATTTCTTTCACCGCTTTTGAAATTCTATCTTCGTCTTTGACTTTTTAGTTTAATTATAAGGCCTTAGTAAGATCTATTTGTACTAAATCCATTTGGGGCCTTTCAGCATTCATGGATGTGGATATTCATTTCTCTTTGTAGATTTGGGGAGTTTTCTGTCATAATTACTTTCAGTAATTACTTTAAGCAATTTTCTCTCTCTCTCCTTTTTCAGAAACTATTTACCACTTGCACTCATTTGTTTCACAGTACCCAGCACATCTTCTTGGGTCTGCTTCCACTTACGCAAAGTTCTCTGCACTTTTTGTCCCTCTTACAATTTCTAAATAACTTGGTTGTTCTCTCTCTCTCTCTCTCCCGCCCCCCCCCCGCTTTTTTTCAATATGAACCTTTAAAAACATAACACATTTTTGTTGCTGTTTTGATTTCTGCGTTTATTCTAATTTGGCTTGTGATTGTTTTCCTAATTCCATCAGATGTCTATGGGTATCTCTTTGAGCAGGTGCTAGTTCTCTGTTTTCTTGGGGTTACTGGCTACTGCTTTGTTTTGCTTCTTTGATGGCAGCATGATTCTATGGTTAATTGTGATTCTTATGGCTTTGTGTTGGGATTTCCATGCATCAAAAAATATTTTAGAGACACTTTACAACAAATAAATAACAACAAATAAATACTTCTCTCAGGCATCTAATCTAGAGACTTTGAGTAGGCATGGAGCTCAGGTCAAATGAGTGTGGGCATCTGATGCATACAAAGGATTTATATGAGAACTATGATGAGATGGTACACACCAACAGAATCTAAACCGAATGACTAACAGTCATTTCTACAAATCTACTACTTACCTAGGTCAAATCAGGAGACGATAGAAAACTTGAAGACCACAATAGGAAGTAAGCAGATTATATCAAATCCACCCAATAAAAAAGCCTAAGATCAGATGACTTCCTTTGCTGAATTCTACCTAGTCAAGAATTAGTGCCAAGATTTCTCAAACTCTCTCAAAAAGTCAGAAAAATGGAACGCTTCCAAGCTCATTTAGCAAAGCAAGCCTTAATATAATATAAAAGCCAAAGAATACTCAAATGCAAAGAAAATTACAACCCAACATTCCTAATAAATATAGAGCAATAATTTCCAATAAAATATGCACAAACCAAATGCACAGTACATTTAAAATATCATTCACCATGATCAAGCATGATTTACCCCTGAAATACAATGATGGTTTAATATATATAATTCAGTAAATGTGAAATACAGCATTACACAATAATGGACAATAACCATATCATCATCCCTGTACTAGTATAAAATATATCTAGCGAAATTTTACCTTGTTTCAAGAAAAAAATCTCCTAAAAGTTCATCTAAGAAACATCTTCTCTACTTCTGTAGACTCCCTGTGCTTCCCACTGTCATCCTACTCACTGGTTACATCCAATAGTTTTATCTGATATCAGAAGAAGACAAAATATTCCTTATATTACCAGTTTTATCTTATGTAGCAGTTGTAGCCAGGGCAATTAAGTAAGAAATAATAGTGAAAACATCCAAATTGGAAAAGAAGCAGTCATGATATTTTGTAGATGACATCTCCTAACATATTGTAAATACTAAAGACTCTCTAAACTAATAAATTCAATAAATTTTTACATTCTAAAACTTAGCGGTTTCTTTCTACTAACACTAAACATCCTCAAAAGAAACCAGGAAACTATGCCATTAAAATTATTTCAAAATGTACAATGAAATGGAGACATAAATTTAACTAAGGAGGTCAGACACGTATAATGTGAAAACTGCAAAACACTGGTAAAATAAATTATTCCAGACAAAAAGAAATGAAAAGATATTCTATGTTCATAGAACTGAGGAACAAACACTGTTTAAATTCTCACACAAACAAAACGAATACAGATTAAACATAAGCCTATTAACTGTCCAAAGACATGTTCTACAGAATGGAAAAAGACAATCCTAAAATTTATGTGGAATTGTAATACATACTAAAACCACAAAAAATTTATATATATATATAGTTATACTTTTACATATTATATTTTAAAGATATATTTTATAGTATATATTATATATAATAAAATATGTATATAATATACACATATAATATATATTATAAAATATGTATATATTATATACATACAATATATACATATAAAATATATACATATAATATATACATATAAAATAAAACTAACCTGGAGGTATGGTACTATCTCAATCCAAATATGCCCCAGCAAAGTACAAGCTGCCTCAACTGATGTATTCTGTGATACATTAAGTGGAATAAAGAACCAGGAACAATCTGTAGGTTGTCATTTTGTTCTGACAATCTGTAGGTTGTCGTTTTGTCCTGTTATTTTGTTCTATTTGGCTTTGCAGAAGCTTTTCAGTTTCATAAGGTCCCATTTACTGATTGTTGATATTAGAACCTGCGTTACTGGTGTTCTGTTCAGGAAGCTGTCTCCTGTGCAAGATCAAGGATCTTCTGCTTTTTCTTCTAACAGATTTAGTGTGTCTGGTTTTATGTTGTGGTCTTTGATACACTTGGACTTTAGTTTTGTGCAGGGTGATAAATATGGGTCAATTTGCATTTTATACAGGTAGATATCCAGTTAGACCAACACCATTTGTTGAAGATGCTGTCTTTTTCCATTGAATGGTTTTGCCTTCTTTGTCAAAAAATCAAGTATTCATAGGTGTGTGGGTTTATTTCTGAGTCTTCTATTCAATTTCATTGATCCACAATTCTGTTTCTGTGCCAGTACCACGCAGTTCTTCTGGGAAAGAATCTTAACCAACCCTCTACCTGACAGAGGGATAATATCTGGAATATATACAGAACTCAAAAAGTTAAAAACCAACAAATCAAGTCATCCATTTTAAAAATGGTGTACAGATAAACTATAATTAATAAAAATAAAAAAATTTAATTATAAAAAAAGAAAAAAATGGTGTACAGAGCTAAAAAGATAATCCTCAATAGAGGAATATTGAATGGCAGAGAAACACAAAGAAATGCTCAATGTCCTTAGTCATAAGGGAAATGCAAATCAAACGACCCTGAGATTTCACCTTACACCCATCAGAATGGCTAAGATTAAAAAAAAAACTCAAGGAATGATGCATGCTGGAGAGGATGTGGAGAAAGGGGAACCCTCCTTTATTGCTGGTGGGAATGTAAACTTGTACAACCAATTTGGAAATCAATCTGGCACTTTTTCAGAAAACAGGGAATAGTGCTACCTCAAGATCCAGTTACACCACTCCTAGGCATATATCCAAAATATGCTCAATTACACACAAGGACATTTGTTCAACCATGTTCATAGCAGCTTTATTCATAATAGCCAGAACCTAGAAACAACCCAGATTTCCCTCAAATGAAGAATGGATACAAAAATTGTGATACATTTATGCAATGGAATACTACTCAGTAATTTAAAACAAGGAAATCATGACATTTGCGGGCAAAAAGTGGGAACTGGAAAAGATCATCCTCAGAAAGACACAAATGGTATATACTCACTTCTAAGTGGATATTAGACATACAATATAGAATAAACATACTAAAATCTGTACACCTAAAGAAGCTAAGCAAGAAGCAGGACCCTCGGTAAGATGATCAATCTTCATTCAGAAATGCAAACAGGATAGACATCAGAGGAAGGTGAAAACAGTTAACAGGTCAGGAGCCACCACATAGGGCCCCTGAAAGACTCTACCCAGCAAGGTATCAAAGTAGATGCTGAGACTCATAGCCAACTTTGGGCAGAGTGCAGGGAATCTTACGAAAGAAGGAGATGAAAGACCTAGAAGGGACCGGATTTCCACAGGGAGAGCAAGAGAAAAAAAATGGGCCCAGGGGTCTTTTTTCTGAGACTGATACTCCAACCAAGGACCATGCACGGAGGTAACCTAGAACCCCTGCACAGATGTAGCCTATGGCAGCTCAATCTCCAAGGGGCTCATTAGTAAGGGGAACAGGGCTATCTCTGACATGAACTCAGTGGCTGGCTTTTTGATCCCCTCCCCCTGAGGGGGAAGCAGCCTTACAAAGGCCATGGAAGAAGACAATGTGTAGCCAGTTCTGATGAGACCTGATAGGCTAGGGTCAGATGCAAGGAAAGGAGAACCTCCCCTATCAGTGGACTGGAGGAGGGCAATGGGAGGAGGAAAGTGAGAGAGGGAAGGAGGACAGCATAGGGAGGGAACAAGGGAGGGGGCTACAGCTGGATACAAAGTGAGTAAATTGTAATAAATTAAAAAATAAATTAAAAAAACATGAAAAATATACACATTTGCCACCAGTGGGTCCTTATAAAAATGTCAGGGATACACAACAGATAAAGACAGTCCCTTTAGTGAGTGTTTTGGAAAAGCGAATGTCAACATGTAGAAGATTGACATATTTAATGGCTTAAAAAATGAATATGCAGCAGAACAAAAGTGTAACCATACGATCTGAAATTGCACAACTCTCAGGAGAAAGTGAGAGATAATGTCTTCACATTGACTTCAGCAATGTTTCTTTCTATTGTGACCTAAAAAGCCTAGGTTACAAAGAAATGGGGGATGAGATTTCCTAAGTCTCCAATGTTAGACTGCTGAGAAATGGTTTTTTTTTTTCATGAGGAGTTACTACCCTTACCTCCAGTATTTCTATAGAAAAACAAACAAATATAAAAGAAGAAAGCAAACAAGAAGAACCCTCAAGTTCTTTGATTAGTGTCTGGGCAAAGACCAACTAGTGTCAAAAAGGCAACAGACACCTTTGGATGTGGAGAAAAGGATACCCATGTACATTCTGGTGGGAACATCAATTATAACATCCATAATGGACAACAAAAGAGGTTCTCAAGAACGTAGCAGTTCAATGTCTATATCACCTAGAAATCTCACTATCAAGATTATATAGAAAAGAAGTGGTATTAATGCTGAAGTGTGATGAGTGACATACAAATAAAAACAGACTTGGAAGACTCAAAGTGAATTAATTGTAAAATAATGATGATGATTATCAACATGGATGGCTGCAGCCATGAATCATCTGAAGGAATGGGCGGGCATGGGAGCGTTAGCAGGCCTTCTGGTGTTGGTCTCCTTGGTTTGCCTGTGGTATATATGCAAGATTAGAGTCTCACAACAGTGTGATGCAGCCATGATCATTCAGGCCTTTACAGCCATTGAAGCAGGACATTCTCCCCAAGCATGGTTGGATACCATAAAAAGCTAAAATGATACGCTCAGGATGCCAGGCTAAGCACTGCACTCAGGGTCAGCAGCTTTCGACCCAGAGAAGAGCATGTCTGATTGCATGCGGGTTGATGCCCCAGGTCCCGCCTCTGAGAAAAAGGTATCGGACGGGTCTGATGCTCTTTGGGTGGATGACACCTAAATGAACATCAGTACAAAGTCCCTATTTATTTCTAATATCAGAGATCAGACCTCTACTCTTGCCTGATGCGTCTAAAACAAAAAGGGGGAACTGTAGAGAGCTGCGGAATGCTATGCCTTAAAGATGGAGCTGGTTTCCGCCTTCCACCTTCCCGATGGTGAGTGCTCTCTGTCACGAACAATTCCACATTTGGCTAAGGCTGAGGATCTGGCTTGCTTCCATGTATGTGGACCTATCTGCATTGCCCCTGTGGCACGCCTGGGTTGGCTACCCAGAGGCTATTTAAGCTGAGGGCTGGCTTTCCCCAGGGTCCGAGGATTGTTCAAGGTTCCTGAATAAACTGCATTGAAAAAAAAAAAAAAAGCTTAAAAAAATAATGATGATGATAATAAAAATTAAAATAAACAAATTTTGAAAGGCTGAGGTTCCATCAGTGGGACAGAGAACTGATAGACAATATTCCCAAAAGCTTTTTTTTAAATTTTTTTTTGGTGGGAGTAGGTCTCAAGACAGGGTTTCCGTGTGTAGTCTTGACAGTCCTGAACTGTCCTTGTAGACTAGGCTGTCTGCAAATTCACAGAGATCCACCTGCCTCTGCTTCCCTGAGGGCTGGGTAATAGACATGCACCACTAGGCCAGGCTCCATAAACATTTTTATTTATCAAGAAATGAGGAACAAGCCTTAAACTGAACAATAAAAAAACAAACCAAAACAAAAAACCAAAATGATTTGCAATCAAAAATATATATTAAAAGAATAAGAGCTCATCTCCCCTGAAGTTTTGTAATCATGAGCTATAAACATTTATTGGTTTATAATGCAAACCAAGAAAGGTTCAAGAGGGGGAGTTACTTTTGTTAGTTGTAGACAGAAGAAATTTTTAATAATATTATTAATATGAGTAATATCTTGTCACAAAGTTTCAGAGAGTGTGTTGTTTTTTAAATATCTGATAGGAAGAGGAGTAAAAGTATAATTGGTAATAAAGTAGGCAGAAAAACATACAAAAAAGGAAATTAGGAAAGAAACTAAGAGACGGGCTCCTGAAGGAATTAATTTAAATTCAAATGAATAGATCCTGATTATTGAATTTGTGGGGCGTATTTTTCAATGTATTTGAAAGTTGTGACACATATTTGTAAGTAATGTGTATGGAATGAAAGAAAATAATTGAGAAGTGCTTTCCTGCCCTCAAATATAACTCCAAACATCCAAATATTGTGTTACAAATCTTTGATCTGGAATATATATTGGAAATTGTTTACTATCAATGTGTGCACAATGGAAGATCTCTTATAAAGTATTTTAGAAAAAAAATTAGTCTCTTTTTCAGTAATTCAAGCAGCAATGATCTAGTTTTTTGTGCAATTGTCCTATTTAATTTCAAACAGTTCCAACTGTTAGAAAGATCTTTGTGATGTTGAGTCCACATCTGTTTCCATATAATTCCTATATATTTGTCCCTGTTCTGCCTGCTGGATTCAAACAGAGCAAGCCTGCTTCCTGTTCCACATGACAGCACATCAAATATTTATTGACAGTCCGCATGTCATCAGTGTTTTCTCCAGGCCAAATTCCCTCAGGTCCTAGCTGTCTCAGAATCGATGGAGTATGGCAACACAGATGATGTACCCTTCATTTTCAAAGCCACTAACACCTGTTCCAGATACTAAATGGTCGTGAAATAAATAAAATCCTGGTCAGTCTTTACACCTGGGGTTCCCTGGCATATAATAAGACAGGCCCACATATGGAGATTCAGATGACTCATCTTCAAAGTCAGACCATTGCTCTCCACTCCCCAGCTCTCTCACAGCAAGTGCACCTCACACTTCTTGTTCATGTTTACTGTAAACCGTCACAATTCAGGAATCATGATTGGTAACTGCTGCTTCTAAAGAATCACTTTTGAACATCATAGATCACATGAAATGAGTCACAAAGTAGAATGTGTATTTGAAAACAATATTATTTCCCTACCTTATGTTACTCTGACTCTTCAAAAGTCAGTTGTTGGGCCTACAACAGCCATGGATGCCTCAACATAAAAAAGCCCTCAACATCCCATCATAGATAGAATCCCCAACAAGTCCTGCCCCTTTCTGATGAACTATTGGCTGTAATGATTGCTGCCAAAGGAAGTGTCCATTTCTGCAACTTCTCCCTAGCTAGAAAGCTCATTTGGAAGATATTCAAGGAGAAAGGAAAAGAATTAACAGGAAGGGTATGAGAGGCTGTGAATATGATCAAAACGCACACATGAACTTTTCCAGAAGAAGTAATTAAGGAAAAATAAATAAAAACCTTGGTAACAAAGATGCTTTTATCATTCTGCTCCAATTCTGATCCAGCTCCTAACACCTGAACTAGACTTTCTAACTAGTCTCTTTTCTCCTACACTTGCTACCACATAATTCATTTACATACTAGCATCTTAAAAAACTAATGTTTATCAGGCTATTTATTATCTGCCTTAAAAATACTTTAATGATTTTGCATTGTAGTCCAACAAAATCACCAATAATCCTCAGGTGTCCAATAAGCTCATGAGTTGGGTGGCCTCTGCCCAGCCCTGTGACCTGACCCATGATATTTTCTGCTTACTGGCTATGTTCAGCCACACTGGCCTTGAAGATGTTGAAGCCTGGTTTCCCTCTTCACCTGGCTTCACAGCTTCTCTGCTTTCACCTCTGCCTTCTCTCTCCCTAGCTGGTTTCTGCCCATCATTCAGGCTGCCACTTCCGAGACATCTAGTGCATAATATATAAGCAGTATCTATGGAGATGCTTTTCTTAAACTTCTAAACGGAGAGAGTTTCACTGACACAGCCACTGCCATAGTTCTGTATGTCTCCCTTTGTTTGCACCAGCGAAATACTTCTCAGCCAAAAATCAAGATTGGTAGTGATAGTAAGACAAACCCTTCTCAGGACAGCCAGGTCTATTGTAACAACCACTTTCATATAAAGACACTAGGACAGTGTTGTCAGCCCTTAGGATGCACAACAGTCTATGTATGACATGTGTTCATCCAAACTTTCTCCCCTTTTCCTCTGTTCAGAGTCATACTCACAACAGACATGTCTGCTCTTCTAGCCCTGGTGACTCCACGTTTTCTCTCATACAGACAATTCGCTAACAAGTCTTCATTGTGAGTGCTTCTTGGAAGACCTAGGCTAAGATAACGCCGTGAGCAGTCTTTTTTATTTTTATTTTTTATATTAATTTATTCACTTTGTATCCCAGCTGTAGCCCCCTCCCCCATCCCTTCCCAATCCTGCCCTCCCTCCCTCTTCTTCTCCTATGCCCCTCCCCCAGTCCAATGATAGGGGAGGTCCTCCTCCCCTTGCATCTGACCCTTCTTTGTCTTCCTCTGTGCACTGGTAAGGATGCTCCTCCCTCAGGTGGAGCTGATCCAATAGCCATGATTCCGTATCAGAGACAGTTCCTGTTCCTATTATTGGGGAACCCTCTTAGACACTGAGCTGTCATGGGCTACATCTGTGCAGGAGTTCTAGGTTATCTCCATGAATGGTCCTTGTATCAGTCTCAGAAAAGACCCCTGGGCCCAGATTTTTTGGTTCTGTTGCTCTCCTTCTGGAGTTCCTGTCCCCTCCATGTCTTTCTGTCTCCCTCTTCTTTCATAAGACTCCCTGCACTCTGCCCAAAATTTGGCTATGAATCTCAGCACCTGTTTTATTTCATACCCAGGCCTGATGGAAACCTAAGTATTTGAGGCATTGTTTCATTTAGGTCTACAGCATCACTGTCCTCATTTCATACTTGAGATGCTAAGCATCAGGAAAAATACATGACCTGTGCCACAGGTCACAATAAACAAGAATAACAAAGGAATTTGCATTCCAGTTCTAAACTCTTTTCATGGTATTTTCCTTGTGTCTACTCTTTCCCTGCTTTATACCACGAAAGGCTTCAGTAACGCCCCAAACAGAAAACTCTACAAGGTCTGCATCCGATTAACATGCTGAGGGTTTGTACTTGCATTGTGTCTGACCCGGGGGTTACACGTCTAGTTAAGAAGGACAGAATGCTTAGCATTTTTATTATAAATGGCATTCTTCTCTGGCAGTAACATATACATTCCTTACATTATGCAAATGAGTTTTCTCCTGACCTCTCATTATTTTAGTGAATCAAGTCCACCAAAGGTCAATGTCTTTGTCAGCAATGCGGTGCAGGCTGACAGTGTGATGTGACTTGCGCCTCAGCCTGTTAGTCATCATTGTCAACAGTAGGTTGTGATCTGGCCTCTCTGGTCAGAGCGGTGACACCAGGAAGAAATAATTCCCTCTTCCTATAATGACTGGAAGCAAGATCTACCTGCTTTGCCAAATGCCCGCCAGAACCTGTGCTGGCTCTTTGCAAGGATCACTTAAACATAATATTCCAGCAAAAAAACAAACAAACAAACAAACAAAAAAACAAAACAAAACAAAAAACAAAAACAAAAAACTTTCTACTTTTTCATCCACTGTAATGTACCTGCTTTTCCATCCTCCAGGAGAGAAACAAACTCCAGAATGGCTAAATAGTCCATGAAATATACAAAGGAACAGAGGCTCTCAATAGCACCCCACACTGTTTCCATGTCATACTCCCTGAGTTCCTGATAGGCATGCCACCATTTCTATGGAAAAAATTTAAACCTGTCAATCTACACAAACCTTGCCCCAACACACTTTTTTTCTTTAGATTTCATTTTTAGTTGTTCATTCATTTGATATACAGGCATAGCAGGAAACTATTTATTGAAATAAAATTAAGGAGGGAAAAAAAAAGATGCCTGCTGTCAAAATAAGAAGAAAACTGCCAGGTATTTAAAGGATAAATACATGGCCTGGTTTTAAAATATTGAGACTGGTTCTCAAGTGTAATTTAACATATTTACTTATGACTTCCTGTTCTTTTCTTCTTAGTGAATATTAACTGACAATTTTAGTACAATTATTAAGTGTAGAAGACGCACTGTTTTGTTTTGTTTTGTTTTGTTTTCCAAAAAGTTTGGTAAGAATGTGAAATGTCATGCAAGATCAAACTACTCAATATCATGGTCTAGTTGGAGGAATAACAAAAAAGACCCCACCATTATCTAAGAAGTTATCGGCTTGTGATGGCTACTGGATGGAATGATTCATTTTTCTTCCCTTACTAAGTTCACCATGCTCTAGTGGATGGCTTTATACTCATGCACACATTGGTAGCCTTAAAAGGACAAAATGTGTTTTGAGAAAGGGTATGGAGTTGAGAAGGGGTATGTTTACATGCTTGGAAAGGATAGTTCCTCAAGATTCAGAGGAGGAAGGGGATAAATATGATCACAATACACAGTAATATTTTATGGATTTCTCAAAGATATTATGTGTTAATATTTAAGTTACTAATCAATAGAGTAAAATGCCACTCTTCTAAAATTATAACAAATTTGGTTTTCTGATGGAAATTTCCTAATAAAGACAACTCATATGTATGTCGTTCCTTTTTTCAGAAAAAAATAAAACTGAAATGCATTAAATGACTTAGGGTTCCTAAGGTTACTCATACCCTTAGTGTCTGAAAAAAGACTAGAGTTTAGATTTGCCTCATTCCTAATTCATTTCTCGCTTTGTATTCATTATGCACACCTCTGACCACCATTATATACTTGAATTGATTCTGAACAATGTAGCTCATATCCAATTTACTGCAATATGTACTATGGCTATATGTTGGAGGGCCTGTATTTTCATATTTTTATAGATGTCCAAAATATACTGAGTAATTTAGGAAAATTTATATCTCTGGTTTGAAAGAGTTTGGATGAAAATAAATATATAAAAATATTTAATACTTATCCAGGCTGAGAAAAGAGTTTTTTAGGTATGATTTTAGATGAGAACATGTTGGAATAATTTGGAAAGTAGTGAGCATATCAATAGATACAGAGGATAGGCAGCCACAAAACTGAGAGCTGTCAGGGGACCAAATGTGGGCCTTTTAAATTTTTTTTTTCTACAGATAAAATAATGAGTAAATGAAAGGGACTCCAGTGAAATGGCCAACATACAGGAAACACTAAAAAGAAAAGAATCTGTGGATTTAAAAAAAAAATCTGAATTTCTATTTGACTCTCTATCTGATGCCTTCAAGCCACCAGGGCTTTATGTACTCTTGCTGAATTCAGTGATGAATGCATATTTTTTGTATCTTCTAAGCAAAGGCAGAAATTCCTCTCTTTGAGGAATGCTGTTTTAACAGGCAGCCTTAGAGAAGTAAGTCAAAGTGTGTTGATTCAGGAATCACATACTTATGGGTTCATTATTTATTACCGTGACAGATACCTTGGAAAGGCAACTTAAAGGGGGAAAGATTTATTTCCATTCATGGGTTCAGATGTTATGGTCTATGGCCAGTTAGCTCCAATGATTTTGGTCTGAGGATAAGTAGAATATCACAGAGGTGAAAGGGAATGTAACCTCATGGCACACATGAAGGAAGAAGATCAAAAACATTAGGAGAAGAAGGAAGGGGAGGAACTGGGATAGTGTGCCTTTCAAAAGCATATCCACAATGACCTGCTTCCTCCAGTCTGGACTCATCCACTAATAAAACCATCATATTATGAATCCATCAAGAGATTAGTTCATTGATAGGATCATAACTCTTAAGATTCAACTATTTCTTAGTGACTATATCTGCTATCTGGGATTCTTTACTATAGTAAGAATTTTGAAATTGTGGTTTCTTTCAAAACACAGAAATATTATAAGAATAGGTTTTAATTTTAATCCAAGGTGTGGGGATATGGGGCTGCATTGCAGCAGCTGATTATGATTTGCCTCGTGCTCTAGCAGAGGTGTGGTTTTGCCAGCTGCAGATAGTTTCTGTGTCTGAGTGACATTTGGAATTCTGGGGATTTTCAAAACTCATATAAATGCTACAGCCCCAGTTGGTGGGTTGATGGTTGGATGTTGGTTGCTGTTTGTTAAATAGTCATGTATAAAAAAGAGACAAGAAGAAGAAATTAGATATCCTAATGGCAAAAATCAAACTTGCCTCAAAGAACGTGAGGCCCCTAATCAGCAGGAAGAAGTCTAAGGATAACATTGCTCCCTTTCCCCTCTATCCTTTTCTCTCTCCTATCTAGTGCTAGGATTTGAAAGGGTAGAAAGGGGTGGAGATGGGTGGAAGGAAGAACTCACAAAATAGTAAAAGACCAGTTAGCACTTTACCATAGATGAGTCTTTTGGATAATGCTTCATG
The DNA here is from genome assembly GCF_030254825.1 of Meriones unguiculatus. NCBI lineage: Eukaryota > Metazoa > Chordata > Mammalia > Rodentia > Muridae > Meriones > Meriones unguiculatus. Next base: position 113,260,583 of record NC_083349.1, read on the forward strand.
GCAAAACCATAACTACTTAACCTACAGAGATGTTCTGGAACATAGATCCAAGATGGAGGCAGAAGTAGCACTGCAAAGACTAGTGAAGAGGTAGGTAGAGAGGCACTGATGCGAGCAAGGGAAATATTTTGATGGGGGAGGGGGAAGGAAATTGTGATATGTTCAGTGAGAGGGAATTTGAAGTCCAAACCAGAAACGGTAAAAAGAAGTAAAAATAAAGTAACTCATCTCATCCCCCACGCCCACCTCCTATTTCCATTTACCCTTCTTCCTTCTGTAATACAGGCTCCAGTGTGTAATCATGAGCTATCAGTAAAGCAGGGTGGAGCGAACGGAGGCACAAGGTTCAGAAGCAGATGCAGTGGCACTGAGCCTCAGGATCCCACAAGTGACATGACTGACCATTACCAGAAGGAAGCACGCAGACATTGTTCAAAACTCAGGCAAGAAATCTACATCTTCATATCAGAGAATGTAGGCCAGTAACTTAGGGATTTAAATTGGCGTGTAAGCCCTGCAGGGCAGCAGGAAATCCAGTGCACTCCAGAACCAAATTACAAGGTAGGAAGGTTCAATTTACATAAATACAAGGATTAACTGATCTGAGACTGGGGTTCAATTGTCACCTTTGGGAAAATCAAATCTGTCATATTAATAACAAGAGTGTTAAGATGATCCCACTATTCACATGCTAATCACAATAAGGGCTTTTCTATGTATTATCAAGCAAAATAAAACATTTTTCTAATAGAAAAATTCTGCAAACTTCATAATACCTCTAGAGCCTTATTAAAAGTGTTCGCACATTTAAATAAAGTTAAATGCCACCTAATCACCCCAGGCAGATCTCTCCTTGTGAGTCTGATTTCTCCAGAGTCTCATGCAAAAGACCCTACATGGGGGATTTCACAGTTGTTTGTCTCTTCTGACATCGCAGAAATTGAATTCATGAATGTAGTGGTGTAATGATCTAGAGGCTCTGGCCTTGTGTTCAATGATTATTAATCACTTTGGCTGTGTAACTTTGTATAGAGTGCCAATATTCAAAAGCAAGCAAACGAGCAAGAAAACAAACAAAAAATCCTAGAAGAGAGAATCATTTCTAAGACAAGACTGTCAACCCCTTTACCAAAATATTATATTCCCAGTGCTTCAGATATTTGGGAAAAAAGTAACAACATCATTAGACTTACAGTCCCAAGCTTCAGTCAACACAGGAAAAAAAAAAAAAAAAGCCATACTCACTACTTAATTCTGAGCTCCTTAAAGATTTATTTCCACCTCCTGGCAAAGGGTTGTGCATTTGGGGAGTTTTCTATATATTCTGGGGTTTATTCCTATCCCATAAAGTGAATCTATCAGGACTGTCACACCACCAAACTACCAAACTACCTTTCTGTGTGATGTAACAAGACAGAGGCATGGTCCTTCCTATTCAGGTCACAGTCTAACTGGCTTCTAATTGGGAAACTCTAATTATTTCCATTTTGAATTGACACCTTATCTGAGGACTGGTCTTCAGTTCTCCACTGGACTGCTTAGAGTCACCCTCTTACAAACTGGGAGAAAGAGATCAAAGAAGATTGACTGATCTAATCTCCACATCATGAAGTAGTTGGATTGTGTTCACATTTTAAAAATAAGATTTTACAGGACATATAAGAATAATGGTAGAATATGTTTTATAAAATCAAGAGGAAGCATTGTTTCACTAAAAAAAAATTCCTGAAGAGACAAGTATTCCATATACAGGAAAAATTTTAAGTAAATTGAAAGGAAAATTAAGAACTCAGATTCTTTAGTTCATTGCAAAAATAAATGTAAAATGATTAACTCCTTCTAACCTAATAACCCTTCTTATGAGCATTTATGTTACACCCATCAGAATGGCCAAGATCAAAAACTCAAGTGACAAAAAAGGCTGGAGAGGATGTGGAAAAAGGGGAACCCTCCTCCACTGCTGGTAGGAATGTAAACTTGTAAAACCACTTTGGATATCAATCTGGCACTTTCCCAGACAATTAGGAATAGTGCTGCCTCAAGATCCATCTATACCACTCCTAAGCATAAATCCAAAAGATGCTCAAGTATACAACAAGGACATTTGCTCAACCATGTTTGTAGCAGCTTTATTTGTAATAGCCAGAAGCTGGAAACAACCTAGATGCCCCTCCATTGAGGAATGGATACAGAAATGGTGGTACATCTATACAATGGAATATTACTCAGCAGTAAAAAAAAACAAAAAAAAAATCATGAAATGTCCAGGAAAATGGTGGGAACTAGAAAAGATCATGCTGAGTGAGGTATCCCAGAAGCAGAAAGACACACAGGGTATCTACTCACTCTTAAGTGGATATTAGATATATAATATAGGATAAACATACTAAAATCTGTACCCCTAAACAAACTAATCAAGAATGAGGATTCTGGGGAAGATCCTCAATCCCCATTCAGAAAGGCAAAAAGGATGGACATCAGAAGAGGGAGAAAACAGGGACAGGAGCCTACCACAGGGGGCTTCTGAGAGACTCTACCTAGCAGGGTATAAAAGCAGAATGTGAGACTTATAGCCAAACTGTGGGCAGAGTGCAGGGAATCTTATGAAAGAAGTGGGAAATAGTAAGACCTTGAGAGGACAGGAGTTCTACAAAAAGAGAAAGAGAACCAAGAAATCTGTGCCCAGAGGTCTTTTCTGAGACTGATAGTCCAGCCAAGGACCATTCATGGAGATAACCTAGAACCCCTGCGCAGAAGTAGCCCATGACAGCTCAGTCTCCAAATGGGCACCCTAGTAAGGGGAGCAGGGGCTGTCTCTGACATGAACCGATTGGCCTGCTCTTTGATTACCTCCCACTGAGGGGGGAGGTGCCTTAGCAGGCAGCAGAGGAAGACAATGAAGTCACTCTTGATGAGACCTGATAGACTAGGATCAAAAGGAAGGGGAGGAAGACCTGGGCTGGGGGAGGGGCATGGGTGAAAAAGAGGGAGAGGTAGGGAGGGAGCTACAGGTGGGACACAAAGTGAATAAACTGTAATTAATAAAAATTTAAAACATGTCATTCAACAGAAGTAAAATACTTAGAAACCAGCATGTTCACAGCAGTGTTAGCTACAATAGTAAAAATTGAAAAGTAATTACCCAAAATGTCCAATTAATGATTTTTACTTGAGGGAGATTAATATTCAAAGCTATATTAAGTTGCTACATGAAAGCGTTTTTTACACTATTTTGTTGCAAATGCAATGTGAAATGTTTATTTTGCATCTTGTATACATATCATACATGCCAGAGAAAGAATGGTAACATCTTCATTGCAATGATGAGGTAGCAGATGATTTCTTTATTCAAACATCTTTGTGGGAAAAAAAAAATTGCTGTATCAGCTTCCCATCAATTAGAACAGTTATAGCATCTGTATGTGGGAGGAAAAGCATAATTTGTGTTTCATTCTAAAAAAAAAAATCACTTCACAATTTATTGGTATTTATTGCCTAGAGTTTTTTTATTTCACCTGTATCATTCTTTCCCACCCCATTGCTTTCACTTAGCAGAATCCACCTCAGAATTTTATTTTTCTTTTACTTCATACCAGCATCTTCTCTCTAGAATCGTCAGAAATTGAATTTCTTTGAACCCCAAAGAGCCTATTGCTGAGCAGTAGAAAAAGCCCAGAGCTGTGATGGCCTTATGTTCCCTTGGGTAGTTGTGATTTGCAGCGTCCGTCCTAAAACTCAGAAGGCAGGCAAGCTGTACAGAAACAAGAAATACAGCCTGCCCTGAGATATTGTTGAGGCAGGAAATAAAGAATGCTTTCAATAAAAGATAACAGATATCTAGAGATGATTAGACAAGTAAGTTCGGTCCTACAGTGGCAAGTATCATGGCCAAGCTGCTGTGGCTGAAATATGGCGTTCACATTCGGAGCCTTCTCCTGCTGACTTTGGCAATGGGATATTTCTGTAAGTATTCTGTGCCTCCATTATCTGGTAAAAAAAGAGTGAAAGTGGAAGGAGAGACAGAATGAGTTGCCCCTCACTATATTTGATGGGAGAATTGAATACTATAACATTACTTGATATGTTGCATGCACCTAAATTTTGCACTAGCTCTTTCCTTAATATTGATTATAATATAGAGATTTTGCTGTCATTTAGATGTTGGTGGATGGTAAACTTCAATATCTCACAAATGCTACCTTCATCTCAACAAGATACTGTATCATCTTATTTCTTACCCACTTCATTTGTGTCCTCCTATCCATCCTTTCACCTTGTGACCATTATAGTTTCCTCAAAATTTTATCTGCATCTACTTCCAGTCTACCTGAATGTCCTTCCAATAGAGGCTGAAATATATTCACATCTCTAAAATTATTGAAAAATGTAAACCTTCCCAGATTATTTTAATAACTTAAGTTGATAATGATTTTGTTTATTTGTCTCTTTCCATTTCAATCACATTTTGACTGACTGCTGTATTCCTCTGATCTGGGTTACAGATATTAATAAATATTTGGACCAGATCATTCTACTTGATCTTTTGCAATAGAATACTAATGAAGTTAAAATCAATAGAAGATATTTTCTATGCCCTAATTATAAAACCCTTGGTCTCTCATTATAATTGTACCAAACGTATTTTATGCTGTTCCCATTTGTGATTTTATTTTAAAATATATGTGCTTCCTTAAATTTCATAATTCTATTCTAATTTTCCTATCGACACATATTTCCCTAAAATTTTCTTCTTTGATTCTTACTCCACAAACCATGGACACTCAGGCACCCATGGGATCCTGTCATTTAAGTTACCTTGAGAAAGGCTCATTATACTCAACCTCATGAAACTCTTGATTTTACCTATAATCTTTGTAAAGATGGCTTCCAAGTCATATCCTTGATTAGTTCCCTACATATTATATTTTTTATGGTGAAACTCTCATATATATTGTCACAGAAAACATTTTAGAAAAATAATATCTGTTGATCACAGTATTCCCACACCCCAAATCCGCATCCAAAGTTAGAACTAAGCCAAAACAGAGTTGTGGAGGCTGGAACCTCATATGTGTTTTTTGCCTCCCTATGTAAATGCCTATCATGACAGTCATTGACCCACTCCAAGAAGCTAGGCATTAGTTCAGTTGTTTAACTTTTTCTATATATTTTACTTCAATCTAAAACCACAAACTTCATTTCCCGTTATTCTCATCCTTCTTGCCCTACTATGATTTTACCTCTAATCCTTCATCATTTCTTCCCTGATTATATAAAATACTCAGTAAATATATACACACAATTATAAATACATATATACAAAATATAAACATCATATAAAATATGATGTATATGTTATAGTCCATGAATGTATATAATAAATATTCACATAATACATATGTCTGTGTGTGTATAAATGTATGTACATTTAATTCAAGGAATGTATATATGACATATGTCCAGGGGCTGTGTATTATATAGTATATAGTTTCTATAATATATGTAAATATTACACATTATGCATTATGTTATATATTATAAATCATTGTACCTTACATATTCAATTAAATATATTATATAATTATGTATCATATCACATATAACTACATATTTTTGAATGTTATATGTTGTGTAATATGTATTATATATTAGATACATTCAGTAAATACATATTATATGCTATATATATATATATTCAGGGAGCATATATTTATATCATATTATAGTATATTATAATACATTACTACCTAATTTACTTTGTTGAATGCTTTTGCCTTACCTTAAACTTACTGTAAACACTGACACACAGACAGTCTGCCTAGGACCCTAGTGTTGAACCTGTCATTTATTTCTCTTTAAAATTTATAAAATGCTATTGATTGCTTAAAGGGCAATGTGTCAGTTTTTAGCATGGTATGACTTCTTTCTTCACTTTGAATCACTTATCTCTGAACTCTGTTTTCATACTTTTATTTTATAGAGAACCACATACCAGATAAGAAAAGCCTCACTTTGATACTGTTCTAGGTGATCAGAAAAGCAAAGGCAAGCTATCTATGCCTCGACCCTTCCTCAACCAATGGCCTCAGACAATTAAATTTAAGTTTCAGTTGACTACATCATAGTGAACATCAGAAAGTATATGCAAGCAAACAAGACACAATGAATGAGAATAGGCAGTGATAAGAAAACAGAATGTCAGGTATGGTTGCTCTAACTGTAGGAATTACGACACTGAGGATAAAATCTGCATGCTTGATATATTCCACAGCAAAATTTTAAATCCAAGAAAATATAAAATGCTGTCTGTGTTCAATGAAGAACAAAATATGTCTTCTAAAATAAAAAAGTGGTATTAAAGATGTTGAAAAATACATAATGGAAGAATTAAGAGTATATAAAACATGATTGAAGAAGTAATTTATGAAATTATATAAAATGTTGCACAAAGAGATGGAAAATAAGATAAAGAGTGCAGAGCTCACATGTCGAATGAGAACGTCTCCTACACATTCAACTTGATTGCAGAACGAATATATATAAAGAATCTAAAGAAGCTTTTGAGAAGGCAATGACTGAGAATTTTCCAGACTTCAGAGAAAATTAGTAGCTTTAAGAAAATCATATCTCCTTTGTACTTTAATGAATTAAATACCCGCAACATAGAAATAACCGTAGGAATAGCCAAATCAGAAGCAAGATCCCTTAGAAATGAGCCATTAGTTATATAACTTCTGAATTTCAAGAATAAAAACATGCACACAGTGTAATAAAATATACAAAGTATGATAGGCAATAATACAGAATTTGTGCATGTGCTAGTACACACATGTGTCTGTATGTCTGTTTTTGTGTACAGAAATACATCTACAATTCTTAAAGGTTAAAAAGAGAAGGATCCACTTCTTTCATAGATCTGGAGAGGAGCAGAACTCCACAAGGAGAGCAACAGAACCAAAACATCTGAGCACAGGGGTTTTTCCTGAGACTGATATTCCAACCAAGGACTATGCATGGAGATAACCTAAGACCCCTGCACAGATGTAGCCCATGGCAGTTCAGTATCCAAGTGGGTTCCATTGTAATAGGAACAGGGACTGTCTCTGACATGAACTGATTGGCCTGCTCTTTAATTACCTCCCCCTGAGGGGGAAGCAGCATTACCAGGCCACAGAAGAAGACAATGCAGCCACTCATGATGAGACCTAATTGACTAAGATCAGAAGGAAGGAAAAGAAGACCTCCCTTATCAGTGGACTTGGGAAGAGGAATGCATGCAGAGGGTGGAGGAAGGGAGAGATTAGGACAGGAGGAGGGAAGGAACCACAGGGGGGATACAAAGTGAATAAAATGTAATTATTAAAGAATTTTTTAAAAATGTAGAAGAAGCTAAGCAAGATGGAGGACCCTGGGTAAGAGTATCAATTCTCACTTAGAAAGGCAAATGGGATGGAAATCATAAGAGGGAGAAAACAGGAGACAGGACAGGAGCCTATCATAGAGGACTTCTGAAAGACTTTACTCAACAGTGTATCAAAGCAGATGCTGAGGCTCATAACAAAACTTTGGGCAGAGTACGGGGAATCTTATGAAAGAAGGGAAGATAGAGAGACCTGGAGGGGACAGGAGCTCCACAAGGAGAAAAACAAAAACAAGAAATGTAGACCCAGGGGTCTTTTCTGAGAGTGATACTCCAACCAAGGGCCATGCATGGAGATAACCTAGAACCTCTGCACAGATGTAGCCCATGCATCTCATTCTCCAAGTCTGTACCCTAGTAAGGATGCAGAGGGTGGAAGAAAGGAGGGTTTAGGAGGGGAGGAGGGAGGGAACCACAGGGTGGATACAAAGTGAATAAAGTGTAATTAATAAATAATTAAAAAAGAAAGAAGGATCTCTTTCCAACTGATAATTATCCTCTTCATCTTATGTGTGAATATTTCTCCTATACTAGTCCCACCTAGCTTGTGTGGTTAACATCTGTGCTTGTGCATACTCTTAAAGCACTCATCAGAAAAATACAAGATGGGGTGACAGGATAGCTCAGTTGGTAAAGTGATAACCTAATATGTAGGAACACCCTGAATGTGATCTTAAGCACTACAAAAACTGGGTTTGGTGGAGAGTGCCTATAATTCCCATATGGAGGTAGAGGCAGAAGGATCAGTGGTTCAACATCATTGCCAGTTTTATTTAAAGTTTCTGGCCAGGCTGAGCTACATGAAACACTGTCTCAAATAAACAGAGAAACAAACTCAACCGCTGTGTGAACAGGCTTTCTGGCACTCTCCCCTAACCATGTCTAAGTGGCATCCTTTCTTTCTGAGTACAAGCCAAATTTATCACATATTATATGAAATTCTGAGGGTCTTACTACTGCCAGTGGAGTGGATTTCCATGAATTTGGATTTCTCTCTTACTTGGTACTCCCACTGTTTCACTCATAGAAGATACTCAAGGCAAGTGAAAATTATTACTATCCAAACATGGAGTTATATGTACACATCACAATCTCTCCAGATGAGAGGCAGAAACTGAGTGATGTCTGAGGAGACAGGCAGGATGAAGGGCTTAAAAGCTGAAGTAACTGAATCCTAAGTTTATAAATAATTCTGATGCTTGCCTCTGCAGATGAGGCTAGAGGTTCTTGTTATAATAACAACATTCCTAATCATCTCTGCTTGCCTGTCTTGCCTTCAATCTCTTTTCTTGGCTGTGTTTAATGTTCTCCCTCTGTACCTCTTCTGCTCACACCCAATGCATGTATTAAAGCACAATTAATCCCAACAAGACAACTTTCCTCATTCACTGCCAGTGCTTATGAATCATTCAATTAAATTAATCAATCATTGATTGAGCTGATAACAGCTAATCACTTCACATGTACATTGCATCCTGAAAGATAAATAGCCCTTTGAGATGGGAAACCACATAGGACCTGACTTTCCAAAGGAAAAGGTTTGTTCCATTATTCAAAATTTAAAGAAAAAAATAGAGTGAAGAATGACTTTGTCATGGGAGAGTTATAAAGATCCAAAACTCTTACGGTACAGTTTTTATGAAAACTATGATAACATGTGTGTTTGTACCATAATGATGCAGAACCAGCAACAGACATTTCCATAGTACTTCTATTGAGGGGACATATTTTCTCAGGGCTGAATAAAAAGTCTTTATTCTACTTCTAGAGTACATTTGAGTCTAAAGTATAAACGATAAACATGATTTTTTTTTGTCTTTGACCTTTGTAATGAAATAATTACTTGAAGAAGAAAATGTAAATACAATCATAATCTAAATGATGCCGGGAGACTGTTCAAATTGATTTCAAAACTCACCAAGTCCCTATGATGTCTGAAACTCTGCTAACTACTGGACACAGTCAAAACTAAGTTATAGTGCAGCGATGATTTCTGTGTGTGCGTGTTTTGAATAGTTGTCAAGGTTGTAATGTTTCAGCTATCCCTCACAGAATTGAAAATGTTGTTCTGAGCAGATTCAGCAGCCATGTTTGTTTTAGAGGGTAATAGTGATAATATCTATGGAGGAATAGATACAGAAATTGTGGTACATTTACACAATGGAATACTACTCAGCAGTTAAAAACAAGAAAATCATGAAATTTGCTGGCAAATGGATCATCCTGAGTGAGGTATCCCAGAAGCAGAAAGACACACACGGTATATACTCACTTATAAGTGGATAGTAGACCTATAATATAGGATAAACATACTAAAATCTGTACACCTAAAGAAGCTAAGCAAGAAGGAGAACCCTGGGTAAGATGATCAATACCCACTCAGAAAGACATATGGGACAGACATTGGAAGAAGGAGAAAACAGGAAACAGGACAGGAGCCTACCATAAAGGGCCTCTGAAAGACTCTCCCCAGCAGCGTACCAAAACAGATGCTGAGTCTCTTAATCAAACTTTGGGCATAGTGCAGGGAATCTTAAGAAAGAAAGGGAAGATGGTAAGACTTGAAGAGGACAGGAGCTCCACAAGGAGAGCAACAGAACCAAAAAATCTGGGCCCAGGGGTCTTTTCTGAGACTGATACTCCAACCAAGGACCATTCATGGATATAACCTAGAACTCCTGCTCAGATGTAGCCCATGGCAGCTCAGCATCAAAGCAGGTTCCCTAGAAAGGGGAAGAGAGACTCTCTCTAACATAAACTCAGTGGCCAGCTCTTTGACCACCCACCTCCTGAGCAGAGAGCAGCCTTGCCAAGCCACGGAGGAGGACAATATAGCCAGTTCTGATGAGACCTGATAAACTGATATACCTGATAAAGGGTAGATGGAAGGGGAGAAGGACCTCCCCTATCATTGGGCTTGGAGAGGAGAATGGGAGGAGATGAGGGAGGTAATGTGGGATTGGGAGGGACTTGGAAAGGGGCTACACCTGGGATACAAAGTGAATACACTGTAATTAATATAAAAAAACTTAATTTAATAAAGAGAAACTATGTACACATTAAAGAAAACTTTCTGACAATAGAATGTCTCAAGGGTACTAGAACCCTACCAGGCAAAGAATACATGTGTGCATGTTTTAGTTTAGGCTGTTGGTAAGTCCTGCTTGCATGATACTAGCAACCACTACCCTTTAAATTTAGACTTCGTCCATCTGCCTGAACTGAAATGCTGCTAGACATGCTGTCTGAATGAGTCAGCCTTCAACAGGCTAACAGAATGGTTCAAGGAATACCCATCCACTGCCCACCCCCACCTTATCTGAAATGCTGTGTAAGACAGTCTTTCAGGGTGGCATGAAAAACATAGAAAAGAGACAGGAAGGGCAGGGCTGCATTCCTGGCTTCCTCAGAATGCGGGGGCATAGTGCAGAGTGGAGAAAGTAGCCAACCATCTATTCTACAGAAAACCCAGGCCCCTCCATTCCTTTCCTGAGGTCTTGAGTGGTTTATGCATCCCCTTGTTGTGAGTCATTTAAGTTCCCCAGTACAGTGGTTATTGCTTTTCTGTAATAACTCTTTACCCTTCGGTGAGTTCTACAACTCTCGTGGGATGAAAGCTGGTTTATTACATCTTGAAAGATCTTGCTTCTCAGCAATTCAATATTCTTCATTTAAAGCCCCAGATTTTCAGTTTCATTCTTTTGTTATTTTTTTCCATCGGTACCAGAAAAAGAAACAAAGGACCAAAGACTGGGGCACCTTTGGGCATCTACCGAAGGGTGGGGCAAAGGCAACTAGCTGGCAGATGTTAATATCACCCTCAGATTATCAAATCAGCTGTTTTTAAATGTACTTTTTTATATAAATCAGTTTATTCTCTTTGTATCCCAGCTGTAGCCCCCTCCTTCAGCCCCTCCCAAACCCACCCTTCCTCCCTCTTCTCTTCCTGTGCCACTCCCCCTCCATCTGTCTCTGGCCTATCAGGTCTCATTAGGAGTACCTGCATTGTCTTCCTCTTTGGCTTGGTAAGGCTGCACCCCCCACCCTCAGGGAGAGGTGATCAACGAGCCAGCCACTGAGTTCATATCAGAGATAGTTCCTGTTCCCATTACTAAGGAACCCACTTGGACACTGAGCTGCCATGGGGCTACATCTGTGCAGGAGTTTTATGTTATCTCCATGATGGTACTTGGTTGGACTATCAGTCTCAGAAAAGACCCCTGGGCCCAGATTTTTTGGTTCTGTTGCTCTCCTTGTGGAGCTCCAAATCAGCTGTTTTTATTGCCCATTTGCAGATAAGAAATGGGAATTATGGTGATATTAGGTGAATTATTCAGGCATTTCTAAATGAAACTACTAAAACTTTCAATCCAATTGAATCCAACCTCATGCATACACTAATCTTGCCAGAAATCTTTGTTTCTCAGTTAAATAGGCAAATCCAGTTTTCAAAGGCAGTTTGCTGAATTTTGTTATGAGACCACAGCTAAGAATTCAATAACCATTTAATAAAGAATAAGAGGAGTTTTCTGTGCTGTGTCTCTGTGTGCCTTGTTTGTTTGTTTGCATGTATGTCTGTGTGTATAACTGTCCCTGTGTCTGTGCATATGTATGCATGTGTGTGCCTGTGAGTTTACATGTGTGTGTCCATGTGTCTGTGTATGTGCATATGCATATGTATATCATTGTTTGTCCATGTGTGCTTGTGTGTGTGTGTGTGTGTGTGTCTGCGAATGTATGTCTGTATGTCTCTGTGTGTGAATATGTGTATATATGTATGTGTGTGAATCTGTGTGTGCTTGTAGGTGTGTGTGTGTCACTGTGTGTGGTATTTGTGTGTGTGTTGTTGTGTGTGTATGCATGTGGATGTTGTACAAAGTTTGGATTCAAGATGCTATTTCTTTCTAAAGATTTGTACAATTCTCTGAAAAGTGCTAGCATCACATACAGTAATTGTTGCTTCTCACAGTATGTGTATTCATTATTTTATATTTTAAGGTTTTTTTAATTGCTTTTCTATCCCTGAAATTGAAGAAAAAAAAATTATGTATGCCACTGGTTTCTCCAGTCATCCCCCAAATAATATAAAGTGTGACCTCTACTTCCTTAGTCAATCTAAATATAAAACCTCCCTTGTTAAAATGTAGGTGGAGGGAGTCCTTTTAACTGAGAAAGTAGTGAACCATTTCCTCTCAATTCCTTCTGGATCCTTCTCTTTGATGAGATTAATGGATTCAACTAATGAGTCACTCTGTCAGTTTCTATATAATTATTTAATAGTGAAATTTAAAAAAATCTTTCAACTTCTCTTTGTAGTGGTGCTCTTAGATGAAGCAAACAGTCAAAAGGAAGAGGTAACTTAATTTTTTTAAAAAAAAGTGAAAGTGTGTCTCTTTCCAAATAAAGAGAGGAGCATTCTAGGAGGATGGATTTAATAATGACTACGTGTCTGATGTCAGATTTGGCATTTTCTCCTGCAGATAGAAGAGTTACTAAGCGTTGCTCTTCACATACTTGGCTGTGCACTACATTAAGTATGTAATTAATGTAGGGAGAGCGTGTGCAGGCATGTGTTTAGAAAATCCTGCTCTATTTTCTTTTTTTTAGAAAAAAATCTTTTGGTGTTAATGCTTATGGGCTACAATAATTTAGATCCACAAATGTAAGCATTCAACATTATGTTAATTCTTTTATATTTTTTCTTTTTTCTCTATTTTTAAGATATCTCAATCTTTTACTTTATTTTTATTTATTTTTAATTGAAATAGTTATTTTCGTCATACAATATATTCTGATTATGGTTTTTCCTTCCCCAACTCCTCCCCAGTTACCCACCCACTCAAATCTACACCTTCTAATGCACTAGAAAATTAGAATTAAAGATGAAAGAGAAGGAGGACTGTGCCATCTCTGAGTGCCCGTGGGGCACAGGAATAGCAACTTTGTTCTGGCTGTAAAAATGTGATGATCCAGATGAGAAGAAAAGGTAAACGAGAAGAGCCATGAATGAAATGTCAGAACAGCGTAATGGTGAATCCAGAATGTGGCATTGAAAGAACAAGATCTTGGTACGTAAAGTCTAAGCAAAGGATCTAGATGAAATGGCAACCAAGAACTCTGGCTTCGGGGGGAAAAGCCCACACCTTTCAAAGTGCCGAGCATCTGAAAACACTGCCCCTATATGTGTCTGTTAGTTCACATGCTATAAAGCATGGGAAGCATAGTATTGTATTCTGTAGCAATATGAAGAACACTATAAACCCAATGTCCAGCAATTTTAATAAAACCCACATATGTTGGGCTAGAATGTTCTAAATGTCCAATACTTTTAGAAATGTTAATAGTAAAATAATAATGTATATTTCCCAAGAGCTGAACAGAGAGTGTGAGCCTGGGAGTCTGACATCAGAAGAATGATGGAACTCATAATCTGTGCAAGTGATTCTCAAAAGACTATTTTCAACAAAAGGGACACAGCTCTTGAGGAAGAATGACCTCAGCTCAGGAGACCAAATGGACACAAATATGGAAAGAAAACCTTTCACAGTGATCTTACTCGTGGATGGAGAACATTTCAAATAATGTTCTCTGGAGTTTAGAAGTTCACTGAATAATGAAATAAAATGTGCTCTATGAAAGACTCCTATCTGACATATTGTAATTCCATTCCTAATAATCCCAGAAAATATTTGTCCTGTGATAATTTTAAAAATCGATGTGTTAATTGGCCATTTTACCAAAGAGAGAGAATGTTAGAAACGACAAACTGTGGAGTAATAACACCTAAAAATCCTCTTAAACATTTCATCTTCATTGAATATAGCAATTTTCTCTTTGTTTCCAGCTCATAGCTTTGCTGCTCAAAACACCAGTGATAAAGATTTCCAATTTGGTAGAGTCAGAAGATCAGCTCATCTTCCCGCTTAAAAGACAGAGTAAACAAGGCCTTTATGGTCCAGACACTGCAGCAAACAGAGGCTATATGAAAAGTGCACCACACTTACAGTGTTCTGCAGCCTGAGTGAGAGCACGAGAGTCTGTGGCACTGTCTCAGATGATTCCCACTGTCACACAGGAAAATTCTTCCAGGAAAGGAAAGTCCATGAAATAATGATGAAGGGGGTTCCTGGAATTAGAAGAGAGTGGGGTAAACCATAATCCTAACACCATCTATAAAAAGACAGTAACTTACTGGTGAATAAAGAGGAAAGGCTAGACTTCTCAGAAATCCAAACACGCAGCTGCAGTCAAGGAAAATATTGGTGTGATATACTAAATAAAAATCAGGTAAACAGTGGCTTTGTCACTTGGCAATAGCACTTAAGGTTCCTCTATGTGTTCTAATGATGTCATATCTCATTTTCCCAAAACAACATAAGATTTATAAAATGTAACACATACTATAGGCAAAATAAACTTAGGTAATATATAATGAGTAAAAGTTAATTTAACAATCGCTTCTGTAACTTACTAATAGCACTTGAAGTTCTCTCATACCTTTGAATACCTTTGACATAATATTACCTTATAGCAATATAATATATAACATAAATGTTGTAACATATACACGTATATGCACATATATGCATACGTGTATATATACACAAATATACATGTGCACAACATACACATATATCCATATATCATATATACATCACATATACATGTATACATATATATGCATTATTTTTTATATACAAATACACTTATACATACACACATACACATATATACATATATACAGCCCTCTCCCCTCTGTCTGAGTGGACCACAGCTTATCCGTTCATTACTTCTAGAAGATATTTTGGTTGTTTTCAAGTTTCAACAATTACCTTGAAAGCACTGTTGACTCAGATCGGCAGGTGCTTGTGGAGATACAGGTTTTTAAGTCTTGCTATGCTGGTAAAAGTATCACCGAGTCCATTTACTGGATGATGTAGCATGAGCTTAATTTGTTAGAAGCTACCACATGGCCATGTGTCTATACTGTTTGCTATTATCAGCAGCAGTGAGAGAGTTCCTGTTGCTCCATGCTCTCATCAGTCTCTCATGATGTCAGTGTTCCATATCTAGGCATTCTAACTGGCATATAACATATCCCACAGACATTTTCTTTTGAAATTCTGCAGTGATGACAAGTAGAACAACTCCTCATATACTCTTTGTTATGTGTGTTTCCTTGTGTTGATAGGCTTGTTCAAGTCTCCCTAAGACCTCCAGGATTCCCCTCACTCAAAAAGCTCCCTTCCAACTTCACCTCTACAATCCACAAAGTCTAATTATACCCTGAGTGCATGGGGTATAGGGTCCTATTCTCTACATCATGGGCAACCTATTTGTAGCCACATCACTGGAAAATGGACTCTCCGTCCCACAGGGGCTATCAACTGCTAATAGCTCCTTGGTTATAGGTTGGACTGTGTGAGTCCCTTCTCTTACCACAATGGAATCTAACCAGCTGATCTTTTTCAGGTTGTCTGCCAGGAACCATAGCTGCTGTGGAATTGATGAGTGTAAGGACCTCGTCATACCCAAAAGATAGTATTTTACAGCAATCACTCATTCTCTGCATAGTGACAGCTTGTGAGTCTCCGCCTTAGCCAGCCTGTGGGCATGAAGAATCTTCATGATGAGGGGCAAGAGTCACATTACTCTGTAGGGATTAGAGTAAGTATTGGGCAGTTCGATGCTTTACATCTTAAACGAAATACTAGTAATAGGCTCTATGAATGTAGCAGCCATGAATTGTTGGCCAACTTTCCAGTTCCAAGCTTGAGTCTCCTCAAATGGAGCAGGCCTCATCTCTAATTAGAAAGCTGTTGGTTGCCCGCTTCATACTCATGCACCAATAGATATATGTTTATTTTCTTTCATCAAAGTTATTACTATGTAGTCCTACGTGGACTGAAATGAACTCGTAGACACAACTGGCCTCAAACTCAAAGTCACCTTCCTCTACCTCCCAAATGTTGGGATTAAAAGCATGTGCCATAATGCTGAGCCCTAATAAGCATGTCTTGCCAAGGCAGCTCATCATTATTATGGTTTTCATCATTCACAGTTGGGTGGGGCTCTTAATGGCTTTTCTCACTCAACAGCCTTCATAGCATCTTCTGGTTTTGTGTTTGATAACAGGAAATAATTCTCTCTATCAGATGTGACTTCTGCAAAACTTTTCTGTCTGTATATCCTGTGAAATAGACCTTTAGGTTGTTTTTGTAAACTTTTATTTTATAATCTAATTAATGTTGGTTTTAAAACATGAATTGAGAATGGTTTCTCTCTCCTTATTTTTTTGTTTTGTGTTGAGGATAATACTCTCTTAAGTATTCAGTAGAATGTACCAGTGAAGCCATCTTCATATAGAAGTTACTGTGTGGAAAATCTTTGCCTACTAAAAATTGCATCACTCACCTTTAGCATTACAAAACCACGTTCCTTTTCCTAGGAACAGATTTCTGCTCTATAATAACTTCAAGGGATAGTAAAATAATTATCCCTGTTTATCTGGTTATTGTTAATATGTCAGGTATCATTCTATTTCTTTCCATTATCTCTTTTCTATGTCATAACTAGAGTACATTTCTTAACAGGCAGTATTTAGTGGGTTCATTTTTAATCAGGCTCAACATCTCTGAGATTTAAAATTAGACAACTAAAAAATAATGTGCTTTTAATGGAATTGAGTTTATCTACAGACTTTGGGATGTGTTTTTAGTTCATGCTAATATTTTGTGTATTTTAATTGAGTAAAGATCGTGTTTTATTTCACGTATTAATTTACTGATTCTATGTCTCCTTGCTTCTATGTTGTTTATTGGCACCCCTGAAACTTGTACATGACACCTTTTCCTTAACATTGACAATCTTCAAAAAAAAATGTGTTCTACTGCCCCAAAAATATAAGAAACTTTCAAAACTAATTCTCTCCTCAATTTTCTTGCCATTTTTACAATATATTTTATCTTTACTTATGTTATATATTCCCAATTGCTAAAGTCTTAAATAGTTAACTTTTAAAAAAGATTTTAATAACAGCATAAGTCTTCCATCTCAGCCCATGCACTTCTTATTTTCACGGTTTCGTTTTTGGTTCTTTGGCTGTTTTTATGAGTTTTCTTATGTTGGTTTCTTTCCCTTCCTAACTCTTGGAGCTTCTTCTCTCCCTTCCAACCTCCTCATGCTGCTTTCATGTTGATTTTCCTCAGCTTTCACACATGACAGAGAATGCCCCATGTTTGTTTTCCTATGCTTGGATATCTCAGGGTAACATGGTACCCTTGCTCCACATGACTGCAGGGGACAGAACATCTTCAGGGCTAAGTAACATTCCTCTTTGCATGAGTTTTTCTATACCTAGTATACTTCCCTCTTCGGCTGCTGTTAGTGTTTTTCCCTTCTGCCACTGCTTTTGAGAAAGTTGACTTTTTTATGTTTCTTGCATTGGATTTCTCTCAACTTTGATTGTTGAGTTTACAGTTTTAGCCAAATTTGAAATTTTTTAATTACATTTTTATTTTTTATATTAATTACAGTTTATTCACTTTGTATCCCAGATGTAGCCCCTTCCATTATTCCCTCCCAATCTCACCCTCCCTCCCTCATCTCCTCCCTGCCCCTCTCCAAGTCCACTGATAGGGGAGGTCCTCCTCCCCTTCCACCTGACCCTAGCTTATCAGGTCTCATCAGGACTGGCTGCAATGTCCTCCTCTGTGGCCTGGCAAGACTGCCCCCCCCTCTGCAGGGAGTGGTTGTGGTCAAAGAGCCAGCCACTAAGCTCATGTCAGAGACAGTCCCTGTTCCCCTTACTAGGGAACCCACTCAGATACTGAGCTACCATGGGCTACATCTGAGCAGGGGTTCTAGGTTATCTCCATGCATGGTCCTTGGTTGTGTTTCTTCAAAGAGATTCTGTTGTGTTTTCTTTCTCTTCTTCTTTGATGACTCCCATTGCTTTTAGACTAGTGACACAGCTATTCTTCCATTCACAAAAAAAAATAAATAAATAAATTTTATTTATATTATCCTTCTATTGCTATGTTTTAAATCCAACAATTTTATGCTATGTATGGCTAAATTGCCATTTCCCCCAATGCATATTAATGTTTGTTACTATAGTATTCCTTTCAATAATTGTGAATAGAATCATTTTAATTTCTCTTAGGTATCGCTGGACAAAGTCTGATACAGAATGTATAAAAGCAAATAGTTTCATGCATTTTATCTGTCCTTTTGAAATGTTGGAGGAGGGTGAATCCACTTACTGCTATTCAATCTTGTCCAGATAGGGAAAGCATTTTACTGGAATTTAACTATACGTTCATGTACACTGCTATTCTACATAATTTAAGTCCCCGATGCATTAAATTTAAAATGTTCTTCACCTTCTTTCTTGCACTTTTGTCATTCTCAAATAGTTCACAGCTAGAAGCTAAAGAGATTCACTAAACTTCATAGCACTTGACATAATGACGTCATTACATCTTTCACTTCACATTCACATTTACATAACTGCATGTGAGCTCTTTACTCAAGCTTAGCTCCTCAGTCTGGCATTATTAAAATTGTGCTTATTTCTATGCTTTCAGAAACCACTTCAACTTCAGTTCAGAGAAGAATCATTTTAATTGATTGGCTTTCACATGGGAACAGATATTCTGTCTATTGGCCCTGTGTATTCCCACATAGGTGTTACCCCTTTGTTTCATGGGACGTGGGAAATAAATCAAGCACCCTGCTTGCCTGGATACCTGCCTTTATTCTGTAGAATATCTGCTTATTTGAAATATACACAGTTCAGCATGAGCATTTGATCACTTTTGGAGAACTGGTTATAGTTTTTTTCCAAATCCCCAGCATGAAAAGATGATGAATAGATGAACTATTTGATCTATCTTTACTTAGTCACACTTTCTAAATAGAAATATTAATTTTGAAATCACTTTCAAACAACTGAAAAGCATGGGTTTGAATTAAATTAAAAAGTATTGCTACTTTCTGAATTCAGTCAGAAAAAATAATTATCCCCAGTCAATTTTAATTCTGTAAATATTATTTTAATATTCTAATTACTATTGTTTCTGCCCAAAGTAATATAACAAATGTATATCATGTGTGGGTTTGTTTATTAAGCAGCAACTCAAACCTTGATATAACTGAATGAATCAGAACTGGAAATTTTAAGAATAGAGAAAAAGAAAAACAAGCACATCTCATATTTGAAAAGTAGAAGAAAATGTTTCCATAAAGAATACTGTTTTAAAAACCCGTGACTTTCCCCCTTTAGGAAAAAAAATGCCTATTGGAGCAAAATTTGAAGAGTGTTTCTTTGCCTTTACACTAAAATGACAGGTAACACAGAAGAGTTTTATGATCTTCAGAGCTGTTTGGTGAGAAATGAGACCCCAGAAGTAGATTATCCAAGTCTGTTCATTCAGACAAGACAACTTAAAGGAAAAATAAACTATTTCAATGTTTTATTTGTGTGTGAATTATTCTGAGCTGACAAACACATAGTTGGTATATTTGAAATGGTATGGGAAAAAATAAATCGTAATTAGACATCTTTTCCTGTGAATCCCTTAACAGTAAGGCTGGGTTCCACGGAACCTAGATGCTCTACATACTTATATATTCTGGTACATCAGCCTGAGGAGCCTCCACCATTGCTGCTGTAGCATGTAATTTATTAATAGCAATATTAAGCAATATTCTCTTAATTTCCATCCCAGTAACTTCTCAGGACAGTGCTATCCTGTGAATAAGGTAGGATAATAGTTGCTGTCATTTGTATTCATCCTTTTAGAAGCTGTTCCCAAAATAGACCTACTGGTAGCAGTTTCCGAGTGTGTGTTCATGTTTGAGGAAGGCTTATGTTTTGAGGAAGGCTTGCTTTATTGTAAATGACAGTCTGTTGGACTCCTGTCATCAGCACTGAAGTTTACAGAAACTGAGTTTTAAGGGACTCTCCCCAGAATCCTTCAATTACCCAAGGCATACTTAATAATTGCCCTGGAGTGAAGCCACACTTCAAGGCACATTCACCTAAATAGCCACACCGGCTGGCAGGATCGGTTATGTGCTCAAGGATTCCCAAACTTGTCTCTTCCCCTGAGGGCCTTTTTTTTTTCTAATTCAGTTTTTGCTTTAAGGATGTCCCATTTGAAGGCATGGCCTCCCACCTTGGGATAATGACATGTCACAGAGTACAGAAGTGACATTCTGAGTGCCACTCTTGAGTGAGAATGACCTGTAGGGGTGTTACATGAATGGTGTTTTACAAATGTCAAAGATGATTATTCCCTGGAACATCCAATAAAGGTAAACAGGGAGCATAAATCTCCTCTTTCTTCACAGAAGGCTTTATTTTGCTCCATTCTGAGTTATTCCAAATCCCATTTGCAGAGGGATCCCATTGGGAGTGTCTCACACTGATTTTTGAGCTTGTCAAACTATCAAGGAAAGAAATCATTGTATTGCTCAAATGCAAATCTAGCATGAATATGGAAAAGGCGTTCTTTACATTGGGAGAGTGTGTTTCTCTTCAACTTTAAAATAAATCCACAAGAAGGCATATTTCTTTTCAAACATTAAGAAAACAACTAAGCTGAGTTGCAAAATACCTTCTCTTCCCAGGTTTCCAGGACAAGGGAAAAAAAGGCATCGCTTCTAGGCTCTGAACCAACCTTATTTGGGACTTATGAAGGGAGAAAGCAGTCTGGGTAACTTACCAATGTAAATTGCAATGGGAGAATGTTCCCATGAAGCCTAAAGACAAGATTCATCTGCCTCTCCATCTTTGCTTACTGCTATCCCATTCTCTGCAAAATGTGCACCAAGTTTATAAACCCACTCTAGGCCCACTTTCCTGAAATATTATGATCATCTCTGCAGTCTGAGTCTCGTAGGCATTCTACCCACACGCTATTGGCTTTGCAGATTGAACGACTTTACTTAAGTTTCACATCAGACCCACTGAACAACTGAACTGACAAGCTCTGAGATCAGCAAATCGCTTAGCAGTGGCACTGCTCGTCTGCCCTCAGATGGATTCCTTCAGGTGTCACAGGCTCCTGGAAGAGTGGTTCTCCAGTTGTGACCCAGTTGGGGGTCAAATGATCCCTTCCTAAGGGCCACTCAGGACCATCTGTGTATCAGATATTTATGCTACCCCTCATGAACAGTAGCAAAAGTACAGTTATGTAGTAGCAACAACGTAACTTTATGTTTGGGGGTCACCACAACATGAGGGGTCACAGCATTAGGAAGGTTGAGAACCACTGCCCTAGAAAATCAGGGTATTAAAATTGTACACCAGGGACTCAACTAGAAATCCATTCGGTACCATGTCCTTCACACTGAAAGCTCTTTATCCATACTGAACTAAACACCCCAAACCAACCCCTTAGCGTCCATATAACTTTGTCCACCTCTAAATGAACATATCAGGGTAACATCATCTAATTAGGCACAGACGATTTGTGTCCTGGCATTCACCAGAAGATAAGACATCCCTTGAAATGCTTAAAATTAAGTATTGAGTTTAATTTTTCAAAATTCAAATGAAATCAACTTTGATTTTCTCAGTGTTTGTCTTGTAGTGACTAAATTAAGTAAAGTACACATATTCATGACAGTCTGGCTCTTAGTCCCCAAGTAAGTCTGTGCACAGCTCTTATTCTGAACTTACAAGGAGATAAAATGTTACATACTGCTAAGGTTGAGGCCACTAACTCAGCAGGCTTTAATCTCCTCTCTGACTTACTGTATCTATCCTGTGTTTGGACCTCAGATTGTATCATGAGGCCCTCTGACATTTTGTAGTCATCTCCTGTACTATCTGATGGCATAGAGACATATGAAATTCAAATAAGCCCTTGCTTGAATTGAACAGCATCCTTCTTGGTTAACCTAAGTCGTGGATACATTCAGGTTTATTTTCCAAGATTAACTCATGTGAGTTTAGTCAGAACCACTCTGATCCTTGTTATTGAACCAACACATCCCAGTTGACTCTCTTGTGTGAATTACCAGGTATCCATACAGCAGCAAGCCTTTCCCTGTTCCTCACTCTTCAGGGGCTAAGATAGTAGTTCTCAGCCTTCCTAACGTTGCAACCCTTTAATGCAGTTCTTCATGTTGTGGTGACCCCCCCAACCATAAAATTATTTTTGTTGTTACTTCATAACTGAAGCTTTGCTACTGTTGTGAGTTGTAATATAAATATCTGATGTACAGGGTTTGTCTTAGATAACCCCTGTGAAAGAGTCTTTCAAACCCAAAGGGGATCTCAATCCAAAGGTTTAGAACCACTGAGCTCCCGGATGTGTCACGCTGTTAGGTAGTATTTGATATGCAATGCCAAATTTATAGTGACCATGGATAGACTGGGCATTATACTAGAAAAATTCTGGTTCTTGAATATTGCTCCTTGTCCATGTTTTCTCAAAAATAAGCCATTCATCTTACATAAGAGAATACGCATGGGTCAAAAATAAAATCTTTTCCCACTGGTGCATACACCTTTCTATAAATGGATTTAGTTTGGATTTTCTAAGATGTGAAAAAGAAATAGCTATGTTTTGTCCCCACGAAACAGATTTAGACATTTATTCAAAAATCAAAGAGAAGTAAGATGTCTAACAATCTCCAGGAAGTTATTCCAGGAAGTGTGACAATTATAAACTTAATGGTGCTTTATACAAAGTCTATATTTGATAATGCATGATATTCTACCCACAATTTTGCCTTCCTCTTTTCTTCCTTTACTTCTACACTTCACATATGATGTCTGCAGTCCTCTTCATGTAAACTTCAAATCCCCTGGATGCTATACTCTTTCAGGAAGCCTGATCCAGGCACAGTGGTCTTCCAAGGCTTGTTGCCCCTTCTTTATGATGTGAACATTCACCTATGACCACAAATGACAAATTACTTTCCAAGAAAGGAATAAGAGCTCTGGTTTTGGGAACTTTCATTTTTAACTCATGCACATTTTGAGAAACATTTTTCATGTACATATATGCTTTGTGGGCCTTACTCTTTATTTTTCATCCTCTACAACAGGACTAGTCACAGATGTATCGCAGCTACATTCTCATGCATGCTCTCTGAATACATGCATAGACGTACATACATGCTTACAAGCATTCCCATACATCACAGCTCTCCAGTAAATACACTCTCAGGTTGGCAATACATATAACACCTACTTGATTAACTCACACGATACTATAAGATGCTAGTCCATACCCTTTACCTGACTTAGTACTTAAATCATCAGATCTCTGAGACCACTAGAAATATTAGAGATATTAAGGAGGATGTACACCTTCATATGCTGATCTAGAAGAAAGACTAGCCTTATGACTTGTTGCTAAGACATGGCAACTTCATCACTACTGTACAATACCCAGGCAGAGTTAAAATCGTAGCATTGTCCTTAATCTTTACAGAGAAGGCAAGAGACAGACTGAAACCAAGATTGGGATCAAACCACGAAGTTCTAAATGTCTCCTAACATTAGCCCAGTGACATATTTTTGGTAAGGCTCGGGTTTCTGGCCATCACTTTCAGGTTTCTTAATATTTGTTCTTATACCCACAAATAAAGTAGTCCTTACCTCTCATTAAGCAAACTTCTCTTTGTGATAAATGGAAAGCATTAAAGAAAATCACAGTCAATCAAAATGCAGAGTTGTAGATCCCAGTCCCAAAGGATGTGTCCATAAAATATTCCCTTACCTAAGGCTCAGGGAATATTGCACAATAAGGGAAAGAAAGATTATTTTAAAGCTACATTTGATGGCTCATTGCTTTTTATCACTTTCTAGTATTCCAAAGTAAAAACTTACAATAACGTATTTGTCTATTCACTTATTGAAGGACATATTTTATTGCTTCCAGATATGGAAATTTATGAATGAAATAGTTATTCATACTTTATTTTTGTATGTTGAGAAAATAGATGCTATGTAGACATATTTTTTTGAAAATCTGTATGTTTTTATTTTATAAAGATAAGCTGTGCGTATGTATGTAGGTATGTATATAATAGATTCAGTAAGCTTTGCTCTTATTTTGTGAAGAATCATGGGGCATGAAATCCTTCTAAAGTGTGAAGGGATAGAGACCATCCCAGAAAACCATAACTAGTCAAAACAGAGATAACAAATTTTAATGGGGTGTGCAGCACAATTAGATACATCTCCAGAATATTCCTCCACCTAAGGCTGAGGGAATATCAAGGGACAGAGGAAAATTGCCCATGATCTTTCAGCTACTATGTGACAAAGATTGGATTACAGGCTAGATTTTATAAATAGGCTAAGTATATTTTTTTTCTATTCATAATATACCAACAAGGCTAAACAGAAGCCTGGTGAGTGAAGAGCAGATAAGAGACTTGAAATAACAGTTGTTAAACTTATTTGTTTTCTCTTTTAAATTGTGCTGTAGGTCTTACTATTTCCCAGTTCTTACCTAAAATTCCATTCACTCTGCCCAACAGTTGCTCATCAGGCTCAGCATCTGCTTTGATAGTCTGAAGGGCAGAGGCTTTCAAAGGCCCTCTGTGGTAGGTTCCTAGGTTGTTTCCTGTTTTCTTCTTCTTCTGATGTCCATCCTCTTTGCCTTTATGGGTCTCCACAAGGAGAGCAACAGAACAAGAAAATTTGAACACAGGGAACTTCCCAGAGACTCATACTCCAACTAAGGACTATTCATGGAGATAACCCAGAACCCCTGCACAGATGTAGCCCAGGGCAGTTCAATTGGGTTACATAGTAATGGGAAGAGGGACTGCCTCTGACATAATCTGATTGGCCTGCTCTTTGATCACCTCCCCCTGAGGGGAGCAGCCTTACCAGGCCATAGTAGAGGACAATGCAGCCACTTTTGATGTGAACTGATAGACTAAGATCAGAAAGGAGAGGAGAACCTCCCCTATCAGTGGACTTGGGGAGTGGCATGCATGCAGAGGGAGGAGGGAGGGTGAGATTGGGAGGGGAGGAGGGAGGGGCTTATGGGGGGATGCAGAATGAATAAAGTGTAATTGATGAAAAATTAAAAAAAAAACAAAACTTTTTAAACACTCAAAAAAAAAATGTGCTGTAGGTAAATGGAGCCAAAAAAAAAAAAAAATCTTGCTAAAGTATAAGGGTTGCCTGAGGAGAAAGAGTGATAGAGGGTGAGGCAGCAATTGAATATGCCTAAACATACTCCAATCGGTAGGAAAGAAAGGAAGCCCTCATCCCTAGTGAACTTAACTAAAGAGAAAGAGTTTAAAGAGGAAAAATTAAAAATCACTTGAATACAATCTTTCTAAATAAATATTAGCACGGTAAACAATGCATCTATACTTGGTGAATCCGCATGAATGTGATACAGTGATCAACATTTTTCTAATAAAGTACTACGTACCTTAAAAATACACCAAGAAAAGTTGATGACGTTGATATAAATTAATCAGGCAAATTACCAAATTAAATTTACTAGGCATAACATACAAAACAGTGAACAGATATTTTGAGTAGGACATATACAGAAAACAAAATAAAATTATGAGGTATCACACATGAAAAACTGGAAAATACGTTTAAAGTTACAATATGAACAATTACCAAATTTTAGTGGGGTGTGCAGCACAAGTGGATACATCTCCATCTCCAGCACATTCCTCCACCTAATGCTCAGGGAACATCAGGGGCACAATTAAACCTACAAAGTCAACACTGAATCTATAATGTCACAATTAAATTGGTGAATTTGAAAATTAGACACAGGAACTTCTTGAGAGGGAGCAAGACTGTAAAATACAAGAAAATAAACAAATATGGAAGACAAAATCGTTAAACACCTTTGGTAGTACCAGAAAGAATGAGAACAAAATAAAGATGTAGAAATAGATAACTGTTTGAGTGGAAAGCACTTGCCTAGGCAAATTGAGGCCCTGGGTTCACCCACATTACACAGTATTACTACTACTACTACTACTACTAATAATAATAATAATAATAATAATAATAATTAAGAGTAACCATAACAGGGCCTCATTATAAAAGACCCAAGAATATTAAGCTCACTGTTTAAAAAAATCCACATATTAAAATTTTGAGTGTGTAATCAATTTTGAGTGTCTCAATAAATGTCATTGTTTCACAGAAAATCATGAAATCTTAGAGAATTAATTCCTGGTGGAAGCAATGAGAAGAACAGTTGGGAAATTTTAAACATCTGTTTCCCCATCTCCTCATCATACAATAGTAGATTCAATTAACTGCCTACTTCTCTTCTTTCTATGTTGTTTTCCTCTAGTCATTTAAAGATAGATTCATAATACTTGCTAGTAGACTGGAAGCCAGAGGGGCATCCAAGAAATGGGTCCTTGCTGGTTTTGTATAATCAATTACTAAACATGCCATTCCGGTATGACATGAAATGCAGGCAGGGATTAGTTGGGCCCTCTGTTTAGTGTCTAATCAGATATAATCCAGTACTGGCTGAAGGCACAGTCTCATCAGAGACCTAGCTGGGAAATATTCACTTCCAAACTCTGTCACTTATTTGAAGCTTTTACCTCCTTGAAGCTACAATACTGAAACTTTTGTTTTCTTCTTGTCATCCAGAGATGATGTTCATTTTTAAAGGGATTCACAGTTCCTTGTTTTGTGACTATGGACAGTTAACAATGGTCCATTTGCTTCTTCAAGACAAGCAGGGAACTCTACTAGAATGATATTCCATAAAACAAAATATAATCAGGAATTCCATTGCTTTTTTCAAGGCCTACTGGTTAGAACCAAATCATGGGCCCTCTTGTACTTCTTCAGTACTACACAACAGCCTGGCTCATTGTGGGTTACCTACTTTTGTCATCCGTGGGTTAATAAGAGGTCTAGACCTTCTTTGAGATTAGGACATTATCCATCAGACTTCTAAACTGAGTTCAAATTTGGTCATGAGCATTATCTTAAAAATGCAGCTATCATCCAGGAGAGTATAACCTGGCATGCTAAATTTTATGTACCTGCAGAGTACTATAACTATTGAAGAAAAACTACAAACCAAACAACATATGCTACATGTAGCAGAATTATTGAAACAGATGGTCAAGGGATATAAAATAAGCACAATAAATATTACAGCAGATAGGAGGAAGCATATTAATAATATGAAGAAGGAGTAAGAATTTATTTTTAAAAGTTAAAAATATTAAAAATGCAGAGTACATTAGATGAACACTTTAAATTGCCTAAATAGGAGTCTAACTGAAAAGTGAATGAGTAAACCAACGATTGCATTGAAATATATTCTAAGAATACGTAGAAAACAAATAAAAGTAGATTGTAGGAGACAACTGAGGGATAGAGAGGATAGCAAAAGTGTCAACTTCTGTAAGTTTAAGATGAAAAGTAATACAGAAAAATGTGTGTTTGCACAAGTAATTAAAAATGAGGTGAGATCCAAGTCTTGAAGGGCCCTGAAAGCATGCAAGAGGTTAGGTCACAAAAGATCATCTAAACAAATCTAAAGCACATAGCATACCAACATATTTCTACAAAAAAAAAAAAGTAGGCTGCATATGGTAAGATTGGCTTCAGAGTTTGTTGTGCCACTAAATTACTATTGAAAATTGTGGGCAAGGTACTGATGGACCTGCCTTAGCACACACAAGGCCATGGGTTCCATTTCCAGAATGCAACCATAAAAGAAAAAAAAGGTTATAAAGAATAAAAGTACCTTGAGTCATGTTTATGGAAGGGTAGCCATGTGAAAATCCACTTGGGAAAACATGCTTGGGAAAGGAATGGTTACAAAAAAAATAATATAGCCATATGAAAATTAAGGATGGTTTCATACTATGTGGCAGATTATAGTTGCCTCTTGACACTAGCAAAGAAGGAAAGGTGGAGCCGATGTGCACAGCACGCTTACAACCAAAAGCCATTAAAACTAAAAAGGACAGGGCTGAAAGATGAATTGGTAAGGTGCTTGCCACGTGTGACAGCTAATTTTGACTATTAACGTGGCTACAGAAGAATCACCTAAAGCCCAAGCAGCTGGATACAACTGGGAGGGACTGTTTTGAATGGGTCATTTAAATTGGGAAAATCCACACTAATCTGAGCTATACCTCCCTGTATTTGCCCACATAAAAGCACAGAAAAGAGGAAAACTTTCTGTTTACCCACTTGCCCTCACTCTCACTGATAAATTTATCTGCATGGTTGCTGAGACATTATTTCACTAGTATTAAAATCTACATCTCGAGGATTCTGGTGTAGACTAAAGGCCAGCTGAAATATATAGCTTCCTGGACTGAACAGCTTCTTGGTTCTTGAACTTTCCATTAAGAGACAGCCATTACTGGATTAGCTGAACTACAGCCTGTAAGCCACTCTTACAGACTTCATACATATAAATAATATATATTATTTGTGTGTGTGCTTACATGTGCACACATGTGCAAGTACCATAAGAGCACACCGGTGGAGGTCAGAAAACAGCTTTCAGGAGTCAGCCATCTACTTCTAATACGTAAGGTTGAGTGTCAAGCTCAGGCCATCAGTCTTCATGGCAAGTTTCTTTACCTGCTGAGCTAGCTCACCAATCTTCCTTTTGAAGATGATAGATAGATAGATAGATAGATAGATAGATAGATAGATAGATAGATAGATAGATAACATACATATTAATATTGAGCACTTGAGTTCAAGTTCCCCAGCACCTACGTAAAAAGTCAGGAACTGACATGTGCACTTGCAATCCCCAAACTGGAGAGGTAGACTGAGGCAGATCTCTGGGGCTAACAGACTGGTCAACCTAGCTAAATTGCCCCCCTTCCCACTTGCACACACAAAGTAAATGAATGTAAAAACATCTAAAAGGAGAAAACTGAACACATGAAAAGAAGGAAAAAAATAAATGAAAGTACCACAAAAGGGAAAAAAATTAAATAAACTGAAAAAATGTTAATATACCTATGAGCATATAATAATATTAAACACATAATTAAAATAAAATGATTCAGCCATACAGATAAATATAGAAAGTGCAGATAATATAGAAATTTAGAAATGAAGAAAATGTATCTATATGTAATATATGAAAATAAAATCAGAACTGAAAAGGAAAGATGAAAGCTGTTATTATGTAAATATTAACTAAAACATATTAAAAAGTATTCTTAATATGTGAATAATATAATTTTATATTTAAAAATCCATAAGACTTGGATGAGGCCCAGATGTTGAGGTCGTCTGCTGCTCCTACAGACTAAGTGGGCTCATTCCCTAGCACCCATATTTAGGTGGCTCACAGTTACCTTTAACTCCAGTTCCAAGAGGTCCTTCACCCTCTTCAGGCCTGACTGACACCAGTATGTCCATGGTGCAAATACAGAAAGGCAGGCACAGGCACACACACACACACACATATATATTTTTTTTTCACAAATGATGACAGAGAATTGTTATGGTAATAAAAAGTGTAACAGAACAAGAAAGTAGAACTATCATAAATGACCATAATATACTCAAAAATTATATAACGCCAAATTAAGTTGATACACACACAAATGATCAGTTGTTGCTAGAGCAGTCTCATGCTCCTTTTAAAGATATATAAACCCCAAAAGCATAATAAATTAAATTGTAAATCACAGGCAATGATGTAGATGAGTCTAATTAATCTTTGGGGTGAATTGAGACATTTACAGCCAAGAAACCACAGAACATATATTCTTATTGATCACACATAAAATATTTATAAAGCTAACAACAGGAGACTACAATAAATTATTTAAAAAATACTTAAGTGAAGGGATGAAAAGAAAACATTCCCACCTAGGAAAAGAAAATGAAAGATGATAATTATATATAATTTATTTTGTGTTTTACATATATCTATAATTTATTTAATTTAGATCACAGGGCTTCTGATATAATATATAATATATATTATGAATATATATAAATAAGTAAATATAAATAAACATATAAATAAATAAATAAGTAATTACAAAGAGTTGTACAGTTCTTTGGATCTGGAAAGGAAAGATCATAATAGCAAGCTGACCTCTATTTGCAAAACCAACCTAAGAATATATGTTTAATCAAAATTTGCAGGAAGCAAATTAAATTGCTGTTCTCAGGAAGAACTTTTTTTTTTTTCTTAAATAGGGGAAGATTAAAATTTAGGTAACAGAAACAAGACCATCATAAGAAAAACAAAAGGAAGATGGGATAAGAGGAAAGGCCAGATTTACATAGCACTGCGCCCTCAGAAACACAACAAAGCTAAAGATAACAGTGTATTACACCCTGATCTCATCTTAGAAGATATTATTCATGGGTAATTCTGGTATGATAATTCAAGGGAAAAGGTGGAGAATTTAACATTTAAAAATGTGTTCCAAAGGACAAAGCCACTAAAGACAAAACAGCTTAAAAATAATTGCAATAAATTAAATGAGGCAGTTAAAAGTTAAAAACCTAGATGTAATAAATATCTCGAATGAATGGGAACATGAAGGGGAAACAGAAACGAAAAACGTATTATAACAACAAAATTATAAGTGAAGTATGCTGGTGGAATAAATGCTGAATAAGTGCTGCCAGTCCTTAACCAAGGCGCTATATTGAAACTTCAGTCTCTTTCCTTTCACTGCCATCACCTAGCTCAGTCTCCCACCATCTCCCATATCCTGATAGCCAGGACAACACTGTTTCTGCAGATAAAATGACTTTGTCTGGCCAGATCTGGTGGCTCAGGCCTGTAATCCCAGCACTCAGGGAGGCAGAGGGAAGCGGGTCTCTGAGAGTTCAAGGCCAGTCTGGTCTACAAAGCTAGTCCAGGACAGTGGAGGCTACACAGAAAAACCCTGTTTTGAAACAGGCACACACATACACACACACACACACACACACACACACACACACACACACACACATATATATATATATATATATATATATATATATATATATTTATTTTTTTTTTTACAAACAAAATGGCCTTGTCTGAACAAACAACCCAAGGAGGGAGAACTTGAAGGCTTGCCCATACCCGCTGAAGCCACATTTGACTTCCTGCTCCCTAAAGCCTCAATTCAAACTCTAAGTATCCTCTTCCTTCTTCAGCACATATCCCGTATCCCTTTCCTGCCCCTTGAGTTTGAAACCCACAAACCTGTCTGCTGAGCTCAGACTGGTCTCTTTCCAGCCTTGTGTCTCCTTAAGCTGCTTCAAATTCTAACAGTGCCTGTAAGCTCAGACTCTTTAAAGTGGGAGAGAGAAGAGTTTGTGGTCAGCCTGGGCCATATAGTGTAAGAGACCCTTCCAAAACATAAACATAGAAGAAGAAGAAGAAAAAAAAAGCTTTCTGACCTTCCTGAAACCTTCAGACTTTTTACAAGTGAAATCTGCCAAACATCTATGAAAAAGTTAATTCATATTTTGTACAAATTATTTTTAAAAATAACAAGAAAAGTACTAAAACTAAGCTATAAACACGTTAAAATTCTATGAAAGCTCCTGAATTGAATTTTGGGAATCTCATCAAACTCATGTAATATGTCTATGCACAAACAAAGGTTATAAACAACTATTATTATTTTGCCAAATGAGACTCACAAAAGTAGGTGCTGGGGAAATGGCTCAGTAGGTAAAGAGCTTGCTGTCTTAGATGAAAACCTGAGTCCATGTATTCAGGGCCCATGTAAAGAGCTTGGTGCAGTGGCAGTCCATCTAGTCAAGTGCTGAGTTTCAGTTTCAATCAGAGATTCTCTGTTGAAAAAAAAAATAGGGGCTTTCAGGGCTTTACAAGAAAATGCCACAAGAGTCAATTAACCTAAAACCATAGGGGCACGCAGAGAGGTAAGCACTATCCAAGAGCATGTGTGGGCTGGACCTAGGTCCCCTACACATCTGTAAGCAATGGGCAGTTTGCTTTCCATTGGAGTCCCCTGTTAAGTTGAACAGGTGCTGTCTGTGACATGGACTGTGTTACCTGTTTTTGATCCCTTCCCCCTAAAGGGGGCTGCCTTGCCTGGCCTCAGTGAATGAGGATGAGCTCAGTCCTGATGCAACTTCTTGTGCTGGGGTGAGTATGCGGCAGAAGGAGACTAGGAACAGGAAGGTAAAGAAAACAAAAGGACCCAGAAGAGAGGAGGGAGGGGGCTACAATTGGGATGTAAAGGAAATATATAAATTATTATTAAAAAAAAAAAAAAGAGCTCTCACTGGACACACTGGCACACTCCTGTAATCCCAGCACTCAGGGAGGCAGAGGCAGGCTGATTCTCTGTGAGCTCAAGGCCAGCCTGTTCTACAAAGTAAGTCCAGGACAGCAAGACTACACAGAGATACCCTGCCTCTAAAAAGAAAAAAAGGGGAAGGCACTCTCACATGCTCAAATACACACTCAATTACACACACACACAACAATACGCAAAAGTAAACTAGCCACACTATCATCATCTCCTATAGGACTACACAAAGTAGAGTCTGATGTTGCCCCGAAATAATTAAATTATGGGCAGACATATAGCACTAAGAAATAGCATGCTTAACTGAAACGCATACTCATGCACTTAATTTAGGAGAGCACTTATGGTAGAACATAATCAGGAGAAAAATCCCCCGAAGAAAATCATACCATATAGGAATACTAAGGTCAAGATGTGGGATAAAATAAATCTAATACAGTGGAGTGTAAATTGGAAAATAAATGTGATACTAAAGTGTGGGAGAACAGGTTAGCAGTATGCCAAAATCATCCACTATGTGGCTGAGTGAAAGGATATGGCTGTGGAAAGCTTGGAAGGTTCTTTCACTGAAGTACATCTTTGCCATATTAAAGACAGAGATATTCCACACTGTGAAGAAAGGCATCATGTTTCTGGCACTTAAGGCAAGCTCTAGAATAAAAATGTTTAGGACACCGGTAGAAATTGCTACAAAGATATTAAGCAACATTGCAAAGAATAGAAGTATCACGGGCTGGAAAGATGTACAAACCACTGTCCTTATGCATGGAAATGCAATGCCCTACAATGACTCAATCAATTTGGTCACCATCTCCAGAATCAAGAGATAGCTCAACAAGACATACAGCAGCAGAAATGCCATAGTGACCATCCTAAAAATTAAATTATCTGAGTCAACATGCCAGGTGTGTGCAACTTAATGAAAGAGAGAGAGAGAGAGAGAGAGAGAGAGAGAGAGAGAGAGAGAGAGAGACATAAAGCCCCAAACTACAGAGGTGACAGGCTTATTTCATTCTAGTGTCCAAAACTTCCAGCTGTGAGAGGACTTCAGAGTATGTGGACGCCCTTGCTGACAGCGATGCCCCCCCCAGGATTAAGGGATTTTATTCAAGTTTGTATTTCTTAAGGGGAGGGTAAGCCTGAATGGAATGCATCCTCCCTTCCTGAGTTTCAAAGAGCTGGTTCAAGATAATCCACATTCATCATGCAACAGGATATAGCCAATCAACATAAGTAAACTCTTACCATGAATTAATTTCTGATTAAACACTTTAGCAATTAGAGTATGTTACCAATTATCAATTATTTAAGTGCTAATATATCATAGCACTTAGCCAAGCCTGGTTTTTAAAAGAACCTCAGCTAATCCTTCTGCTGAGCGCTTTTGACACCCATTAATAATAAGAAAGCTGCCTCCCAGTATGGTCATTCTTGCCTACCCTCATGGAATTCCCTATTCTCTTTGATACAAATTTATTTTTGAATGTTTTTATTTATACTACAAATAACAGATAGTGTAATTGTTTTCTGAACTTCAGATCAATGACAATACATGCAAATTTATATATATAAATACCCATAATTTATATGTGGCATACAACATCTAAAAACCCTACTGGTAGTTCCTAGCCTTCTCTTGAATACCATAGATGTTAATATTTAGGAACATTTTTAATTTTTACCCAATTTTTTTGGAACTAAGTCTACTCCTTATGGTAATTTTCACTGTCACAGAGACTCAAATCTGCTCCCAATACAAAGACAGAAACTAGCAAAACCAAGAACCAGGTTGCTATCACTGATCAATGGACAGCAGAAGAAAAAAGAATAATTCAAATTTTGGTTGTACTTATTTTGGTTATTTAACTGAAACTTGCCCAGGCTGGTCTAGAACTCATTATATAACCCAATCTAGACTCTGACACAAGGAAATCCTCCTGCATCAGCTTACTTCACTCTAGGACTCAAAGTGACCTAATTTACTTTCTGTTGCTCTTATAAAATACTTCTGACTAAAAGTAACTTGGAGAAAATAGAACTTATTAAGCTCAACCTTCTAGGACACAGTTCATCAAGGGAAGCCAAGGTAGTAAGTCCAGACAGAAAGAAGCTTGAATGAGAAACCACTAACTTGCTTCCAGGCTGACATTCAGCTTCTTTTTTTATGCAACCCATGTCTACCTGCTGGGGATGACACTTCTCTCAGTAGTCTGAATCCTCCTACATCAATTATACACACACACACACTCACAGACAAATGCTCATAGACATGCCTATGGGCCAATAGGATGGAGAAAATCATTCAACTTCCGTTCAATTATTTCATCTTCCAAGGTGTGTCAAGCTGAGAGACTAGCCATCAGGTTAGGTGTTACTCATGAACAATGCAACTCACAGTCACACATGGCACTATGTAACTTACAAGTAGAGCTGACCCTAGAATATAGGAAAGTCTGGTACCAAAGCCATTTTCTCTCCATTTGTCCTTGCTGAAACAGACAATCTTCTTGCACTGTGAAGCCATCACTAGTAGGAAACATGATCTCCTTCAATACTGCATAATGACCATGGGGTCCTTAGCTACCTTAAGTAATGGGACCGCCTTGATTTCAGCAAGCTGTGTGGGACCTCTATCAGCTGACCAAGGGAACCCAAAACTGAAAAGCCACTGTAGACAAAGAAATGCAAAAAGAACATATAACAGTGACTTAGAGCCCTGTTAGTTAACTTATCCTGTTTCTAGAGAGCCAGAACTTATCGCCTGAAACCTTCCTATTGTATTCACCAATAAGCAAATTCCAAATTTGAATTCAGAGAACCTTTAACAAAACCCAGTGCCCTTTGCACCCACCCTTCTCCACTGAGAAGACACATGAACCCTGACCGTAGGGAAAGTCACTCTGATTGTATGAGCTAATTATTCATGCTGTTTCTCCTTTGTTTCTCTTTTTGCCTCCTAAATTATAGTCATCTTTAAGAGAATCCAATAGACTTTTCAAGCAGAAGATTAAACTACTAGGATGTGAAAGAAAGTGCTGATTGATGTTCAAATCAAATAATAGGGCATAGTTTAAATGTACCTACTTTTTAATGACCCATACCCTTAGTCTCCACTCTTCCACCTCCACGTATTCAACATGGCAGAGTGACCTGAGGTCACCTTGAGTCCATCTAGCTTTACAACTTGACAATATTTTTTTTCTTTGTTTGGTTTTAGTTTCTTTCAGGCAGAAGGAACTGCTCTTAGCTGTGAGACCAAGCAGCCCTGTTTAGAAAGCTTTTGTGAGTCCCTGTAGTATAATGATTTTCCTTCAGAGAGCATGTAATTTTAGGTTCTTGCATAACAGCACCAGGTTTTTATAGTATTATTGAAGTTTGTAATTTTATTTCTCTCTGAAAATTAAGTGCACATTGGTGTTATGGAATTTTTTTTTCTTCCTTCCATCACATTTGGATGGAATCAGAAGGGCAAACTGCACAGCGCTGGGAGTACTTAGGACGTGAAGAATAAACGTTTTCGATTCCCTTGTTGAAGAAGCATTTCACACATAGGCAAATCCATCACATCACTACTGTTTGTTTTCAGTTACAAACAAGCTGTAACCTAAAGGATACAATGCAGCAACCGAAAACAATCAATGTGCCATTTATGCACTCTCTTCTGTTTAGGAAACAGTTTAAGGGTTTACAGTACATTAACTCAGATGTGGAAACTAACCTTTCTGCAGGGCGGGCACATCTTCCAAAGAAATTCATTTACCCTCCAGAATTCGTCATTTCCCATCAATAGTTGCACCTCTTTCTTGTCTGCTGCCATCAGATCTGAGCAGTAACATCAGCTTCCTGATGTTACTCACTGCTTCCTCCTTGGTGTAAATGAGACATGTCACCTCTCTATTCCTGGCAACTGATGCAAACAAATATTTTGAGCTGTGAGCATAACAGCCCCATGTAGACCTGCAAGACTCACCCTGTCCCTTGCAGGCAGAGTGAAAGCATTTCTATAGCAAATAATCAATGTTGAGTAACAATTCAGTACATGGCAATTTGTCTTTGACTCCTTTTGAATTGAATTTTGTAATTTATAATTTATATCTCTTTTGTCTTTGGTTGTGTGTGTGAGAGATAGAAAGAGGCTGAGAGATGGAGAGAGGCAAAGAGAATATGTGTGTATGCATATGTGTGAGCAAGTGTGCACTCTCGAGTGTGTTTGTGTGTGTATGTATGTGTGTGATGAATATTTATGTGTACATTCATGCTGTGAATATGGGTATGGAAATGTTATGGCATATATGTGGAGGTCAGAAGACATCCTTCAGTATTGGTCCTCACCCTCTACCTTGTTTAAGTCAGTTTCTGTTGACTTTCTGACAGACTTTCTCATGACCTTCCAGAAATACACCTGTTTGTGGCTCCCACCTTCCAGTGGAACCACTGAGATTATAGACACTCACATTGCCAAGTCTGGCTTTTATGTGGGTTCTGGGATTTGAACTAAGTTCCTCTGTCTTGCATGCAATCAGTTTCCCAACTGATACATTAAGATTAGGAGTTCTTGTGGTAGGCTTAAAGTTGAACTAAAATTCATTAGTTGGGTAACCAGCTATCACCAAGCTCGTTAGGCTTTTCACCTCTACCTAAAAATCTTCCCACCATTTTGTTAATTTTGTTAATTCATAAAATTGTTCTTAGGTGATAGCCAATGTCACATTTCCCTGGCCTGATGGTGTTCTTTGAATCTTCATTCATTGTCTTTAATCCACTACATAATGACTAGTTTTGCTTAATGCTGCTTCACCTAACAATGCTCATTTGTTCAATAATCTGAGCCCAAGACAGGCTGGAGAGAGAATCTGAAAGTCAGTCTGGCTCAACCTTTTTCCTGTAGTTTGGTGCAGCCACTCTCCACTCTTCCTCTTTCGCTTATATTTGTGAAACTGGACCGTGAGATAAATATGTGTGGTCTTCCTTTAATGAGATAACCCTACCATAAAATCCACTACCAGGCTTATGGTGTTAGAGAGGCTTCGGGATTCTTTCCAGCACATAGACAGGGTCTGTTAAAAACAATCCATATGCTAAAGCTTTAACATCTGATGTGATTATATTTAAAGACCAGGTCAAGGAAGAGGTAATTAAAGAGGAATGGAGTCATCTGGTAAGATCAATATCCTCATAAGAATGTAAAGAAAAGAGCCTAAACCCTCTCCATGTATAAGAAGCAAGGGAAGGTTACATGAGGATATATAAAGTAGCCTTCAGCAAATCAGAAAGCACTTACCAGAAACTGGTCATACTGACACCGTGTTCTC
The DNA here is from genome assembly GCF_030254825.1 of Meriones unguiculatus. Lineage (NCBI taxonomy): Eukaryota > Metazoa > Chordata > Mammalia > Rodentia > Muridae > Meriones > Meriones unguiculatus. The sequence goes on from NC_083349.1 coordinate 113,298,581, forward strand.
AGAGTTCCTGATTCTAGAAAAGTGGAAATAAGTTCTGCTGTTTAGTATGTCCACATAGACATTTGGTGATGAGGGTCAGAACTAACTAATATGAATTGCTGGGAAAAAAAATTTCTTAGAGACATTTCCCTGAAACTGTTTCTATAAACTGTCTTGGGTATACACAAAATAGTCAAGAAAAAAAAAAGGCATAAAATACAATAGTATTCTACTGAATGCTGTGCTCACTTGAGAACGTCCCCCTCAACAAAAAACCCAGAATCTCCAAAACGATCCTGTACAACAACAGATAATCTGGAGGTATCTCCATTCCTGATCTCAAGCTGTACTACAGGGCAACAGTAATAAAAACTGCATGGTACTGGCATAGAAACAGAAAGGAGGATCAATGGAACCGCATAGAAGACCCAGAAATAAATCCACACACCTATGAATACTCGATATTCGACAAAGAAGCCAATTCCATTCAATGGAAAAAAGATAGCATCTTCAACAAATGGTGCTGGACCAACTGGATGTCTACATGCAGAAAAATGAAAATAGATCCATATTTATCACCCTGCACAAAACTAAAGTCAAAGTGGATCAAGGACCTCAACATAAAACCAGATACCCTAAATCAATTGGAAAAAAAAGTGGGGAACAGCCTAGAACTCATTGGCACAGGAGACAACTTCCTGAACAGAACACCAACAGCACAGGCTCTAAGAGCAACAATCAATAAATGGGACCTCATGAAACTGAAAAGTTTCTGTAAAGCAAAGGATACCGTCATCAAAACAAAACGACTGCCTACAGATTGGGAAAGAATCTTCACTAACCCTTTATCTGACAGAGGACTAATATCCAGTATATACAAAGAACTAAAGAAGCTGAAAAGCAGCAAACCAAGTAATCCAATTAAAAAATGGGGAACAGAGCTAAACAGAGAATTCTCGACAGAGGAATATCGAATGGCAGAAAAACACTTAAAGAAATGCTCATCCTCATTAGCCATCAGGGAAATGCAAATCAAAACGACCCTGAGATATCACCTTACACCCATCAGAATGGCCAAGATGAAAAACTCAAGCGATAACACATGCTGGAGAGGTTGTGGAGAAGGGGAACCCTGCTCCACTGCTGGTGGGAATGTAAACTGGTACAACCACTCTGGAAAGCTATCTGGCGCTTTCTAAGACAAATAGGAATAGTGCTTCCTACAGACCCAGCTATACCACTGCTAGGTATATACCCAAAGTTTGTTCAAGTACACAAAAAGGACACTTGCTCAACCATGTTTATAGCAGCTCTATTTGTAATAGCCAGAACCTGGAAACAACCCAGATGTCCATCAACGGTGGAATGGGTACAGAAATTGTGGTATTTTTATACAATGGAATACTACTCAGCAATCAAAAAGGAGGAAATCATGAAATTTGCAGGCAAATGGTGGGATCTAGAAAAGATCATTCTGAGTGAAATATCCCAGAAGGAGAAAGACAAACATGGGATATACTCACTTATATAGACCTATAAGATATGATAAACATAATGAAATCTATACACCTAAAAAAGATAATCAATTGAGCGGACATGGGGTAAGATGATCAATCCTCATTTAGAAAGACAGATGGGATGTGCATTGAACGTATGACAGGAGTCTACTGAGCGCATCTGAAAGACTCTAACTAGCAGTGTTGTCAAAGCAAAGACTCATGACCAAACCTTTGGCAGAGTACAGGGAATCATAAGAAAGAAGGGGAGTTAGTCTGATGGGGAAAGGATAGGAGCTCCACAAGGACCAAATATATCTGGGCACAGGGTCTTTTCTGAGACTGACATTCAACCAAGGACCATGTATGGACATAACCTAGAACCTCCACTCAGATGTAGCCTGTGGTAGCTCAGTAACCAATTGGTTTCCCAAAGTGAGGGGAACAGGGACTATTTCTAACAGGAACTCGATGACTGGCTCTTTGGTCTCCCCACCCCCGAAGGGAGGAGCAGTCCTGTTAGGCCACAGAGGAGGGCTTTGCAGCCAGTCCTGAAGATACCTGATAAAACAGGATCAGATGAATGGGGAGGAGGTCCCCCCCATCAGTGGACTTGGAAAGGGGCACAGTGGAGATGAGGGAGGGAGGGAGGGACTGGGAGGGAATGAGGGATCGGGACACGGCTGGGATACAGAGTTAATAAAATGTAACTGATAAAAAAAAAATAAAATAAAATAATAAATAAATAAATAAATAAATAAAAAAAGAGAACGTCCCCCTCTTGGGAGTTTGCCCAGGGCAAAGTGGAATGGTTGCTTTTTTGACTTGGATTTTTTTCATGTGCTTTTAACATTTGTCCGAAACAGCAATTCTTTGTTGCCTTTTAAAATAAAGGTTTTTCGGTTTTTTGTTTTGTTGTTGTTTGTTTTTGTTGTTTAATTCTAAGAGTTCAGACACAGTACTGAGTAGGCTGCAGCTCTGTGTTCCCAAGATGAGTGGATGCAGACAGAATGAGGAGCCTAGATGCTATTACATGATGCTATCTGAGCATTATGTCCAGGATTTCTAGGAATTCTCCAGCTACACTGACATAACTTTACTGAATCGATGGTTTCATCACACTCAAGAAAATATCTAGGGAAGTTTGTCAGTTGCATTAATATTGACTTATGACATATTTGCATGTGTCCGTACTTGTCTTCCAAGTTTTATGAAACTAGATGGCTTCCATTGAATTTCCACTTTTTAGGAACTTTGTAGTAGTTGAAACTGTGGGAATTCAAAGATTAAATAGGGTCTTAGGTCAGCCGTTTGCTCTTCCAGAACTCAGCACCAGATTTCTTCTTTGTCTTGAGTTGGCTCATACCAACTAACTCTGCTTAGCCTCACTTCTCCTTCCTTCCCCAATGAGTACTTCCATGTGATCCTAAGATGTTACCTCAACTGCTCTAATAGCTTATGCCAAGTTGTTCCCTCAACTACTTATACCACGAATAATAAAGGGATCCAAAAATAAATACATTTGGAGGAGAGAGGAAAGCTAACTACCCTATTTTTTTTTTTTTTGGCTAAAGACATCTAGACTTGTTTGTCCAGTAAGATTTCAGAGATCTTGATTCGAGGTCAGAGCTTATTCATCCTATGTCTGGAGTTACTACTGACTAAGAATATGATTAAGTAAGGAGATTCTTGTTGTTTGTCTGGACCAAATCACTGTAGTATTTGCATCCTTGCCTGAGTTTAGCTAATAAAATTTGCTAATGAAACCCCATCTTCCATTTCTGGGGTGACTTTGCCACTTCCAATTAGATTGGGTTAGAAGGGCAGCTGGTAAGCTGGTCAAATTTAAAGCAGGATTTACGAATCCTGAGAAGGATTTTCATACTGTCTATATCACCGTGAAATTATTGGCTGAGTCCACTTAGTAATCAAGACAGCAGGTTGAAGCTGGCTGTTCTCAAGACCAGCAGAGAGACTTGCAATAATGCATTGGTTCTGGGACTAACAGGGTTTAGTTGGAATGGTGGGTTTGTCCAACTCAGTGTTGCTTTTCTGGTACCCACACAGAAAGCAACTGGAGAAAGGCATGTTTGCACAGTTTCTGCACTCATTATTAATGCACAGCATATATTATTCAAAATAAGCAATTATCCCAAAGAAAACAAAACTATTTGCATTTCCCAAGAGAGAATTTGCCCTTCTGAGGAAACTGGTGTCAGACAGAGAGCAGGAAACCGTGGACAGGGGCAGACACCGTATCGTTTCTCTCTACAGGAAAAGATGCAGGAGGCACAGGTACATGCTCACCCCTCCACATGTTGGCCCTGCCCAGCCTGATTCCACTTAGTCCTCACACATGTACCAGCATGGTCTTTGTGTGAGGGCTGACCAACCTTTTAAGCACAAACTTTTTGAAATTACAGAAACAACATTAAAAATGAAAAGTACTTTTCTGAAATTGTAAAAAAGATTCTGTTATTGTTTTATAAAATTTCTTGGCAAAGCCCTATGGCACGAAAATTATATATATCCACCTACCTACAATGAGTTTTACCAGGATGTCCAGTCGTTTTCAAATTTTCAAACGCACTCAAAATGTCCAGAAATATGAGAACTGCTTATTTAAATCCCAGAATTTCATATTATTGAGCCAGTGATAGTACTCAATAATATATATACATATATATATATTAAAAACACAATGTCCATATGTGTCCAAATCCAGGATTGCAGAGACCGCTTATAACAAATACTGTTCTAAAATTGTAATGTTCAGTCAAGTGGTCTTCAGTCCCAAATAAAAACTCAGTACCAGATTGTAGGATGGTACAAATTATTATGTGATATGACAGAAACATGCGTTATGGCAAGACA